>NC_053389.1:676404525-677029525 GCF_905171765.1 Bufo bufo
GACGGTTTGAGTGGTACTATTATAAGGTGCATATGACTTTTTGATCGCTTGCTATTACACTTTTTGTGATGTAAGGTGACATAAAATGGCTTTTTTACACTTTTCTTTTTTTTTACGGTATTCACCTGAGGGGTTAGGTCATGTGATCTTTTTATACAGTAGGTTATTACGAACGCGGCGATACCTAATATGTCTACTTTTTTTTTATTTATGTAAGTTTTACACAAGGATTTCATTTTTGAAACAATAAAAATCATATTTTAGTGTCTCCATAGTCTGAGAGCCATAGTTTTTTCAGTTTTTGGGCGATTGTCTTAGTTAGGGTATGATTTTAGCGGGATGAGATGACGGTTTGTTTGGCACTATTTTGGGGTGCATATGACTTTTTGATCGCTTGCTATTACACTTTTTGTGATGTAAGGTGGTTTTTTTTATACCATTTTTTTTTTTTTTACGGTGGTCATCTGAGGGGTTAGGTCATGTGGTGTTTTTAAAGAGCAGGTCGTTACGGACGCAGCAATACCTAATACGTTTACTTTTTTTATTTACTTAAGTTTTACACAATAACAGCATTTTTGAAACCAAAAAATGATGTTTTAGTGTCTCCATATTCATATAGTTATTTTGCTTTTTGGGCAATAGTCTTTGGGCAAATTTTTGCGGGATGAGGTGATGGTTAGATTGGTAATATTTTGGGTGGTATGCGCCTTTTTGATCGCTTGGTGTTGCACTTTTAGTGATGTAAGGTGACCAAAAAATTGTTTTTTTAGCACAGTTTTTATTTAATTTTTTTGATGGTGTTTACCTGATGGGTTAGGTCATGTGTTAGTTTTATAGAGCCGGTCGATACCCAATATGTGTACTTTTCTTTTTTCCCCCAATTAAAAAAAAAAAAATTTCCATTTATTTTGGCAAAAGGATATTTTTTTATTTATTTTTTTACTTAAAACTTTACTTTTTTTGTAAACTTTATTTTTTTCACTTATTTTTTTGTCCCACTCTGGGACTTCGACTTTTGGGGGTCTGATCCCCTTTACAATGCATTCCAATACTTCTGTATTGGAATGCATTGGCTGTATGTGTAATACAGTGTGTATTACACATACAGCTTCCTGCCTGTGAGATCGCTCTCCCCCAGAAGGCAGCAACGAGGCCTGAGGAAGGCATCACGCTGACTTCTATGCCATCGGGTCCCCGTCACAGCAGCACGATACCCTCGAGGATATAGCATGTGCGCAGTTATCGGTGATTTCACCGATGCCGGCACTTGCAGCAGGGGTCCGGCTATCAGTGACTGCCGGACCCCTGCCGCGGATCTGGTGGACGCATCTCTTGCACCCGCCTGATCACAGCGCCGTACATGTACGGCGCTAGTCCTCAAGTCACGGACATCTGCGCCGTACATGTACGGCGCGGGTTCTCTACAGGTTAAAGGGCCTCTGATTAACCCCAAATAAAGTTCAGCTGCTCTAGTTGGTCATTCCTGAAATTTTCTTAGTCGCATTCCACAGCAAAAGCCATGGTCCACAGAGAGCTTCCAAAGCATCAGAGGGATCTCATTGTTAAAAGGTATCAGTCAGGAGAAGAGTACAAAAGAATTTCCAAGGCATTAGATATACCATGGAACACAGTGAAGACAGTCATCATCAAGTGGAGAAAATATGGCACAACAGTGACATTACCAAGAACTGGACATCCCTCCAAAATTGATGAAAAGATGAGAAGAAAACTGGTCTGGGAGGCTACCAAGAGGCCTACAGCAACATTAAAGGAGCTGCAGGAATATCTGGCAAGTACTGGCTGTGTGGTACATGTGACAACAATCTCCCGTATTCTTTATATGTCTGGGCTATGGGGTAGAGTGGAAAGACGAAAGCCTTTTCTTACGAAGAAAAACATCCAAGCCAGGCTACATTTTGCAAAAACACATCTGAAGTCTCCCAAAAGCATGTGGGAAAAGGTGTTATGGTCTGATGAAACCAAGGTTGAACTTTTTGGCCATAATTCCAAAACATATGTTTTGCCCAAAAACAACACTGCACATCACCAAAAGAACACCATACCCACAGTGAAGCATGGTGGTGGCAGCATCATGCTTTGGGGCTGTTTTTCTTCAGCTGGAACTGGGGCCTTCGTTAAGCTAGAGGGAATTATGAACAGTTCTAAATACCAGTCAATGTTGGCACAAAACCTTCAGGCTTCTGCTAGCAATCTGAACATGAAGAGGAACTTCATCTTTCTTTTTTTAAATCAGATTCTTTTTATTAAAGATTTTCCATTTTAACAAAAGACAAAACACTGTCCCCCCCTTTCCCCTCCCTCCCTCCTCCCAACATACCCCATGGGACCATAGTGAGTATAAGACATTACATCATAATATCTGACAAATCACTGCCTTAGTTTTACATTATCTCAGTAACTTAACTCAGAACCGAGCAATTGTGTGCAATGTGGTACGCTCTACATAGATAATCAGAAATGTATAGATATACAAGATATTCACCTATTTCCGAAACCCTTAAAGTTAGTTATCTTATTCTCTCCGCCCCCCTCTTCAATTCCTTCCTATGCCACACTCATTCACTCACACACTCTCTCATTCCATTACAATTGCAGATTATAGTGTTGAATCCATAGTGACCATATCTTTTCGAACTTTTTTAAACAGTTCCTTTTTTGATATACATAATTTTCAAGACTAATCAACCCGTGTATTTTTTTTCCCCATTCGTCCACTGATGGCGGTTGTCTACTTAGCCAATGGAAAGCTATTACCTTCCTAGCCTGATATAAAACCCTAATGACAGCTAATCTTTTCTCAGACATTGAATTTGGTATACTCACACATCCTAACATACATACAGACTCGGTCATACTGAGCTCAACATCAAAAACAGTTTTCACCAGTTCAACCACCCCTACCCAGTATCTTCTTAGTCTAGGACAATTCCACATCAAGTGAATGAGATCTGCATTCGCAACATCACACCTCGGGCAACAATCATCACTTCTATATCCCATTTTTTTCATCATGACAGGAGTTTTATATACTCTATGTAAGAACAAGAGTTGAGACACCCTTTGAGCCTCACTCACTGCAACCTGCGTGAAGTCCTCCAGGACAGTATCACATTGTTCCTCCGTTAAGTCAGGGGCATCCCTCTTCCACTTATCGTACAATTGAAATTGTTGCTTCTTAAATTGTGCTTCCATAATACATGAGTAATTTAGAGATATCACTCCTTTTGTACCTCCACTAGATTTCACCAGGTCTAATACTGAATTCTTCTTCGCAGGGCTAACTACTACAATCTGGTCCTGAGCACGTATCGCATGTCTAAGTTGCAGATATAGTTAGAATTGGGACTTCTGCAGCCCAAAATCTCGCTGCAGACTTGAGAATTCCTTAAGTATATTATTATCAAACAATTGGCCCATATACTTCAGTCCCGAAGCCTTCCATACTTTTAACCCACTAATCTTATTTACTTCAGTATACATAAAATTCGGCCAAATAGGAGTGATGTCTGAGTAACCTTGAATACCTATTTTTTCTCTGGCCTTCCACCATGCATTATGAATAGCATTGAGTGTTCGGTATACCCTGCCCTTCTCATGAAAAGTACCCTCCTCCAGAGCAGATCTCAGGTTTTGACATCCCACCAATGACTGAATGATTTTGCTGGCTGTATCCAAGCCATCCGTCGACTCCCACCCCCTCATATGCTGCAATGGAACTTCATCTTTCAGCATGACAACGACCCAAAGCATACATCCAAATCAACAAAGGAATGGCTTCACCAGAAGAAGATTATAGTTTTGGAATGGCTCAGCCAGAGCCCAGACCGGAATCAGATTGAAAATCTGTGGCGTGATCTGAAGAGGGTTGTGCACAGGAGATACCCTCGCAATCTGACAGATTTGGAGTGTTTTTTCAAAGAAGAGTGGGCAAATCTTGCCAAGTCAAAATGTGCCATGCTGATAGACTCATACCCAAAAAGACTGAGTGCTGTAATAAAATCAAAAGGTGCTTCAACAAAGTATTAGTTTAAGGGTGTGCACACTTATGCGACCATTTTATTTTATTTTTATATTTTTTCTTCCCTCTACCTAAAAGATTTTAGTTTGTTTTTCAATTGAGTTGTACAGTTTATAGGTCACATTAAAAGGTGGAAAAAGTTCTGAAATTATTTATCTTTGTCTCTTTTTTTTACATCACAGAAACCTGACATTTTAACAGGGGGGTGTAGACTTTTTATATCCACTGTAAGTATTCAGACCCTTCACTCAGTACCAAGTTGATGCACCGTTGGCAGCGGTTACAGCCGCCAGTCTTCTTGGATATGATGCCACAAGGTGTGCGCACCTGGATTTGGGAATTTTCTGCCATTTTTCTCTGAGGATCCTGTCAAACTGTTTTAGGTTGGATGGGGACCATGGTTAGACAGCCATTTTAAAGTCTCTCCAGAAATATTTGACAGGGTTAAAGTCAGGGCTCTGGCTGGGCCACTAAAAGACATCCACAGAGTTGTACCTAAGCCATTACTGTGTTGTCTTGGTTGTGTGCTTAGGGTTATTGTCTTGTTGGAAGATTAACCTTCTTCCCACTCGTAGGTCCAGAGTGATCTGGATCAGGTTTTCTTTAAAAACATCTCTGTACTTTGCTCCATTCAGCTTTCACTAAAATCTGACCAATCTCCCCCAGCTGCTAAACCCCCCCCCCCCAGCATGATGCCACCGCCACCACAATGCTTAACTGTAGGATGGTATTCAGCACCGCTTGGTTTACTCCAATCATGACGCTTAGAACTTAGGCCAAAAAGTTCAATCTTGATTTCATCAGACCAGAGAATCTTCTTTCTCAGTCCAAGAGTCCTATAGGTGCCTTTTTTTTGGAGCTTAGCCAGAGTGACTTTTCCCCCAATTACTTAGGTTGTTGGGGTGGCTAGCTCTAAGAAGAGTCCTGGTTGTTCTAAACTTCTTCTATTTAATTACACTGTGCTCTTGGGAACTTTCAGTGCAGCAGAAATTGTTTGTCCCCTTTCTCTGTGCCTCCACACAATCCTGTCTCTGAGCTCTATAGGCAGTTCTTTCCTCCTCATGGCTTGGCTTTTGCACTGACATGTCAACCTTATATAGACAGGGCTGGGTCTTTCCAAATCATGTCAAATCAATTGGAGTTTACCACAGGTGAACTCCAGTCAAAGTGTAGAAACATCTCGAAGATAATCAAGAGAAATGGGAGATCGCCGGAGCTAAACTTCAAGAGTCATAGCAAAGGGTCTAAATACTTTTGTCCATGCAAAATTTTTTTTTTTTATAAATTAGCAAAAATCTCTAACAATCTGTTTTAAGGCCACAACATAACAAGATGTGAAAAAAGTGAATGGGTCTGAATACTTTCCCAATGCACTGTATTTTGACTCAGTATTTCCAAACAATGAGACAGAGCTACTCCCATTCGAGAAAACAATACAGTAAAGCAACACACATATAATACAGTCAGAGTATGAATATAAAAGAAAATCTAAATTACTGAAAATATATAAAGTAGCATTACTTACATACTGTCAAATTAAACTCAAATACATTAAAAAAAAAGCTACCAGAATGTAATATAGGCTGGACAAGCCCAAACACAGGATAGAAAGCTGTCTTGTTAGTTTTATTACAAAAAGCAGCAAACAGAGATTAACAGATATGGTTTCAAAAGGTGCTCATATACATCAGATCAAGGCGGCCGAACCCACCAATATTGGCAAGCCAGCAGAATTTCTCATGTATATGACTACATTCAGACTCTCCCCCGACAGATGATGTCAGGTGAAAACAGTATTGGGCATGTTGAACTTTACATGCCTAATCCTTTTGTTCTCAGGGGAAATAAGCCACAAGAGGTGACTGGCACTATTATACTCCCCTCTTCTCATTCTAAGCAATGTACATGTATATGGGAGCATGATCAACCCTACAAGGCAGTATGCCTGGTTTAATAGGGTTGATAATGCTTCAGGTTAAGGTTTGTTTATAAAAGGAAAGCTACAGGGAGCATTCCAGCATTGATACTACCCATAAAGAACTGCTGTTTAAGCAATTTTTAAAATAGCATCCTCTCCATTTTCCTTTTTTTTGAGAAATTTTGTATTTTTACTGTTTGCCCAGATTAAGATGGAGCCATAAAATAAATTGTACCGATATTTGATGTTTCTACAATGTGTCATGCATATACTAATGTTCTTGATAAGTTGTGATATGGTACATTTGTTTCAGTATAGGAATACACATATGTATCATATACATGAAGCAATGCTTTAGGGCAGAAAATGCAGTACTTCACAGAAGAAAAGCTAGGGAAAACAAGGGTTACAATCTACATTTATCTTGAAAGGGAAATACTTTAAAAAGTAAGGCACATGTATCTACCCTCAAAAAATATCTCAAGAGAGAACTACACTGCCTGTCCAAAAAAACCTTGTCGCAACCTGGATTTAACTAAGCAAATAGTTATGAGCCTCCTATTGGATAATTACTGCATGGGGGCGATTATCTGTCAGCTGGCAATAAGTTATTTAACCCCAACTGGCAATGAGTTGCTTCTCATTTCTTAAACAACCATGTCGAAAGACACATCTCGTGGTCATGGAAAAGATGCTAGTCTGTTTGAGAACGGTCAAATCATTGGCATGCATCAAGCAGAGAAAACATCTAAGGAGATTGCAGAAACTACTAAAATTGGGTTAAGAACTGTCCAACGCATTATTAAAAACTGGAAGGATAGTGGGGACCCATCGTATTCGAGGAAGAAATGTGGCGGGAAAAAAATCCTGAATGATCATGATCGGCGATCACTTAAATGTTTGATGAAATCAAATCGAAGAAAAACAACAGTAGAACTCAGGGCTATGTTTAATAGTGAAAGTAAGAGCATTTCCACACGCACAATGCAAAGGGAACTCAAGGGATTGGGACTGAACAGCTGTGCAGCAGTAAGAAAACCACTAATCAATGAGGCAAACCAGAAAAAAAGGCTTCAATTTGCTAGGGAGCATAAAGATTGGACTCTGGAGCAATGGAAGAAGATCATGTGGTCAGATGAGTCCAGATTTACCCTGTTCCAGAGTGATGGGCGCATCAGGGTAAGAAGAGAGGCAGATGTAGTGATGCACCCATCATGCCTAGTGCCTACTGTACAAGCCTGTGGGGGCAGTGCTATGATCTAGGGTTGCTGCAGTTGGTCATGTCTAGGTTCAGCAACAGTATGTACTCCAAGAATGAGGTCAGCTGACTACTGAACATACTGAATGACCAGGTTATTCCATCAATGGATTTTTTCTTCCCTGATGGCTCGGGCATATTCCAAGATGACAATGTCAGGATTCATCGGGTTCAAATTGTGAAAGAGAGGTTCAGGGAGCATGAGACATCATTTTCACACATGGACACAGAGTCCAGACCTTAACCCGATTGAGAATCTTTGGGATGTGCTGGAGAAGGCTTTGCACAGCAGTCAGACTCTACCATCATCAAGGCAAGATCTTGGCGAAAAATTTATTCAACACTGGATGGAAATAAATCTTGTGACATTGCAGAAGCTTATCGAAACAATGCCACAGCGAATGCGTGCCGTAATCAAAGCTAAAAGGCTGCCAACAAAATATTTATGGTGGCGACTTTTTTTTTGGACGGGCAGTGTATGTTCAATTGCCCGATATTCATGAAAATATATTCTTTGTATTTGTAAAGAACCCAGAATGGACACATATACAATAAAATGCTAAACTGACAGCACTTCACAAAAAGTACTCAAAAATAATACCATCTATTATCCTCCATAAAGGCTTGAGAAAGGTGCCAGGGAGAAGCCAAATATCTCTACTGTGTGGGCATCAGTCCCCTGGTGCAGGCACCCTGTATAACATTTTCATCAGTTGTATGGTGCTGCTTTTTCTTATATATCATACATGCAGAAAACATACATGTTAATGCATATAACATATAAGAACATCAAGTACAAAATCATACAAAAAGGAAATTACCAGAATTACGATGTAGTATAAAAACACAATTACCTATTAGAAGCTCCAATTCCCTATCAGTCACTTCTTTTCTAATAAGTCCTGATACAGTATACTGAAAAAATAGATCCAGGACAATAAAATTTCTTCAAGGCCACTGTCACACTGTCAATACTTGGTCAGTTTTTTGCATCTTTATTTGGGTCCAAAACACAGAAGCAGCACATATTTCCATGATACTTTTTCTCTGTAGGGTCCATTCCTGGTTTTGGCTTATAAACAATGGTGCAAAATACTGATCTTGTGAAGGCGGCCTTACTATCAATTCTTCATTAAACTCTTGCATATCCTTTGCTTTAAACTACATGTGCTAATCTCAATCTTCAGGTAGGAAGAATACACTATTTATCTCATTGATGACAAAAATATTTCCAGACAGCTCAAGAGAAATTCTTTAGAGAACATCCAGAAATACTGTATAAAATATGGCTTACCAAACTATTGCAACACTGGTCATAGGGGTTAAAGGGGTTATCCAGGAAAAGATAATGACATCCTCAGGATAGGTCATAAGATATGCCTGGGTGCGACACCTGGGACCCCCCGACGATCAGAAGTTAGAAAAGGCCTTGAGCGCCGCAGCCTCTTCGTAGGCGAGTGACATCACTGTACATCGGTCACATGGCCTAGTTGCAGCTCCGCCCCATTCAAGTCAATGTGGCTGAGCTTCAATACGAAGCACTACCACTATAAAGATGTACGGTCCCTAATACAGCTGATTGGCGGGGGTGCTGGCACTTGGAGTCCTGCTGATGTGATAATGACCACCTTTCCGGAGCACAGATCATCATTATCATTTCCCGGATAACCCCTTTAATTGCCGGGACAGTAATTCACACTTTTAATACCTGAAGCATGATTGTTTTCCCAGCATTTACATTTTTCATGGGTACTTCGTGAAATTTTACATTTAACATTAAAACATAACGTTTTGTAAAAAAAATGCATAAAAATGAATGTTTGAGGTTCAAAGTCTGTGCCAAGTAGAGCCTGAGATGCACAACACTTCCTAAAAAATAAAAGTACAAGATGTGCAGAGTTCACATATGTGACTTATGAATACAGTATGACAACATGCACATATCTTAAAGGAATTGTGCAGCCTGATTGTATTGATGATCTATCTTCAAGATGGATCAATATCTGATTGGCGAGAGTCTGACACCCGACACCCCCGCCGACCATCTGTTTGAAGAGGGGGCGGTGCTCCATGCGAGTGCAGCTTCCTCTTTATAGGACTCATGCACACGATCTAGAAAATACAGACCCTGACCGAGTGCATGCCACCATTTCTTTAATTAACTTCTGTAGAAATGTTATATCCTTGTCCGCAAAATGGACAAGAATAGGAAAAGTAAAAAAAAAAATTTGGAACGGGCGAGTGGATGGTGACAGCACATGGCATGCTCTCCGCATTCTTTTGCATTCCCTAGTGAAATGAATGAGTCTGCATCTGATCCGTAAAAATCTTGGATGAGATGCGGACAGAAATTATGGCCGGTGTATGAGCCCTTACACTGCCTGTCGTCTCTGAAGTGACACTAGCTCCATTCACTTGAATGGAGTGAGTACTTGAAATTATACTACACCACCGCTACAGGGGAGACAACGCATAGTGTAATGAAGAGGAAGAAGCATGGAGTGCAGTCTCTTCTTCAACCAGCTGATCGGCAGAGGTCCCAAGTGTTAGACCCCCAGCCGATCAGACATCGACAGGCATTGAGCGATCAGCTATATAATCGCCCTGCACAACCCCTTTAACATATTCTCCAGAACCAAATCTCCACAATCCAAGTGCCAATAAAAATCAGTCATGAGAGTACAGTTGTCCTATTCAGGCACAGGATGGTGATTAGATGCATATAGTGGAACAGGGAATACTAGCTCACCGATGTCTAGTGTCTTCTGTGATCCAGTGCGCACATCATACAGAAAGATGGTGAAATGTGGTCCTGCAGTTTCATGAATAAAGTTTGATGCCATAGAACCAAACGTAAGCCTCCCTCTGGATGATAGAAATATTGCTTCTCTTTTTACCATTTTAGTAAGAAACAAAGACCCCAAAAGACTCCCTGCTGGACAGCCTGCCAGATCTCTAGTGGTAGTGTGAAACTAGCCTAAGAGAACATATATGCTCTGACTAAATAAGAGGGGTGATAACAAGTAGAAAAGTTTCTGCATCATCCCCTGAGTCATTGGAAGGCTGTACTGGGAGAGAAAATGGCAGTAACAGGCGATGATGACTCTTTCTTCTCATTTCCCTTGCAGCTATCCAGCCCTCTCTTAGGCTACAGTCACAGCCCCATTAGTGTCTCCCAGTACTAATAATGCCCCCGTTTGTAGTGGCTGTTAGATGAATGCACTCCTGTCTAAATGGCAGTTAAAAGCAGACATGTCCAAAAAAAAAATCTTAACTGTCGCTATTCACGTTCCATAAAAAAAAAGAATGGCGATGTAAATAGCCCTATAGACCTCTACTGGCTCTAATTACGGCTGTTGGTGTGAATGTAGCCTTATACAGACACCGAACCAGGTTTATCAAGCAGTATTTTCTTCTTCAAACTAGTACTGCACCTGGAATATTACAACTATTAAGCCTGTTATCCTTCGAAAGCTAAGATTCTGAGTCTTTACATAATACCAAGATCTAGACCTACTATCTAGCCAGCATTCAGAATCATGATGCATTAAAACACATCCTTGGCAGATGGGGAAGGTTTAAGTGGTAAAATACGTGCATGTTCACTGTTTACACTAAAGTCTAATAATTGCACTTTTTCTTCTTTTTTTTATCCGGTTTGTGATAAGAAAAATATAAAGAAATCCAACATACCTAAACCACTCTGCTTCATGTCTGACGGCTGTCTGGCATATGAAGTGAAGAGACGGTAACCACCAGATTTCGAAGAGGTCTCTGAAAGCACCTGGGGGTCAGAGATAATGACAATGAAACAAAGGAGAAACATTCTCAGACAGCAGTGTTAGGAATATGTACACAGGAAAACAAGCAAGGTAACACCACAGCAAATGTTTCTCTGAGGTTTATACTAGGATACATTCACACAAGCGTATTTTGTTTCCGTGTCCGTTCCGTTTTTTTGCGTATTGGATGAGGATGCATTTATTTCAATGGGTCCGCCAAAAATGTGGATAGCTCATCGGGTGCTGTCCGCATCTGTATGTCCTTTCTGCAGCCATGCAAAAAATATAGAGCATGTCCTATTCTTGTCCGTTTTGCAGACAAGGATAGGCATTGTTACAATGGTTCCGCAAAAAAAAACAAAAAAAGAAAAAAACTTATTTTTTGTGGATCCGCATTTTGGGGATGCTAAATTCATACAGTCGTGTGAATGTAGCCTTAGGAAGGGAAAACAGATAGCCGTGGTATTAGGCATGAGAGGAACGAGCAGGCAAACAGGCTATAAGCTAAGTGTGGGAGAGCCTAACCACAGCAGCGGGACGGACCCGAGGCCAAAGCTGGTTAGATAGCTCGTGGCTGAGGAAAACCCAACAGGCCCCATACACATTAAATAATTGGCAGCTTTGGCCGATATACATCTATTCTAAAGCAGAAAAATCGGAAGTTTCAGTATTCAGATGGAAAGCTCCGCCAAGGACTGCCTTAGTCTTAAATCGAGTATTGCTTTTTTCTTATCACATTTATGGCTCTTTGTTTTTTTTTGTTTTTTTCCCCCAGAAACTGAATAAGTCCTTTAACTACAAAATACCAATAAACAGCTATGAACAATTTGGAAGAGATTAAGTAATGCTAATTATTATTATTACACATGTAGTGTTAATGAAAATTATTTGAAATTACCCACAGCTTTAATCTATGATAAATCTGTCCAAACTGCCAAAAACGTATTAGAGAACGGTATATACAAATGAACATCTTTGCAAATATTGCAAAACTATGCAGTCACTGATCCAATGCATCTTTAATATACTTTGAAAATAGTCTTCACTGTAAATCAACCACTGTTTTGTATGTACAGATGCTATGGAGATTTATGGGTCTCCATGTTTACAGCCTACAAAGAGACCATGAGTAGTCCTACAAAAAGACCCTGGTAAAAGAGAACGGGTCCACAACAAGCAATAAACATGGTGCAGGGTTTTAAAGAGGTTGTCCAACAAAAATATTTTACATTATTAAACCAGCACGGGGCCAGGCAGTGAAAACATCATAATGTCTGGCCCCGTTAAAGTGCAGAAGGTGCAGCAGTTGCAAAGATAGCTAAGCCTCATAGGTACAAACCTGATAGTTGCTCTCCCATAGCATGAACTGATAGTAAAATTGACACTATGAAACTTGCAGTTTTTACATCATTTTGAATTTACACAAGATCTTAGGGGATTATATCTACTCCTGGTCAATGTCAAACTAAAATTGGCATGGCAGAGGAGGCAAGTGAAGCCACATTGTAAGTATCCCTATTAGATCTTGGCCTACACTACAGGTAAGTAAAATTTGAGGCTGTAAAGGATAATATTCCAGTAAAATGAAATAACTATACAAGAGGCATTTATGATCGCTCATCAGATTCTGCTAAGCAAGCTATAAAGTTGAAACGGATTACTGCTTTACATTGGCACTAGTCTGCAAAACCATTCAATTTTTAAATGATCTAGTTGAGAAAAAACATTTTCCAGTGGTAACAATGGTCACTCAAAAGCCCTGCTTACTATAGCACCACCAAGGCTCATGATTTCCTCTACTTATGCACGATTCAATCTATGAGAACCGATGACATAATTTACAGAGAGGCTGTGAAGATACAGTGGCATGCTAACATTTGGGCACAGTTAAGCAAGTTGAAGATGAAATGATCTCCAAAAAGCATAAAGTTAAAGATAACACATTTCCTTTGTATTTTCAGAAGAAAAAAAAATGTCTTCAACTTTTACATTTTCAAAATAACAAAAAAGGAAAAGGGCCCATAGCAAAAGTTTGGGCACTCTGCATAGTTAGTACCTAGTAGAACCCTCTTTGGCAAGCATCACAGCTTGTAAATGATTTTTGTAGCAAGAGTCTTTCAATTCTTGTTTGAGGGATTTTTATCCATTCTTCCTTGCAAAACTCTTCCAGTTCTGTGAGATTTCTGGGCTGTCTTGCACACACTGCTCTTTTGAGATCTATCCACAGATTTTCAATGATGTTCAGATCAGGGGACTGTGATGGCCATGGTAAAACCACCAGATTGTTCCTTTTGAGGTAGTCTATTGTAGATTTTGAGGTGTGTTTAGGATCATTATCCATTTGTAGAAGCCATACTCTTTTCAACCAGCTTTTTTTTTTTTTTTTTTTTTACAGGTGTTATGTTTGCTTCTAGAATTTACTGGAATTTCATTGAATCCATTCTTCCATCTAATCTGTGAAATATCAAGCCATTGGCTGCAACACAACTTCAAGCATGATTGATCCACCCCATGCTTAATGGTTGGATAGGTGTTCTTTTCATGAAATTCTTTTTCTCCAAACATACCTTTTCTTATTGTGGCCAAAGAGTTCCATTTTAACCTCTTTGGTACACAGGACTTGTTTCTAGTGTTGAGCGCACTTGTTGAGCTTACAAAGTTCGGGTTATCTAAGAATTCAGTTATGGATTCTGCTACCACGGACCATGTACACCAAACTTGAAACAAAAGTTCACTCATTTCCTCTTGTTTCCAAAATGCCATCAGGCTTGTTTAGATTTTCTTTAGTATACTCCTGACGCTGAATTTTGCGATGAGGACACAAGAGAAGTTTTCTTCAGATGACTCTTCCATAAAGGGCATATTTATGCAATTGTCAATAAACAGCAGAACAATGTAATACAACTCCAGAGTCGGCTAAATTCGCCTGATGGTCTTTTGAAGTCAAGCAGGGTTCTGATTTGCCTTTATAGAAATCTTACAAGCGCTGTCTCTAACATTTTTATTGGTATTCCAGATTTTCTCTTGACCTTCACTGTTCCTGTTAACTGTCATCTCTTAATTACATTTCAAACTGAGGAAATGGCAACCTGAAAACTCTTTGCTGCTGTTTTTTTGGGACAAAGTTAGAGGAGTCTGGGTATTTCAAAAACTTAGAAAATTTGCATCACCTGGCCTTTACTAACGATGATGGTCACCAAGCCTTAACCCTAACAGTCTATGTAAGATCTGAGACCTCAGTTGAAGTTATCTAAGTGCTCAACTCTCCTTGGGTTCCCATACTTTTGAAGGTACCCCTTTCCTTTTTTCACTCTAAAATTGTACAAAACCAAAATAACACATTGTGTAAGGGATCGCTCTCTCTCAGTAGTTTGGCAATGACCAGACTTCCTCATCAAACCAAGGGTTTTTTCAAGCATAAACCGTGCTTTATTTGTCACACAGCACATCACACTTCCAAGTTTGGCCTCACTTGGCACCATGAAGTTGCAGCTTCACCTCACAATGTGTTACTCAACAACAAAACAACAAGCGCTTGCCTAGCTAGGGACTCACTATACAGAGGTTCTCCCTAACTCACCTCTAAGGTAAGTGTTCACCACGAGGTATTCAGCTTCGGTCAGACAGCATCCTAGCTATGGACCAGTGCAACCACCAGTCTTCCTGGTGGAAGCACGAAATACCTTGGGGGAATATAGTCCAGCAGTCCTCCAACTCTGACCGATGCAACATCTCTCTTCTTCAGGCGTCACTGGGTCCCCCCAAACACAAGCTTCCTCAGCCTTGTGGCCGCCCAGCCCTCCTAGCTGGGACCACGCAGGCCCTCTCCAGGTCTGTTCCCTGTGGCCCCCAACTCCCTCCTCTCACACTGAGGATTGTTTATCCCCAGTGATTATCGCACCTGACCTCACTTCAGGCCAGGTGAACACCCTCCTCTAATAGGTTTAGTGCACCATTCTAGGAGACCCATGTCTTCCTTCATATACAGTATGAGGCCTGTCACTGCCTCACTATTGATATTGCTTAAAATGTTGAAAAGTGTGTTTCACCTTTACCTTTATGCCTTTTGGAGATCATTTCATCTTCAACTTGCTTAACTATTCATAGTAACAGTAATCTTGACCAGGGGTGCCTAACTTTTGTATGCCACTGTACATTGTGGTCTTATACCAATATATATTTGTCTGAAAAAATGAACAGTTTGGGAATAATTTATGGGTATTAAAATTTAAAGGGGTTGTCCGGGTTCAGAGCCTTTATTTAGAACCTTTATTTCCCACCCCGGCAGCCCCCCTGACAGGAGCATCGGAGCAGTTCATGCTCCGATGCTTTCCTTTGCCCTGCGCTAAATCGCGCCAGGGCAAAGGCATTTTTTGGAGATGACGTCCCCATCTCTGATGGGCGGGATATTAAGCACTGCCCTAGCAGTAAAACTGCTAGGGCAGCGCTTAAAGCCTGCCATCAGAGCCGGGCACGTCACCGAACACACTGCCGGGCGGGAAGTTTCCGCCCGGCAGTGTGTTATTGTAAATAAAAGATTGCTTGCCTACGCAATTTAGCGCAGGGCAAGGGAGTGCTTTGGAGCATGAGATGCCTCGATGCCCACATCAGGGGCTGCCAGGGTGAAACCCCTTCTAAGTTTAAGTTTGCAGCTACTGGGAGGTGATAATAACTGAACTACAGGAAGTGTATAAGTACAATAATAAGTTAAAGGGGTTGTCTCACTTCAGCAAAATAGCGGTATTATAGGTACTAGAAAAAGTTAATACAAACCACTTACTAATGTATTGTTATTAGTGATGAGCGAAGTGAGCTTCGGATTCCTAGATCCGAAGTCACTTTGCTCAAAACTTCGGAATTAATGTTGTACGGAGATCCGTCTCCGAAACAGCATTAAATGTACGGCCTCCGATGAGGCAAAGTGAGTTATTTGCGAAGTCTTGCGAGACCTCAGTGAATACCTTTGGTATTGATTTTTAAGTGGAAAAACCAATTTAAAACTTGGATCCGCACTGGCTGCGGTTCCGAGGTACCAGTCGGAACTGAAGCCGAGTTCGGATCCAGGTTTTGAAGTGGTTTTCCACTTTTAAAATCAAATAAGGAGTTATTTGGCCATTTTGATACTTTTTTCCGTTATGCCATTAACCGTTTGGAAAAATATTTTTTACTTTTTAATAGTTTTCAGACGCCAGTGATGCCCATGATGTTTATATTTTTTTTATTATTTATGTATTAAAATTTTTATTTTTTAATTTTTTCAACTCCCCTCTAGGAGGCTACATTGTCACTACTTTGTTTTTTAGAGAATATTACTATACTTCCATAAGGAGTATAGTAATTCTCTAATTGCTGATCACCTATGTTAGCCCTTAATTGCTGATCACCTATGTTAGCTGCCACCTACTGGCCAACATAGCTGCTCTAATACGCTGGGTCTCTTCAGAGAGACCCAGCGTATTACAAATAATGACCGGCATCCCCGATTGCCGTACTGAGATGCCGGTCTCAACCCAGAAGCGCGCACTTCCGGGTTTTTTACCCTTTAGATGCCGTGATCACACTTGAACACGGCATCTAAAGGCTGTAGTGTCTGCATCTTTACTGGTCGCAGACAATAGTAGTAGGCCTCTGCTGTTTCAAACAGCAGAGGCTCGTTGGCTATGGCGCCCTCTGCACGCCATAAGCAGAGCAGAGGCAACAAGTTTAAAGACCCCACCAGTGCCGTACAAGTATGGCACAGGTAGCGAAGGAATCATCTAACTAACTAAATCAGTTCTGTTTCCAAAGCCATAAAACAATACAAAAAGTTCCCTCTTGGGCATGTTTCCCTGAGTGACTGATGCCAACATTATTGCAATGCACAAAGCATCACTCCATCACAGTAAAATGAGGTTGACCGTAGAACTTTTACATCTCAGCCAACTACACTGTAAATGTGGTTCATGGTCTCTTACAAGTTATCTCAAGGATTCATCAGCCTAGGCCAAGCATTGCTTAAACAACGTATACAATAAAACTGTGCACCAAACAGATTACCGCTAGCTAGGGCATGAGTCACACAGCAGTGTTGGTCATTTGTGTGCTATGGGGACTGCACCTGCGTAACACAGTCCGTGCTGAGATACTCGCAACATGCACCATTTTTGCCCAAGACTTTTTCATTCTAGTGAATGGGTCCAGGGGAAAAAAAATAAAACTCACCCAGATGCCATACAGATGTCGACATGTCAACGCCTTTCTGGTGGAATTCAGAATGGCCGCCTGAATCAGGCCTAATACATAGTAAAATATTACTTGTAGCTATAGTGAACTGGTCATTCAGATTAATACTACTACTGCACACACAGCTGCTCTTCAAGTAGATATTTGGAACATGGAGATATCAAAGAGAGTCCAAAATAACAGTCAAACAATATTGACTGCACACACATAATAGGAGAGATGAAAACCTGATGAAAAACACAGATCAATACAGAACATGCAAGGTAGTCTATTTAATGCTGAAAGAATCAATCTGCATCCATCTGTAGCAAGCGCCCACATTTTGAACCATATGCATGCGCCTTACAGCAGAGCACAATGAACCTCTTGCAATAAAGCACTTAGTTCAGATCACTTAGACGAGACACTTATTGACATGGAGTTTTATATATATCTATATATTTTTCATTTTTAGGCAATTATGTGAGCCTACTAGAAATACTGCTGCACACTAAGGGAACTATCTTTTGGTTAAAGGAGTTGTTCCACGAAAAATATTCTACAGTTTTCAAAGCAGTGCCTGAATCTAAATACTTTTGTAATTGCATGTAATTACAAATTTAGCATAGTCACTGAGTTAGGCTACTTTCATTAGGCTACGTCTTGCTCCACATCCCAGGACGGAAAGCAAACCGCAGCATGCTGTGGTTTGCTCTCCGGTATGAGAACGCAACGAAACGGAATGCATTTTGGAGCGTTCTGTTCTGTTCAGTTATGTTTTGTCCCCTTTGACAATGAATGGGGACAAAAAGGAAGCGTTTTTTTCCGGTATTGAGACCCTATGACGGATTTCGATACCGGAAAATATTAACGCTAGTGTGAAAGTAGCCTAATTCAATAAAATGTATCTGTATAGCGCCACCTGCTGTTTGGTCTTCTCATATTTCTTTGACCTGTTCACTGAGAAGGCCAAACATGCAGTTTCATCCTTCAACTACCTCCAGCAGTGACAAGGAGAGAGCTACAGAAGAAAGACACACACCATAAGAAAGGACACCCCTGAGCTTCCAGCTTGATATAAATCTAGCAGAGCAATGGGGAGATCTCTGGTCCACGGATCTCTGATCCATGTGTGGTACAGGGCTGGTTCTAGCTTTGTTGGAAAGAGACTGTCATGTACTGTATGATGTCCGATTTCTATTTTTAACATTAGTCATGGGATAACCTCTTTAAGACTAAAAGTTAACTGTACATTTTTACAATGTTCATATTATAAAGGGAGTCTGTCAGCAGACTAAACTGCTGAAAGCACTAGGTAGGGGATTAGAAGAGCAGTACAAATATAATTTTTGTGGAACTTTGATTATCAGGAGTAGTTTTAATATGAACTTTTATTCTGCCAGATTCTGCTCCTGCAGGTTTGCAGGAGGTGGAGCTTCACTGTGAATTACTCTCTGCCTTGAGCTGCTTCACAGCCCCGCCCCTCTGCTCCTGACTGACTGTATCCAACCAGGAGACCACTACAGCCACTACTGAGGGCAGAAGGGATGCGCTGTGATGCGGTTCAGCCGCTTGGGCTGGGCTCAGCCTCCTCTTCCTCATAGTAGAACAGCCCTGCAGAATAAAGGTTTATATACATATCACTATTTATAATCAAAGATCCATTTGTTTTGCCCTTACCTAGCACTGTCAGCAGTTCAAAGCTGCTCACAGATTCTCAGAGCCAGTATTACTTTCTTCTTTTTACATCTGAGGTATTCAACTGAAACAAGCAAAAGGAGAGAATCTAGCAGCTAAGTGAAAGTGGAAAATTCAGGAATACAGTTAGCGGGAATCAGGTGGCTGATGAACTCAATGTAAAAATGAAAAAGAACACCTGTCGCCATGATGCCAGGTTAGTGATGGACATGGCTCTGGACTGAAGGGTGATGGAACATGGAGAATGATTGGGTTTTCCTGATCTTCTCCTCCGACGCCCTTTTTGTGGCATGAACTCCAAATTCCCTATGTTTTTGGTATTCATCACCTGAAATCAAATCCGTGGACAGGAAGGTTTCAGGCCAATTACAACTGGCTGAAGAAATATAAAGGTTAAAGGAGTTGTCCGGGCTTTTAATATTGATGACCTATCCTCAGGATAGGTCATCAATATCAGATCAGCGGAGGTCTGACACCCGGCACCCCCGCCAATAAGCTGTATGAGGAGACGGCGTGTGCAGTGCGCACAAGCCGTCTCCCTTCTCTCTTCCTGCTCACCACTGCTTTGCCATAGACATACAGCAGAGAGCAGGAAGAGAGAAGGAAGACGGCACCTGCGCATCAATATTAAAAGCCCGGACAACCCCTTTAAGCTTCCACACTACTGTAGGGTCACATTATGAGATTAATAACATTATAATGAAATACCCACTAGCTCTATAACAAATGGCAACACAATACGGACACTTCTGCACTAACAGAGATGGCTCTTCACACATTATGAGGTAAAAAATGGAGAACACAACATAACACAACATAAAAAATCAGAACACAACATTAAGGGCTCATGCACACAACCATAAATGGGTCTGCGATCCGCATCTGATGGTCCGCACCCAAAAAAAGCTAATGCAAGCACTACTTTTTTGCTGTGCGGTGGTACGGGTAGAAAGCCCATGGAAACACTTCGTAGTGCTTCCATGGGCTTCTGATCTATGTCTCCGTTCCACACCACGAGTATCTTACGGATTTCGGAGCAATTCAAGTGAATGGGTCTGCATCCATGATACGGTGCACACAAAGCCGGTACCCCTATATTGTGGACACGCTGTTTATAGTCGTGTGCATGAGGACTAACCCTGATGTTAAAGCCCACAAGTACTGTGTAAGGGGGAAAAATGGTTTAACAAGAGTTCTGGAAAAATTGTTCTGATCTCTTGTAAAGTGCAAAGTAGGACTGCACGATAAATCGAAAAAATAATCGAATCGCGATAATCGGCAAATGCGATATGGCGATTTGGCCGACCCGAAAATGCCGCGATTATATATGAAGGGGCCCCGCGCACAAAACTGGCTTTGCGTGTAAAGTATTTTACTAGTGTGTGAAACAATCTCTCTCCTTTTGATAACATGGCCGCCTCTGTACTCACTTTCACGATGAATGCAATGCACTGCAGCGAACGGCAGCGAGCGGGCCGGCCGGCGAGTGACTGACGTCATTTAGTAACGCTCCTGCTTCCTGAAGTGGGAGGAGCGTTACTAAGTGACGTCAGTCACGCGCCGGCCGGCCAGCTCGCTCCCGCTCGCTGCAGTGCATTCATAGTGACAGTGAGTACAGAGGCTGGACCGGTTATCAATAGGAGAGAGATTGTTTCACACACTAGTAAAATACTTTACACACAAAGCCAGTTATGTGCGCAGTTTAGGACACATGAGGGGACACATAGGGCCATGAGGGGGACCACACATCCCCTATAACAGCGTCCTCCACGGATCCACCCCATAACAGTGCCATCCACAGGTCCCCATAAGTGTCCTCCACAGATCCCCCACATAACAGCGTCCTCCACAGATCCCCCATAACATCGCCCTCCACAGATCCCCCATAACATCGCCCTCCACAGATCCCCAATAACAGCGTCCTCCACAGATCCCCCATAACCGCGTCCTCCACAGATCCCCCATAACAGCGTCCTCCACAGATCCCCCATAACAGCGTCCTCCACAGATCCACCACATAACAGCATCCCCCACAGATCCCCCACATAACAGCGTCCTCCACAGATCCACCACATAACAGCATCCTCCACAGATCCCCCACATAACAGCATCATCCACAGATCCCCCACATAACAGCATCATCCACAGATCCCCCACATAACAGCATCATCCACAGATCCCCCACATAACAGCGTCATCCACAGATCCCCCACATAACAGCATCATCCACAGATCCCCCACATAACAGCATCATCCACAGATCCCCCACATAACAGCGTCATCCACAGATCCCCCACATAACAGCGTCATCCACAGATCCCCCACATAACAGCGTCATCCACAGATCCCCTACATAACAGCGTCATCCACAGATCCCCCATATAACAGCGTCATCCACAAATCCCCCACATAACAGCGTCATCCACAGATCCCCCACATAACAGCGTCATCCACAGATCCCCCACAACACAGCGTCATCCACAGATCCCCCACAACACAGCGTCATCCACAGATCCCCCATAACTATGTCATACCCAGCCGCGTCAGCGGCTCATATGGGAAAATCCAAGCAAATAGACCTCTAGCACAATTCCCTTAAAATATTGCATCGCACATCGTTATCGCAATTTTTAGGGCCCTAATCGCAATCGCACAAAATTCCCATATCGTGCAGCCCTAGTGCAAAGTTAAATGCCACCAAGATAATGATAAAAAAAAACAATAAACATTGAAGGCTATAGCTATAATAAGGGCTCTGATAAAGAGGATTGGATCTCTTAAAATGGCTCACAAAAATTTGCTTGTAAAAAGGGAGGTTTGAGATATGAATATTGCTAGGGGATGGTATTATACCTTAAATGGGAGCATGTGAGACCAAATGTCAAATCAATAATGACAAAAGTTTATCAAGCACAACAAAGAGATCAAAATGCAAAAGAATAATATCCATAATTCCACTTTAGGGCTCTTTCACACTTGCGTTGTTCTGTTCCGGCATAGAGTTCCGTCCTCGGGGCTCTATGCCGGAAGAATCCTGATCAGAATTATCCCAATGCATTCTGAATGGAGAGAAATCCGTTCAGGATGCATCAGGATGTCTTCAGTTCCGGAACGGAACGTTTTTTGGCCGGAGAAAATACCGCAGCATGCTGCGCTTTTACCTCCGGTCAAAAATCCTGAACACTTGCCGCAAGGCCGGATCCGGAATTAATGCCCATGGAAAGGCATTAATCCGGATCCGGACTTAAGCTAAACGTCGTTTCGGCGCATTACCGGATCAGACGTCAGTAAAAGCAAAAAAAGGAAGAGACCACTGTGGTACTCAGCAGAAGTGGCCAAAATCATTAAAAACAAAAAGATAGCATTTAGGAATTATAAAAAAAAACAAAACGAGGATGACAGACAAATTTATAAGATTAGGCAGAGAGAGGCCAAACAAGTTATAAGAGCTTCCAAAGCACAGGCAGAAGAGAAATTAGCTCAGTCAGGAAAAAAAGGCGAGAAGGCATTCTTCAGATACATAAATGAAAAAAGGAAACTAAAACAAGGAATTACCAAATTAAAAACAAAAGAAGGAAGGTATATAGAAGAAGATAAAGAACTAGCTGACTGCCTCAATGAATATTTCTGTTCAGTTTTTACAAAGGAAAATGAAGGAGAAGGACCTCAGTTAGGAAAGAAGACTAATGAATCTTTTGATGCATGTGTCTTTACAGAGGAAGAGGTTCTAAGTCAGCTGTCTAAAATTAATACAAATAAGTCACAGGGGCCTGATGGGATACACCCAAAGCTATTAAAAGAGCTCAGCGTTGAACTAGCAAAACCATTAACAGATTTATTTAACCAATCGCTGGCAACAGGAGTCGTCCCAGAAGATTGGAAATTAGCAAATGTTGTGCCCATTCACAAGAAAGGTAGTAGGGAGGAATCGGGCAACTATAGGCCAGTAAGCCTGACATCAATAGTGGGGAAATTAATGGAAACCATACTTAAGGAGAGGATTGTGGAACATCTAAAATCCCATGGATTGAAAGATGAAAAACAGCATGGGTTTACTTCAGGGAGATCATGTCAAACTAATCTTATTGATTTTTTCGATTGGGTGACTAAAATAATAGATGGAGGAGGTGCAGTAGACATTGCTTATCTAGACTTTAGTAAGGCTTTTGATACTGTCCCACATAGAAAGCTTATCAATAAAGTGCAGTCTTTGGGCTTGGACTCCCATATTGTTGAATGGATTAGGCAGTGGCTGAGGGACAGGCAACAGAGGGTTGTAGTCAATGGAGTATATTCAGACCAAGGTCTTGTTACCAGTGGGGTACCTCAGGGATCTGTTCTGGGACCCATATTGTTTAATATCTTTATCAGCGAAATTGCAGAAGGCCTCGATGGTAAGGTGTGTCTTTTTGCTGATGACACAAAGATTTGTAACAGGGTTGATGTTCCTGGAGGGATACACCAAATGGAAAAGGACTTAGGAAAACTAGAGGAATGGTCAAAAATATGGCAACTAAAATCTAATGTTGATAAGTGCAAGATAATGCACCTGGGACGTAAAAACCCAAGAGCAGAATATAAAATCAGTTATACAGTCCTAACCTCAGTATCTGAGGAAAGGGATTTAGGGGTCATTATTTCAGAAGACTTAAAGGTAGGCAGACAATGTCATAGAGCAGCAGGAAATGCTAGCAAAATGCTTGGGTGTATAGGGAGAGGAATTACCAGTAGAAAGAGGGAGGTGCTCATGCCGCTCTACAGAGCACTAGTGAGACCTCATTTGGAGTATTGTGCTCAGTACTGGACACCATATCTCCAGAAGGATATTGATACTTTGGACAGAGTTCAGAGAAGAGCTACTAAACTGGTACATGGATTGCTGGATAAAACTTACCAGGAAAGATTAAAGGACCTTAACATGTATAGCTTGGAAGAAAGACGAGACAGAGGGGATATGATAGAAACTTTTAAATACATAAAGGGAATCAACAAGGTAAAAGAGGAGAGAATATTTAAAAGAAGAAAAACTGCTACAAGAGGACATAGTTTTAAATTAGAGGGGCAAAGGTTTAAAAGTAATATCAGGAAGTATTACTTTACTGAGAGAGTAGTGGATGCATGGAATAGCCTTCCTGCAGAAGTGGTAGCTGCAAATACAGTGGAGGAGTTTAAGCATGCATGGGATAGGCATAAGGCCATCCTTCATATAAGATAGGGCCAGGGGCTATCCATAGTATTCAGTATATTGGGCAGACTAGATGGGCCAAATGGTTCTTATCTGCCGACACATTCTATGTTTCTATGTTGCATTTTCAGCACTGTTATAGCATTTACTATAAGAAGTAGTGTTAACATCACTTTCAGAAGTGATAAGTCATATTGTGTGAATACTGTGCTTTGTTAGCAAGTTTCTAGGTGAATTTGCTACCTGGCCCAACTGATTTGTACTGCCCTGATTTAGAGCACAGTTTGGAGGTGGAGGCGCCCAAGCACAGTGTGCTCCCATTCATTTCTATGAAGCCGATCAAAATAGCCGAGTCGGAGCTTTAGGTAATGTAAAAGTTTTGTGGAACAGTAAAGTTCTAAGACTGTGATTCAGTGATGGGTGGCATTTATTGTTTAATGACATTGTCGGCCTTCCATTTTACATAAAAAATTGAATAGTGAAGAGTGTTATACTGCATGGGGGCCAAACTCATCTACCTCAGTGACAGCCATGCTAAATTTTTTGCGAATCTGACATAAATAAGCACTTTTTAAATAGATCTTCAGATTCACATTTTATGTTGTAGCCTTGTGCTAAAATAAAAAGGTTAAAATGTTCCACATCATTTTGCACTCAGAACCCCCTAATGACAATGTGAGAACAAAATGTTCAAAATCTTTGCTCATTTATTCAGGCCGAAAAACTAAAATCTTGCATTGACGTAAGTATTTAGACTCTTTACTCAGTACTTAACTGAAGCACCTCTGGCAGCGGTTACAGCCTCCAGTCTTCCTGGGTATGATGCCATAAGGTTTGCACACCTGGATTTGGGGGTTTTCTGCCATTCTTATGTACAGATTTTCTCAAGCTATGTCCGGTTGGATGGGGTACATTGGTGAGCAGTCATTTTCAGGTCTCTCCAGAGATGTTAGATTGGGTTAAAGTCAGGGCTCTGGCTGAGCCACTCAAGGACATTTATAGAGTTGTCCCTAAGCCACTCCTGTGTGGTCTTGGCTGTGTACTTGGATCCTCGCCATTCCGCACATCTAATGCGCCTCTCCACATTGGCCAGCAGATGCAGGTTGACGTCTCACTGCCACAGCCAAAGATCATGGTGTCTCCTCCATGCCCCACAGGTATGACAAAAAGGCACTCCAGGCGACTTGCTCACTTTTCCTCCCTCCAGAGCTGTGTCTCCCCCAGATGGCTTCCGTACCAATCACCCCAGCCGGGTGCAGGTTCCATTACCTCCAAAGGCTCCTGGACCCTTAAAATCTACTAACCACCCAGCTATAAGGGACTCTACGCTGTCTATTGCTTACTATTTAGATCTTCCACAAATATTACTCTCCCGCTCTCACTCTAGACACCGGTCAACATCTTCTTCGAACTCTAAATGTTTGCACCCTCTCAGTAAAACCCCTCCTAACTAGTGGTGCCATAGTCGACAACTCCTCACGAAAAAGGATTTTCGCACTCTCATTTCAGAAGTAAAGGATGCCTTCAAAGCTGAATTGGTAGTGGTTAGAGAAGATGTTCATAATGTAGGTAGGCCTTCGTCTTAATCAACTTGAGGAAGATCACAATGCCTCCAGAACAGCTATATGACATCTCCAAGATCAGACTTCCTTTCAAGAACTCTTTGTGCGGGAGTTACAAAGACACGTGGAGGACCTCGACAATAGAGGGAGACGGCATAATATCAGAGTGAGAGGGGATCCCTGAATCACAGGGAGATGAAGATGTACCTGCTTTATTACAACACATCTTCAATACTATCTTAGAACACCCGCCGAATCAAACCATTAAGATGGATAGAGCTCACCAGGCCCTACGTCCAAAGACTTTGGGGGTGCCCCACGGGATATTATATGCTACATTAATGACTTTGGGCTGAAGGGGAAAAAAAAAAAAATGGCCAGAGCTCGTTTTCCCTGTCACCTTGATTTCCAAGGACCCCAGGTGTTCATTTTTCAGGATTTATCATTGATCCACCCTACAAAATTGAAGAGCATTAAAACTTTTGCTGGAACTGCTTTATTATCAGATAATACCTTACAGATGTACCTTTCCCTCCAGTTTAACAGCACATAAAAATGGGAAATCAACAGTCTTACGATCCAATGAAGATCCTCAGGAGTTCTGCACCTAGATTTACATCCTCCAGCCTTGCCGAATTGAAAGACTCCTGCCCCGATTCCACCAACCTGGACCACGGTTGAAACCCACAAAAGAAGTCTGAGGCCACCTGCACATAAGCGCTGACTGCCGTCTTTATAGATGTTCTGTTACTAACCATGCCAAATGATGAAGTTTGAACTTTTTCTTCCCTCTTACCATTTCAGTTTTCTCCTAAGGCTACCTTCACACTAGCGTTTGTTTAAATCCGGCGAGCAATTCTGTCGCCGGAACTGCCCGCGGATCCAGAAAAACGTGTGAAAACGGATACATTTGAATCTTGATCAGGATTTTGATCACAATTGGAAAAAACTGATCCGCCATTTATGGACTTCAACTTTCTTTATCACATTTTTCAGGTTTAACATTGCAAAAGCCGGATCCGACATTAATGCAAGTCAATGGGAAAAAGGCCGGATCCGGCGTTCAGTCAAAGTGTTCCGGGTTTTTGGCCGAAGGTAAAAATACAACATGCTCGGTTTTCTGAAAAGCCTGATCAGTCAAAAAGACTGAACTGAAGACATCCCTGATGCATCCTGAAGGATTGCTCTCCATTCAGAATGCATTGATAAACTGATCAGTTCTTTTCCGATTTGAGCCCCTAGGACGGAACTCCGCGCCGGAAAAAAAAAAAACGCTAGTGTGAGAAGTACCCTTAGAGTTATTTATTTGCTTTTATTTCCCAGAGCCTTGCAAGTTGCACTTTTGGTTCGAATTCTACTTTCCATGGTTAATGCCACATCTCCCCTAGGAACCCATTCTATATTTTTCAGTTCATCATTCTTTGGCTGTATTTCTCATTTTTGGGGTTTTGCTCCTGCAATAGAGCTCTATGAACATACTGGCTTATTCTCCGTTTTGATCTTATTGTTGCTGTATTTTATCCCCAAGGAAGGAGAACACAAAACACTTGTGGGGGCGTGGCGGTGGTCCGATTTTTAAACAGGTTCATCTTTCCGGTTGGTCTTTGCACAATATTTATTTACCACTTGACGATTCAATTTATGGACTGTACTTTCCAATCATTTATTTCGAAAGGAGTCACGCTGCCTCACATAGGCTGTGACTTCTGAGTAATGGTAAGGATATGGCAGTTTTGTTCCAATGCAGCCGAACACCTAAGTTTTCACCAGAAGATAGTTCTCACCACAGAACGACCCCTTCTGTGGATATTAGAGGTTGGAGCACATAGTGAAGTTCCGCCAATTTACCAGATAACAATAGGTTTTATTATACTCACAAAGGTATAAAATCAACAGGCATTTGTGCAAACATAAAATCGTCCTTGTTCACAGAACCGCCCATGTTTTGATTTTTGCCATCATGCTTTAATCAAGCCATATATCATTATGACTATCAACAATTTTGTACCCTTCTCCAGATCTCTGCCTCCACACAATCCTGTCTCTGAGCTCTACAAGCAGTTCTCCTCCTTGTGTCTTGCTTTTTGCTCCGATATGCATTGTCAGCTGTGGCACCTTATATAGACGGAGGTGTGTTTTTTCAAATCATATCAAATCAACTGAATTTACTTTACCACAGGTGGACTCCAATCAAGATGTAGAAACATCTCAATGATGATCAAGAGAAATAGAAGGCCCCCAGAACTAAATGTCAAGTGTCATAACAAAGGTTCTGAATGCTTATGTCAATGCAAAAGTTTAGTTTTTCCTTTTTTATAAATTTGCTAACATTTCTAAAATTCTGTTTTCATTTTTTCATCAAACTGAAGGAGGAAAATGTAATTTTATTTTAATGTTAGCACAAGGTCGCAGCTGAACAAAATGTGAAAAAAGTGAAAGGGTCTGAAGACTTTCCGAAAGCATTGTATGTCTATATGTAAGTGCAAGGACAAAGATTTAGTCATTTGCAATGAAATAATGAAAAAACATTTACATGGCTCACTGTGTGCATGCAATCAGTTTTCCACTTTTAAAGGGGGTTTCCACTCTATAGATATTGATGACCTAGCCTTTAGGGCAGGTCGTCAATATCAGATCGTGGGTGTCTGACTTCTGGCACCATAGACAACACAGTTAAAGGAGCCAGAAGTAGCTCCATCCATTGTGCAGAGGCCATGCCAGCGTACGGCGGTTCAGCTACCAATCACTTGAATGGCAGCTGAACTGCAGTACACCGGTACAGCCACTACACAGTGGGTGCAGCCTTCTGCTCCCAGATCCGTGCACGGTTTTATTTCCAGCACCTGCTGAAAACAGTTGACTATGGGGGTGCCAGAGGTTAATCAGATGCACATGAACCAAAAACTGACAGAAAGATAATCTTTACTCTGTTTATGAATATTGAAGAAATATGACCCAGTATAGCTCAAGCCATTGTTTCTACATGTAGCTGAACTATATTGAAGATCAATATTTGGTTTTCCACCATAGAGAGTGATGGCAAATCACTAGGATACGCCATCAGTTTCTAATCTGTGGTGGTCTGACCCCCATTGATCCTCAGAATTTATGGGGTGCAGTGTGGCCCCTCTTAATTTTATCCTAAACAGTTGTGCCAGTCATCCTCTGCCATTCATTCACTTGATTAGGTTTGTGCTGTAGTTCCCTCTAAAGCAGGTAGCCAGAAACGAGGCTGTAAAGGGGAAAATGCCAAAGGGTCCTTGGTCCTCGTTCTTATGATCAATGGTGACCAATCAGAATGCTATGGCATATTGTACCAATACCTTTATGGTTTTACAGGTTTTGTCATGGAAAACCTTTATGGCAAATCCAAGTGACCATAATCACTGGACTGTCTCCATAAACGAAGAGAGTGTCTGTACACGTGCATTGACTTTTCCACCATAAATAAGGGGTGGGGACCCTTGTTCATGGGATTGAGGGGAGGGTCCAAGCTGTTAGATCAAACATTTATCACGTATCAGAAATATTAATGTGGCATAAAGTTTTTTTTTATGGAAAAACACCTTTTATACTGTACTGCAGGGAAGAATGTGATCAAATTTTTTAAGTGTTTTGCCTTGCAAATGAAATGGGAAAAACAACCAAATTATTGAGATTGGTCTTAAAATCTCATTTAACTGAGAAATGTGAACAGCAAACATAGCGAATCAATCAAAACTGGTCGCATTTCCAAGTACAAAACTAGCTGCCCTCACTAGAACATAACAAGCCCACCTTGGTTAAGTACAGGAAAAACACATACTGTAAAATTCCAACTACATTGATTTGCATTATTTCTCTCCATGATAGCATGGTTATTTAGAAAAGTCAATTATGAGGCAAAAGACTCCATTATCAACATTATGCTGTAAGCGCGTTTTCACAAACTGTTTACAGTTTTCACAGTACAAAGGTAAAAAATAATGTACGAGTCCCTGTTAATGAGTTTACCTCCATTGAGCCCGTTTTCCGAGCTCTTGTAAGGGGCGACTTCCTGTGAATGCTGATTGTCTCTGAGGGCAGTGGTGACATCAATATGGATCTGTCCACCTCATCTTTACCTTTAACCTTGGATAAGTCTTCCATACTGCCTTGATCTGTCTTTTTGTCTTCATTCTATGGGAAAGAGAAACACACAGGACAGATTTACTAATCCTGTCTAATATTTAGACGGTGTAAACTTAGGCAAAGAAGCGCCAAATTTATCACAGTGGCTCAAGCTGTATGATAAATCTGATGCACCTTGCTAGACATGCCAATCAATTTTGTCCAACTTTATACACCTATTGCTTGGCTTCCTATGTGCCAAAATTGGGTCTCAGGAACACCTGACCCTTTGTACACTTGATGTATTTTTTAAGATATGCAACTCCCATTGCATGGAGGTGTGGTCTACAGACTCCAGGTCTGAATAACTGCTGTGTGCAGCACACGGGTTAGGCCTCTTTCACACTTGCGTTGTTGGGATCCGGCATGCACTTCCGTTGCCTGGAGGTGCCTGCCGGATCCGGAAAAACGCAAGTGTACTGAAAGCATTTGAAGACGGAACCGTCTTCCAAATGCTTTCAGTGTTACTATGGCAAGCCAGACGCTATTAAAGTCCTGGTTGCCATAGTAGGAGCGGGGAGCGGTATACTTACAGTCCGTGCGGCTCCCGGGGCGCTCCAGAATGACGTCAGAGCGCCCCATGCGCATGGATGACGTGATCCATGCGATCACGTGATCCATGCGCTTGGGTCGCCCTGACGTCACTCTGGAGCGCCCGGGGAGCCGCACGGACGGTAAGTACACTGCTCCCCCGCTCCCCGCTACACTTACCATGGCTGTCAGGACTTTAGCGTCCCGGCAGCCATGGTAACCACTCTGAAAAAGCTAAATGTCGGCTCAGGCAATGCGCCGAAACGACGTTTAGCTTAAGGCCGGATCCGGATCAATGCCTTCCAATGGGCATTAATTCCGGATCCGGCCTTGCGGCAAGGTGTTCCGGATTTTTGGCCGGAGCAAAAAAGCGCAGCATGCTGCGGTATTTTCTCCGGCCAACAAACGTTCCGTACCGGAACTGAAGACATCCTGATGCATCCTGAACGGATTACTCTCCATTCAGAATGCATTAGGATAATCCTGATCAGGATTCTTCCGGCATAGAGCCCCGACGACGGAACTCTATGCCGGAAGACAATAACGCAGGTGTGAAAGAGCCCTTACATGTCTGCACATGTCTTGGCTTGAAAATGGTTGAAGTATTGCCCTATTGATGATGAGATAATTAAATATTGGAATTTTAAGGGAATTAAATCTACAATGCTTTGCATTCTTCTATTAAAGATAGGAACCTCAAGACAGGGCATGCTGCTTCTTTCTTCCATGCTTCTTTTTCACAAGTGCTGCTTCCCATTGACATGAATGGGAGGCTGTTTTGAGCCGTTTTTAAGAGACGATTTTGAAGCAGAAAACTCCAAAATCAGAACCAAAAAAAACTCTGTGTGAACTGGTCCATAGGGTAAACCATGTCAGGAAACCAACAAACAAATTCGGCAGATAGTGGAAAAATCAACGCTAAAACTTTATTTTTACTATACCATTAAAAGTTAAGTCAGATCAATGTCCGCAGTGTTAAAAATCATGTGCCAACAAGATAAAAACAAAGCGGTATACAAGGCAACGTACAGAAAACTCAGTCCATGAAACTGACTTGAATAACCTAGTCAGATAAACATTGCTTCATCTCTGCGGCAAGGTGAAAAACTGAACAGTCTTAGGGCTCTTGCACATGGCCATAGACGTTTCTGGTGGGTCAGAGTATGGGATGCTTACCCTACAATTCCCTGAATAATAATACACCTTAATGACCTCCTAATACAGAATAATCACCCTGACAAGGGTCGCACAGTCCGGAACCTGTCCCTGTTATCAGGCTCTGGATGTCCCTACTCAGGGAAATTATGTCAATTCCCAAGCAAGGAAATATTGATGCGCTTTAGTCCCTACATGTTTCATGTGTAGATGGCCTCCAGAATTGTCAGTGGACAAGGGGTAAAAAGTGAGGCTGGTTAAGACGCTGTGTCTTCAGAGCCACTGGTTAAGCCCGACTCCAATTCTCATGTACCGCAATGATATCTGCCAGTCAGCACATATTTCTGTAGGTTATAGGCAGTGACTGCAGCATACCCCCCAAGTCACTGCCGGAATCACCGTTGACATCAGTACTAAGCACAAGCAATTGTAAATACAGTGATGGAGTTACTGTAATAACCACAATAAAAATAATTATTCTACCACTAGTCCTATTTACCTATCACATGGATGTGTTCTGTGCTCAGACCCAGCACAGGTATGTCATGTAACACCTCTGCTTACTGAATGTCAGGGATTATATGATATGATGAGTGTCACATGACTGATGCCATATTTCAGTTAGGTCATGAATACATTACACAGGACTGATACATGGGAATTACCATTCTACTGCATATAGGGGTCAACCACCCGATATAAGAAAGGTATGCACGTAGAATTTTTAAAACATGTATATTAGGATTTTTTTTATTTCCTATTATATAAACAAAGAAATAAAATTACTAAAAACTGGGAGAGTTGCCAACTGCCAACATGACCAGACAAGTCTAAGATCTGCTCCGGCTCCCGACTAACATCCTGCGTCACCCTGGTACAAATCCTCCAGCCACCATAGATTGGTCAATGTATACCAGAAGGAGGAAAACATGGAGACAATAAATGAGCCCGAGGAAAGCTCAAGCAGCGGAAGAGCGGCTGAAAGAATTCGCCAGGCAAGAGGCCCAACATGGCGCCGCTGCAGCCGCATCGCCACGTGCATCACATACTCGAGGGCAATCAGAACAGAAGCCTCTGACAGAGGACACAGCAGAACAAAGAGTTTACATTGAAAGAAGCCTATTAACTTGTGGCTGCTATAACATCACTTACAGGCAAAATAGAAAAGGTGAGAGTAGACCTGGGGCTCCTGCATCATGATGTCCAGCAACTGAGAGAGAGGGTCCGCCATAATGAGGAACAGGTCTCGGCTCTAGAAGACTTTACGAGACCTCTAAAACAGCAAGAGTTCAAGACAGAAGGCTCGGTGGTTTTATGGAGACAAAAATGCGACGACCTGGAAAACAGGGCCAGATGAAATAATGTTCGGATCCTGGGCATGCCGGAAAGAGCGGAAGGCTCAGACCCAGCCACGTTTCTAGAACAGTGGTTTAAGTCAACGTTTCCTGATGCGGTCTTCTCTATAGCCTATGCGGTGGAGATAGCCCACTGTGTTCCTACCCGACCACCACTCCAAGGAGCTCCTCCTAGACCCCTCCTGGCACGAATACTCAATTGGAAGGACAGAGATCTCATCCTTACCCATGCGAGAAATAAACAAACCATCACACTTGGCAATGCAAACATATTGCTATTCCTAGATTTTTCAGCAGAATTGCAGAAGAAAGACGCTTGAGGGAACTTAATTTGCAATACTCCATGGAGTACCCTGCACGCCTAAGAGTGGTGGATGGCGGGAAGTCGCTATTCTTCACCAATCCACGTGAGGCAGACGAATAGATATCCAAGCGACCAAGAAGATCACCCCATTCATGAGGGATACCAAAGCCTCAGAGTTGACTTCACCTCTTTTCTCCAAGAGGACTCGTTAAACGACATACATGTTGAACTTCATAATATGCGAATGGGTCTGCTGGTATAGTAATCTGTCTGCAACCTTACCCAATTAAGAGTTAAGTGACACTGTTCATAGCAATAGTTAATATTACAGTTTCTAAACACTAGCACTAGTATGGGAGATCGGTCAGACACCTGCATATGTATCACACCATATTGTACTATACAGGTCCCAGACCACACGGCTACTAAGGAAGTTATTGCAACTTATATACAGTACTCACGGTATTGTTTTTTTCTGTTATGTTATATGTTGATTTCTTTTGATAAGGTATGGTACAACAATAATAGGTATGGGAAACACAGAACACATTTGCTGACGAAGTGGAATATGTATTAAATTGCCTGGGCACTTTAAGGGATAATTATCCTGCAGTTAGCATAAAGAAGCGATCATGGCCGTCCTAGAAGTAATGTCCTGGAATGTGAGAGGTCTGGGAGGCCCTAGGAAAAGGATAGCAGTATTCACTCATATTCGCAAATATAACTCCCATATTCTTGGATTACAAGAGACACATTTAACAGTAGATACAGGAGGGAAGATTAGGAAACCCCGGGTACAATGGGCTGAAAATTAATATGGGAACTCATATTCCAGAGGGGTGTCATTGTTAATACATCGCGCTATTAGATGGGAAGTACAACAAATGGTGATAGACCCTGATGGGAAATATATTTTAGTCTTTGGACACATTAATTGTATTCCATATATAGTGATAAACATATATAACCCTCCACCTGCTAACATTTCTATTCTACAAGCAGCAGCAGGGTTTACAGCACAATATCCTAATGCCAGAATGATATGTCTGGGAGATTTCAACATGGTGATGAATGATCGCTGGACAGATTTCAGAACCCGACTTGTGGGAATGGCCAGAAGTTGTCCAACACCATCTTAGCAAGGTTGAAATGGGATGGGTAGATATGTGGTGGGAGAGATATCCCGAACAAGAAGAGTACTCATGCTTCACCCCATCAAGGGGAGCGCTATCAAGGATAGATTATATACTAGGCACAAAAACTACATATCTAGACCTGGTCGATATCCAGTATGGACCACAAGGAATGTCGGATCATGCACCAGTAATAGCTAAACTATCGTTGCCTGATGTAGTGAGGCAGAGTAATAAGATGCGCATTCATCACTTTTGGTCAACTTTAATATCAAATAATGATAGTATCTAAGCCCAACTTAATATGTTCTTGGAAATACATGATGATGGGACAGATGAATTGTTGGTACTGGAGACGTTGAAAGCTTATTTGTGAGGGTGCCTTAAATCTTCTATATCTTATGTTAAAAAAGCTATGCAGCGCGAAGAGGAAGAGCTGAGTGGCCAATGTAAAGAGGCAAAGAGCCGCTATACTTCTAACCCCACAGGGGATAACAGGAAGGATTGGATGCAGAAAGGAAAGGAAGGAAATACATGATATATTTTAAAGTGAAAAGTGACCGTTAACTGTTCTTTTTTAAACAGCAAACATTTTAAACTCAGTAATAAAGCAGGCAAAATACTAGCTCAAGTAGTACGTAGGAATACGGCAGCACCGTCGGTACTGCGCATAGAAACTGCAGAAGGAGCTCTGGTGGAGAAGGCTAAAGGCATAATAAATAGATTCAAAGAATTCTACCAAGACTTATATAACTCCCATGATACAGTACACTAACCTTGAACTAGATAGATATCTTCAGGAAGTAACATGTCCGCATCTAAGCGACCAGGGTAGAGTACTTCTAGACGAAGAGATAACACTAGAGGAAGTAAAACTGCCCATAAAAGGGTTAAACTTGGGAAAATCCCCTGGTCCAGACGGCATCCCGCTGGAGGTGTACTCTAAATATATAGACATTATGGGACCGCAATTACACAAAATGTATAAAGCATCATTAAAACATGGTCGCTTTCCAGACTCATTGTTTGATGCATCAATAGTGATTACAAAATACTTACCAAGATTTTAGCTACTAGACTGAATAAAGTGATAACTTCTATAGTACATGAGGACCAGACTGGTTTTATCCCAGGCAGGTCTACGTCTAGCAATATCAGAAGAGCACAAGTTATAGCACAAATAGGAGTGGAAGAACATAAACGATGGTCTCTAGCCTCATTAGATACAGCCAAGGTGTTCGATTCTAGTAGACATACTAAAAAGTTTTGGGTTCGGTCAGGTATTTATTCAATAGATCCATATAATATACAGGAATCCTAAAGCCAATATATTGGTTAATGGATTACATTCACCAGCGTTTCAACTGAACAGGGGAACAAGGCAGGGCAGCCCCCTCTCACCCCTCCTATTTGCAGTGGCAATAGAACATCTTGCTCTTAAAATTCATCAGGACCCAATATTTTAGGGAATAGCGATGGGAGGAAGAGAGGACAGAATAGGACTATATGCTGATGACTTAATACTGTACATGGATGATGTAGAGAAATCTTTGGTCTAAATCTGCCGTTTTGTCTATATCCTTTTGCCCAAAGGTTTATATTTATTAGAACATGCATGTACACCCATCCCACGTAGTTTTTTTGACCGCTTGCATGCCCTGATAACGGCCTTTATATGGTGAAAGGAAAGGCGGAAACTAGCTTTGGGCACGATGCAGAGAACGTGGAAGCAGGGGGGGTGCGGCTCTGCATGACTTTCACTTATATTTTTTGGCTGGACAGTTGAGGTACTTGACAACTTGGGTGTCACCGGCTGAGCTACCAAACTCAGAATATTATTTAAAATACCACCTGCATCTCAATACAATGTTGCCAGTACTGGAAAATATAAAATCATTCCCCAAATAAGCCCTACAAGTACATAGATTAGCACATAAGGGTTGGAATGCTGCGAAATTCCAAAACTATAAGGATTTTGCAGATGTCATTCCATTGTGGGATAATCCAATTTTAAAATTACCTGGGAGATTCAAGCGTATTGTTTACCATTCTTTGATATTTAAAGAGTTAAAAAAACAAGCAAGTATTTACTGCAAACCCACCGCGACCAACTTCTTGCTTAGGTGCGAAACTGATCATCCTACCCCCTTAAACTTGGGATACCGACAGGACAGTACCTCAGACTGAGGCATATTGGCTTGAGCGGGAATAACTGCTTGAACAGGAATTTCTCAGTTAAGTTGCAGACTTATGGGTACGTTTTCAAGAACGAGGTTACCCTGATAGGTAACCGAGGAAAGCATTCCAGAAGGCCAGGAGACAAAAAGGGTCAAATCTGAAGTTAACTAACATACCATCGGATTAATAGGAACATATGATGTGGCGTCTAAGCAGATTAGGATGATTGTTTCCCAACACTGGGACATTTTGCTCATGGACTCAGATCTATGGGAGGTAGTTGGGAAGAGACCACTGATCACTTACAGGCGAGGCAGAAGCCTAAGGCTCAATTCACACCTGAGCGTTCTGAAAGGAGCGCTCTGTATGCGCGATTGTACGGACGTTTACAAGCGCGCATACAGAGACAAGTGTGCACACAGTGTCGCGCGTTCCCGAAAGTCTATGTACGGGAACGCGCGACAAGCGCCCAAAAAAACGCTCCTGTACTTGTGTGAGCGTCGGGCGTTTTACAGCGCGATCGTACGCGCTGTAAAACGCCCAGGTGAGAACCATTCCCATAGGGAAGCATTGGTTTCTCCTTGTTGAGCGTTTTACAGCGCGTAGGAACGCGCTGTAAAACGCTCAGGTGTGAATTGAGCCTAAGGGACTCCCTGGTACACAGCCACAATTTACTACAGAAATCTCCAAGACCTGGTTAAAAAGATTGGTGAAACAATGTTTTCGATGCAGCCGATGTTGAGTTTGCAATAACATCCAAACAGGCAAGGTATTCACAAGTTCAGAGTACATACCAGATACATAATTATGTAAACTGCAGGTAAGTTACAAGGCCCCATGTATTTCATAACATTTGGTAAAGCTTGTCATGAATTTCGTTGATGGGTGGATGAACATTTAGGTGACATTCTCAATAAAAAGAATACAGCAGTGGCAAGACCCATTAAAGACCTACATCAAGGAAACAGTAATTAAATTAATGGGAACAGAGGCGGATTGGAGGCCCCTGAGGGGAGGAAATAGGGATAGGAAGAATCTCCAGAGGGAAACCTGGTGGAGCTTTGAATTAAAGACGCCCAGCCCAAAAAGACTTAACAGCTCAATTTTGCATGCTTTCTGCAATATACTTCTCTCCCCAGTCTATATCCCATATTCTGTTTTTATTTTAGACTAGATGGGACTCCCCCATACATTTTAAATTGCACATGATATTTTACGGACCTCTCCTCTTTTTAAAGTAAGGTTAACGAGAGATCTTTCACGTTTTATTATTTTAGCCCAGATCACTAAATTGTGATAGGCTACATATTTGTTGGCTGGAACTAGGCACTTCTGGTCACTGTCAGCCGACTATCATTATCCTGTGAGTAGCGGTTCTGCTACTAAATGTCCACCACATGCTACATTGTGTATAAATCTGTTAGTGGGAATACCCATACGCTGTAACGTACATCATTCATAGTCCGTTACCTAGTAACCAAGATGCTGCTTCATCCCCTTGCCGCACCATGTCCCCACCTCTTACATTGTGGGTAACAGGTATGATGTCGGGAGGCATGCGCAGTAACTGCCTATAACATACAGGGCTAAGCGCTGACTGCCAGATATCACTGCAGCACTTCATACTTGGAGCCCCCGTCATACTCAGTGGCTCTGGACACATATGAAGTCATTTATCAAACTGGTGTAAAGTAGAACTGGCTTAGAACCAATCAGATTCCACCTTTTATCTTCCAAAGGAGCTGTCAAAATGAAAGGTCGAATCTGATTGTTTGCTACGGGCAACTAAGGCAATTCTACCTTACACAAGTTTAATAAATGACCCCACCAGTGTATTAAACAGCTGCACTCCTTACCCCTTGTCCTCTGACTATTTTGGGCGCTATCTACAGATGAAAAGTATAGGGACTTAAGCACATCAATAGTTCCTTGCTGGGGTATTGACAGCATTTCCTCGAGTAGGGGCGTCCAGGGACAGGTTCTGGATGGGGACCGTCCTTGTATTAAGAGGTCATTAGGGTGTAATAGGCTCGTCAGAGAATTCTAGAGCAAGCATCCCATACCCTGGCCCAGCCATATACAGTACATCAGCATACAGGAATCTTCAACTCAGGAATAACAATTGATTCATCGATATCGGTAAGACTGGTCCGTTTTTCACCTTGGCACAGAGATGACGCAATGTTTATGTGACTAGGTTAGGCTACTTTCACACTAGCATTTTTGCTGGATCCAGCAGGGTTCAGCAAAAACGCTTCCGTTACTGATAATACAACCATCTGCATCCGTTATGAACGGATCTGGCTGTATTATCTTTAACACAGCCAAGACGGATCCGTTATGAACTCTATTGAAAGTCAATGGGGTACGGATTTGTTTTCTATTGTGTCTGATTCGTTTTGCTCCGCATCCCATGACGGAAAGAAAACTGCAGCATGCTGTGGTTTGCTCTCCGGTATGATAACGCAACCAAACGGAACAAAATGCATTTTGGAGCGTTCTGTTCAGTTATGTTTTGTCCCCATTGACAATGAATTGGGACAAAACGGAAGGATTTTTTTATGGTATTGAGATCCTATGACGGATCTCAATACCGGAAAATAGAAACGCTAGTGTGAAAGTAGCCTTATTCGAGTTGCAGTTTCATGGACTGAGTTACTACATTACCTTGTGTATCGTTTTGCTTTGATCTTGTCAGGCGTGGCAGCACGTGATTTTTAACATTGGGGATATTAATCTGACTTCAGCTTTAATATACCATTTAAGTTTTAGAGTTGATTGTTCGATCATTTGTTCTGATGAATTTGAGTTTTTGAAGCCAAAATCAGGTGTGGACCATTAAAGGAGTCAACACATTAAGGACAGATATGACGTCTCTTTTTTTAATCTACTTCTGGTTTTGGCTTCAAAAACTCCATAAAAAAAGAAAATAACTTGACAGCATGGCCGCACCCTGAGAAGCAAGAAGTATCCAAAACACATAATAAATTCGACATTTGGTATGTGAATGCAATGTTCACCACATTGATCCAGAATAACCACAGTAATTGGAGAATATATCTGTCAGGGAAATCTATGGCGGCACGGTAAAGCAGTTATGAAACGTCCTCTGATTACAGATCATAACTCAGATCAAGCAGTCCATGATTTAAGTCCTCAACTAAAATACAGAACATAAATACAATAGTATCAAGAGAACGCTTTGGAAACACTGAACAAATAATGGCGAAGGGCAGATTAATACTGTAGAGAAGTGACAAACATGATTATGCCGCGTTCCTGCACACTCAAATTTTGCAAATCCTCTCTTCAAATCAGAAGGCAGTCTTACTTCTGCTGATGCTGGCCGAAAGCCAAAACCCAGAGGGGCCTTTTCATCCTCCTCACAGCCCTTGACGCCTGGACTGAAATGAAGCTCAACATGAAATCGGTTTTCTGAAGAAGGATCCTGAAAACGGATAAATACAGAAAAAGGTGAGGGTGATGGGATGGGAAGCTCAGCCATGTATCCTGTGCACTATTCCCCTTCACATACATATATCCCTCAGGATACAATATTGTCTTTTCTGACCCATCGTAAGTTGAAACCAGACAATGTCTCAGACTCAGATCCAACCAATCCAGGCCACTTCTCTGGTAAAACAGCGGTATTAGTTGCTAGTTAGCAGCTATACCTGACTGTTATATGTAGGGATTTGTTTTATCTGTCTAAGGCGACTTCTCTGGTAAAATTGCTGTATTAGTTGCTAGTTAGCAGCTATACCTGACTGTTATATGTAGGGATTTGTTTTATCTGTCTTAGTTATCTGCTTATTTTTCTTAAATCTTCATTTTCTTTTATCTTGGATGACATTTTGGAGCTTTGGAACCAATTACTCAACCTACAATGGTTTCATCATACAATGGTAGTCCTAGAACCGATTAATATTGTAACTTGAGGGACCACTGTACCAATATAACACACATTGTGTAAGAAATTTTATTTGAAACATCTTCTGAAATAGAAAAAGCTGTGTAGTAATTAGTTGCTATTAGAGATGAGCAAATCAATTTGTATAAAATTAAATTAATTTAAAAAATCAGTTTCCTTGAGCAGTGAGGGTCTGGTCCTCACTGCTCAAGCTACTCCCCCTTGACGGACAGGGCCAGACATCTCATCTGGCAACGTCAATCTCACGCCTGCACCATTCCTCCTCGTACTGGCCAAGTGCAGATGCAGAATGTGCATGTGCTGCCACACTTCTGGGTAAACCAGAGATGTATGGCTTTTTAAATATATGGAGAGGGGAACCTCTGGAGCAGCAGGTCCAGTTTCTCGCTGCAAAAGACTGATTTTTTTAACGAACTGCAAGGATTGTTAGAGGGCCCGTTCTTAATAAGTGTTTAATTAAAGGAGTTGTCCGGGTTCAGAGCTGAACCCGGACATCCCTCCATTTTCACCCCGGCAGCACCCCTGACATGAGCATCAGAGCAGTTCATGCTCCAATGCTCTTCTTTGCCCTGCGCTAAATCACGCAGGGCAAAGGCATTTTTTGGAGATCCGGTGACGTACCGGGGCTCTCCATGGGGCTGCCAGGAACCCCGGTGACGTCACCGGCACTGATGGGTGGGATTTAGCTCTGCCCTAGCCAGTAAAACGGCTAGGGCAGAGCTAAAGCCCGCCCCTCAGAGCCGGTGACGTCACCGAACACACTGCCGGGCAGAAGTTACCGCCCGGCAGTGTGTTATTGAAAACAAAAGAGCCCGTGCACCGCGATTTAGCGCAGGGCAAGGGAGCGCATCGGAGCATGAGATGCTCCGATGCTAGTCTCAGGGGGGCTGCCAGGGTGAAAATAAGGGTATGTCCGGGTTCAGCTCTGAACCCGGACAACCCTTTAAAGGGACACATTTAAATACCATTTGATTTCATGTATTAGACAATGCTCAGGAGCATTGGCCTATCATCTAATATGTATTGGGTGTCTCCAGACCTTCCCCCGACAAATGATGTTAGAGGATAAGCAGGATTTCAACTGGTCCAAGCCTTTGTTTCCATAAGAGAAAAGCAAATGTGGGTGAGGGCTGGCAGCAGAGTATTCCTCTATTCACATGGTTAGGGTGGAGCTGGCAGAAACAGCTGTCAACTGAATGTGCGTTCGGCTGACATTTCCAGTGTGTGGCCATCTTTTGTACAAGACTAGTCTGTAACCTACTAACTCTAACACCACCTCAATTTCCTTTTGAGAAATAATCTATTTTATAAGAAAGAAAAATCAAAGATCATTAGCATCCCTGGATATCTTCTTGTGAATTTTCAAAACTTGTCCCATCTTGATAAGTTTTTTATACTGATGACCTATCTTCTGGATAGGTCATCAGTATCTGATCGGTGGGGGTCTGACACCCAGGACCCCTGGCGATCAGCTATTTGGGAAAGCACTGAGCGCCATTGTCTTCTCTCAGCTTTTCCTAGGCCAGTGATGACACACTCATCGGTCACATGAACTAGGCGCAGCTCAGCCCTATATAAGTGAATGGAGCTGAGCGTGCCAACAAGAACAGCAGCTATACAATGTACAACGCTGTGCTTGGTAAGCTGCGAGAGGGCCATGGTGCCCACAGGAGCGCTGCTGCCTTCTCAAACAGCTGATTGGCAGGAGTCCCAGATGTCAGACCCTCTCCAATCCGATGCTAATAACTTGAAGGGTTCATAAGAAATAAAATGGATTCAATGAAACCAGTCCCAGAACACCAGCAACTAAACAGTACAGTGAGATATATATATATATAAAATATGAATAAGATATTGGGCAGCACTGCAGACAAATAGAAACATGGAGTGCCAGCGGCCGAGGAAGCGATCCAATATCCAAATCAGATATAAAAAAGAAAATCCACAACACTTCCAAAAAATAGTTAGTGTGTTTATTACACCAGATGCAACGTTTCGGTCCTCTCAATGGAACCTTTTTCAAGCAACAATCCAAAAACCACCAGCAACTAAACAGTACAGTGCAGTAATATATATATACACTCACCTAAAGAATTATTAGGAACACCATACTAATACGGTGTTGGACCCCCTTTTGCCTTCAGAACTGCCTTAATTCTACGTGGCATTGATTCAACAAGGTGCTGATAGCATTCTTTAGAAATGTTGGTCCATATTGATAGGATAGCATCTTGCAGTTGATGGAGATTTGAGGGATGCACATCCAGGGCACGAAGCTCCCGTTCCACCACATCCTAAAGATGCTCTATTGGGTTGAGATCTGGTGACTGTGAGGGCCATTTTAGTACAGTGAACTCATTGTCATGTTCAAGAAACCAATTTGAAATGATTCGAGCTTTGTGACATGGTGCATTATCCTGCTGGAAGTAGCCATCAGAGGATGGGTACATGGTGGTCATGAAGGGATGGACATGGTCAGAAACAATGCTCAGGTAGCCCGTGGCATTTAAACGATGCCCAATTGGCACTAAGGGGCCTAAAGTGTGCCCAGAAAACATGCCCCACACCATTACACCACCACCACCAGCCTGCACAGTGGTAACAAGGCATGATGGATACATGTTCTCATTCTGTTTACGCCAAATTCGGACTCTACCATTTGAATGTCTCAACAGAAATCGAGACTCATCAGACCAGGCAACATTTTTCCAGTCTTCAACAGTCCAATTTTGGTGAGCTCGTGCAAATTGTAGCCTCTTTTTCCTATTTGTAGTGGAGATGAGTGGTACCCGGTGGGGTCTTCTGCTGTTGTAGCCCATCCGCCTCAAGGTTGTGCGTGTTGTGGCTTCACAAATGCTTTGCTGCATACCTCGGTTGTAACGAGTGGTTATTTCAGTCAACGTTGCTCTTCTATCAGCTTGAATCAGTCGGCCCATTCTCCTCTGACCTCTAGCATCCACAAGGCATTTTTGCCCACAGGACTGCCGCATACTGGATGTTTTTCCCTTTTCACCCCATTCTTTGTAAACCATAGAAATGGTTGTGCGTGAAAATCCCAGTAACTGAGCAGATTGTGAAATACTCAGACCGGCCCGTCTGGCACCAACAACCATGCCACGCTCAAAATTGCTTAAATCACCTTTCTTTCCCATTCTGACATTCAGTTTGGAGTTCAGGAGATTGTCTTGACCAGGACCACCCCCCTAAATGCATTGAAGCAACTGCCATCTGATTGGTTGACTAGATAATTGCATTAATGAGAAATAGAACAGGTGTTCCTAATAATTCTTTAGGTGAGTGTATATGTAATAATGGCAGCACCAACCTTTTGAAATGGAAAATTGGGTGCAAGCTCCAATAGGAAAAGCGTCCTTGGATAATAGAAAAAAAAAAAAATGGAGCAGCACTCCAGTGTGGTGAAAAAAGAAAGCTATTTATTCACCCAGTAGCTATTTATTCACCACACTGGAGTGCTGCTCTATTTTTTATTTTATATATATATATATATATATATATATATATATATATATATACATACATACATACACACACAACATAAAATGGTAATTTTTTCCCCCATTTGTTTTCCATCCGTGCTGTTTGACAAATAACTGCATCCTTTTTTTTATCAAACTTACCTTGTTGTTGTCTTCATACAGCATAATCACAATCTGTGTCATGTAGTTTAGCTCTGAGACGGCACTTAAATAATCCATTGCCCTTTTCCACTGTTGATCTTTAGACTCCTAGAAAAAAAATATATAATAATTTTGCGCTATTAAAACCAGTTATGTATTGTATTTTAAAAGCTTTTACCCTTTATGATCTGCCATACTTAACTATAAGAATACAGATGGCAATTAATGTTGAGATACTGTAGAATGGTAGAAAGTCTAATCGCTATTGTGTGAAAAAGTGCTGACAGGGACCCCGCTGTGCCAGAGACAAAAATGTCTCACCATCTATAGATGTCAATCAGACCTCTCCCCGTGCATATTTAAAAGGTGTTGCTATCCAAAATGTCACACAATGCAGGCATCTTTTTTCAATATGCAATGCTAATTTTTGATGCATATTAATAACGGTGCGCCAATCTCTATCCAACAGCAGCGTGCGTCATATCCATTAATACGACGCACAACCCGCTGGTGTGGAGGTCAATTTGGACTTTTATAAACCAATAGTAACATTTACCACAAAAAAAACTAAAACAATTTCTCTTCCACACACTCACATCCAAGAGTCCCCCATAACGAAAAAGGCTCAACAAAGAGTGCACATGGCTTTCACTGGTGAAGTAAAGACGTGTTCTCACATGACGCCCCGGAGAAAGGACTCCTCTTGAATAGCTAAAAAACAAGATACAAAGTGAAAAATCGGACACAGCCAAACACTCATCCAAAGATGTGCAGCACTGTAATTTGCATCACAAATGAGATAAAATAAGAGACGTGAGGATCTGATCAAGGCAGACTGTGTCAGGGGCAGGAGTCTATTTTGACTGAGAGACTATGACACATTATATGTATCCAAGACTCCTTTCAGCCATTAGCCCAACTTTCAAAGGCAACCTGATAACCCACCTCTTCAGAAAAATGAACTGCAATAACTAGTGTTGAGCGAACTTGTGTTTCAAGTTCGGCGTCTAAAGTTCGAGTTCAGGTTATCGAAGTATCCCGTTATGGATTCTAAATTCCGTTATTGTTGAGCAGATTACTGGGGAGGAACGTTCCTATGAGCGCTCTTTCCTGATAATCTGGCCATTTAAAGATGCCGAAGATCAGCCAGTGAACAAGCGAAAAGCTTGTTCATCAGATCAATCGTTCATGCAGGCACCTCAATCATGGTTTCTGGCAGCAGATCATGCGGTGTAAACTGCACTCTGCTGCCCAGAAACAATGCCGCTGTATATGGATGAGATTCTGAGAACAGCCAAGCAAGTGTACATCTTGGGAGTCGTAGTTTTACCACAGCTGGAGTGCTGAAGATTAGCCATCTCAGCTATAAACAATCTGAAGCAAATGGCAACATAGTGGATGAGAAAGATATAGAATCAAGTGCTAGGTGTGACATTTCACTTAAAGGACCCCTTACAATGAGAATCTTAACGTTAATCGCTAACGAGCGTTCATAGTAAAGCTCGTTAACGATCATCTGGTGGTGTAAATGTACCATCGATTACCTAATGAACTATCGGTCGTTCATCAGGTAATCCTATCATTTGAGCACACATAAAAATCACTGTTTGTCTGCAGCAGATCTTTCTGTGTAATCATGATCTGCTGCCGGCAAACAACTAGTCAGTATGGGGAAGAGCAATGGTATTAGCGATCACTCCTCCCCATACTCTGGAGATCGGTGCATGTAAATGCAGAAGTCTCCTCTACCAGCAAGAAGCAGATTTTCGAGAAGGAAAGCTTCCTTCCTGACAATCTGCTGCTGTACCGTCCCATGTAAAGGGAATCTGACTATTTTTTGTGTGCCTCTAACAATGCATACAGCCATTGTCTGTGAAAGAATGTTATGGCGTAACTCACAGTGGGTGCAGTTTATTTACAGACTCATCCTCGTGCGTTCTCTGCAAGTCCAGCAAGATCTTATTAATTAATGGAAGACAAAATCCCATGGCGATCTCCAGTTTTTCCTCTTTATTAATGCCATATTCCTAAACACAGAACAGAGCATGACTTGAATTTTTAAAAATATGTTCGTAATATAACTAAAACACACATACCAGTGCTTGTGTGTGTGGGACATGTGTAAAAAATGAAATTTTTCCTATAAAATGTTTAGTCCTGTTATCTTGTAGTTAAAGTGAAGTGTTTTGTGTGTGTATATAATTATTTATTATTAAAGGGCCATTCATTCCATAGCGCTGTACATATGAAAAGTCCTTAGGGGACTCCAAGCCCACCACCCAACACAGACCGGTCACAGGGAGATGAACGCTTCCATTGTGGAAGCGCTTATCTCCATAGTGATCTATATCGCCGTCCTCAGGACAGTGATACAGATGGCTGTGCTGAGGCAGGGGAGGGAGAGGTGTGTCCCCTCCCTGTTCCTCTGATAGGCTGTGGGCCTTGTGCTGACAGCCTATCAGAGGCCGGTGCAGGCGGCGCTGTGAGATGGAGGTAAGTATAAGTGTTTTTTTTATTTTTTATACTGGACTATCTGTTACTGCCACATGGGGGGAGCGGGAGGCACTTAACACTGGCACATGGGGGTGGGGGGGGGGGGGTTGGCACTTGATACTGGCACATGGGGGGGCTTTGGCACTTGATACTGGCACATGGGGGTTGGCACTTGATACTGGCAAATGGGGGTTTTTGGCACTTGATACTGGTACATGGGGGGTTTTGGCACTTGGTACTGGCACATGGGGGGGTTTGGCACTTGATACCGGGACATGGGGGGGTTGGCACCTGTTACTGGCACATGGGGGGGTTTGGCACTTGTTACTGGCACATGGGGGGCATGGAGAGGCACTTGTTACTGGCACATGGGGGGGGGGGGTGGAGAGGCACTTGTTACTTGCACATGGGGGCATGGAGAGGCACTTGATACTGACACATTATTATGGGGCACTATGGGGGCTTCTACTGAGGCCACAAAGAAGGGGTATTTTATATGGGGGGCTCTGTGTGGTACTAGTATTATCTGTTTCTGCAGTAAAGTATTGGGGAGCACAGTGGTACAGTATTGGGGGTAGTAGGATGATTTGTCCAGAAGATGGGAGGATGATGGAAAAGTAGTAAACTAAGATTTTTTTTGTTGTTGTCAAACTGCAGAGACGGAAAATGGCGACAAAATGGTGGTCTGGTCTGAAGGTCTGAAAGGAGAAGATGAGGACAGAGAACATCTACATCAATGAATGTAAGAGGTATGGGGCGCTGTATTTCTGTAGTGATGGGGGGGACGTTAAAGTCAGCAAGTGTCGTGTGTGTGTGTGTGGGGGGGGGGGCCCTTATTGTTTTTCGCCCCAGGGCCCCATTCCACCTAGAACCGGCCCTGAACATACCGCTAACATCCTGCAGCAACTGCCAGGATTAGAACCAGCTGTTTAGCCCCTCAGATACTGTGGTCAATCGTGATTAGACAGGGGGGTCTCTCTCTGTCACCCTATTGGCACCCCTAATTGGAGTTTTCCCGGAGCAACATATTGAGGATAGATCATTAATATGAGAGCGGAAGGAGTCTGGCACACCCACCGATTAGCTATCAGCGGCGGCCACATGTTTTAGAGGTAAACAGTATACATAGATGTAACACCACATCTCCATTTGATGTGAAGCGGCCATTCTCTGGTACTGCAGCTAATGTTTGTGTTCAAGTCAATGGGAGTTGAGCTGAAGAACTCAAGAAAGGCCACTACACAGTATACAAAGCTGTGGTGTTCCAGCTCTGTACACGGTTTCTTCTGAACCTGCAGCTTCTGCTGAGGGGTGGGGGTGCCAGGTGTTCGAGCTCCACTGAGCTCCGATATGTCAGTACCAAAAACCCTATTAATGAACGCTCCCAGGTCTGCCACCTCTGTATTTCTATCAGACTGGCCCTAATGTGATGCCTGTTAACACTACACTGACAGCCATAAGACACTGCATTATAGAAGTATTGCAGTGCATCATGCCCCTAGCGGGACTAAAAAATAAAACGTTCAAAAAAATAATAATAAAAGCACAAGAAACTTTTTTTCCCCCCACTGGAATGCGGTAAGACAAAAAGTTTGATTTATCTAAAAAAAAGGGTTTCTATCGTGCAAATGTAGCACAACTTAAAAATGTGGTATTACCATACCTACCTGAGGAATGATGACATCTGCTAATGATTTGGAAAGCTTGAAGAGTTCATCAGTCCCTTCCAGGTTAAGGGAGCTGTTGTGCTGAACATCATACTTGACACAATCATAAATATCAGGAATCTTGCTGATGTCATATCGTCCACTCTTCATGCGAAAATCTCTCTCCAGCTTGCTCCATCGTTGTAACATCAGCTCCAAAGTCTCACTATGATATAACTGAAGATCTAGGGGCAAAACCATTATTAGTAGACTCAAATACACACTCCTAGAAGTAGTGGCGTACATAGAGAAGTAAGGGCCCCATAGCAAGGATCAAACCAGGCCCCTCACATAGGACAGGTTTCTGCCTAAACCCCTTTCAATGACCCTTGGGCCATTTTATTCACTGCCTCATTTGCCAAAAGTTGTCCCTTTAGAGGGTAGAGTCCTGACCAAGTTTTCACCTCCAGTAGAAGAGAAGGTAATCCCAATTGAGAATGGCCCCCCTCTTGCCCTGGGGGCCCCCCGTAGCAGTCACCTGGTCTGTCGCTTTGGTAGTTACGCCCCTGCCTAGAAGTAAGACGCCCAGATTTAAAGGGGTTGTCTCACTTCAACAAGTGGCATTTATCATGTAGAGAACGTTAATACCAGGCACTTTACGAATGTATTGTTATTCTCCATATTGCCTCCTTTGCTAGCTGGAAACATTTTTCCATCACATTATACACTGCTCGTTTCCATGGTTACGACCACCCTGCAATCTTGCAGTGGTGGCCGTGTTTGGCATTATAGGAAAAAGTGCTGGCCTCTCTAGTGGCCAGGACCGTGGGAGCACACATAGGCTAGTGCTTGTTTCTATAGTAGGCAAGCATGGCCATACATTAGTAAGTGGCTTGTATGAACTCTCTCTACCTGATAAATGCCTCTTGCTGAAGTGACACAACCCCTTTAAAAGGAGTATTCTTATATTTACTGTATTTTACGAAACCGTGTTTCTCAGATCGACAGTGTAGCGCCTCACCCCCGGCCACCTTACTGAGACAGATAATAAAACTGGGGTATTAATTATACATTGCTTCATAATATGACAAAAACCTGCAGCTCACCTGCAAATTTAGGATCTTCTAAGCGTTGATGGAGCTGACATGTGAGACTCTCAATGAGTGCAAACACCTTGTCGCATGTCTTCACAGGGTTCTTTATTGACTCCATAGAATTAAGGACAGAACTGCTGCTTGTAGGGGCCAGCTACACACCGATAAATAGAAGAACCCAAGACTTTAGTCACACTTACAGCTATAGACAAAATGACTTCACTTGTATCTGCTGAACTGAAAGAAAGGGTTGTACGAGATGAATTCTTTCATTTTACCTTGTGGCTGTCAATATCTGTATCTACGGGGTGGAAATGATAGGAATCCGGATGCTACCAAGCTATGAAATGAGATCTCACTCAGCAGAACAACTCCATTCAGTATTCAACTTTACCTTATCACTGCCATGCAAATGCATATTGTGCAGAAGGGCATGATAATGTAACTTATTATTTCCCATTCTATATACAGCGGCAACATACTCTGCACCATCTAATCTCGGATAGATATGCAGAAATCAGGGTTGGTCTAACCCAGAGACCCCAAACTACCTTTTCCTGGTCCTCCTTTATGAACTCTGCATCCTTCTGCATGATCTCATGGAGACGAGCCTTCACCCTTTGTTGGCAGCTGCTTAAGGAATCACTGTCACTATCCAGGAGACCGTTCATGTTTGCGCTTTTCACCATTTGAACCAAAATGGGAGTAAGCTCGCCTTCTAAAGCCAGAAGACCCTGTAAAACAATTTTATTACGTCAGTGGTTGCACTTTCATACAAAGGACTTTACGTTTATCAAGAAACTGGATCACAGTATTGCACACGGAGCTGTGGCCGATGATAATAAAGCCTTCTCTTGAATGCTTAGCTACAACTTGTCTTGAGAAGCTACTTGCTAAGGACCCATACAGTGGTTGTAATAATGTGGAAATTGGTGGTCATGTGTCATGTAACTTTCCTAATTGCACTAGTACTTCAGTCCTTCATATCTTGGAGGCAATTGAATCCCTAATTAATAATAAATCATGGGAACCATTACAGATCACATGGCAGTGAGTAATAACTTACTACACTGTAAATGATTTTCAAGACTCTGCAACCGTAACCCCTTAAAGCAGTCATCCTCAAACTGCGGCCCTCCAGCTGTTGTAAAACTACAACTCCCACAATGCCCTGCTGTAGGCTGATACCTGTTCGGGCATGCTGGGAGTTGTAGTTTTGCAACAGCTGGAGGGCCGCAGTTTGAGGATGCCTGCCTTAAAGGGTATTTCCATCACAGACAATGGGGGCATATCGCTAGGCTATGCCCCACTGTCTGATAGGTGCGGTTCTCACCTCTGGGACCCGCACCTACAATGAGAATGGAGCGGGAAAATGAAAGGAGGGCGCACTGCACATGTGCAGCCGCCCTCCATTCATTTCTATGGGGCTGACAAAAATAGCCGAGCACTGGCTCGGTTATTTCCGTCTGCAACATAGAAATGAATGGGAGCAGGGGCTGCGCGTGTGCAGTGCGCTCCCATTAACTTCTATTGGAGCAGCGCTTGGTGGTGGACGAACCCTGGGAAATCCAGGGTCCTCCAGCCACAGCTCTCCCCGCTCCATTCTCATTGTAGGCGTGGGTCCCAGAGGTGGGACCCGCACCTATCAGACAATGGGGGCATATCCTAGCGATATGCCCCCATTGTCTGTGATGGGAATACCCCTTTAAGAACTGAGTGATTTTCCATTTTTGTTTTTGACTCTGCCTTCAAAGAGCCATAACTTTTTAAATTTTCCATTCACATAGACGTTTGAGGGCTTTTTTTGTTTGTGGAGTAGTACTTTCTAATGGTACCATCTTATATTGCATACAATGTAATGGGAAACTGGAAAAAAAAAATCTAATAGGGTTGTATTGTAATTCCTCCATAGTTTTATGGGTTTCGCTGTTGTGGTGCTCTGCGGTAAAAATGACCTGACCTTCATTCTCATGGTCAGTTGAATCGGCCATTTTGATGTCTTTCCATTACGGCATTCACCATACAGGATAAATTCATTTATATTTTAAAACTTTGTGTATTTTGGGACACAGTGATGCTAATGATCTTAGCAGGGCTTTATAGAAACATTGCTGTGGCAGGCCTCGGATCCTTCAGAGGGCCCAAGGATGCCACATTAACTGAATGGCTCTCTTGATCTCGGCGCCAGGGAACCGTTCATGCTCCTGGATCGCAGCATTCCCTGGGTGTCACCACTCAGATGCCGTAGTCGCAACAGATCATGGCAGGAGATAAAAGTCTGTTATCAGCGAAGCAGCCAATCTCAGATATTGTCTCTGGGTGTCGGCTGTTTAAAACGGCAGAAATCCGGTGGCTATGGTGCCTGCTAAGCTTCTGAGTGGCCACCATGTTTAAACCCCAGACTTCTTCGGTACATGTGCAGCAGTCGTCCTTATTAGCAGTCATCCCTGTATTCCTGCACATCACCTGCAGTCTGTAAACAACCAGCAGGACTGGATCGGTGGCACACAGAACAGTGCCAGAGAAAAGAGGTGAATACATCATTTTTTGTTACCCTACTTGGTTACTTGCCTGAGATGTTTGGAAAACCCGTTTGAAGGAAATTTGTCACCACTATCTTGGACTATTATCTGCAGCACTACATGAATAATACTGCAGGAGTATAGATCACTAGTTTTTTCTTTCCTACGGCCTCCTGTTCCCCAACTGTTAACACTCAAATCCGCTTCAAAATACACTGTCACGACTGCCAATCTGGTCTGTGTATTTCAGCAAAGCTTTGAATGCTGACAGTGAGGGTATGGGGGAAAAAAAGGAAAATTTAAAACTAGTGATCCGGAATGCTTATCCGCAATGCTACTCTCCTGGTCACTGACTCGTGCCCTTCTGGATCCCTCCACCCCAGTCGATGCAACTCCCTGGCAAGCAGATCACAACATCCATCGACAGGCGAGGAGGGGTGTCTAAGGAGCAGCCAAAAACAGGCCGCTCTACTGACATGCTCCCCTTTCGTCAAACGTGATGCAAGGGCAGGTCACCATTGCAGCCTGCTATTGGCTGCACCTTCCCCCCATCGATGGATGTTGTGATCTGCTTGCCGAGGAGATGCAGCAATGGCCGTGGAGGGATACATAAGGACACTGGCATCAGGGACCAGGTAAGTATTCTCTGTATGGGGGGCCCAGGCATTGTGGGTGGATTTTTCAGGTTTGGATAACCCCTTTAAGATGGATACGTTTATCCCAGGTATGTATAAATTCACTTACTGATGGTTTTCCAACCACATCTGCTGGACATTTGTTCCAAGCATCCACTAAGCAACAAGCAATCTCTTCATTAAAAATAAAATTTTCTGATCTTCCCCCAATTCATTTCAGATTGTGCCCCTTGTTCTTATGTTTAGTTTCTTGTCACAAACAGGCTTTTCTCCCCACACATCTCTCATCGTTTCTGTCTAAGTTCAGACACGCTGGTCCTCCTTCTTGGAGCCACAAACACCAAACACTACTCTTGTGGGGTTTTAATCACCATCACAGCCAGACTCCTGGCTTAGGAAGGTAAGAAATCCCGAAAAGAGACTGGGAGTGAACATCCTAACCATGCTCTTCAGTCACTCTGTACTCAAGTCCCATACTCAAATTTCAGTTAAAAAATACTCTGCCTGTCATTTATATAAATACTTACAATGTCCATTTTACTTAGAGCAGATGTCCTTGAAATATCTGTACCATAATGTAGAATTGAATTTGGAAACATCTCAATGTATGTGAAAACACTGTCCAACCCTTGTAATTTCTACCTTGGCAAAAGCAGCAGCAGTCATCTGTACCCGTCCTTCATCAGATGCATAAATCTTGAGGTCATGGCGGAAGGTACTGTGCAGTCGAAGTAGTCCACAGCCTGGAAACCCTGCATAATCTCCTGTAAAGTATCATAAAAGTCAGGACTACGGCCAAATAATATATAACATTAAAGAGGACCTTTCACCTCTCCTGACAGGTCTGTTTTAATAGCTACCTGCGTTTCCCATGTAATAACAATTCTGGAACATCTATTCTTATGGCTCTATGTTGTGCCGGTCCTTCATTATTTCTACTAGACGTTGTAAGTGAATTGCTAGCAGTCTGCAGTAAGGGTACAGAGGGGAGGTAACCAGTTGGGGGTGTGTACCTGCACAGACTGAAAATAGCAGAATTGATTGGACAGAGTGAGACTGTGCAGGTACACCCCCCAACTGGTTACCACCTCTCTCTACCCTTACTGCAGACTGCTAGCAATTCATTCATAACTTATAGTAGAAATAATAAAGAAATGGCACGACACAGAGCCAAAAGGATAGATGTTCCAGAATTGGTATTACATGGGGAATGCATGAAACTATTAAAACAGGCATGTCAGGAGCGGTGACAGGTCCTCTTTACGTAAACTGTGCTGTACACAAATAGAAATTGAAGAGCACCACAATAAGCTTCACACTTTAGGAGATTTTCTGGCTTCACGTTATTGATACCTATATAATAAAAAGTCCAACCTTCAGCTGAATGGTTTAATAACTTGGTAAATGCTTTACATTAAACTGGTTGTCCAGGGCGTACTTACTTTTGACACCCCCCTGATCAGCAGTTTTCAGAAGAGCCTGGCAACAAAACTACCAAGCTCCATCCGCTGTGCCTTCTTACAGCAGCACTGCTTCCATTCATTGAATGTATATTTATAACATGCACCCATCACCTTGACCCACCATCTCTTACTGCACATACGTGCCACTACTGTTCTAAAAGATATATAGCATTAAAAGTGTTATCGCATGGAAAACATTTATCACCAATCCACAAGATAGGTGACAAATGTAGGATTGCTGGGGTACAACCATGAGAATGGGGTCCAGTGTATCCCTTTTGATTGGGGCAGCGGTCACGCATGCACACTGCTTCCAAATTCAAAGTCTATGAGACTGATGGAGATAGCCAAGTACAGAAGGCCTATGCACATTGAATGGCACGGCAGGGCGCATGCATTACCACCACTACATTTAAAGTCCTCTAGAATGTGGGCTTGGGGTTCCAGTTGTTTTTATTGTGTAGGTCCCATCATTACCACATTTATCACCTATGCAAAGGTGATTAATATTTTTCATGGCATAACTCCATTAAATCAGTTTATTTTTCTCTCTTTGATTAAATGGTTTACATGTACTCCATTGAAATATGTCACTATCACTGTACATGAAATACTGTATGTCACAATCACTGTTCCCAATAACCTGCATAACTACATAACTTTACAATCTACCGCTCAAGGAGATTAGTGAAGGCTCCAGGACAGACCCTTAGTGGTCGGGCTTATTGCTCATAAAGCTCTTTGTTTGGTAATATACAGTATGTATTTGGGATTAATATATTTGGTAATAGTATTTGGTCATAGCCCCACAGTTTCCAGCCCTGATCAGAAAGTGGATACTGCATGAAAACATTGGGCCAGATTTATCATGACTCTGACAGCTCACTCCACTTTCACATATGGCTAAAGTCAGTTTTAGCCAAGTCAGATTTATGATCGGCCCTTTAAGACTGTAATAAATGTGGTTTGACGGTAGCAGTTTATCCGTCAGTAAGCAGCTTTACAAAAGTCGCACATCTTTACGAAAAATTTGCACGTTTTTATGAAAAAGTCGCATGTTCTATTAAAAAGTCTCATAAGATAAGCATGGTCCTCACTGGAGTGAAATTGCAACTTTTTTGCGACTTTTTAAATAGTCCCAATAGTAAATCTGTCTAGAGATTCATTTACATAAGAAAACACGCCCACTTTCAGAAAACTGGCGAGCATAGTGCAGAGCAGAAAAAAGTCGCAAATTTGTGCGCAGTTTTAGCGTTTGGGACTTTTCCACTCCATTATTCTGACCTGAGCTAATGATAAATCTGGCCCATGGTGTTCACTTTCCAGCAGGGACCGCACAGGAGCCTGGAGAGGTGAAGGACTCATAGGACTTCCATAGACCACCAGAGAAATTACCGTACACTAATCCCTGTACCACCCTAGACCAGCAGTGATGTTGGAATCACATTCATTTTGTATTGTCGGGGTGCCCAGAAAATCTTCGTGCAAGCCTAATTTATTAGGAATCTGTAAATAAATATGGTTTATCTGAAATCTGGATTCACCTTGTGTAGTAAAAAAATGCGGTAAATTAATTAGTTGATTAGTTAGTTAAATTAAAGAAGCTCCAGTTAAACACAAAGCAGGGCAATGTTCACACTGCCATTCACCCCTGCTGTTGGGCTACCTTAGAAGTTTAAAAGTCACTAATTTTTATGGGAATACGAAAGAAATCTCAACAGAACTCTAATAGTCCCAGTAATACAAATTTAATGGAGTCCATTATGCTCCATTTGGATCCGTTCTAATATCGACTGAGGAAAGTGTCAACAGAAGCTATGACGACAGTGTGAACAGAGCCTAAAGATTTTTTATGTATTAACAAACAAAAATAACCTACAGGTGTCTGAATATAGTCTGACAGTATTTCTGGCGATAGATCGAATCTAATAGCAAAATGCAGCATTCCTGGCCCACTTTTTTCTCATATAAAGTGTAATTATGATTTAAGGATTTATTAAAAATAGGTCTTGTCTCTTGATTCATTTGCTTCTCCCTGTACATATATTAAAATTACCTCACAACTTTCTTCGTTTTAGGCCTCATGCACACGACCGTTGTTTTGGTCTGCATCCGAACCGCAGTTTTTGCGGCTCGGATGCGGACCCATTCACTTCAATGGGGCCGCAAAAGATGCGGACAGCACTCCGTGTGCTGTCCGCATCCGTTGCTCTGTTCCGTGGTCCGCAAAAAAAAATATAACCTGTCCTATTCTTGTCCGGTTTGCGGACAAAAGAGGCAGTTATATCAATGGCTGTCCTTGCCGTTCTGCAAATTGCGGAACGCACATGGACGCCATCCGTGTTTTGCGGATCCGCGATTTGCAGACCGCAAAACACACAACGGTCGTGTGCATGAGGCCTTACTGGCAGTCTAGTTTAATGTACATTATAATGGTTACCCTCCTTCTGTAATGGAACCAGTGGGCTTGAGCTTATTATCAGCAGCCAATCTGAACAAGCAGAGATGTGGTATAAAAACTTGCTGGGCCACAGATAGAAGCCTGATCTCTGATGAGACTAATTGTAGAAAACCTTAGACTCTCATGAGACAAAGGGGGGGAATTTATCAAGACTAGCACTTCATAGAGCAGCCTTAATCCTCGGTACGCTCGATTGAGATGCGCCTGATTTATTAAGAGACGCATGCCTTTGAATACATTAGATGCATCTCTGACCATTCATGAGGCAGAAAGGTAGGAGACGGCATAGATTTGAGTTATCATTTATGTCCTTTTCTGACTTAATTATAGCAAATCTGGGCAGTGGGATGCCATGCCTGTCCATTACCCAGAGGGGCCCATGTGATCGCTAACTCAAGCTCAGCACTAACAAAGCAGAACTCAAAGCAGCCAAAACTGCAGAAAACAAATAGCAGATAAGAGGTGCACAAAGCTGCTTTTAAGGTAGGGCCTCACATTTAGGTTTTCCTAAATGACTTTTTCGTTTGTATCCATTTAAATTACTTTAGCATACAGTCAGAGAACATATACTTCTAGCACAAATGTATAGGTGTATACTGGTCCAATATGTCACGTTGTATGCTCTAAAACGACTCCCTGGACTTGTGAAATACAACAATAATGTTAAGAGCGGAATGTTAAATATTAGTAAAGAAATTAATTGTATGGCACAGTATACACCGTACACCGTTTAGTTGAAGGGAAGGGCTTTCCAAATCACACGGTCACTCATCGTTCTTACCAAACTCTATAGGGGAACTACAGCCCAAAGCCGTGATGTTACCATCTACTAGAATGATAGGTTGAAAGAACATAAATCAAAAACAATTACGAAAGGATGCACGTAGGCACCAGCAGGATATGACCAGTTCACATGGGCGAGACATCATACAAAGGAACATTATAGAATAATCTATTAAACCTATAGTGACAGAATTGGAGAAAGAAAGAAAGGCTTGCACACATAAGCACTTTTTAGGCTAGCAGTGCAAATGTCCGGCAGTGCAAAGGTTAAAACATTTAAGCTTTCCTATCTTAATCAATATACATATCGATAGATATAGGCGAAAATGATAGATATAGCTTTAATAAGAGTCTCTTCCAAGTTCCTATTTGTTCGTTAATGCATCCATGGGCCCCCATGCACCTAGCGTGTGCTAACAGGGTGTTGTTTTAACATATGCTGGACCAGTATGCACTGCGTGAGAAAGTGTAGAAATGTATATCATGTGGTACACAATGGCTCTATACAGTGAAGGCTTCGGTCAGAGGTATATGTTGAGGAATATATCTTTTCTGATAGATACCTCCAAAAGAAAAAAAAAAGAAAAATTGTGAACACAACCCCAATATGTATTTCCCTGTAGAGGTTTTTAAAGTTTTTTTTTAACTGTGCACAGATAATGCAACCATTGTCAAAACTGCAAATCTTCCAGTATTATCATTTTCCAATGTATTCACTTCTCCAGAGTAAGCAAAGTTAGGCTGGGTTCACACGGGCGTGACGAATTTGTTCAGGATGCGTCCCGGGTGCATTGCGGCAAACCCGCGCGAGTAGGTATGCAATTGCAGTCAGATTTGACTGCGATTGCGTTCAGTTGTTCAGTTTTTATCGCGAGGGGGAAATGCGTTTTGCACGCGCGTGATAAAAAACGGAATGTGGTACCCAGACCCGAACTTCTTCACTGAAGTTCAGGTTTGGGTTAGGTGTTGTGTAGATGTAATTATTTTCCCTTATTACACTGTTATAAGGGAAAATAATAGCATTCTTTTATACAGAATGCTTAGTACAAGGTCAATTGAGGGTTAAAAAAAATAAATAATTAACTCACCTCCTCCAATTGATCGCATAGCAGCCGGTCTCCTGTTCATTCTTCAGGACCTGTCAAAGGACCTGTGGTCATGTCACTGAGATCATCACATGGTCCAATCACATGATCCATCACCACAGTGATTGGACCATGTGATGTGACGTCACCACAGGTCCTTTAGCCGACAGCTCATCATTAAGGAAGTAAGAAGAGATCGGCAACTACGCGATCAAGAGGAGGAGGAGAGTTAATATTTTTTTTTTTTTTTAACCCTCAATTGACCTTGTACTAAGCATTCTGTATTAAAGAATGCTATTATTTTCCCTTATAACCATGTTATAAGGGAAAATAATACAGTGAATAGACTGTCATCTTAGCAACCATGCGTAAAAATCGCACCGCATCGGCACTTGCTTGCGATTTTCACTCAGCCCCATTTACTTCTATGGGGCCTGCGTTGCGTCATAAACGCACAATATAGAGCATGCTGCGATTTTCACGCAACGCATAAGTGATGCATGAAAATCACCGCTCATGTTCACAGCCCCATAGAAATTAATGGGTCCGTGTTCAGTGCGGGTGCAATGCGTTCACCTCACACATTGCACCCGTGCGGAAATCTCGCCCGTGTGAACTCAGCCTTAAACTGTCCAAAAGACGTGTGCATGTGCACCAATGCCTTAGGGAAATTAATTGATCCCCAGAAATTCAGGTGAACCAAGTTAACGGGTTCTCACATCGAGAGGATATGCCATAAAGGTCCAAATGTGTGTCTCCCACCTCTGGAATTTATCTGTGAACGCCCATTTTCTGCTGTGCAAAAGTTGCAGTTGCGACACTGTGGCTGAAGTTTTTTTTTTTTTTTTTACGTTATGTCACCAAATTTAGCTTTAAATAAAAAAAAAAACGTGGATTGAGCATAGTAAAAACAGGCTGGGCTTCACATGGCCTGACAGATTTAAACAACAAGGGAACATGCAATGGTGAGAGAACGTATATAATAAAGTGTAATTTTCAATTCAAACTAATTGAACCACATTTATTAAGAAGTAAAAGTTCCCTTTAGGGTGCAGTCATACGATCGTAAGTGTTCTGCGGTCTGCAAATTGCAGATCCGCAAAACACGGATATCGTCCGTGTGCGTTACGCATTTTGCGGACCGCACATGGCCAGTGCTATATAGAGAATCAAGATTAGGGCGAGCACTTAACACTTGGACCAATAGAATAAGGATAAAACATTTATTAAATCATAATTTTAAACACGTGTACATTTCAATAAAATAAGGAGATAAAATACATAATAACAAATACCACATATAGGGATAAAAAAGAATCGTGACGGTCACTTTTTGGGAAACTTGATGAATGCTATATAAAATCTAACACTTGTAATAGGGCAACTGATAATGGTCAGCCAGATCGATTGGATGCAACCATGGGCATATGTCCCATGCGTAGATGGATTAGTCAATTACTAGTGCTGGCTTATGTTCGCGGCTCCAATAATAGTAACGTAGTGGAGCGGCTGGATCCAACAATTGCTCCTAATGTGTGAACACAAGTAACAATGTCCTTCAATAGCAGTAGTAGGTAGTGCTGGCTTGTGTATGTAGTTCAAACAATTGCTCCTAATGTGTGAACACAAATAACAATGTCCTTCAATCACGGTAGTAGGTAGTGCTAGCTTTTGTATGAGGCTCCAGTAGTAGTGACGCAGTGGAGCAGCTCAATCCAGCAATCGCTACTGATGTATGGACACAAATAACAATGTCCTTCAATAGCGATAATTCAGTATAGTAGCCGTACACATTCAATAGTATGCTGGGTCGCATACAAACTGCAGCGGTAATATTCCTACCTTCCTCTTTAATCGATAGCAAAGCCGTCTCTGTGGACGTGTGCGGTGGATACGCTGCAGGTGGATAGTCCCGGCGTCTGGATGGTAACTGTTAAGGTTCGCTGTCTCCAGATCTCGCGGGATTACGGAAGCAGTAAGTGTCCTGGACAGCCCAAAGCGCTGTTTGGCAGATTCTGTGCTTGGCGTCCTAGAAATCCATATTCTCCGATTTAGATTATATTTGCATGGCCATGCGTAGAGTGCGGAGGTCTTTCTGTGACAGGTGTGCGGCCCAGACGCGTTTCGGGAACTCCTTCCCTTCGTCAGTGGTACTGCAACACCTGTCTTACTCCGCCTTTTATATCCACAGCTTGCCTGAAATCCTGGATCATTAGATTGACTACAGCTGAAGTAAATCACCTGCGTTTTTCCTGCGTTTTTAGTGCGGTTTTTTATACACATATGCGTTTTTTCTTGCTATACGTTGCTCATAATATTCTACATGTCCTACAGAGGTCCAATTTGTAGTTACATACTGCTTGAAAAAGATATACTCATTATATTGTATAAATAGCACAAAATGGTATCATTTTACTGCAACAACAACATAAATAGACACCATTGATAAAACCTAGCTTGTGCACTGTCCTATATAATACAAAACACAAATACAACCACAGATATAAAATATATATATATATACGTTTAAAATCTAATATGGTTACCAAATATAGGAAAATATGTAATCTATGTTTTGGATAATGTGAATGGTGCGATATCTCAATGAAAGACAATTATCAAACATTACATAAAACATCTTTAAAAATGTAAAAATATAAAAATATATATAAAAAAAGGTTGAGAGAGAGGTCTGCAAGCCCATTTTTAAAAAACGCTCATTCAGGTAGATATCAGATGTACAGATATTGGTGGTTGGGCTGTATCTCATTGGCTAGATGTGTATGGGACTGGGGGCCTTTCATTGAGATATCGCACCATTCACATCAAAAAACCGCACTAAAAACGCAGGAAAAACGCAGGTGATTTACTTCAGCTGTAGTCAATCTAATGATCCAGGATTTCAGGCAAGCTGTGGATATAAAAGGCGGAGTAAGACAGGTGTTGCAGTACCACTGACGAAGGGAAGGAGTTCCCGAAACGCGTCTGGGCCGCACACCTGTCACAGAAAGACCTCCGCACTCTATGCATGGCCATGCAAATATAATCTAAATCGGAGAATATGGATTTCTAGGACGCCAAGCACAGAATCTGCCAAACAGCGCTTTGGGCTGTCCAGGACACTTACTGCTTCCGTAATCCCGCGAGATCTGGAGACAGCGAACCTTAACAGTTACCATCCAGACGCCGGGACTATCCACCTGCAGCGTATCCACCGCACACGTCCACAGAGACGGCCTCGCTATTGATTAAAGAGGAAGGTAGGAATATTACCGCTGCAGTTTGTATGCGACCCAGCATACTATTGAATGTGTACGGCTACTATACTGAATTATCGCTATTGAAGGACATTGTTATTTGTGTCCATACATCAGTAGCGATTGCTGGATTGAGCTGCTCCACTGCGTCACTACTACTGGAGCCTCATACAAAAGCTAGCACTACCTACTACCGTGATTGAAGGACATTGTTATTTGTGTTCACACATTAGGAGCAATTGTTTGAACTACATACACAAGCCAGCACTACCTACTACTGCTATTGAAGGACATTGTTACTTGTGTTCACACATTAGGAGCAATTGTTGGATCCAGCCGCTCCACTACGTTACTATTATTGGAGCCGCGAACATAAGCCAGCACTAGTAATTGACTAATCCATCTACGCATGGGACATATGCCCATGGTTGCATCCAATCGATCTGGCTGACCATTATCAGTTGCCCTATTACAAGTGTTAGATTTTATATAGCATTCATCAAGTTTCCCAAAAAGTGACCGTCACGATTCTTTTTTATCCCTATATGTGGTATTTGTTATTATGTATTTTATCTCCTTATTTTATTGAAATGTACACGTGTTTAAAATTGTGATTTAATAAATGTTTTATCCTTATTCTATTGGTCCAAGTGTTGAGTGCTCGCCCTAATCTTGATTTTTCTTCACATACGCCATTAGAGGAGGGGTGTTCCTCTACTTTGGGCTAGTAGCACCTTATCCAGAACCCCGCCTGAGGTGAGCCACCATCTTTGAGTTTTTAATCCTATATAGAGAATGCCTATTCTTGTCCGTAAGCGCGGACAAGAATAGGACATGCTCCATATTTTTTGTGGGGCCGCAGAACGGAACAACGGATGCAGACAGCACACAGAAATGAATGGGTCCGCACCCGTTCCGCAAAATTGCGGAACGGATGTGGATCCATTTATACAGTCGTGTGAATGCTCCCTTAAAACAAAATACCATCAGGAAAAATGCATAAAGAGAAGAAAAAAAAAAAAGCACACACCTTGCCCCCCGGGGTACATACACCGAAAGGCGCGCCCAAGCTCTTCTGCTTGCACTCGCCCAGCTGGAGTAAGTTCACCACCCCATTTCAAAACCAGCAACAGAGAAGGGGAATCCTTGCGGGCATCTGTGTAGAGAAATTAGAGAATCTTCACAGCCATCTCAAAAATACTTTACATCTCCACAATGTCATTATCACTTCTTTTTATAGGTTTTACAGTGATAACGAATGATGCAGCACTGCACAGAGTATGTACTAAACCAGGCCTGTGAATTATTGGAGGGGCTACAGCAAATTAATAGACACTCATATTAAGAAAATGAACCCAAACTGTTTTTCTACTCTGGAAGATCAAAATACCTGGAGATCCCGAGGCATACACAGGAACCAATAGAGGGTAAAGCGGGGATAAAAGATTAAACAATTGCATATAATTAGAGATGAGCGAATATCAGGTTATGAAATTCGTTGACATTTCGTTTGGTGGTAAAAGCAGAATTGCGTTATGGATTCTGTTACCACGGACCATATGCAATTCTGTGACGGAATGCATAACATTATTCATTCTGTCATAATAGCAGTCTATGGCTTGCATAACGGATCCGTCCAGTTTCCGTTATGCAGGGAAACGGGACAGATCCGTTATGCAGCCCATAGACTTCTATTATGATGGAATGAATAACGGAATGCCTCTAAAGGCATTCCGTTATGCATTCCGTCATAGAATTGCGTTATGGTCCGTGGTAAGGGAATCTATAACGCAATTCTGCTTTTACTACCAAACGAAGCGCAAACAAATTTCATAATATGAAATTCGCTCATCTCTACATATAATCATACTTCACACTCTTACCTTCATCCTCACTGGAGGTCTTTGGATGACCATGTGGCAAGTATGTCAGCTGAACCTTCCTATTAATGCCAGAGAAATGTCCATACCTAGAAAACAAAAATGAAATAAAGGTCATCCTATATATTAAATATAGCTGACATAACAAACATTCAGTATTCTTCATAGAGTGTAGTCACATTTGGTGTCCAAATAATGTCATACAATGCCCACACAATAGTTAATGATGTTAACCATTTAACAGGTTTTCTGGTGTGATCAGTTTAAATAAAAAATGGGGCGAGTACTCACTTTGCTTATCCTTACTCATCCCAATATTGCTGTGTGTCCTGCTCAGCCAATCACTGGTGGAGGCGGGTAACCTCTGCGGCCACGCACTGGCTGAGTGGGCAGGCAAAGCCGTTTTAAGCATGCTGAGCCAAGAAGAGGTAGTGGAGAGAAGGGCAGCAGTGTGGGATTTGTAAGGTATTTGCTGTTTGTTAATTTTGCCCTCACTGACCCCATTTTTATTAAAAATGATTGCATCAGAATACTCCATTAGGCTACCACTTCTTCATGTTCCTGATCATATAGGTTGATGCACAGCAGAAAAAGAGGACTGTGCAGCTGTATAAATGAGTGCTTTGTCCGTTGACAGCTTCTGCTCTTTTAGGCTACATGCACACGACCGTTCTGTTTTTTGCGGTCCGCAAATTGCGGATCAGCAAAAAACGGAAGCCGCCCATGTGCCTTCCCCAATTTGCGGAACGGAATGGGAGGCCCATTGTAGAAATGCCTATTCTTGTCCGCAAAACGGACAAGAAAAGGACATGTTATTTTTTTTTTTTGCGGGGCCACGGAACGGAGCACCAGATGCGGACAGCACACGGAGTGCTGTCCGCATCTTTTGCGGCCCCATTGAAGTGAATGGGTCCGCATCCAAGCCGCAAAAACTGCGTCTCGGATGCGGACCAAAACAACGGCCATGTGCATGAGGCCTTACTATGTGAATTTCCTACTGAGGTTCCTTCTATTGATAGCTCCTAAGGACACGGGCCCGGGACAATTACCCAGTTTGCTCCCTCAAACCGCCAATTCTTAAACAGCAAGTATAAGGTCCTAGCACAACTGGACACACCAGTGAGACCATCAATAACTGGGCATAGATCAACCTGAGTTTAGGGGCATTTTTCACATATCCAATATTGCTTTTTTTTTACTATTATATTTTTTAACAGATGGCCGTTTTTAACAAATAAGAGGCTTGTACTTTTGAAGATCTGGCGTGAGCAGGGAAAAGTCGCAGATTGCAGCGCAAAGAGCCTTTGGGCCACAATCTGCACCACAAATTCGCCTAATTTAGATGTATTTCTGTAATTGGCTCTGGCAATGTCAAACCAGGTGTTTTCAGCGAGAGAGCCTAGGAAAAGCAGCTGAGCCCTGGAGGAAAAGGAGTGGGGAGCTAGCACCAGAAAGCAGGTAAGTTTTCTTTTACAGGTCCAGCCAAATTGCTACCCCCCCCCCCCCCCCCCTCCATTCTTGCGCAATCCCTTTAAACCATGCTTTCCCGGAAAGATCAAACTAGGCAAATGGGAGAGTTTATTAGTTTGCAATATTTTTTTCTATGACCTGAAGCTCCATTTACAGTGGAAATTGGTCCTCTGAACGACAGATGTCACTGCTAGGGCTGTGCTGAGTCTAGCAAACATGAGATCAGTTATGTGACCATAGGGACCAATAGAGGCAATGCACTTGCCTCTGTTCTAGACATAGCAATAATTGAGAAACCGTTGACGTCTTCTCTTTTGGGTGCTCAACAGGACATACCACATTTAGCAGCTGGCATAAACCTGCACTGTAAATATACAGGACTGTCCGTCGTAAACTTACAGCTGGTGGTCAAAATTAGGCTACTTTCACACCTGCGCTAGTTGCGGATCCGTCTGGTATCTGCACAGACGGATCCGCACCTATAAATGCAAACAATGGTATCCATTCAGTGCGGATCCGTCTGCATAACAGCTTTTTCAGATCTGAGTTTTCAGGATCGTGAAAACTCAGATCCGACAGTATATTCTAACACAGAGGCGTTCCCATGGTGATGGGGACGCTTCAAGTTAGAATATACTAAGAACTGTGTACATAACTGCCCCCTGCTGCCTGGCAGCACCTGATCTCTTACAGGGGGCTGTGATCCGCACAATTAACCCCTCAGGTGCCGCACGTGAGGGGTTAATTGTGCGGATCACAGCCCCCTGATCGGGTGCTGCCAGGCAGCAGGGGCCAGACCCCCCTCCCTCCCCAGTATTAAAAGTATTGGTGGCCAGTGCGGCCCCCCCCCTCCCTCCCAGTATTAAAAGCATTGGTGGCCAGTGCGCCCCCCCCTCCCCAGTATTAAAAGCATTGGTGGCCAGTGCGTCCCCCCCCTCCCCAGTATTAAAAGCATTGGTGGCCAGTGCGGCCCCCCTCCCCTCCCTCCCCAGTATTAAAAGCATTGGTGGCAGCGGAGCGGCATTTCCGATCGGAGTCCCAGTTTAATCGCTGGGGCTCCGATCGGTTACCATGGCAGCCAGGACGCTACTGCAGTCCTGGCTGCCATGGTTACTTAGCTTATACTTACAAGTGCTGTCTGTGGCCGGCCGGCGCTTCTCCTACTGGTAAGTGACAGGTCTGTGCGATGCGCCGCACAGACCTGTTACTTACCAGTAGGAGGAGCGCCGGCCGGCCACAGACAGTGCATGTAAGTATAAGCTAAGTAACCATGGCAGCCAGGACAGCAGTGGCCAGGACTGCACTGGCCACCAATGCTTTTAATACTGGGGAGGGAGGGGGGGGGCCCACACTGGCCACCAATGCTTTTAATACTGGGGAGGGAGGGGGGTCTGGCCCCTGCTGCCTGGCGGCACCTGAGGGGTTAATTGTGCGGATCACAGCCCCCTGTAAGAGATCGGGTGCTGCCAGGCAGCAGGGGGCTGCTAGCAGCGTTTGGGTGTCCGCCTCCAGAGCGGAATGGAGGCGGAACGGAGCCAAACTGATGCATTCTGAATGGATCCGCATCCATTCAGAATGCATTGGGGCTAAACTGATTCGTTTGGGGCCGCTTGTGAGAGCCCTGAAACGGATCTCACAGGCAGACCCTGAAACGCCAGTGTGAAAGTAGCCTTAACAGCTGGCAAAGCTCCGAGTGTTTTTCCTTGATTCTGACACATCCCGAACATCAGATCAACGGAGTTTGTTGGTGCAGCTGGTTGAGCAAGTTGTTCTGACCTTCAAGAAAATCATGAGCCAGCAGAGATAATCTCTACTCTGGAATTTCTGGTCCCCATTCTGCTGTCTCAAGGATGTACCCTGCAGATCAAGATCTTTCAAGCCCCAACTAGAACAGCTAAAAGGGAAAATACCTCTTAAAAGGGGTTCACCGGGAATTAAGAAAATCCTTAAAGAGGCTCTGTGACCAGCATTAACCCTATTAAACCAGGCATACTTCCTGGTAGGGCTTATCATGCTGATTAAAACTATAACTTTCTTTTGTCTGTATGATAAACCGCTTCAGAAAAATCAGCTTTTTTATTCATATGCAAATGAGAACTTCGAGCACCAGGAGGCGGGGCTGAATATTCTGAGCGCTGCAATGTAACACCCCATGTGCTCTGCACACGCCCCCTCCAATTGATTGACAGGGCTAGACATGCTGAGGGCAGAGCCCTATCCAAAAGCTGTGTGCTAGCATATCATATCACTATGTACTATAGCTTCACCACACTGAGATCTGCTCAGAAAGCTAATCTACATATTACTGCTTTATTCACAGGAACAATATATGATTATAGACGCCAGTAATATGTATCAGCTTATAAGTATAGAAAAACCATAAAATCTCTATGTGGTAATGTTAGGCTCAATTCACACGTCCGTAACGTGTTTTGTGGATCCACAAAACACGGACAGCGGCAATGTGCGTTCCGCATTTTGCGGACAGCACATTGCCGGCACTAATAGAATATGCCTATTCTTGTCCGCAATTGCGGACAAGAATAGGACATGTTCTATTTTTTTCGGGAACGGAAATGTGGACCCGGGAGTGTGGGTCCGCATTTCCAGAAACGGGCCGCACATCGTACGGCCCCATAGAAATGAATGGGTCCCATTTTGCGAAACGAAATTGCAGACGTGTGAATAGACCCTTATAGCTTGGTGGTTAAGTGAATGGTTTTGCATGTAGAGATCCCAGGTTTGAATGTTGGGAGAGACTTCCAAAAAATTTATTTTCTTCAGATATTTTTTTCTTCCACATTTATCCAATAAGAAAAGTCTGTGTCCTTATCATATTGCTTTTTTTTTTTTTTTTTTTAGAAAGCTAATAAATATTACTGGTTTCTTTATAATCATATATTTTGACTGTGAATAAACAAGAAATAGGTTTTAGAAAAAAACCAAAAAAAAAAACCACACTATTCTCAATATAGTATGTCCTTATTATATATTTTCTATTATAGGATAATATGGTTTTAAATTAAAACGAAAAAAAAAACAGGAAGAAAACTTATGTTTGTCCTAGGACTTGAACCCGTGATCTCTACATACATGGTAAACCACTATACCACTAAGGGTACTTTCACACTTGCGGCAGAGTGATCCGGCAAGCAGTTCGGTCACCAAAACTGCCTGCCGGATCCGTCAAAACGTATGCCAACTGATGGCATTTGTAAGGCTGATCAGGATCCTGATCCGTCTTACAAATGCATTGAAACGGTGTCATCCGGAAAAACGGATCCGGCATTTATTTCTTTCAAATTTTTTGCTCTCCATTCAGAATGCATGGGGATAAAACTGGTCAGTTCTTTTCCAGTATAGAGCCCCTAGGACGGAACTCTATGCCGGAAAAGAAAAACGCTAGTGTGAAAGTACCCTAAGCTATAGCATTACCACTAGATATATCAGTTTTCCCATGCTTATAAGCTGCTACATATTACTGGTGTCTTTATAATCATACATTGTGTCTGTGAATAAAGTAGTAATATATAGATTAGCTTTCTGAGAAGATCACAGTGTGGTGAAGCTATAGTACATAGTAATATGACATTTACTTGCTAGCAGACAGTATGTCTAGCCCTGTCAATTAAGGGGAGGGGGGAGTGTGCAGAGCACAGGGGGTGTAACAAAACAGTGCTCAAGCGAATCAGCCCCTTCTCCTGATGCTCCAATATCTAATTTGCATATATATAAAATCACTGATATCTCTGCAGCTGTTTAGCATACAAACATAAGAAAGGTAATATTCTAATCAGCATGATGACCCCTACCAGCCAGTATGTCTGGTTTAATAGGGTTGATCCCGGTGACAGAGCCTCTTTAAATATTAGTTTATTATAAATATATTCCCAAATCCCTTTCATTAGTTATAATGGCTAATGGGGGAGCAATCATCAGGGGGAAATAAAATGGCCGCTGTCCTATTAATACACATAAAACCTGTCCTAATCACACAGCAGGACAAGTTACTTCACAGAGGTAAAGAGCTGCCTCACCACCCTCTCCTCAGGGATTAGGATCCTGACTACAGCGGGTAAGATCTTCAGCTGAATCTCTGTGGGAATGGAGTTCATGAGGAGACATGAAGTACAGAGAGGACAGACTGTGGTAATGTGGGGCTGTGGTAATGGAGACTGCATACAAGTGCTGCTGCTTATTACCCACATCCTCACCTCCTCTCTGTACTTCATGTCTCTTCATGAACTCCACTCCTACAGAGTTTCAGCTGAATTTTTTACATGCAGTTCGGTGGCTCAGTGGTTAGTACTGGTGCCTTGCAGCACTGGAGTCATAGGTTTGAATCCAACGAAGGACAACATCTGCATGGAGTTTCTATGTTCTCCCTGTGTTTGAGTGGGTTTCCTCCAAGGCTCCAAAAAGGAGCTCTCAGGCCTGGACTACCACTACAGTGACAATAATGTTTCTTCTTCTTCTTCTTGTAAAAACAGACATGTCAGGAGAGGTGACAGGTCCTCTTTAACAGCGTTCACAATCGCATTGACTCCTTGATCTACTTTGTGTTGCATTAAGATTAAGTAAGTAAATTGTAATCATAATAACATAAAATCAGTAAGGGACTTGAACCTCTATCACTCATACAATAACCTGCAAGACAGTGCCTCATGTCAGTTACAGTAAATATGTCGGCCGGTTATAATAAGTTATTCCCTATACACAGGATAGGGGGATAACTATCGGAACAGGGAAGGGGGGGGGGATCCTATTGCTGGAACCCCCAAAGAGCATAGCTATTACCGCTGCTCCCATAAAAATGAATGCAGGGGTGGTGTGCATTGCTGAACAGCCACTCCGACCATTTCAGGGGGCTCTACGGGGTACAGGCCCCCCATTCTCGTGATCGTGGGGGTTCTGGCAACCCCTCAACACTCTGAGTGGGGCGATGGAGTGAGAGAGGGAGCCCCCTCCCTCTCTCTAATCACTTAGAAGCTGCAGTTCACAATGACTATGGCATCTAAGGGGTTAAACGACAAGGATTTCAGTAATCTCCAAACACAGCCATTAGAGTGGGGTGTGTGAGGTAACAACAGGCACCTGCAAGTGATGGCGTGGACACAGCTCCTGAACTATCACTACGATATAAAAGTACAATATATTATTATTAGGGATGAGCGAATCGACTTCAGATGAAACATCCGAAGTCGATTCGCATAAAACTTTGAATACTGTACGGAGCGAGATCCGTACAGTATTAGAATGTATTGGCTCAGATGAGCCGAAGTTATTACTTTGCAAAGTCTCGCAAGACTTCGGGTAATAGATTCAAAAATTAATTTCTACTGTTAAAAACATTTTCCCGAACTCGGTTTCGGTTCCAAGTTGTACCTTGGAACAGAACCTGAGTTCAGGAAATGTTTTTTTTTACAGTATACATCAATTTCTAAAGTTATTATGCGAAGTCTCGCGAGTAATAACTTCGGCTCATCAGAGCCAATACATTCTAATACTGTACGGAGCTCGCTCCGTACAGTATTCAAAGTTTTATGCGAATCGACTTCGGATGTTTCATCCAAAGTCAATTCACTCACCCCTAGTCATCAATATCAGATCCTAATTATAGGAAGGAGTCGGCCCATAGAAGAGAATGGGATGGCCTAGTTTTAATTACACTGTTCACCTCTGCAGTTGCAATGGTGAGCAGGTAAACAGTGAAGAGAAGGCAGTGCTTGTATGAGCGCTGCTTTCTCGTCTAACAGCTGATCAGAGGGGGTGCCAGGAGTTGGGCCCCCGACTATCTGATATTAGTGACCTATCATCCTGAGGATAGGTCATCAATATGAATAAAACGGACAACCCCTTTAACCTTGAAAACAGGCAGTGGATAATTACAGCACAATAAGAGAAATTTATCATAAAAAGAAAAACTGGCTTAGTTGCCCATAGCAACCAATCAGATTCCACCTTTTATTTTTCCAGCTTCTTTGGAAAACTAAAGGAACAATCTGATTGGTTGCTGTCAGCAACTAAGCCAGTTCTCCTCTGCACCTGTTTTTCTAAATCTCCCCCAATATTTAGAAAGTTACTGAATATTCTGAATTTGAATGCATTGTTCAAAAAATATATCCTTATAAATGTAAATATCTGTCTTTTAGCTGTTTAAGCTGTTAATGTGCTTCTGATTGAAAAGTGGTGCCATTATATTAACATTAATTAATGACCTCCGCCATACATATACGGTGGAAGTCCGGTCCCCACGTGCAGCGGACGCCATAGCCGTTGGGTTTCTGCTATTTTAAATAGCAGAGACCCGCGACACATGTATGCGAACAATCATAAGACTGATCGCATACATTTTCCCTTTCAGATGCCTTGGTCAAATGTGACAACGGCATCTGAGCAGTCCGGAAGCGGAAGTCGCGCACTTCCACTCCGGTAACAGCGTTCTCCGGCTGAGATCAGGGAATCTGTTACACTGATCTAATAGGCTGAAGCCTCAAGCAAGCTTCGGTGCCTATTAGATGACTATACCAATATAGGCCACTAGGTGGCAACGTTGTATTGGTATAGTGCAAATGAAGTGTTCAATGGTGTCTATATAGACATCAATGAACACAATAGGCAATCTAATGATTGCTAGTTAGGGTCCATTCACACGTCCGTGGTGTATTGCAATACACCCGGCCGGCACCCCCATAGAACTGCCTATTTTTGTCCACAATTGCGGACAAGAATAGGACATGTTCTGTTTTTTTTCCATAGTGTGCTCTCTGCATCCATTCCTGCCCCATAGAGAGTGAATGGGTCCACACCCGTTCCGCAGAATTTCAGAACGGGTGCGGACACATTCACGGACGTGTGAATGGACCCTTATTGTCACCTAAGGTGACTGAAAAAAAGTAAAAAAAAATAATAAAAAATAAAAAAGTAAAAGAAAGTTTCAGCAAATATAATAAATAAAAAAATATATAAGTTCAAATCACCCACCTTTCCTTAAAATAAAAATACTTAAACAATAAAAAAATAAACATCATGGGCATCGCTGCATGTGAAAATGCCCATACTATTAAAAAACAACAATATTAATGGCATATGGCAAATGGCGTAACGGGGAAAAAATTAAAACAGACAATTTGCCAGTTTGTTGTCACTTCAACTACCCAATAATTTTTTTATAAAAAATGATCAGTCACACACACTTCAAATTGATATCACTGAAAAGAACAGATTGCCCCCCAAAAAATGAGCCCTCACACAGCCCCATACACATAACTATAAAAAAAGTTATAGGGGTCAGAATATGTTTATAAGAAATAATTTATTTTTCCTCAAAGGTTTTAAAATAAAATTTCTGTATTAAAATGCAAGAAAAATTATACAAGTGTGGTATCATTGTAACCGTACTGACCTGGAGAATGAAGATAAGAGGTCAATTTTACCACACAGTGTACAGTGTAAAAAAATAAAAAAATAAAAACCTTTATCAGAATTGCGATTTTTCCAAATTCTACCCCATTTGGAATTTTTTCCCCCCGCTTCCTACTACATGGTATGCAACCGCAAATGGTGCCATTAGAAAATACAACTTGTCCCGCAAAAAATAAGCCCTCATAAGGCTATGTGAATGGAAAAAGAAAAAAGTTAGGACTATGTGAAGGCGGGGAGTGAAAAAACGAAAACGCAAAAATGGAAAATCCCAGGGTCCTTAAGGGGTTAAAGTAGGACTATCACTTACTAGCTCTCAGCCAGAAATTCAGTATTCATACAAGTAACTGGGCAGGACCAGTTGGAAGAACTCCAAGTGTTTCCGTTTTATACTGAGACATCCGTAACATCAGATTTGAGGACTGTGCATGAACTTTGTTGGCGCATCAAGTTGCTCTGACCTTTTCGATCTACTTTCTAGTCCCTGAGGAGGATTATCAGCCAGCAGATAAGACCGCTACCTGAAATATCTGGTCCCCATCCTGCTGCCTTAAGGATGTTCCCTGCAGATCAAGATCTTTGAAGCCCCAGCTAAAAGGCAGAGTACCTCTTAAGTTTCTTAGCAAGAGAGAGACCGAAGAATGGTCCGTCTGTTTCTCACAGAACAACCTGATAAAAATGTGATTGTCACATCAGTTTCTTAAAATCCAATTCAAACATTACAATGAAAATGGTTACATTTCCGGTTGTCGCTTTTGCAAAAATAGCCACCAGATTAAAACAGAAAAATGCCAGCGTCTCTCTTAAAGGGGTTATCCCATGACTAATGTAAAAAATAAAAACCATATAGTGCATGATAAAAACCATATAGTGCATGACAACCTCTTTCTAAAGCTAGAACCAGCCCTGTACCTCACATGGATCCAGAGATCTCCCCATTCATTGCTCTGCTAGATTTATATCAAGCTGACAGGTCAAGGGGAGTGTCTTTTCTGCTGCAGCTCAGGGGGCGTGTCTCATCTCCCCCTATCACAGCTCAGGAGGCAGTTGAAGGATGAAACTGAGCATGTGCGACCTTCTCAGTGAGCAGGTCAAAGAAATAATGAAGAAATGTAAAACAATTATTGAATAACTAAAAAAAATTTTTTTTTAATTACATGCAATTACAAAAGTATTCAGATCCAGGTGCTGGTTTGAAAACGATAGAATATTTTTTGTGGGACAACCCCTTTAACCTCCTCAGGACCGCCGTACGCAGGATTGCGTCTTTGCGGCGGTCCTGTTGTTCTGGGTGGACGCGCCGGTGCGTCCTCTCGCGAGACGCGAGATTTCCTGTGAACGCGCGCACACAGGCGCGCGCGTTCACAGGATCGGAAGGTAAGCGAGTGGATCTCCAGCCTGCCAGCGGCGATCGTTCGCTGGCAGGCTGGAGATGTGATTTTTTTAACCCCTAACAGGTATATTAGACGCTGTTTTGATAACAGCATCTAATATACCTGCTACCTGGTCCTCTGGTGGTCCCCTTTGTTTGGATCGACCACCAGAGGACACAGGCAGCTCAGTAATATGTTGCACCAAGCACCACTACACTACACCCCCCCCCCCTGTCACTTATTAACCCCTTATTCACCCTTGATCACCCCTGATCACCCCATATAGACTCCCTGATCACCCCCCTGTCATTGATTACCCCCCTGTCATTGATCACCCCCCTGTAAAGCTCCATTCAGATGTCCGCATGATTTTTACGGATCCACTGATAGACTGATCGGATCCGTAAAAATCATACGGACGTCTGAATGCAGCCTTACAGGGGAGTGATCAATGACTGTGGTGATCACCCCATATAGACTCCCTGATCACCCCCCTGTCATTGATCACCCCCCTGTAAAGCTCCATTCAGATGTCCGCATGATTTTTACGGATCCACTGATAGACTGATCGGATCCGTAAAAATCATACGGACGTCTGAATGCAGCCTTACAGGGGGGTGATCAATGACAGTTGGGTGATCACCCCATATAGACTCCCTGATCACCCCCCTGTCATTGATCCCCCCCCCCCCTGTAAGGCTGCATTCAGTCATTTTTTTGGCCCAAGTTAGCGGAATTATTTTTTTTTTCTTACAAAGTCTCATATTCCACTAACTTGTGACAAAAAATTAAATCTCACATGAACTCACCATACCCCTCACGGAATCCAAATGCGTAAAATTTTTTAGACATTTATATTCCAGACTTCTTCTCACGCTTTAGGGCGCCTAGAATGCCAGGGCAGTATAAATACCCCACATGTGACCCCATTTCGGAAAGAAGACACCCCCAGGTATTCCGTGAGGGGCATATTGAGTCCATGAAAGATTGAAATTTTTGTCCCAAGTTAGCGGAACGGGAGACTTTGTGAGAAAAAAATAAAAAATATCAATTTCCGCTAACTTGTGCCAAAAAAAAAAATTTCTATGAACTCGCCATGCCCCTCATTGAATACCTTGGGGTGTCTTCTTTCCAAAATGGGGTCACATGTGGGGTATTTATACTGCCCTGGCATTCTAGGGGCCCCAAAGCGTGAGAAGAAGTCTGGTATCCAAATGTCTAAAAATGCCCTCCTAAAAGGAATTTGGGCCCCTTTGCGCATCTAGGCTGCAAAAAAGTGTCACACATCTGGTATCGCCGTACTCAGGAGAAGTTGGGCAATGTGTTTTGGGGTGTCATTTGACATATACCCATGCTGGGTGAGATAAATATCTTGGTCAAATGCCAACTTTGTATAAAAAAATGGAAAAAGTTGTCTTTTGCCAAGATATTTCTCTCACCCAGCATGGGTATATGTAAAATGACACCCCAAAACACATTGCCCAACTTCTCCTTAGTACGGCGATACCAGATGTGTGACACTTTTTTGCAGCCTAGGTGGGCAAAGGGGCCCACATTCCAAAGAGCACCTTTCGGATTTCACTGGTCATTTACCTACTTACCACACATTAGGGCCCCTGGAAAATGCCAGGGCAGTATAACTACCCCACAAGTGACCCCATTTTGGAAAGAAGACACCCCAAGGTATTCCGTGAGGGGCATGGCGAGTTCCTAGAATTTTTTATTTTTTGTCACAAGTTAGTGGAAAATTATGATTTTTTTTTTTTATTTTTTTTTTTTCATACAAAGTCTCATATTCCACTAACTTGTGACAAAAAATAAAAACTTCCATGAACTCACTATGCCCATCAGCGAATACCTTGGGGTCTCTTCTTTCCAAAATGGGGTCACTTGTGGGGTAGTTATACTGCCCTGGCATTCTAGGGGCCCAAATGTGTGGTAAGGAGTTTGAAATCAAATTCTGTAAAAAATGACGAGAGAGGTGCTCTTTGGAATATGGGCCCCTTTGCCCACCTAGGCTGCAAAAAAGTGTCACACATCTGGTATCTCCGTACTCAGGAGAAGGTGGGGAATGTGTTTTGGGGTGTCATTTTACATATACCCATGCTGGGTGAGAGAAATATCTTGGCAAAAGACAACTTTTCCCATTTTTTTATACAAAGTTGGCATTTGACCAAGATATTTATCTCACCTAGCATGGGTATATGTAAAAAGACACCCCAAAACACATTCCCCAACTTCTACTGAATACGGAGATACCAGATGTGTGACACTTTTTTGCAGCCTAGGTGGGCAAAGGGGCCCACATTCCAAAGAGCACCTTTCGGATTTCACTCGTCATTTTTTACAGAATTTGATTTCAAACTCCTTACCACACATTTGGGCCCCTAGAATGCCAGGGCAGTATAACTACCCCACAAGTGACCCCATTTTGGAAAGAAGAGACCCTAAGGTATTCGCTGATGGGCATAGTGAGTTCATGGAAGTTTTTATTTTTTGTCACAAGTTAGTGGAATATGAGACTTTGTATGAAAAAAAAAAAAAAAAATCAGCATTTTCCACTAACTTGCGACAAAAAATAAAAAATTCTAGGAACTCGCCATGCCCCTCACGGAATACCTTGGGGTGTCTTCTTTCCAAAATGGGGTCACTTGTGGGGTAGTTATACTGCCCTGGCATTCTAGGGGCCCAAATGTGTGGTAAGGAGTTTGAAATCAAATTCTGTAAAAAATGACCTGTGAAATCCGAAAGGTGCTGTTTGGAATATGGGCCCCTTTGCCCACCTAGGCTGCAAAAAAGTGTCACACATCTGGTATCTCTGTATTCAGGAGAAGTTGAGGAATGTGTTTTGGGGTGTCTTTTTACATATACCCATGCTGGGTGAGATAAATATCTTGGTCAAATGCCAACTTTGTATAAAAAAATGGGAAAAGTTGTCTTTTGCCAAGATATTTCTCTCACCCAGCATGGGTATATGTAAAATGACACCCCAAAACACATTCCCCACCTTCTCCTGAGTACGGAGATACCAGATGTGTGACACTTTTTTGCAGCCTAGGTGGGCAAAGGGGCCCATATTCCAAAGAGCACCTTTCGGATTTCACAGGTCATTTTTCACAGAATTTGATTTCAAACTCCTTACCACACATTTGGGCCCCTAGAATGCCAGGGCAGTATAACTACCCCACAAGTGACCCCATTTTGGAAAGAAGAGACCCCAAGGTATTTCGTGATGGGCATAGTGAGTTCATGGAAGTTTTTATTTTTTGTCACAAGTTAGTGGAATACGAGACTTTGTAAGAAAAAAAAAAAAAAAGAAAAAAATCATCATTTTCCGCTAACTTGTGACAAAAAATAAAAAGTTCTATGAACTCACTATGCCCATCAGCGAATACCTTAGGGTGTGTACTTTCCGAAATGGGGTCATTTGTGGGGTGTTTGTACTGTCTGGCCATTGTAGAACCTCAGGAAACATGACAGGTGCTCAGAAAGTCAGAGCTGCTTCAAAAAGCGGAAATTCACATTTTTGTACCATAGTTTGTAAACGCTATAACTTTTACCCAAACCATTTTTTTTTTACCCAAACATTTTTTTTTTATCAAAGACATGTAGAACAATAAATTTAGAGCAAAATTTATATATGGATGTCGTTTTTTTTGCAAAATTTTACAACTGAAAGTGAAAAATGTAATTTTTTTGCAAAAAAATCGTTAAATTTCGATTAATAACAAAAAAAAGTAAAAATGTCAGCAGCAATGAAATACCACCAAATGAAAGCTCTATTAGTGAGAAGAAAAGGAGGTAAAATTCATTTGGGTGGTAAGTTGCATGACCGAGCAATAAACGGTGAAAGTAGTGTAGGTCAGAAGTGTAAAAAGTGGCCTGGTCTTTCAGGGTGTTTAAGCACTGGGGGCTGAGGTGGTTAAGTATGAAAACATGACAGCTAACATTTGGCTATAGCCTTACACAGCGATTTACTAACTCATGGCCTTTTGCATATTTTGAGTGGAAATCTTCTTTAAAAGATCACTATTAGACCTAAAGAGGACATGTCCCCTCTCCAGACATGTCTGTTTTAATAATCATTTGCATCCCCCAAGTAATAACAATTCTGGAGCATCTATTCTTAAGGCTCTCTGTCATGTCATTCTTATATTAGCCCTACTAGAAATTCATGAATGTATTTCCATCAGTCTGCAATAAAAGTCCAGATGGGAGTTACCAGATGAGGGTGTGTACCTGCAGAGGGCTGACACTGCAGCACTGATTGAATATTGTCAGACTGTGCAGGGACACAAGCCCAAACTGGTAACACCCAGCTGAACCTCTATTGTAGACTAAAGGCAAAATATAGAGTTATAAAAGTAGTACTAAAGCAGAGGCGTCAGGAAAGGTGATGGGTGCTCCTTCACAGCTGTCAGAATCTCAGTGTCTTCTTGATCTGCTTTGGGTTGCATCCTGCTTACAAATTAGAAGGATTTTCTGAGATTTTTATACTAATCGGTGGGGGTCTGACAACTGGGATGCCCGCTGATTGGATGTTTTAAGAAGGCACCAGCGCTCCTGTGAGCGCTGTGGCCTTCTCCGTGCTTACCAAGCGCAGCATTGTACATTACATAGCGGCTGTGCTTGGTTTCTAGCTCAGCCCTTTTCACTTGGGGCTCAGCTGCTTCGAGGCCATGTGACACATGAACGATTCGTCACTCGGACTAGGAAAAGCTGAGAAAAGGCCGCAGCGCCCACAGGAGCATGTTAGGGAGGAAGACTAATGAATCTTTTGATGCATGTGTCTTTACAGAGGAAGAGGTTCTAAGTCAGCTGTCTAAAATTAATACAAATAAGTCACGGGGGCCTGATGGGATACACCCAAAGCTATTAAAAGAGCTAAGCGGTGAACTAGCAAAACCATTAACAGATTTATTTAACCAATCACTGGTAACAGGAGTCGCCCCAAAAGATTGGAAATTAGCAAATGTTGTGCCCATTCACAAGAAAGTTAGTAGGGAGGAATCGGGCAACTATAGGCCAGTAAGCCTGACATCAATAGTGGGGAAATTAATGGAAACCATACTTAAGGAAAGGATTGTAGAACAACTAAAATCCCATGGATTGACAGATGAAAAACAGCATGGGTTTACTTCAGGGAAATCATGTCAAACTAATCTTATTGATTTTTTTGACTGGGTGAATAAAATAATAGACGGTGGAGGTGCAGTAGACATCGCATATCTAGATTTTAGTAAGGCTTTTGATACTGTCCCACTTAGAAGGCTTATCAATAAAGTGCAGTCTTTGGGCTTGGACTCCCATATTGTTGAATGGATTAGGCAGTGACTGAGGGACAGACAACAGAGGGTTGTAGTCAATGGAGTATATTCAGACCAAGGTCTTGTTACCAGTGGGGTACCTCAGGGATCTGTTCTGGGACCCATATTGTTTAATATCTTTATCAGCGAAATTGCAGAAGGCCTCGATGCTAAGGTGTGTCTTTTTGCTGATGACACAAAGATTTGTAACAGGGTTGATGTTCCTGGAGGGATACACCAAATGGAAAAAGATTTAGGAAAACTAGAGGAATGGTCAAAAATTTGGCAACTAAAATTTAATGTTGATAAGTGCAAGATAATGCACCTGGGGCGTAAAAACGCAAGAGCAGAATATACAATCAGTGATACAGTCCTAACCTCAGTATCTGAGGAAAGGGATTTAGGGGTCATTATTTCAGAAGACTAATTGTCCATTCACACGTCCGCAATTTCATTCCGCATTTTGCGGAACAGAATTGCGGACCCATTAATTTCTATGGGGCAGCACGTAGTGCTGCCCGGATACGGAATTGCGGACCCGCACTTCCGTTCCCGAAAAAAAAAGAACATGTCCTATTCTTGTCCACAATTTCAGACAAGAATAGGCATATTCTATAGTGCCGGCAATGTGCAGTCCGCAAAATGCGGAACGCAAATTGCCGCTGTCTGTGTTTTGCGGATCCACGGATCCGCAAAACACGTTATGGATGCGTGAATTGACCCTTAAAGGTAGGCAGACAATGTCATAGAGCAGCAGGAAATGCTAGCAGAATGCTTGGGTGTATAGGGAGAGGCATTACCAGTAGAAAGAGAGAGGTGCTCATGCCGCTCTACAGAGCACTAGTGAGACCTCATTTGGAGTATTGTGCGCAGTACTGGAGACCATATCTCCAGAAGGATATCGATACTTTGGAGAGAGTTCAGAGAAGAGCTACTAAACTAGTACATGGATTGCAGGATAAAACTTACCAGGAAAGATTAAAGGACCTTAACATGTATAGCTTGGAAGAAAGACGAGACAGAGGGGATATGATAAAAACGTGAAAATACATAAAGGGAATCAACAAGGTAAAAGAGGAGAGAATATTTAAAAGAAGAAAAACTGCTACAAGAGGACATAGATTAAAATTAGAGGGGCAAAGGTTTAAAAGTAATATCAGGAAGTATTACTTTACTAAGAGAGTAGTGGATGCATGGAATAGCCTTCCTGCAGAAGTGGTAGCTGCAAATACAGTGAAGGAGTTTAAGCATGCATGGGATCGGCATAAGGCCATCCTTCATATAAGATAGGGCCAGGGGCTATTCATAGTATTCAGTATATTGGGCAGACCAGATGGGCCAAATGGTTCTTATCTGCCAACACATTCTATGTTTCTATGAGATGACATTTCTAAATTTCACTTTTTTGGCATATTTTCCATTTTAATTCATTTTTCTCTTTAACACATCGAGGGTTAACAGCCAAACAAAACCCAATATTTATTACCCTGATTCTGTGGTTTACAGAAACACCCCACATGTGGTCGTAAACTGATGTAAGGGCACACGGCAAGGCGCAGAAGAAAAGGAGCGCCACATGGTTTTTGGAAGGCAGATTTTGCTGAACTGGTTTTTAGATGCCATGTCCCATTTAACCACCTCCGGACCGCCTAACGCAGATTCGCGTTCCGGAGGTGGCAGCGCTGCGCACAGTCACGCATATACGCGTCATCTCGCGAGACGCGAGATTTCGCTCCAAGCCGGCCCGCGCATGCGCATCGCGGGCCGGCAAAAGTTAAAGAACAAGTTCGTCACCAGCCTGCCAGCAACGATCATTGGCTGGCAGGCTGGCGATTTTTAAAAAATCCAATCACAAGCCATATAACAGATCATATTAGTAAATATGATCTGTTATATGGCTTCTCTGCTCCTGTGCTGGTCCTTTTCGTCGGTTGGATCCAGCACAGGAGCAGACTGAACTGTGAGTAGCACCAACACTACACCTTAGCCCCAGATCACCCCCCTGCACCCCAATTAACCCTTTGATCACCCCTTTGATCGCCCCTGTCAATCACCAGTGAAAGGAAAAAAAGTGATCAGTGTAAACTGTCACTTTTTTTTTTTCACTAGTATTGGCTGTTAGGTTTTAGGGATAGTTTAGGCCCCTTGGTTAGGTAGTTAGCGTCAGTTAGCGCCCACCCCACCGCACCGCAGTCACTTTTATTCGCTGAATAGCGTATCGCTAATCAGCATTTGTACTTTTATAGTATCTGTAAGTGATCAAAACTGATCACGGTCAGATCTATAATAGTATTAGTGTCACTTTAGTTCGCCCTCCACCCAAAACGCAGTGTTTGCCCGATCAGGCCTGATCGGTCGCCCACACGTGCGTTCACCCACGCCCGCCCCACCGCAGTGACAAAAAATATATATTTTTTGATCACTGCACATTCATTTTACACACACTGCGGCGATAAAAAAATCTGTTTTGATATTTTTTATCAACCGCAGCGGCCTCCGGTACTTCGCTAGCCTCCCCTTTGTAAGACAGGCTTGCTTTTTTTCTTGGGTAGTCTCAGGGAATACCCCTAAATTTAGTAGTCCAAAATGTCAAACAGGGGGTATTCTTCTGAAGAGGCCTACAGGATTCTGACCCAGTCGGATGAGGAGTGGGAACCCTCATCTGATGAATCTAGCGGGTCAGAATATGAACCTGTGGAAAGCAGTGGCTCTCTGACCCAAAGTTCGGACGAGGAGGTGGAGGTCCCTGGCAGCACCAGGCGTACCCGGCCCCATGTCGCTAGACCACAGGTTATGCAGGATCCGCTTCAAGAGCAGCAGAGTGGGGCTGTCGCTGCCGGATCACGTGGTGAGGCATACACCAGCAGCGCAGCCCTCCCTGGACCTAGTACCAGCACTGCCGTACAACATGGTGACGTGGCGAGCACCAGAAGGGCAGTTGAAGCTGGTACGGTGGCACGTGCACTAGTTACCCCGTCGCAGCCACCGCAAAGACAGGCCCGTAGAGCCCCTAGAATCCCTGAGGTGCTGGCAAACACTGATTGGCAGTCACCAACTTCAGCCGCACCTGTAGTTCCCCCTTTCACCGCCCAGTCTGGAGTTCGGGTTGAGACGGCTCAAATCGGTTCGGCCCTGGGATTTTTTGAGCTGTTCTTGACTGCGGAGCTCTTGGACTTAGTCGTGGCAGAGACCAACCAGTATGCCACACAATTTATATCCGCCAACCCGGGAAGCTTTTATGCCCAGCCTTTCCGGTGGAAACCAGTCCAAGTTTCCGAAATTAAAATTTTTTTGGGCCTTCTCCTCAACATGGGCCTGACAAAAAAGCATGAATTGCGGTCATATTGGTCAACGCACCCGATTCATCACATGCCCATGTTCTCTGCTGCTATGTCCAGGGCACGATTTGAGGCCATCCTCCGTTTCCTGCATTTTAGCGACAACACCACCTCCCGTCCCAGAGGCCACCCAGCTTTTGACCGGCTCCACAAAATTCGGCCCCTCATAGACCATTTCAACCAGAAATTTGCAGATTTGTATACCCCCGAGCAAAACATCTGCGTAGACGAGTGCCTAATACATTTTACCGGGCGCCTTGGCTTCAAACAGTACATCCCAAGCAAGCGTGCCCGGTATGGGGTCAAATTGTATAAGCTCTGTGAAAGGGCCACAGGCTATACCCACAAATTTCGTGTCTATGAGGGAAAAGATCAGACCCTGGAGCCGGTCGGTTGCCCTGACTACCTGGGGAGCAGTGGGAAGACAGTCTGGGACTTGGTGTCACCCTTATTCGGCAAGGGGTACCATCTTTATGTGGACAATTTTTACACAAGTGTGTAGGCATTTGTTTCTAGAACGGATTTGCGCCTGTGGCACCGCGCGAACTAGTCGCGTGGGCTTCCCCCAACGGCTTGTAACCACCCGTCTTGCAAGGGGGGAGAGGGCTGCCTTGTGTAACGAAGAACTGCTCGCGGTGAAATGGAGAGACAAGCGTGACGTTTACATGCTCTCCTCCATTCACGCAGACACGACAATCCAAATTGAGCGAGCAACCCGTGTCATTGAAAAGCCCCTCTGTGTCCACGACTATAATGCGCTCATGGGAGGGGTGGACTTCAATGACCAGATGTTGTCTCCGTATTTAGTTTCCCGCAGAACCAGACGCTGGTATAAGAAGGTGTCTGTATATTTAATTCAATTGGCGCTGTACAATAGTTTTGTTCTCTACAGTAAGGCTGGGAGAACACGATCTTTCCTCAAATTCCAGGAAGAGATCATCGAGAACCTCCTTTACCCAGGAGGTTCCGTGGCCCCATCCCCCAGTGTAGTTAGCCGTCTACACGAGCGACATTTCCCCAGTGTCGTTCCTGGTACCTCAACCCAACCGTCACCCCGAAAAAGATGTCGTGTCTGTAGCAGGAGTGGAATAAGGCGTGACACCCGCTATTTCTGTCCTGACTGTGCTGACCACCCTGCCCTATGCTATGGAGAGTGTTTCCGGAAGTACCACACACAGGTACACCTAGCATAGGGATTGCATCTCACAGGACAGGCACACAGGGCTATTAGGGCCCTTTTACTCTCAGCTGCTGCAAACCTCTCCTTTCACCTGGGATAAAGTGCATAACGTAATTCGCCACATCTTTGGGCGATTTGCGCTTTGCACATTGTCCCATGGGGAAGGAGAGGTTTGTTCTATAAAGGTAAAAAAAACTAAACAAAAAAAAAATTACCGGTAAGTAAAAAAGTTAAAAAAGTTTAAAAAAGTTAATATGTTCTGTTCTAAAGTTAATAAAGTTATTGCTTTGCGGCCTGGTTTTTTCTTTTTTGTTTTGTTTTTTTTACCTTCCAGGTGGACCAACCGATCGACCAGCTGCAGCACTGATGTGCATTCGGACAGAAGCATTGTGCTGCTGTCAGATTACACGCAAGTCGGTGTATGCGGCGCTGCAAGACGAGATTTCTCCTCTGCAGTAAAAGATATGTTTGCCGAGGCATATGAGCTGAGGAGGTGGCGGTGTTCATATACTTTGGCAAACACTTTGTATATATAAAAAAAAAAAATCCCGGCAATGATTTATTCATCCACATCGATTGATGTGAATGGAGAAATCTGGTTTGCCAGGGCATACGAGCTGAAGTGGGTATGGATGTTGGGCGGAGCTCCTATGTCCTGGCAGACGCCTTTCCCCTCCTTTTTCTTTTTTTGGCAGAGATTTTTTCATCCACATTGATCGATGCGAATGAAGAAATCTGTGCCGTTCATTTTTTTCTTTCAGCCCAGAGGCTGAACGGAAAAAAAAAATCTCATTACCCGTATGCTCAATATAAGGAGAATAGCAGAAACTCCTAATGCTGGGCATACATGTAATGATTGCGGAGACCCTCAAATGCCAGGGCAGTACAAACACCCCACAAATAACACCATTTTGGAAAGAAGACACCCCAAGGTATTCGCTGAGGGGCATATTGAGTCCATGAAAGATTGAAATTTTTGTCCCAAGTTAGCGGAAAGGGAGACTTTGTGAGAACAAAATCCAAAAAATCAATTTCCGCTAACTTGTGCCAAAATTTTTTTTTTTCAATGAACTCGCCATGCCCCTCATTGAATACCTTGGGGTGTCTTCTTTCCAAAATGGGGTCACATGTGGGGTATTTATACTGCCCTGGCATTTTAGGGGCCCCAAAGCGTGAGAAGAAGTCTGGTATCCAAATGTCTAAAAATGCCCTCCTAAAAGGAATTTGGGCCCCTTTGCCCACCTAGGCTGCAAAAAAGTGTCACACATGTGGTATCTCCGTATTCAGCAGAAGTTGGGGAATATGTTTTGGGGTGTCATTTTACATATACCCATGCTGGGTGAGATAAATATCTTGGTCAAATGCCAACTTTGTATAAAAAAAATGGGAAAAGTTGTCTTTTGCCAAGATATTTCTCTCACCCAGCATGGGTATATGTAAAATGACACCCCAAAACACATTCCTTACCTTCTCCTGAGTACGGAGATACCAGATGTGTGACACTTTTTTGCAGCCTAGCTGGGCAAAGGGGCCCACATTCCAAAGAGCACCTTTCAGATTTCACAGGTCATTTACCTACTTACCAGACATTAGGGCCCCTGGAAAATGCCAGGGCAGTATAACTGCCCCACAAGTGACCCCATTTTGGAAAGAAGACACCCCAAGGTATTCCGTGAGGGGCATGGCAAGTTCCTAGAATTTTTTATTTTTTGTCACAAGTTAGTGGACAATGATGATTTTTTTTTTTTTTTTTTTTTTTCATACAAAGTCTCCTATTCCACTAACTTGTGACAAAAAACAAAAATTTCCATGAACTCACTATGCCCATCAGCGAATACCTTGGGGTCTCTTCTTTCCAAAATGGGGTCACTTGTGGGGTAGTTATACTGCCCTGGCATTCTAGGGGCCCAAATGTGTGGTAAGGAGTTTGAAATCAAATTCAGTAAAAAATGACCTGTGAAATCCGAAAGGTGCTCTTTGGAATATGGGCCCCTTTGCCCACCTAGGCTGCAAAAAAGTGTCACACATCTGGTATCTCCGTACTCAGGAGAAGGTGGGGAATGTGTTTTGGGGTGTCATTTTATATATACCCATGCTGGGTGAGAGAAATATCTTGGCAAAAGACAACTTTTCCCATTTTTTTATACAAAGTTGTCATTTGACCAAGATATTTATCTCACCCAGCATGGGTATATGTAAAAAGACACCCCAAAACACATTCCTCAACTTCTCCTGAGTACGGCAATACCACATGTGTGACACTTTTTTGCAGCCTAGGTGGGCAAAGGGGCCCATATTCCAAAGAGCACCTTTCGGATTTCACTCGTCATTTTTTACAGAATTTGATTTCAAACTCCTTACCACACATTTGGGCCCCTAGAATGCCAGGGCAGTATAACTACCCCACAAGTGACCCCATTTTGGAAAGAAGAGACCCCAAGGTATTCGCTGATGGGCATAGTGAGTTCATGGAAGTTTTTATTTTTTGTCACAAGTTAGTGGAATATGAGACTTTGTATGAAAAAAAAAAAAAAAAAAAATCATCATTTTCCACTAACTTGTGACAAAAAATAAAAAATTCTAGGAACTCGCCATGCCCCTCACGGAATAGCTTGGGGTGTCTTCTTTCCAAAATGGGGTCACTTGTGGGGTAGTTATACTGCCCTGGCATTCTAGGGGCCCAAATGTGTGGTAAGGAGTTTGAAATCAAATTCTGTAAAAAATGACGAGTGAAATCCGAAAGGTGCTCTTTGGAATATGGGCCCCTTTGCCCACCTAGGCTGCAAAAAAGTGTCACACATCTGGTATCTCCGTACTCAGGAGAAGGTGGGGAATGTGTTTTGGGGTGTCATTTTACATATACCCATGCTGGGTGAGAGAAATATCTTGGCAAAAGACAACTTTTCCCATTTTTTTATACAAAGTTGTCATTTGACCAAGATATTTATCTCACCCAGCATGGGTATATGTAAAAAGACACCCCAAAACACATTCCTCAACTTCTCCTGAGTACGGGGATACCAGATGTGTGACACTTTTTTGCAGCCTAGGTGGGCAAAGGGGCCCATATTCCAAAGAGCACCTTTCGGATTTCACTCGTCATTTTTTACAGAATTTGATTTCAAACTCCTTACCACACATTTGGGCCCCTAGAATGCCAGGGCAGTATAACTACCCCACAAGTGACCCCATTTTGGAAAGAAGAGACCCCAAGGTATTCGCTGATGGGCATAGTGAGTTCATGGAAGTTTTTATTTTTTGTCACAAGTTAGTGGAATATGAGACTTTGTATGAAAAAAAAAAAAAAAAAAAAAAAATCATCATTTTCCACTAACTTGTGACAAAAAATAAAAAATTCTAGGAACTCGCCATGCCCCTCACGGAATAGCTTGGGGTGTCTTCTTTCCAAAATGGGGTCACTTGTGGGGTAGTTATACTGCCCTGGCATTCTAGGGGCCCAAATGTGTGGTAAGGAGTTAGAAATCAAATTCTGTAAAAAATGATGAGTGAAATCCGAAAGGTGCTCTTTGGAATATGGGCCCCTTTGCCCACCTAGGCTGCAAAAAAGTGTCACACATCTGGTATCTCCGTACTCAGGGGAAGGTGGGGAATGTGTTTTGGGGTGTCATTTTATATATACCCATGCTGGGTGAGAGAAATATCTTGGCAAAAGACAACTTTTCCCATTTTTTTATACAAAGTTGTCATTTGACCAAGATATTTATCTCACCCAGCATGGGTATATGTAAAAAGACACCCCAAAACACATTCCTCAACTTCTCCTGAGTACGGGGATACCAGATGTGTGACACTTTTTTGCAGCCTAGGTGGGCAAAGGGGCCCATATTCCAAAGAGCACCTTTCGGATTTCACAGGTCATTTTTTACTGAATTTGATTTCAAACTCTTTACCACACATTTGGGCCCCTAGAATGCCAGGGCAGTATAACTACCCCACAAGTGACCCCATTTTGGAAAGAAGAGACCCCAAGGTATTCGCTGATGGGCATAGTGAGTTCATAGAACTTTTTATTTTTTGTCACAAGTTAGTGGAATATGAGACTTTGTAAGAAAAAAATAAATAAATAATAAAATCATCATTTTCCGCTAACTTGTGACAAAAAATAAAAAGTTCTATGAACTCACTATGCCCATCAGCGAATACCTTAGGGTGTGTACTTTCAGAAATGGGGTCATTTGTGGGGTGTTTGTACTGTCTGGGCATTGTAGAACCTCAGGAAACATGACAGGTGCTCAGAAAGTCAGAGCTGCTTCAAAAAGCGGAAATTCACATTTTTGTACCATAGTTTGTAAACGCTATAACTTTTACCCAAACCATTTTTTTTTTACCCAAACATTTTTTTTTTATCAAAGACATGTAGAACTATAAATTTAGAGCAAAATTTCTATATGGATGTCGTTTTTTTTGCAAAATTTTACAACTGAAAGTGAAAAATGTCATTTTTTTGCAAAAAAATCGTTAAATTTCGATTAATAACAAAAAAAGTAAAAATGTCAGCAGCAATGAAATACCACCAAATGAAAGCTCTATTAGTGAGAAGAAAAGGAGGTAAAATTCATTTGGGTGGTAAGTTGCATGACCGAGCAATAAACGGTGAAAGTAGTGTAGGTCAGAAGTGTAAAAAGTGGCCTGGTCTTTCAGGGTGTTTAAGCACTGGGGGCTGAGGTGGTTAAAGCCCCCTGATGCACCCTTACAGTAGAAACTCCCAAAAAGTGACCCCATTTTGAAAAATTGGAGATAAGGTGACCAGTTTTATTGGTACTATTTTGGTGTACATATGATTTTTAATTGCTCTTTATTATGTTTTTTTGTGAGGCAAGGTTACCAAAAAATGGCACTGTTTTTATTTTGAATTTTTTACAATATTCATCTGACAGGATAGATCATGTAGAGCACATGATCTACCCTGTTAGATGAATGTTGTAATTTTTTTTTAATAAAAACAGTGCCAAAACAGCCATTTTTTGGTAACCTTGCCTCACATAAAAATAAAAATAAATTGATGTCAAAGGTGTACATAGCCTTTAACCCCTTAGGGAACTGGCTCATTTTCACCTTAAGGACCAGGCCTCTTTTTGCAAATCTGACCAGTGTCACTTTAAGTGGTGATAACTTTAAAACGCTTTGACTTATCCAGGCCATTCTGAGATTGTTTTTTCGTCAGATATTGTACTTCATGACACTGGTAAAATGAAGTCAAAAAAATTAATTTTATAAAAAAATACCAAATTTACCAAAAATTTGTAAAAAATTGCACATTTCCAAGTTTCAATTTCTCTACTTCTGTAATACATAGTAATACCTACAAAAATAGTTATTACTTTACATTCCCCATATGTCTACTTTATGTTTGGATCATTTTGGGAATGACATTTTATTTTTTGGGGATGTTACAAGGCTTAGAAGTTTAGAAGCAAATCTTGAAATTTTTCAGAAATTTTCAAAAACCCACTTTTCAAGGACCAGTTCAGGTGTGAAGTCACTTTGTGAGGCTTACATAATAGAAACCACCCAAAAACCCCATTCTAGAAACTACACACCTCAAGGTATTCAAAACTGATTTTACAAACTTTGTTAACCCTTTAGGTGTTCCACAAGAATTAATGGAAAATAGAGATACAATTTCCAAATTTCACTTTTTTGGCAGATTTTCCATTTTAATATTTTTTTTCCAGTTACAAACCAAGGGTTAACATCCAAACAAAACTCAATAATATTTATGGCTCTGATTCTGTAGTTTACAGAAACACCCCATATGTGGTCGTAAATCGCACACGGCAGGGCGCAGAAGGAAAGGAATGCCATACGGTTTTTGGAAGGCAGATTTTGCTGGACTGGTTTTTGACACCATGTCCCATTTGAAGCCCCCCTGATGCACCCCTAGAGTAGAAACTCCAAAAAAGTGACCCCATTTTAGAAACTACAGGATAGGGTGGCAGTTTTGTTGGTACTATTTTAGGGTACATATGATTTTTGGTTGCTCTATATTACACTTTTGTGAGGCAAGGTAAGAAGAAATAGCTGTTTTGGCACCGTTTTTATTTTTTGTTATTTACAACATTCATCTGACAGGTTAGATCATGTGGTATTTTTATAGACCAGGTTGTCACGGACGCGGCGATATCTAATATGTATACTTTATTTTTTATTTATGTAAGTTTTACACAATGATTTAATTTTTAAAACAAAAAAAAATCATGTTTTAGTGTTTCCATAGTCTGAGAGCTATAGTTTTTTCAGTTTTTGGGCGATTATCTTGGGTAGGGTACGATTTTTGCGGCATAAGATGACGGTTTGATTGGCACTATTTTGGGGTGCGTGTGACTTTTTGATCTCTTGCTATTACACTTTTTGTGATGTAAGGTGACAAAAAAAGGCTTTTTTTACTGTATTCACCTGAGGGGTTAGGTCATGTGATATTTTTATAGAGCAAGTTATTACGGACGCAGCGATAGCTAATATGTATACTTTTTTTATTTATGCAAGTTTTACACAATGATTTCATTTTTGAAACCAAAAAAATCATGTTTTAGTGTTTCCAATGTCTTAGAGCCAAAGTTTTTTCAGTTTTTGAGCGATTATCTTGGGTAGGGTATGATTTTTGCGGGATGAGATGACTGTTTGATTGGCACCATTTTGGGGTGCATATGACTTTTTGATCGCTTGCTATTATATTTTTTGTGATGTAAGGTGACAAAAAAACTAGATTTTTGTATAACTTACCAGTAAAATCTCTTTCTCGCTCTTCAATGGGGGACACAGAGACCATGGGTATAGCTATGTCCTCTAGAGAAAGAGATTTTACTGGTAAGTTATACAAAAATCTTGTTTTCTCGCCCATATTCATTGGGGGACACAGAGACCATGGGACGTCAGAGAGCAGTCCACAGGGAGGGAAAACCACAGGCACATGGAGCAAGCGCCTCTGCAGGCAACTAAGAACTGCCGCCTGCAAGACCATGCGGCCCAAGGCAGCGCCCGCCGATGCGTAAGTATGCACCTGGCAAATATTTGTGAATGTGCGTAAGGAGGTCAGTAGCCGCCTTGCATAACTGCGCGGCCGAACCTTGAATCCTCCAGAGCGCCCCCCGCTTTGGTGGAGTGAGCCGTGACACCAAAGGGCGGAATCCTGCCCCGGGTGCAGTATGCTTCAGCAATTGCAGACGTGCAATTGCCACCCTGGAGGCCGCCAATGCCTTGCGAGGACCCTCCGGGATGACAAAAAAGAGGAGCCCGTACGCCGGAAGGAACTGGAGGCTGGCAAATAAATCGTCAGAGCCCTGACAACGTCCAAATGGTGTAACTCCCGTTCCCTAGGGTGTGAAGGGGAGGGACACTGTGATGGAAGGACAATTTCTTCATTGAAATGGAAATCAGAGACCACCATCGGGAGAAGGAATGAAGAGAGCGCCCCAACCCAGACACCCGTCTGATGGATGTGATAGCCTAAAGAAAAAACTACATTCCAGGACTGCAGTCGGAGAGACATCTTCCGCAAGGGTTCATGGGGGGAATTCCGGAAACGGTAATTGGTCCACCGAAGTGGCTTGTGGGGAGACTGAGAAGCCGGCTGATAAACTACCAAAAAAAAAACGCCTGAATGTGGCGTGTCCAACCGCAAGCCAAGGAATCAATACATTGGATAGGTAGAAATAGAGACGATATGAAAATCACCGGCGGTGAGGAGTTCCGTCAGCGACCGTGTATTGACGGTGTAGCAACGCTGCTCGATTGAAATTTCGACCAGACCAAGAAGAGAGAAAAACTCCTGCCTTGAGAAGGAAGAATAGAAGGGGTGTTCTGTTCCAGGAACGAAACTCCAGCAACGGTGGCGAGTCGCGACAGCACCCCGCTCCGCCTGGCGTGGTGAGTCTTGTAGTCTAGCCACGGAAAGTGCAGTGAAAAGGCATGACTACTATCGGACTGACGTGGCAGTCAGTAGTCAAGTCTTGAGAGGTAGTTGTAGATACGGGTAGGACACCCAGGACCAACGGGTAGGATTCATCTGTAGAAGGAGAATATGGAAAAACATCACAGCCCAACAGTCAGTCCGGGACGAGACTGGAAGAAAAAAACCACAGAACCAATACCCTGCATCAACGTAGATGAGGGGAAGTAGTAACGTAGGAGCTACCAAGGTTTACGGAGTGACCGTGAACCCTGAGCCAGAGAAGGAAAAAGCGGAAGGAAAAGGGGGCAGGGCGAAGCCCATTCCCCATCGGGGCCTGGCACTACACAGAAGTAGCCACCTGATGAGAGTGGCGGCGCCATACTCCGCCTAAGGAGGAGGCCATGCAGCATACGCCACCGAATTCGGCGTTAGAAGAATCCGTCACCTGACGAAGGAGCCGTGCAGGAGGAGCCAGAGTATGTAATGGCTACTCCAGGACCCCCGTACCGTAGGAGCCACAGCGTGCCCTTGCCAGCACAAACTGAGGGGGCAGACTAGAGGAATCCGATAGAAGCCATGGTACCATACTGCCTCAGGGAAGGAGAGCTAACCTTAAACACTCCACCTGGGAAGGGGGCGTCGAACAGGAACAACCGCCAAGCCAGTGGAACCCTTACCTGAGGGGATGCCCCACTGCAGCGACTGCGAACGCTAGTACCAGCGTAAAAAACGCACCAGCGGAGAACACGCTGCAAAGCCAAACCAGAGTGCCAGCACAACCACTTCCCACATCAGGAATGGTGGATAACATATTGGAACAGTGGAGGACCATGGATAAAGGGACGCTAGGACACATGAGTGACGCTGGGCAACCCCCTGAAGAGAGATGTTGTCATATTTCTGCCCCAAACCGGCACCGAAGGAAAAGGACACAACGTGGAAACAGCCACAGTATCCCATGGCGGCACCGAAATACCATTAGAAGAAGAGTACAGGGCACCAGCGTGTAACGATACTCGCTACGCCCCACTTGTAGAAGAAGCAAAGGCATCTATAGCCATGGCGTAGTTGAAGTGCAACATCCAAGATGTGTACTCATTCCCCACTGTAGTGGATCGCTTGTGGAAGGGCAATGTTGCAATTATCCCACCAATGAAAGGGGGTAATGCTTGCGGCAAGAACTGCACAATGGTAGTGCAAGTACGCCACCATGAAGGGTGGCAATGCAGTAATACATGCAGCAGGAACCGAATACAAATAGAGAGAGTACGCCTCTTTCGGAAAGGGCAAGGCATATGGAGAGTCCCGTATCAATACACCACCAACACTGAACCAGGGATAATGCCATAGCGCTAATGCATACAGTAAGTACTGACCCCAGTGGGAATGCAGTTCCGCCACCTATCAAAAGGGGAACGCTTACTGCCGGCACTGAAACAGTTCTAGTGCGGTTAGACCCCAATGGAGGGAGGTAATATCCAAGGGAGTACTGCATCCAGTAGTAGTGCAATACTCCGCCCAAGGAAGGGGGTAATGCATACGACAAGTACTGCTGTATACCTCGGACGCCATCTTGGAAGATCGCACCGGAATCACGGCAGAGACCGAACCACTGATCTCCCCCCCCCCCCCCCCTTCGGACCAAACCTCTCCAGGGAAAGAGCGTGACCCTAGGGAGGAAGGGTGGGGGTGTGGAGGTGACCGAGAAGGAAAAGGAACGCACCCCTCCACTCCTGTCAGGGAAGTTATTAACCCCCTAAGAGCCCTGACAACAGCGGATCACAGATAGGGGAGAGCCTCCTTCGCTCCCTTCCCTGTGTGTCCGCCGGTGCATGTTCCCGGTCTGCAGCGGGGGCGGTAGGGACTATGCATTAGCGCACGGCGGAGCGCAGAGGGACCTGACTGAGAGCGCATTAACAGAGCAGCAGTTGAATGCGCCCGCCCGGCAACGGACGAGGGTTGCACCCTGCGGGCCGGGCGGACGCCAGTGCGGGCCGGGCAAAGAATATTGCGGTGCCGGCCGAACATATGCAGTTAACCCCCTCCGGAGCAGAGCGACCGGCGTCCGCTCCCGAAGGGGGTGGCAATGAGGTAGGTGTCGCAATAGTGGACGGCGCCGGCCCTCATCAATCCGACTCCAGAGGGTGGAGGGGAGCAGAAGCCTCCTGCGCTCCCCTCTCTACATGTGAGCTCCGGATGGCGTATTAACCCCCCATGTGCCGATGTCCCTTCTTGGACAACAAGAGGAGTGAAGGGAATGACAAGAGGAGTGCTGATGGCTTGAAGGGAGCTGGTGATGGCCTCAGGCAGACAGGATGGTCCTGGAAATGCTTTCAGGGCATAAGTATGCCCCTGATTGTTGAATACTATCACCACCAAGAGTAAGGGAGGGCCAGGAGGGTTAACCCGGCGTCCGCTCCCGAAGGGGTGAAGAAGGGGAGGTCTTGCCTCCTATTGACAGTAGAAAAAACTGAAGCTCTCTCTCCAGGCTGGAGAGGGTATAGCTGCCAGGGGAGGAGCTAACAGCTTTTACTAGTGTCAACGCCTCCTAGAGGACATAGCTTTACCCATGGTCTCTGTGTCCCCCAATGAATATGGGTGAGAAATTGTTTATTTAGCACAGTTTAAATTTTTTACGGTGTTCATCTGAGGGGTTAGGTCATGTGATATTTTCATAGAACCGGTCAATACGGACGCGGCAATACCTAATATGTATACTTTTTTTTTTATTTCTGTAAGTTTTACACAATAACAGCTTTTTTTTTTTTTTTTTTAAATCATGTTTTAGTGTCTCCATATTCTGAGCCATATTTTTTTTTTTTTTTGGGCGATTGTCTTAGGTAGGGGCTCATTTTTTGCAGGATGAGGTGACTGTTAGATTGGTACTATTTTGGTGGGCATACGCCTTTTTGATCGCTTGCCGTTTTACTTTTTGTACGATGACAAAAAAAATTGTTTATTTAGCACAGTTTTTATTTTTTACGGTGCTCATCTGAGGGGTTAGGTCATGTGATATGTTTATAGAGCCAGTCAATACGGACACGGCGATACCTAATATGTCTACTCTCCCCCCCCCCCTATTATTTACCAATTTTTTTTTTACTTTATTTGGGGAAAATTACATTTTTGTTTATTTTTACTTGGGCTGGATCTCACAGGCTCGTCACCGGAAGGCAGCGCGATGCCTTCCTTAGGCATCGCGCTGCCTTCCATGCCATCGGGTCCCCCCTACAGCCTTATGGGGACCCGATAGCACCTGCACCTGCCGCCACCACATGTAAAAGCCACAAACCGCAGGTCTGAATTGACCTGCGGTTTGCGGCGATCGCTGACACGGGGGGGTCACAGGACCCCCCCCCCCCCCCGCGCATTTAGCCAAGGTGCCTGCTCAACGATTTGAGCAGGCACCTTGTTCCGATCACCGCCAGGCGGCGGTGATCGGAAATACACATGACGTACCGGTACGTCGTGTGTCCTTAAGTACCGGGACAACATGCCGTACTGGTACGTCATGTGTCCTAAAGAAGTTAAGCATAACCAGATCCAATATATCCACATCCAATAAATTCATTTTTATACAGTAGCTGTGCAGTTCTCCATCTTCATCATGTGCAAGCAGGGCAAATATAAGACCATACGGCCATCCAGAGGTCTTGGTTAGTGTTTTACTTACATTTCCAGCACAGTTTTCAACTGTTCCAGTTTAGATTTCCTCTCCTCGATCTCACTATCATTATGGGCTCCAAGTTCTGCTAGCAGGAGTCTTGCTATATCGAGCACTTCCTGTTTGACATAACATGAGATTTCAGTCTTCATATAAATAATATAGATGTAGTTATTATTATGATGATATTTAATGCACAGGGTTGCAAATCATGTCTGTAGTGAGTACTTGCACTGTCCTCATGCAAAGGTGTTTTTGAGTATTAGATTATAATTTTTTTTTAAAAAACTCTAGTGGGAGAAACCTATGGTCCAATAAACAAATGGGCACATTCAGTACTCACTAAGAATCCTATAATCCTGCACTGCAGATGCCAATTCAAGACTTCACCATTGTACCATTGGTTGGCTGCAGTGGTCATGAGTCTGTACGCATATGTAATATCTGCAGCAACGTAAACACAGACTGCATGACGATCGGTGTCAGGGTGGTTGGTGCCTATTCATTAATTTGGATCAGAAGCTAGAACAGATACATTGCATTGTATGATCATACCCTTAGCATCAGTTTTATGTATTTTGGGGTAGCTCATTTAAGTAAAGAAATATGTGAAGAAAATATCCAGCCCAGTTCAGGTGAAGTATAGTTGACTTTATTCCAGCGTCTAAAAACCGTACAGCAAGTATATATCTACATGTAAAATCAACAGACTCAAAATGGCGGCTCACTTCAGGCAGGGTTCTGGAATAGGTGCTTCTAGCCCAATATAGAGGAACACCCACCCTCTAGTAATAATTGTAGCAAGATTCAAGGTTTAGGGCGAGCACTCAACAATTGGACCACAATATCATAGTTTATAAAATTTAATTAAATCACAATAATAGAACGCGTATATAATTAATATAAAATCTACAATCAACATATAAAATCTGTAGACATAAAATACTCAATACCACAAATGAAGGTAATTAGTAATAACAATCCCTTAATGTCCAAAATCACTGATGTATAAAAAAATCTGAAACACAGGTAACTGCGCTTGAAGTCCGGTGCGCACACTGAAGCTGTTAATGAGTAACAGACTCTTGCGCGCTGTTATTATGCTTCCGAATCCAATGTGCATATAGGTATATCAATGAGATTGTGAGCTCTTGCGCACTAATAATTGGCAGTTGGACCAAGCAACTCCTGCTTATGTACCAACACGTGTCCTTAGGTACAGATTTGTACAATGGATTTATCACGCTTATTCAAATAAATTGCCCGTCACATAAAGATCTCGACCGGAGTCTTCCTACCTTCCCATCGATACGTCTCGCAAATACCTCTGTAGACGTGTAAGGTAGATGAGCGGCGTGGAGCGCTCCCGGCCTCTCGCTTGTGGTTCCTGTAGTTTGTTAGTCCCAAATCTCGCGGTATTTCAAATGTGATCTGTGTCCGGACATCGGAGAGCAGAAATTAGCAAATTCTGTGCTCTGCGTGTTGAATATCCAACTTCATCTGTTAGAATATAGTTTGCATGGCCATGCATAAGGTGCGGAGGTGCTATTTCAACAGGTGTGCGGCCCAGACGCGTTTCGGGAATCCTTTTCCCTTCGTCAGTGGTACAGCATCACCTGTAAGCCTCCGCCTTTTATATCTTAGATGAGCACCAAAGCCTGGATCACTGGATTCACTTGGAACATTAAAAAATCGCATGCGTTTTTATTATGCGTTTTCAGTGCGGTTTTTTTCCGGAACATGCGTTTTTTCGTGATATAGATTCCTTCTTCCATTCTATAAGGCTAGTATGCACCCAATTTGTTATTACTTATTGCCTATATAAGTTAATACCAATTTTCTAAATCTCCAATCTAAAAGCATATAATATTATCATTTTTCTAAATCTTCAGCATAGAATAAAAGGTGAGTTGTAATCCACCTCTTTCTGTCTATGTCTATATACTTATTTGGTACAATTAATCATTTGTGACTTCATTATTATGTGAAATATCAATACAGATATAAAATATATGATATATAATATATAACATATAATATATAACATCTAAAATAGTGCAAAATATATATAAAATCTCTATTATACATCACCATCAATATGGTGACAATATAGACCTTTATTAATATAAAATAAAATAATATAAAAATAGAATAAAATACAATTCTTAAAAATACTTCAAATTGTAGATAATAATAAAATATGTGAAAATAAGAAAGTTGAGAGACTGATTCAAAATGCACAATCTGGTTTTGTTGGAGATGTACAGATATGTGAATCAGTCTCTCAACTTTCTTATTTTCACATATTTTATTATTATCTACAATTTGAAGTATTTTTAAGAATTGTATTTTATTCTATTTTTATATTATTTTATTTTATATTAATAAAGGTCTATATTGTCACCATATTGATGGTGATGTATAATAGAGATTTTATATATATTTTGCACTATTTTAGATGTTATATATTATATGTTATATATTATATATCATATATTTTATATCTGTATTGATATTTCACATAATAATGAAGTCACAAATGATTAATTGTACCAAATAAGTATATAGACATAGACAGAAAGAGGTGGATTACAACTCACCTTTTATTCTATGCTGAAGATTTAGAAAAATGATAATTTTATATGCTTTTAAATTGGAGATTTAGAAAATTGGTAATAACTTATATAGGCAATAAGTAATAACAAATTGGGTGCATACTAGCCTTATAGAATGGAAGAAGGAATCTATATCACGAAAAAACGCATGTTCCGGAAAAAAACCGCACTGAAAACGCATAATAAAAACGCATGCGATTTTTTAATGTTCCAAGTGAATCCAGTGATCCAGGCTTTGGTGCTCATCTAAGATATAAAAGGCGGAGGCTTACAGGTGATGCTGTACCACTGACGAAGGGAAAAGGATTCCCGAAACGCGTCTGGGCCGCACACCTGTTGAAATAGCACCTCCGCACCTTATGCATGGCCATGCAAACTATATTCTAACAGATGAAGTTGGATATTCAACACGCAGAGCACAGAATTTGCTAATTTCTGCTCTCCGATGTCCGGACACAGATCACATTTGAAATACCGCGAGATTTGGGACTAACAAACTACAGGAACCACAAGCGAGAGGCCGGGAGCGCTCCACGCCGCTCATCTACCTTACACGTCTACAGAGGTATTTGCGAGACGTATCGATGGGAAGGTAGGAAGACTCCGGTCGAGATCTTTATGTGACGGGCAATTTATTTGAATAAGCGTGATAAATCCATTGTACAAATCTGTACCTAAGGACACGTGTTGGTACATAAGCAGGAGTTGCTTGGTCCAACTGCCAATTATTAGTGCGCAAGAGCTCACAATCTCATTGATATACCTATATGCACATTGGATTCGGAAGCATAATAACAGCGCGCAAGAGTCTGTTACTCATTAACAGCTTCAGTGTGCGCACCGGACTTCAAGCGCAGTTACCTGTGTTTCAGATTTTTTATACATCAGTGATTTTGGACATTAAGGGATTGTTATTACTAATTACCTTCATTTGTGGTATTGAGTATTTTATGTCTACAGATTTTATATGTTGATTGTAGATTTTATATTAATTATATACGCGTTCTATTATTGTGATTTAATTAAATTTTATAAACTATGATATATCTACATGTTTCAGACCTCTCAAATATATGGGTCCTTCCTCATGACAAGCATGCTTGTCATGAGGAAGGACCCATATATTTGAGAGGTCTGAAACATGTAGATATATACTTGCTGTACGGTTTTTAGACGCTGGAATAAAGTCAACTATACTTCACCTGAACTGGGCTGGATATTTTCTTCACATATTTCTGGACTTTACCGCATCCAGGTGCGGCATCCGTGCACAGAGGGTGATTGCAATACCACAGGTGAGAGCTGCCTTCTAACCATATTCACCCATTTAAGTAAAGGGTGCTTAGAAATGTTGAGAAACATGGATCTAGAGAAAATGGCAGAGTTAGGGTCTCTGCTGTACATCTTTAGCATACATCATTCCACATTAAGTTAGTTAGAAGACAGCTGTATTCTTTGATAGCTCCTAATAGTCAATATTGTTTCAGCTAAAAGGAGAGCAGACCTATACCAAAGGCAGCAAAGCATACTGACAGATTGACCTTAAAGGAGTTGTGCCGTGTCAGGATACTGATTTACTGACTTATTCAGGATAGGTCATCACTATCAGATCACTGGGGTCCAACTCCCAGCACCCCACTGATCAGCTGATTGAAGAGGCCACAGCGCTCTTGTGAGCACTGCATCCTCTGTAATGTTTACTTGCACGCCGTCTAGATTGCAGTGGCAGTACAGTGTAATTATGCCTTCCGGTTCACTTGAATGGCTACTACAATCTAAATGGCTTGAAGGTCAACAATAAAGTGGACGCATCACTTGCATGAGCGGCGCGGCCTGTTCAACCAGTTGTTTGGTGGGGACTAGGGATGAGCGAATCGACTTTCGATTAAATATCCGAGGATTCGCATGAAACTTTGTTAGAATACTGTATGGAACGAGTGCTCCGTAGAGTATTGTAATAACTTCGGCTCATAGGAGCCAATAAATTATTTCTCAAAGTCTTGCAAGACTTCGGGTAATGACTTCAGAAATGAATTTCTACTGTTAAAAACCTTTTACCACTTTAGAGAGGGGAGTGTTTGTTAGGAGAGGATGTCCTCAGAAGTTTGAAAAGTTGTGGAATGAATGGTTGTCTCACACTCATGTTGTAATATAAAAAGGTCTTGAAAATTCATGCTCTGATTTGGGGGGGGGGGAGGGGTGGGCAGTTGGGGGAGGGGGGGTGGGAGTTGTTGGGGTTTTAACAGTCAAATTACTCTGTAATTGTTTTGTCTTTATCTTGGTATATTCATTATGTACAATGACTGTGGAAGATGTATCAAATATATGGACATATGATAATGTTTTATACAATTCTGTGTATTGGAGTTGTGGTGGGGAGAAAATATCAGAAAAATTGTGATGCAAACTGTCTTGTAATATGCCAACTTTATTTGAACAATAAAAACGATTTGATTGAAAAAACCTTTTACCGAATTTGGTTTCGGCTCCAAGGTACCACTTGGAACCGAAACTGAGTTCGGTAAAAGGTTAACAGGAGAAATTAATTTCCGAAGTTATTACCCGAAGTCTCGCGAGACTACGCGAAGTAATAACTTCGACTCATCTGAGCCAATACATTCTACTAATGTACGGAGTGCTCACTGCGTACAGTATTCTAACGAAGTTTTATGCGATTTGCTCATCCCTAGTGGGGACGCTGGAAGTCGCATCCTTGCTGAGCTGATAATGATGACCTATCCTGAAGATAGCTCATCAATATCCAGACACTGAAAAACCCCTTTAATACAGAATTACTATTACAAGCAATACCACTGATGAGTATGTACACAGCCATAGCTACAACAGTGGTGTTGGGAAGATTAGACTGAAAATCTACAGACTTATTATTTTCTTTTTTTTATAACTCTGCGAACTAACGTACCTGTAGTTGCTCTGGTTTCTTAAGTTTGAGCTTTCCTGTTTTGTACCCATCATGATGTTCAAATAACTCAAAGAACCTGAAGACAAAGATACAAGCTATGTGAAATAAAGGCTTATAAGTGTTTCCCTACACAAAAAGACTCTGCTTCCAACATAGTGTCTTAAACAATCTTCAAGTATCAATGTCCCGAGTTAATAGCAGAAATCATTTATATGGAAAGAAAAGACATTTGCAAGCTATATAGAAGCAGCATGGTTGCCATTACCTAGAGTGCCGAACCTCCATCTTCATCTTTTGCTTTGGCGTCCGATCCCCATGACGAATTATTGCAATTACACATCGCAACTCCATCCTAAAATATTGCATAAAGCAAAGATTAACGTCATGCACAGTAATCAATAGCACATATGGTACGGGAAAGATGGCTGACCAACAACTAAAGCTGCATTATATATAAATTACAATTTCAGCAGCCAGGAGCCATTATCTACCATTCCAGGATTTCTCAAAATAAAAAAAAGACTGAAATAGTTTATAGTTTCTGGCAATCTTCTGTCCTTCAAAACCTTCTAATGGACAGGTCATGGTGGAAGAAGATGGGTTCTTGCCAGGCCTGATGGTCTATCCTTAGCCACATGACATTTCCACCTTCATGGTACATGGAGCCCCTGATGTCCACCATTATCTAGAAGCTGGCAGGCAAGTACCACCCAATAATGGAAAAACACTATTATCTCTCTAGCCACTTATGGGTTAAACAGGATCTTACAAATAGAAAATTTAGGCTGGCCATACCCATTACATAGCTGTCAGACAAGCATGCGTGTGTTGTGAACATGGATAGGGGAGAAAGCTGCTACCTTTGGCAGTGAATTATCTCCTCGTGAACAAAAGGACCAGGCAGTTGAAATCGAACATAGCACATCCTTATCTCCTCCGACATCTGCCATTGGGGGACAGTCAGGAGTTCCCAAAACACATTAAAGTGGTGGCCGTGGTCAACATTTATCTAACAAGTGTGGCCAGCTTTACTCACACAAATAAACAGGACTGATATTTTGTTTTCTTTCATACGCTAACGCAAAGGGAACTTAATACGAGTATCAGGAAACTCACATTGTGCCAGATGTAGTTGGTACAATGGGTATATCCTCTGCCTCTGTTGGGATTGACCAGGGAATGTGAAACTGTGGAGCAAGTTCCCTCATTATTATATTCCTATAAGCATATAAAAAGAGCATGATAAGCACAACAAATTTGACCAATTTACAAATACAGATTATAAATATATATGAAGCATGTATGTGTGACATATATATATTATACACACACATACATAGATCCATCCATAGCTGCATTAGAACCTACACTGGCATTATTACTGTAAAACAAAATGTTCATTATGTTTTTGTGCAGAAATAATGTTTTACTTTGGATGACAAATGACCTGTACAAGATATAGACCGAACCCAGAATTATATGAAATATAGTACTGGTAAGAGGAACTAAAGTCAGAATCCAAACACACAAAAAAGAACAACCAACAAAACGTAACAATCTCCTTATTTGTTATTTTCTCTTGTTTCATCACTTATCACAATTGCAGACACTGAAAACGCAAAGCAGGAAGTATGGGAGGGGTTTAGTGTGGATAAATATTGTCTAAGGCTACTTTTACACTAGCGTTTTAGTTTTCCGGTATTGAGTTCCATCATAGGGGTTCAATACTGAAAAAAAAACGCTTCAGTTTTGTCCCCATTCATTGTCAATGGGGACAAAACTGAACTGAACAGAACAGAATGCTCCAAAATGCATTCCGTTCCGTTTAGTTGCGTTCCCATACCGGAGAGCAAACCGCTACATGCTGTAGTTTTCTTTCTGTCCTGGGATGCGGAGCAAGACGGATCCAGCATGACCCCCAATGCAAGTCAATAGGGACGGATCAGTTTTCTCTGCCACAATAGAAAACGGATCAGTCCTCCATTGACTTTCAATGGAGTTCATGACGGATCCGTCTTGGCAATGTTACAGATGATACAACCGGATCTGTTCATAACGGATGCAGATGGTTGTATTATCAGTAACGGAAGCTTTTTTGCTGAACCCTGCCGGATCCAGTAAAAACCCTAGTGTGTCACAAGCCTAAACAGTAAGAGTGTATATTTTGTTGGAAGGAATCTCCTAGTTACTAATAGTTTTATTTGTTAGATTTGGTTACTATAAATAGATGAAGATAGAACTACAGGGTGGGCCATTTATATGGATACACCATAATAAAATGGGAATGGTTGGTGATATTAACTTCCTGTTTGTGGCACATTAGTATATGTGAGGGGGAAAACTTTTCAAGATGGGTGGTGACCATGGCGGCCATTTTGAAATTGGCCATTTTGAATCCAACTTTTGTTTTTTCAATAGGAAGAGGGTCATGTGACACATCAAACTTATTGGGAATTTCACAAGAAAAACAATGGTGTGCTTGGTTTTAACGTAACTTTATTCTTTCATGAGTTTTTTACAAGTTTCTGACCACTTATAAAATGTGTTCAATGTGCTGCCCATTGTGTTGGATTGTCAATGCAACCCTCTTCTCCCACTCTTCACACACTGATAGCAACACCGCAGGAGAAATGCTAGCACAGGCTTCCAGTATCCGTAGTTTCAGGTGCTGCACATCTCGTATTTTCACAGCATAGACAATTGCCTTCAGATGACCCCAAAGATAAAAGTCTAAGGGGGTCAGATCGGGAGACCTTGGGGGCCATTCAACTGGCCCACGACAACCAATCCACTTTCCAGGAAACTGTTCATCTAGGAATGCTCGGACCTGACACCCATAATGTGGTGGTGCACCATCTTGCTGGAAAAACTCAGGGAACGTGCCAGCTTCAGTGCATAAAGAGGGAAACACATCATCATGTAGCAATTTTGCATATCCAGTGGCCTTAAGGTTTCCATTGATGAAGAATGGCCCCACTATCTTTGTACCCCATATACCACACCATACCATCAATTTTTTGTTCCAACAGTCTTGGAGGGATCTATCCAATGTGGGTTAGTGTCAGACCAGTGTCGGTGGTTTTGTTTGTTAACTTCACCATTCACATAAAAGTTTGCCTCATCACTGAACAAAATCTTCTGCGTAAACTGAGGGTCCTATTCCAATTTTTGTTTTGCCCATTCTGCAAATTCAGTGCGCCGATCTGGATCATCCTCGTTGAGATGCTGCAGTAGCTGGAGTTTGTAAGGGTGCCATTTGTGAGTAGCTAATATCCGCCGAAGGGATGTTCGACTAATTCCACTCTCCAGTGACATGCGGCGAGTGCTACGCTGTGGGCTCTTGCTGAATGAAGCTAGGATAGCCACTGATGTTTCTTCATTAGAGACAGATTTCATGCGTCCACATTTTGGCAAATCCAACACTGAACCAGTTTCACGAAACTTAGCAAGCAGTTTGCTAAAACTGTAGCATGGGAGATGGGTGGTCTCGTAGGGTGTCTTGCATTGAAATCTACTGCAATGACCCGATTACTGCGTTCACCAGACATCAACACAATTTCTATCCGCTCCTCACGTGTTAACCTCGGCGACATGTCAATGGCTGCAAACAAAGAGAAACTTGTAAATAACTCATGAAAGAATAAAGTTACGTTAAAACCAAGCACACCATTGTTTTTCGTGTAAAATTCCCAATAAGTTTGATGTGTCACATGAGCCTCTTCCTATTGAAAAAACAAAAGTTGGATTCAAAATGGCCGACTTCAAAATGGCCGCCATGGTCACCACCCATCTTGAAAAGTTTCCCCCCTCACATATACTAATGTGCCACAAACAGGAAGTTAATATCACCAACCATTCCCATTTTATTAAGGTGTATCCATATAAATGGCCCACCCTGTACAATTCCCAGCAAGTCCAGACTGTTATTATGGGGCATCGGTGGACAATATATGGAGAGAGATATAAAAGATAACAACTCCTCCCAGGATGTCCAAACTGTTATTATGGGACATTAGTGGTCACTACAAACAGTGGGATATAGTAGGAGAGAATTACAACTCCCAGCATTCCTAGGTTATTATCAGAGGACATTACAGGAAGTGAGCATAAGGAAAGAGCTACAACTCCTAGTATTTGACAATTTATAGAGGGAAACACTAACCAGCACACAGCATATTACTCAGGTCCTTCACCACTTTTCTGCATGCTGAGCTCTGACTCTGTGGGTGAATGGGGTGAAATGAAATTGGCTGGAGTGGAGTGAGCACGGCAGGGAGGCAGATGATAGATCTCAGGGGAGTGGGAGAGAAAGTGTCTGTGGGGACCAAGGACAGGGACTCCTAGAGCAGAGCAGGCACTTCAGTCAGTGTGGTTAAGACCCAATTAAATTCAGATATGGGTGGCTCTACTCTGTGTGGAGAATTCTGGCCGGGTGCACGGTCAATTGTAAACCCCCGTTTACCAAATAAATACTATAAAAATGAAATGGTCGGCACTCACAATTTACATGGGTCACGCAGAATATTGGTATTGAATTAAAATTTATTCACATTAATAGCACAAACAAACGTGATAAAATAAGTATTGGCCAATACTACAAAAGTTACAATAAAAATGAATCAATTGCCCAAATCAATGGGACTCACATAAGGAATACCAATTGATAACAATGAACGTGTGTTGGTCCCACTGTTTGTGGGAAAGGAGCGTGATACACGCTAGCAACAGGTGGTGGATTGAATTCAGTGCCAAACGGACTGAGAGTTATGACTGCAAAACTGTGAGTACCTCAACAATACTCACCTTATAACATCGACCCGCAAGAATATTCAAATCGAATATAGAGTGAGACACCAGTGCCGGCTTCAATTAAGCGGTCATATCGAATTCACCATCCATCTGAACTATCGCTCTATTAGGGTCTGATTGTGAATATACGTAAGAGTTTGGAAATCCTTCAGTTATCTTGCACCCGCATATCGATTTTACTCTCCATCTGAACCATCCGCTAATTAAGCGGTCACATCGAATTTATTTTCCATCTGAGCTATCGCTGTATTAGGGTCTGATTGCGAATATATGTAAGAGCTGGGAAATCATTCAGCTATTGACCCGCATATCGAATTCACTCTCCATATGAACTATCGCTCTATTAAGGTGTTATTGCGAATATATGTAAGAACTTGAAAATTATTCAGTTATTTTGTACCCGGGTATATAAAGTTGAGACAGCAACTGTCATACATATTCTGACCAATTGATTCATTGTAACCATCTTGGATAACAGACCAACACACGTTCATTGTTATCAATTGGTATTCCTTATGTGAGTCCCATTGATTTGGGCAATTGATTAATTTTTATTGTAACTTTTGTAGTATTGGCCAATACTTATTTTATCACGTTTGTTTGTGCTATTAATGTGAATAAATTTTAATTCAATACGAATATTCTGCATGACCCATGTAAATTGTGAGTGCCGACCATTTCATTTTTATAGTGGTTAAGACCCACCACTCTCTTGAACTTCCTGTTCAGTGTCTGTGCATTAGGTAAAACTCAGTCGTTTTGTAGCCGAAGATGAGGAGGACTAGGGGAAATAAATAAAGTGCTTCCTTAGCAAGGTCTCTCACTTGATACAAGTCGGGGGAGCATTTTGTAGAAATAGCATTGTGTGTATCATTGATTAAGTGTATTTGGATGACATATGGGAGACAAACTGGTGTAAAGTAGAACTGGCTTAGTTGTCCACAGCAACCAATCAGTTTCCACCTTTAATTTTCCAAAGGAGCTGTGAAAAATAAAAGGTGGGATCTGATTCGTTGTTATGGCCAACTTAGCCAGTTCTACTTTACACCAGTTTGATAACTCTCCCACTAAGTTTTTTCAAGGCTTAGTTCCCCTTTAAGGGTGTAAACACTGGGGGCAATACAGAAGCTAGTAATTATGGTTTGTCGTACTTTTTTCCATTGGGGGACACAGACCATGGGTATAGCTTAGAGGTATTAGTAGGAGGGACACTATGCAAATACAAAAGAGCTCCTCCTCCTCGGGCTATACCCCCAGACTCCACTAGGAGAAACTCAGTCTTTGCTTAGTGGTGAAGGAGGATGACACTTAGTTTATTCTACTCCTTTTTTATTGTTTTTCTTCTAGATGGGGAAGCAGGTCGGCATGGCGCCTTCCTGGCCGTCTGTGGACGCTGCATGGCTGCCTCCATTTGTCCCCCAAGAAGGCAAGTGGATCCGGGCTCGACCTGTTAGCTCCGGCATCCCACCAGCCCCTGGGTCACCTGCTGCTGCCCTCCATCCAGAGCACTGATCTCAGGTGAGACAGATGTCTGAAGAGGTGAGCCCAGCTGGTACAGGACAGAGGGAGAAGACTTCAGGAGCAGATAAGTACTGGACTCTCTGCTTCCGCGGCTTATCGCGCTCGTGGTAGGGTTCCCCCGGCTCGGATTACCGCTCACTCCACTAGGGCGGTGGGGGCCTCCTGGGCAAGGCGCATTCGTGCCTCTGCGTCTCAGCTGTGTAAGGCATCCACCTGGTCGTCCTTACATACCTTTACGAAGTTTTATCAGTTGCATTCACTGGCTTCGGCTGATGCTGTCTTTGGCCGCAGGGTTTTGCAGGCTGTGGTTCCTGTTTGACCGTTGGACGTTCCTCCTGGCGGTGCTGATATTTTTTCCCACCCCATGGACTGCTTTAGGACGTCCCATAGTCTGTGTCCCCCAATGGAAAAAAGTACGAGAAAAGGAGATTTTTTGTGAAACACACCTGTAAAATCTTTTTCTCGTCTTTTCCATTGGGGGACACAGCTCCCACCCATTCTGCCTGTTGCAGGAGGAGTTTTCACTTAAGTTTTCTGTTTGTGGTTGGACCTCATGGGCTTTGGTCCGATGGCTTCCATTATTTTTTCTTGTCTCCTTCTCCTACTGCTTTTGCAACGCCTGAGTTTCTCCTAGTGGAGTCGGGGGGGTATAGCCCGAGGAGGAGGAGCTCTTTTGTATTTGCATAGTGTCCCTCCTACTAATACCTCTAAGCTATACCCATGGTCTGTGTCCCCCAATGGAAAAGACGAGAAAAAGATTTTACAGGTGAGTTTCACAAAAAATCTCCTTTTCTCTTTAAATTTTTTCAACACGGTTGTATACTCAATTTCAGCCAATATTAGCAGAAAGCTAGAAACATACCCGAGTATTTTGGCACAGTCGTCATAGTATTTCATGGAGTTCTTCACAAAACTGAAACCGTTGACATCACAAACAAAAGAGTGCCCGTTGGCTCTTAGTAAGTCAAAGCCGCAGACGGTTTGCTGAAGATACAAATATATTCAGTTATTGATAAATTTCTCACAAACAAATGCTCTGATAACTATTGCCCAAGCTCTGCTCAGGCTTTGAGAAAAGGACTTAAAGGGGTTGTCTGTTTTTTTATATCAATATCAGATTGGTAGTAGGCTGACTCCCAGCATCCCTGCCAATGAGCTGTTTAAAGAGACTGCAGTGCTCATACAAGCCCTGCCTTCTCTTCATTGTTTACCTGCTCACGGTCACAACTGTGTAATTACAACTGCTCTGTCTCCATTCACTTCAATGGGATGGCTCCTTCCTGTTTAAGCGAATAGGGAGAAGCCATCCAATTGCAGTGAATGTGGATGGAGCAGTTGTAATTAGACCTGGTCACCTGCAGTTGCAACCATGAGCAGGTAAAAAATGAAAAGAAGGCAGCACTCACAGTCTCTTCAAACAGCTGATTGGCAGGGGCGTGGGGCGTTGGGCGTTGGGAGTCGCCCCCCCCCCCCCCCCCCCCCTCCGATCTGGCCGATCTGATATTGATGACCTATCCCAAGGATAGATCATCGACATAAAAAGCGAACAACCCCTATAACAGTTTAGCTCAAACGGAGCTCAGGCAGCAGAGTGAGATGGGGAGGGCTACTTTAACCCCTCATATATTGGAATTGGTAGCTGCTAGTGATATGGGCCACCTCTTGCTTGAAAGCTGGCAATCCAGCCTTTAAAGACAGAATTATAGCATGATAGCCTTATAGCTGTTAGAAACCAGGTCAGGAGTGAAAGCAGCTGAAAACAGTTTCCGCTTTCACTCCCAACCCAATTTAACTACATCTCCTGATCTATAGAAGATAATGCAGATATTCTGGTATTGTTTTAAAGCTTAGGCCCATATCTCTAGCTGCTACGCAGCCCAAGATATGAAAAGTTAAAGCAGTCTTACTTTCTTCAGCTTGGAGGAGAAGGGGGAGCTCACAGCCTAGGAAGGAAAAAATACAAAAAAAATACAAAAATGTGTCATCTTCATAATGATATTGACTGACCGGATAAAGTTAGCATTTTCACCGCACATTAAACACTATAAAAATAAATCCCACAAAATAATGTTAAAATGGTTGTTTTTTTAATACACTGTATATACCCCAAAGATAGTTCCTAAAAAAAACTACAACTCGTCCTGCAAAATTCAAAGTCTCATACAGCTAAATTGAAGAAAAGAAAGAAAAAAATTAAAAGTTATGACTGCTGGAGCACATAGGGGGAAAAATGTTAAGACTAAAATTAGTTGTCACTAATGGATTCAAACGCACTTCAGTCGTCGAGCTGTGTGCCAACTATATCTACTTCAGACAATTTCAAAATCTACAATAAAAAAAAGTGACATTTTTAGGTGGGTTTTTCCAATATTAATGTGACTGTTATAGGGCATCTGTCAGCAGATTTGTACCTAAAAATGATGTTTTAATATATGCAAATGAGTCTCTAGGAGCAACGGGGGTGTTGTGCTCTCTTCACTTGGATTGACAGGCCCAGTCCTCATCACACCTGGTCCTATCAAACACAGTGCAGAGGGTGCAGCAGTTTCAGAGAGAGCAGAGCCTCTAGGTGTAACTACAAAGGCCCTGTTGCTCCTCGAGGCTCATTTGCATATATTAAAACTTTATTTTTCTCAGTAATGCGGGCACATATGAACATGGAACCAACACAGAAGCCTTCAGCTGCCAAGCGCACATGTAACAGGTCAGCCAGTTTCATAGATACAAATCTGCTAACAGATTCCCTTTAATCCTGAAACTCAATATGCATTAAACAAATGCAAATATAATCTGACAAACGATGCAGAATCCTATGCACTACTGCTTGCTCATTAAAGGGAGTTTTCCCAGATTTTCTTATTGACAGCCTATCCTCAGGATAGGCCATCCATATGTAATTGGTGGGGGTTCAACTCCAGGCCACAGCCTCTTTCTAAGCCATGTGACATCACATTTTTTAGTCACATGGCCTAGGTGCAACTTAGTCCCATACAAGTTAATGGGACTAAACTGCGATAAGAAGCATAGCCGCTATCAGATTGATAGCGCTGTACTTGGTGACCTGAGGGGAGGCCGTGGCGCTCAACAGAGAACCGCAGCTTCCTCCAACAGCTGATAGGCAGGGGATGCCAGGTGACGGACCTCCACTTATCACATATTGATGGCCTATCCTGAGAAAAGGTTATTAATATGAAAATTTCTGAAAAACTCTTTAAGTTACAAGCGCCCTATACAAATAAAGCAAGTGCAAGCTCGAGTGTGCTATGGAGTTACTGTAGTGGGACTATACTATTAACGCTGCGTAGAAGTCATTGCAAAGGAATGGCTAAGTAAATACCATAGTGCACTGAATGAACATTTAGTGTATTAAACAAACAGATATAATGCACTTTCATCATCTGTAATATCACATTACATTAAAACTAAGGGGGAGCGAATGGCGCTTCGGATCAAAGATCCGAAGTCGATTTGTTCCCTAACTTTGTTTTAATGCTGTACAGAGACCGGCACTAATGTGCGGCTTTAGCACTGCCCTAGCCTGTGAAACAGGTTAGGGCAGCACTAAAGCCTGCCCACTAGTGCTGGTGATGACACAGGCAACACTGCTAGGCGGAAGCCTCCACCTAGCAGTGTAAAAATATAAATAAAACAGCCCTTGTCCAGCACAATGCGGCACAGGGCAAGGGAGAGCATCGGACCATGAAATGCTCCGATGCTCCACTCAAGAGGCGCTGCCTGGGGGGCGTGGCTGACTGCCGACATGAGCGCACGCACTTAAGAGCTGCTCCGTTCCCTGTACAGAATCCTGACTAATCCTGCCAAGCTGCCTACTCCAAACTCCGAGTGGCAAGTGCAGAGGAGAAGGAGGAAGCCCAGGCAGCACGAGATGGGCCCCAGCAAGGCGCAAACCGCGGCTGACAAACTTAAATAGTATGCCCAGCAGGAGAATCAACATGGCGCCACAGCTCCCGCCACTCCATGTGCAGCAGTCACGCGCGGTTAAGCCGCACAGCATGTGGAGCCTGAGGGTGCTGGAGAGCCTGAAATCACCCTGAAAGCGGTATCAGAACAGCTCCTGACAGCGATCTCCTCCTGCCAGTCCTCACTTACCTGTAAAATTATAGCGGTGCGGGTGGACCTGGGACTGCTGCGGCAGGATGTACAGCAGCTGAGGGAGAGAGTGAGGACCGTGTCTCAGCTCTAGAGGACCTTACCAGACCACTTGATTCGAGACTGCAGGAAGTCGAGCGGTCAGATGGTTTGTGGGGCAGAAAAGCGATGACCTGGAGAACAGGGCCCGGCGCAACAACGTGAGGATCCTAGGCATCCCTGAAAGAGCAGAGGGCCGGGACCCTGCCAACTTCTTGGAGCAGTGGTTCAAAGCCCAATTCCCTGGTGCCGCATTTTCCACAGCGTATGCAGTTGAAAGAGCACACAGGGTCCCTGCCAGACCACCTCCCCCGGGAGCCCCGCCGCGGCCTTTACTAGCCCGCTTAATCAACTGGAAAGACCAGGACCTTATACTTAGCCAAGCAAGGAACAAGGGGGTGATTACGCATGACAACGCGAATGTATCACTGTTCCCTGACTTTTCAGCGGAATTGCAAAAGAAGAGGGCCACCTTCATCTCGGCCAAAAGACGCCTCCGAGAGCTGAATTTGCAGTACTCAATGTCCTACCCAGCGCGCCTTCGCGTGATAGACGGCGACCGGTCAGTCTTTGTCACTGACCCTAAGGAAGCGGAGGACTGGATCTCTAGGCGCCCGAGACTGCGCTGATACTGGCACGACTGAGAGTGCCGGGAGCCTTTTCACCCGCTAGAGGCGCGCTATCTAGGATTGATTATTTACTGGGCAATGCTGCAGTCTACACTGATCTGGATGATATTCAGTATGAACCGCAGGGTCCTTCAGACCACGCCCCTGTACTGGCACGACTGAGAGTGCCGGGAGCCGCCTCTAGGGGGGTAAGATGAGAAGCCATCCCCTCTGGCTCTCTCTGATGACCCCTAATGACAGAGTCCGTGATCAGCTCCAAGTATTTCTAGAAATGCAGGGTGAAGAGACGGATGACTTGCTTCTCTGGGACACCTTAAAAGCCTACCTGAGAAGCTGCTTAAAATACTCTATTTCCTATGTGCGCCAGGAGATGGAGTTACACGTAAAATGTAGGGAAGCTGAGGCATCGTTTTGCTCTGACCCCTCGGAGGCGAATAGGACAGAGTGGATGACTAGAGGTAGATCATACATGATGCATCTTAAGGAAAAGAGCGAGTGTAGGCCGTTCTTTATGAAGCAACAGTCCTTTGAGTCTGGGGATAGGGCAGGAAGGCTCCTTGCCCATATAGCCAAAACTAATCAAATGTCACCCCCAGTCATGCGTGTACAGAGTCCCGGGGGCCAGGTTGTGGACTCAGTGGACGGTATCCTGAACAGCTTAAGTGTTTCTACCAGTCTCTGTATAGCTCTGCGGCACAATATACTGCTCGGGAGCTGCGAGAGTACATAGCTGAGGTCTCTCACCCCCGACTGAGTGCGGAGGACAGAAACCTGCTAGATATAGATATAACTGGAGGAGATCCAGTTGGCTGTGAAGGAGCTGCCTGCTGGGAAGGTGCCGGGCCCTGACGGGATCCCCCGTGGAGGTATATTCCAGATACATAAAGATACTAGGACCCCAACTCCTTAAACTATACTCAGCATCCCATCAGAGACACAAACTACCTGAAACCTTATAAGACGCTACCATTGTAGTAATTCTGAAACCGGATAAAGACCCGAGTGAATGTGGCTCTTATAGACCGATTTCACTATTAAATTTAGACTACAAGATTTTAACTAGGCTCATTGCTACCCGTCTAAACAAGGTTATAACCTCCATTGTACACCAGGACCAGGCAGGATTCATTCCGGGCAGAACGACTTCTGATAATGTTAAAAGAGCACAGGTTGTGGCACAGATAGGGATGGAGGAGGGGAGACGCTGGGCCTTGGCGTCCCTTGACACAGCCAAGGCCTTCGACTCCGTAGAATGGCCCTTCCTGCTGCAGATCTTGGAAGACTTCGGTTTTGGACCTAAGTTTGTGAGATGGGTTGAAATCTTATATCAAAGACCTACAGCTAATATACTCGTTAACGGAACGCAATCTGAATCCATTACGCTACACAGGGACACCAGGCAAGGTTGCCCCCTATCCCCACTGTTATTCACGGTGGCAATAGAACATCTGGCCTTGAGGATTAGACAGGATCAGTCCTACTTGGGGGTATCTCTGGGGAGCAGGGAAGAAAAAATAGGCCTATATGCAGGCCTTGCCTGACTTTTTCTTGTATTACATTGCTGGTCAGTTGAAGTATATAAACTCATGGGTAACACTGGGGGACCTACCGGGACCGGAGTATTGGTAAAAAGCGTACCTCTACTTGTCCACCTTATGGCCGGTGTTAGAGTCTCCAAGTTCAGTACCTGGGAGATTACTCCCTATTCACAAACTGGCCAACCAGGTGTGGAAAGCTGCCAAATTGAATTCATATAAAGATGTGCCTGATGCTGCCCCACTCTGGGATAATCCCATGTTCTCACACCTGGCAGACTTGGAGGGCTCTGCTGTCTGGAGGCAGAGCGGGGTTACCTCCCTGGAGGACCTTTACGAGGGAGGAGTACTGCGCTCCTTTCAGCAGATCCAGGAGAGGTTTGGGATACCTCACACTCTCTTTTACCGCTATCTCTAATTGAGACATGCCCTCGGAGCCCAGTTCCGTGGTGCGGGCCGCAGCATCTACAAGTATACCTTGATAGGCGTGCTGAGATCCCAGGGGCCCAGGGGGATCATATCTGTGCTGTATACACATTTACTGGAAGGCCGTATGTTACTCCAGCCCCTTGAGGTGGAGGAGAGGTGGAAAGCCTCCATACCTACACTTACAGCGGAGGACTGGGAGGAGGCCTTGCTGACTCCTACTAGGGTCTCCCCATCGATTAATAATAGGCTGACTCAGTTGTTTATACTGCACAGAAGCAACCTGTCTCCCACCAGATTGTACAAAATGGGAAGATTGTCCCACAGCTGATATCACAGGTGTCACAAAACCAGGGCGGACTTCTGGCATCTGATTTGGGAATGTGATCACTTGCAGGCCTTTTGGAGAAGTGTGGTAGATGCCCTATCGGTAATGGTCCCTGCTCCGATACCAGTGTGCCCCAAAATATGTATCCTTGGAGTGTTCGATGAGGAGCAGTAGACACACCATCAGAGAGTGTTTCTGCGGGAGGCCCTGTTCCTAGCTAGGAAACCGGTAGCTCTGAGGTGGATGGCTGACATGATACCTACAGTTAGTCAGTGGAAGGCACTGGTCAACCATGCAATTTCCGTGGAAAAAGTAGTTTACATACACAGAAAGTGTCCGCAGAAGTTTCAAAAAGTATGGGGGGAATGGTGCTCTTCTTCCCAGACCCTACACCCTCTACATATGTACTCTGTGTCGGTGGAGTCCAGACCGTAGTATCTTACCGAATTGTGGACTCTCATGCTCCGGATGCTCTCCGAATAACAGGCCCTGAAGCAGGCCTCACTTTAACTATCGATTTGATAAATTCATGTATTATGTACCCCCCTCTCACTCATATGTTATGGTATATTATGCAATGAAGCTTGGAACTCTCCTGCGCGGGATGTGTCAGCTTTGCAATGTTATGTCTCATGCCTCTTGTTAAACTTCAATTTAAAAAAAATAAAATAAATAGGCGCTGCCTGGGTGAAGAAGGGGATATGTCGGGGTTCAGTTTTAATGCTGTACAGACAGGTTGATTTTCTCACTTCTTTCTTTAGGCCCAGTGATAACACGTTCATCAGTCATGTGGCCTAGGTGTAGCTCAGCCCCATATAAGTGAATGGGGCTGAGCTGCGATACCAAGCATAGCTGCTATACAATGTAAAGCACTGTACCTGGTAAGCACAGAGAAGACCACAGAAGTCCTTTTTTATTTTATTAAAGAGTACATGGGCAGCACTATAGTAAGGGGAACACTAATTTACTGTATCTTCATCTATTTCCAGGTGACTGAAGGCTATTTTGTTTTCTGTTGTCTTGAAAGAGTCACTGTACAATACAATAATGTATTCTTATTTCTTAGGAAGGGGTCTAATTATCATATCTGTAAATCACTATTGAAATTATTTGTCGGTATCCACCCAAACATAAGCTGCAAAGATATGACCACTGACTAGGGGTCTCACTAGTCCACTGTGGTTAGGCATGTTCTAGCTCTCCCAACAAATACAAGCAGGAGGAAGTGTGGGCGAGTTCTGGAGTAGCTGATACTTTAGGACAGTGGTGCCCAACCATTTTTCGTCTGAGGGCCGCACTAGACTTGATATAAATTTCGCGGGCCGGAACCAGGTAGCTTTGCCAGAAAGAAATGCAAATGCTGTTATGGGGCACATATCAGGGCATAACTACTGTGAGGGGGCACATATCAGGGCATAACTACTGTGAGGGGGCACATATCAGGGCATAACTACTGTGAGGAGGGCACATATCAGGGCATAACTACTGTGAGGAGGGCACATATCAGGGCATAACTACTGTGAGGAGGGCACATATCTGGGCATAACAACTGTGAGGAGGGCACATATCAGGGCATAACTACTGTGAGGGGGCACGAGTGAGCATTACTACTGGGAAGAGGGCACATATCTTGGCATTATTACTGTGAGGGGGCCCATATCTGGGCATAACTACTGTGAGGGGGCATGTGTGAGCATTACTACTGTGAAGAGGGCACATATCTTGGCATTATTACTGTGAGGGGGCCCATATCTGGGCATAACTACTGTGAGGGGGCATGTGTGAGCATTACTACTGTGAAGAGGGCACATATCTTGGCATTATTACTGTGAGGGGGCATGTGATGTATACATGTGTGTAATGTATATAGTGCAGTATGTGATGATCACACACTGCACTACATACATTACACACATGTATACAGGGTGGGCCATTTATATGGATACACCTTAATAAAATGGGAATGGTTGGTGATATTAACTTCCTGTTTGTGGCACATTATTATATGTGAGGGGGAAAACTTTTCAAGATGGGTGGTGACCATGGTGGCCATTTTGAAGTCGGCTATTTTGAATCCAACTTTAGTTTTTTCAATAGGAAGAGGGTCATGTGACACATCAAACTTATTGGGAATTTCACACGAAAAAAACAATGGTGTGCTTGGTTTTAACGTAACTTTATTCTTTCATGAGTTATTTACAAGTTTCTCTTTGTTTACAGCCATTGACATGTCGCCGAGGTTAACACGTGAGGAGCGGATAGAAATTGTGTTGATGTCTGGTGAACGCAGTAACCGGGTCATTGCAGCAGATTTCAATGCAAGACACCCTACGAGACCACCCATCTCCCATGCTACAGTTAGCAAACTGCTTGCTAAGTTTCGTGAAACTGGTTCAGTGTTGGATTTGCCAAAATGTGGACGCATGAAATCTGTCTCTAAAGAAGAAACATCAGTGGCTGTCCTAGCTTCATTCAGCAAGAGCCCACAGCGTAGCACTCGCCGCATGTCACTGGCATTAGTCGAACATCCCTTCGGCGGATATTAGCTACTCACAAATGGCACCCTTACAAACTCCAGCTACTGCAGCATCTCAACGAGGATGACCCAGATCGGCGCACTGAATTTGCAGAATGGGCAAAACAAAAATTGTAACAGGACCCTCAGTTTACGCAGAAGATTTTGTTCAGTGATGAGGCAAACTTTTATGTGAATGGTGAAGTTAACAAACAAAACCACCGCTATTGGTCTGACACTAACCCACATTGGATAGATCCCTCCAAGACTGTTGGAACAAAAAAATTGATGGTATGGTGTGGTATATGGGGTACAAAGATAGTGGGGCCATTCTTCATCAATGGAAACCTCAAGGCCACTGGATATGCGAAATTGCTACATGATGATGTGTTTCCCTCTTTATGCACTGAAGCTGGCACGTTCCCTGAGTTTTTCCAGCAAGATGGTACACCACCACATTATGGGTGTCAGGTCCGAGCATTCCTAGATGAACAGTTTCCTGGAAAGTGGATTGGTCATCGTGGGCCAGTTGACTGGCCCCCAAGGTCTCCCGATCTGACCCCCTTAGACTTTTATCTTTGGGGTCATCTGAAGGCAATTGTCTATGCTGTGAAGATACGAGATGTGCAGCACCTGAAACTACGGATACTGGAAGACTGTGCTAGAATTTCTCCTGCGGTGTTGCTATCAGTGTGTGAAGAGTGGGAGAAGAGGGTTGCATTGACAATCCAACACAATGGGCAGCACATTGAACACATTTTATAAGTGGTCAGAAACTTGTAAATAACTCATGAAAGAATAAAGTTACGTTAAAACCAAGCACACCATTGTTTTTCTTGTGAAATTCCCATTAAGTTTTTATGTGTTATATGACCCTCTTCCTACTGAAAAAACAAAAGTTGGATTCAAAATGGCTGACTTCAAAATGGCCACCATGGTCACCACCCATCTTGAAAAGTTTTCCCCCTCACATATACTAATGTGCCACAAACAGGAAGTTAATATCACCAACCATTCCCATTTTATTAAGTTGTATCCATATAAATGGGCCACCCTGTACATCACATACTGCGCTGTCACCTTCTTCTGCAGGTCTACCTTGATGTCTGGTCTTTAGGCTTCAGTCAGATCCTCCACCGCCATGCTTGCGCAGTGTGCCCGACACCACCAGGAGCTGGCACCTCCTCCTTTTATCTCCCGCCGTCTTCTCCTACAGCAGGGCAATCTATCGCTCCAGTGCCCGCCCAATCTTACCAATCAGGGGCGTAGCTAGAAATGACTGGGCCCCATAGCAAAAAAAATGTATGGGCCCCCCCCCTCCCGGATCTCCCACCCCCACATACCTATCGGACCGCCCACCCCTTCCAGAGCTCCCACCCCAACATCCCCACACCCCTTCCTAGATCCCCCTCAGTGTCATCCACAGATCCCCCCCCCTCAGTGTCATCCACAGATATCCCCCCCCCCTCAGTGTCATCCACAGATATCCCCCCCCCTCAGTGTCATCCACAGATATCCCCCCCCCCCTCAGTGTCATCCACAGATATATCCCCCCCCCCCACCCACCCAGAGTCGCTTCCTAGCTAATTTAATTTATTAATTGCACTTGCCTTGCCTCTGTGAAATTGAAGAGAAGCGCCGTAATCTCGCACAGGCGCTCTGGCAGAGGCCAGGAAGACGGTGCATGCGCACTTCAATGCCTCTGCCAATGCGCCTGTGCGAGATTACGGCGCTTCTCTTCAATTTCACAGATACAAGTGCAGTGAATAAATTAGCTAGGAGGAGGCGGCGCTGGGCGGGGAGATTGCAGGCACAGGCAGCACCGCTTTGCTGCCTGTGCCGTTCGCAGCGCGCCCTGCACTGATAAAGTCCGATCACTGAGAGGGCCGCATTTGGCCCGCGGGCCGTAGGTTGGGCATCACTGCTGTAGGAGATTTGCCAGATTCAATGCCTCCTCACAGATCTGCAAACCAATTTATCTTACTGTAAATGTGCTCTCCCTCCGCTATCTTACATGGCTTATACATTGATTCACCTCTCTCAAGTTTGTATGCAGTTCCATATTAGCAAGCATCACTATTTTTCTGGTAGTTTTGAAAACTGTCTAGTCATGCTGTTTTTACTGTATAGCTTCTTCTATTTGTTGTGCAGTTGCAATAATAGGCATTTTAGGTATCATATAAGCCACTTTTTTACCAGTTAGGAGATACAGGATGCCTACCTACTAGGGAGTTACCGATATTCATGATTTTTAAAGTTATCGGTATCGGCATCTAACCTTACCGATATGCCGATAATGCGTCCAGCGTGCGGTCACAGAACATGAGCGCGCTGATGTAAGCGCACTCATGTTCCCTCAGCAGCACAGGGGAGAAGGAGTCATTCTCTCCCTCCCCCCTGTGCTGCTCTGCCAATGAGGAGAGACGGGAGGAGGAGGGGCGGGCGCACTGTGCCACCAATTATAATTAAGGTCTAATACAAATACAGGAGGCGGTGCCCAGCCTATATGACAGGAAGCTGCGATCAGTGGCAGTTAACCCCTCAGGTGCCGCACCTGAGAGGTTAACTGTTGAGGCAGGGTGCCGGCTATGTGATTCTGCGCCGACACACTCGCCTCCTGTATTAAATATTAATTAGCATTGGTGGCGCAGTGCGCCCTCCACACCACCCCCCATTATTAAAAACATTGGTAGCGCCTTGCGCCCCCCCCGCCCAAAGTTTAAAAATCAGTGTTGGCAGTGGCAGCTTCTGATTGGCTCCGATCGGTTACCATGGCAGACAGGACGCTACTGAAGCCTCGGCTGCCATGGTAATCTCCCTGCTGCTGTGTGTACTATGCACAGGGCAGCAGGGAGAGTGTAAAGTCCTATTCACCCTAATAGAGCTCTATCAGGGGGAATAGGACAAGGGATTAAAGGATCCTAGGTTCTAGCCCCTAAGGGGGGAAAAAGTTATTAAATAAAAAGTAAAAAAAAAAAAAAAAAACACACACACCAAAATTTTAAGTATAAATCACCCCCTTTCCCAATTTTACATATAAAATATATAAACAATAAATAAACATATCACATATTGCCACGTCTGAAAAGTCCAAACTATTAAAATATAAAAAAACAAAATCTCCTATGTGGTGAATGCCGCAACAGAAAACATTTTTTATTTTTAATGAAAATGCACAGAATATCGGTATAAGTTATCGGCTATCGGCCTGAAAGTTCACAGGTTATTGGTATCGGCTCTAAAAAATCTATATCGGTCGATTCCTACTACCTACTGTCCCTCTTTTTGACCAAAGTCCCTCTATCACTTTTGGCAACGGATCCGAGTTCAGCTCTGAGCCCCTGTATTCACTCATATAGCCTGTATAAGAGTACTTTCATACTAGCGGCAAGGAACTCCGGCAGGCTGTTCCGGCAGGTGAACAGCCTGTCAGATCTGTGCTGCCACTAGTGCATGCGTACCCCCGGACTACCGCTCCGGCCCCTTTGACTACAATAGAGGCGGGCCGGAGTTCCGGCGGCAGCACGGCAAACATGCCGAGAGGCGGGCGGAATAAAACTACAAAAATCAAAAAGTGAAGTAAAGAGGTCAGATCAGGGTATATCTGCGCTCTGGATTATCTAAGGTATAAGCAATATTCTGAAGGAATAATCCTAAAACATAACATTTAATAATTTATGCTTAATAAAATCCTAAATGGTGTGTGCAAAAAACAGTATACAGGGATGAACATGAAGATAAACCACTATATGCAGTGGTCCATGGTCATCCCGGTATCAAATAACAAGATAATTAAAGTGCACGGCGGCACTGTAGGGTCCCTAGGGTGATCCCTATAACTGTCTAACCGTAGACCCTGATACTAAAAGTGTGGTAGCAACCTGACCACAGGGCACTCGTCCTTAAAAGGACGACCCCGTCCGGAACCTGTCCCTGGCTCTAGAATACTATATGTCCCTAAATATGCATAGGCAAATCCCTACATGCACGTTTCGCTGCCAGGACATGGGGCAGTTCATCAGGGGAGATGGTGAGAAATCAGGCAAGTCAATCCTAGATAAAGCGGTCAAGCCTGCAGACCAAAAATGACACGATCAGTCATATGGTCATGAGGTGCACTGTTTGTATCTCTATCCTTTAGCTGTACCTATCCAACATAGGATAAATGGCCACAAATATCTTTAAATTAGAACCGTTTGTGGTTCAGTATATTCAGCCGTACTCTCGTTTGTCCGATCGACTGTACTTCGCTGAATATTAAGAAGCAATCGATACCTTAATTGCTTCTTATTTTTCTTGCTGTTCTGTACAGCCTCCGCGATCTCGCGACATCTAATGCGAGTTCGCGCATGCGCAGGAGTGCGTTTTGTATCTGGCACTCTTTCTGCGCTGCAGGCCTCGTTTCCATTCCGTGATGAGCGCATGCGCTGCGCTCACGTGCAGGCGGGCAAGCACGCTCATTGGCCTCCATTACTGACGGCAGCGGCGGGAACCGAGGTGTATTTAAACAAGGAGGGCACACCAGGTTAGTTGGCGTCCCATATGCAGTCACTCTCATCTGTATACTGCATTTCTCTTTGACTCTGCGGTCCAGCTCAGCCCAAACCATCTCGATTGGGTTCAGGTCCGGTGACTGTGGAGGCCAGGTAATCTGGCGCAGCACCCCATCACTCTCCTTCATGGTCAAATAGCCCTTACTTTTAAAGTTTTCCCAATTTTTCGGCTGACTGACTGACCTTCATTTCTTAAAGTAATGATGGCCACTCGTTTTTCTTTACTTAGTTGCTTTTTTCTTGCCATAATACAAATTCTAACAGTCTATTCAGTAGGACTATCAGCTGTGTATCCACCTGACTTCTCCTCAACGCAACTGATGGTCCCAACCCCATTTATAAGGCAAGAAATTCCACTTATTAAACCTGACAGGGCACACCTGTGAAGTGAAAACAATTTCAGGGGACTACCTCTTGAAGCTCATCAAGAGAATGCCAAGAGTGTGCAAAGCAGTAATCAAAGCAAAAGGTGGCTACTTTGAAGAACCTAGAATATGACATATTTTCAGTTGTTTCACACTTGTTTGTTATGTATATAATTCCACATGTGTGGATGCCATAGTTTTGATGCCTTCAGTGCGAATCTACAATTTTCATAGTCATGAAAATAAAGAAAACTCTTTGAATGAGAAGGTGTGTCCAAACTTTTGGTCTGTACTGTATATAGTAAAAGAATAAAAAAAAGCTTATATCTGGGTTCAGCCCTGAACCTGGAGAACCAATTTAACACACAGCGAGAAACCATAATAAAGCACAACATCAATCCACAGAAAGCAAGACATTTTTATTGCATTTAATAATTCATTGTAAACTATTATCTTAAAAAATTACAAAAAAAATATATTTTTTTTTTTGACTGATGCAATAAACACCACCATTGTTGTATGTTGTACAAATGACATGCAGTTTGTTAAATCACAGTCCTATAGTTGCTTCATTATGGTTTTTATTGTAATATTTTTAAACAGACTTTGAAACCATGGATAGAAAATCAGATGTGTTATCGAAATACGATGAAATAAAAAAGGAACTGGAAGAAGGTATGTATTGCTTTTGTTATGTAGGGAGACCTCTAACAAGGTAAAATAGCTAGTAAACTGCGCAGGAACGTTGTCTTAAGGAGTTGTACAAATTGACAGTTCATTTACAGGTACAGATGATTCTGCAGATTATTTAGAAGAAAGTTCAAGGAACCAAATGTTTCCGATAACTGCATGATCGTCAGCGGAGATGAAGGCAGTATTTACATTCATGAATCGTTTCTTCTATATTGGGATGTCACAGTGCGGTTCACTTTGACAGTTGTGGCCGTGTAGGCTGGCTGCCTTCTCTCTCGCGTACTGGCTGCAGGCAGATTCCTCTGTATGCTGGTTGCTTGGGGCTGTGGTCCTCTGTTTGCTCACTGTTGCCTGTGTTTGTGTCCTTGAGCCTTGCTAGGTGCAGCACCTTTGCTGCTGGCCCAGAGGGGGTTTTGCCATCAGTTGTGTCGCCTGGTAAAGTATTGATGTTTCCTTGCTTTCATGTCGGTCTGCTGTTTTACCATGTTTTGCCTGTATCCTTGTTCACGTCAGTCTGGCAGTGCTTAACTGCTTCTAATCCTGTCCTGTTTATGTTTTACCTTCAGTAAGAGGGTGTAACATGTTCTTTGCCTGCCTTGTCTTGTAGCCTGGTCATCTTGGTTCTCCAGAGGGAGGACATTTTAGTCCATGTGTGCAGCTCTCACTAGGACCGCTATGTAACAGCGTCTTCATAGGGTCTAGTTATCTGTCAGTTCTATGTCTTGTTGTGCAGGTTCTAGCGAAGTGCGCCGGCCGGCGCATGCGCACTCCGCATAACGAGGCCGCTGCCAGGAGTGAACGATGAACTGAGGTAGGCGGCTCTAATGGAAGGGAGGGCGGAGATTTCAATTCAGAAGGCGGCGCTGGGCACCGAAAGGAGATGGCTGCAGCCGGGCACCCTGCATCGTGAGACGTCCCCTTGGACACATTTGTGACGTGAGTGACAGGTTATATAAACCTGTTTTATATGATTATAGAGCCACAGGCGCATTTGATAGGGTCACTTTAGGATTCTGTGTATTAGTAGGGACCTCGCCATATGTTTAGGTTATAGGCCGAAATTCTGATGACAGAATCCCTTTAAATTCCTTATACTGCGATATATCAATCTATAATGCTCTTACTCATTTTTGTTCAGTAGTTTAATCAAAAAACAGACTTTTATAATATGTAAATTACCTCTCTACCAGCAAGTAGGGCGGCTACTTGCTGGTAGCAGCCGCATCCTCCTCTCATAAAGACGCCCCCTCCTCATGTTGATTGACAGGGCCAGCGAACGCGCTCGTCCTCTGACTGGCCCTGTCTGCAATTCAAATCCCGCGCCTGTCTTCATTCGGCGCAGGCGCTCTGAGAGAAGAAGGAGGCTCGCCTCCGCAGCACTCCCTCAGTGCGCCTGCGCCGATGACGTCACCGAAAGAGAAGACGTCATCGGCGCAGGCGCACTGAGGAGGCTAGCGTCCTTCTCTCAGAGCGCCTGCGCCGAATGAAGACAGGCGCGGGATATGAATTGCAGACAGGGCCAGTCAGAGGACGAGCGCGTTTGCTGGCCCTGTCAATCAACAGAGGAGGGGGCGTCTTTATGAGAGGAGGATGTGGCTGCTACCAGCAAGTACCCGCCCTACTTGCTGGTAGAGAGGTAATTTACATATTATAAAAGTCAGTTTTTTTTATTAAACTATTGAACGAAAATGAGCAAGAGCATTATAGATTGATATATCGCAGTATAAGGAATTTAAAGTAGCCAAAAAAATATATAATGACTTTAGTGGGGTGACAGAAGCCCTTTAATAAAATAAAAAAGGTCTACTTACAGTATTCTGTCATCTGTTTTATGTTAAAAAAATAAAATTAATCCAAGCTTCTTTTTTTTTCCTTGGCCATTATTGGGTTTTAAACCCTAGGACACTGCATGAGAGTCAGGCAATCCACCAGTTAGCTACAGGTCTACCTATTGTTAGGTAGTGATTTTCTCTAGCTATGTGATTCAGAAGACAAATACACAGTAAACCTAAAAGTCATTGCGACGTTAACTAGTCAGGAGAGTCAGACATCAGGGTCACACATAACTTTCATCAATTTGTCTCTTTTCTAGGGCTCAATAAAATGTAAAAAAAAAATGTAAAGACTAATAGAGGTTTTGAACCCAAGAACACTGCATGTGAGGCAACCGTCTAAACCACTGAGCTATAGGTTTAAACAGCAACCTGAAGGATTTTCTTCATCTATGTGATTCAGCATATTAAAAGTATAATGAACCTAAAAGTCATTGCAATGCTGACTAGTCAGGAGAGTCAGACATCAGGGTCACACATCACTTGAATTTGTCTCTTATCTAATGTTTAAAAACATTAACTTGTCATTTTAAGGTTTCTATTGGGTCCTGAACCCAAAAACTCCAGAGTACAAACCAGCAACCTAACCAATAAGCTATGCGCTCATATAATACTGTGATATGTCAGCTTATAGCATTTCAGACAAAGCTATTTAGCATAGAAATACACAGTACCGTGTGTGTGTGTGTATATATATATATATATATATATATATATGTATATACACACACACACATACACACGGTACTGTGTATTTCTATGCTAAATAGCTTTGTGTCTGAAATGCTATAAGCTGACATATCACAGTATTATACAGTACAGACCAAAAGTTTGGACACACCTTCTCATTCAAAGAGTTTTCTTTATTTTCATGACTATGAAGGCATCAAAACTATGAATTAACACATGTGGAATTATATACATAACAAACAAGTGTGAAACAACTAAAAATATGTCATATTCTAGGTTCTTCAAAGTAGCCACCTTTTGCTTTGATTACTGATTGGCATTCTCTTGATGAGGTTTACTTCAATAATATGGCCAGGGACATCCGCACATTTGTATATCATACCGTGCAGGATGTTTTTATCTTAGTTTTTTCTGTGATTTTTTGGTCTATGTAGTATTTGCTTGAGGGAGTGGCACCTTCAAGTGTGAATGCGCACCTATTTTATCTTGGGAGTTGGTTGCTTGATGCACATGGAGGTGACTAGGAGCAGCACACCATATGTGCGGCGTCTGCGCTCCTGAACATAGAAGCCCAATGGCTTAGGTAGGTTTAGCGTAGGACCCGTCTGACCTGAGACCACCTTGGCGCTTGGTAGGCGGGCTTAGATGTGTTTTGATCAAAATATATTGACTAAGTGTCTCAGATATTATCATATCAGAGTGAGGACTTTGTCCATATATAATGCTTGCATCTACTTTACTAAGTGCATTATTATCTTATTTCTGTGGTTTTCTTCAATAATATGGCCAGGGACATCCGCACATTTGTATATCATACCGTGCAGGATGTTTTTATCTTAGTTTTTTCTGTGATTTTTTCATTCTCTTGATGAGCTTCAAGAGGTAGTCACCTGAAATGGTCTTCCAACAGTCTTGAAGGAGTTCCCAGAGATGCTTAGCACTTGTTGGCCCTTTTGCCTTCACTCTGCGGTCCAGCTCACCCCAAACCATCTCGATTGGGTTCAGGTCCGGTGACTGTGGAGGCCAGGTCATCTGGCGCAGCACCCCATCACTCTCCTTCATGGTCAAATAGCCCTTACTTTCAAAGTTTTCCCAATTTTTCGGCTGACTGACTGACCTTCATTTCTTAAAGTAATGATGGCCACTCGTTTTTCTTTACTTAGCTGCTTTTTTCTTGCCATAATACAAATTCTAACAGTCTATTCAGTAGGACTATCAGCTGTGTATCCACCTGACTTCTCCTCAACGCAACTGATGGTCCCAACCCCATTTATAAGGCAAGACATCCCACTTATTAAACCTGACAGGGCACACCTGTGAAGTGAAAACAATTTCAGGGGACTACCTCTTGAAGCTCATCAAGAGAATGCAAAGCAGTAATCAAAGCAAAAGGCGGCTACTTTAAAGAACCTAGAATATGACATATTTTCTGTTGTTTCACACTTGTTTGTTATGTATATAATTCCACATGTGTTAATTCATAGTTTTGATGCCTTCAGTGTGAATCTACAATTTTCATAGGTCATGAAAATAAAGAAAACTCTTTGAATGAGAAGGTGTGTCCAAACTTTTGGTCTGTACTGTATATATATATATATATCATTCTCACTTCTACCCTGACCTATGAAGAGCATAAGTCAAACTCAGATGTTAGAGTCAAATATCAAAGCCACAGTCAGGTGCCACAGTCAGGTGCCACACTGGCATTATTCTGATACTTGACTATGATATCTGACCATGTCCTAAACACTGTACACAAGAGTGATGGTGGCTTCTCAAACAGGGGCCCCCACCGATCAGAGAATGATGACCTATCCAGAGAGTTATAAAGTCTTGAAAAAAATCTTTTAATGAAAATATAACAAAGATGGGGCATACCAGGTAAGCTAACCACATGTCAGACATTTATTGTTTCTTCTGCCTTATTCACCATTAATTCGACTCCTCTGCCCCATCAAGGAAAACTTAAGGCCCCCATACACATTAGGTATTGTCAGACACAGCCACCAATTTCAGTGCAACAGGCCAACAACCTAATCATCTAATGTGTATGGGAAGCCCCCGGAATTAATGGGCATGTTGCATTTCAATACATGATCCGTTTGTTCCCTCCTCTCTCCGTATTGAAAACACATATATGCCCACCTAAGCAAAATGTGTATATATCTGGGAAAGTCAGGAGAGATAGCCGTCAGCCAAATGAAGGTTCGGGTTACATCTATAGACGGTATATTGGCACTTATAGCTAGGAGCCAGATGAGTAGCTTGAAGCTCCTGAACCCTGAAGCAAAATCTGTACAAGGTCTTTTACATCCAAATGCTTGCCTTTTTAAGTACTATTACTACTACTACTACTACTACTACAACAAATATAGAATGTGTCGGCAGATACCACTGATTTTATATTCTGCTCTTGGGTTTTTTACCCAATGCACTTATCAACATTAAATTTTAGTTGCCAGATTTTTGACCATTCCTCTAGTTTTCCCTCCAGGAACATCAACCCTGTTACAAATCTTTGTGTCATCAGCAAAAAGACACACCTTACCATCGAGGCCTTCTGCAATTTAGCTGATAAAGATATTAAACAATATGGGTCCCAGAACAGATCCCTGAGGTACCCCACTGGTAACAAGACCATGGACTGAATATACTCCATTGACTACAACCCTCTGTTGTCTGTCCCTCAGCCACTGCCTAATCCATTCAACAATATGGGAGTCCAAGCCCAAAGACTGCAATTTATTGATAAGCCTTCTATGTGGGACAGTATCAAAAGCCTTACTAAAGTCTAGATATGCGATGTCTACTGCACCTCCGCCATCTATTATTTTAGTCACCCAATCAAAAAAAATCTATAAGATTAGTTTGACATGATCTCCCTAGTACATGCTGCATTTGGGATCCCTCAGGCATTAAGGCCAGTGCACCGCCTATGGTTACTCCACCACAAGTACATAACTTTCAATTCTGTAGTTCTCCACATTAAAGCAGCACAAATTTTTTATTCTCAGACCTTTTTATTCTCCGTCCTGTGTCAATAGAAAATCAGATCAAATGACACAGGTGAAGATAAGAAGGGAGGGGATAACTCACTATAGTTTACATCATGTACCCTTCTAACAGGTCAGAGAATAAAAAGTTGTGTGGGAGTGCTACTTTAGGTGATAACAATTCATAAAAACATAACTGGAAATACTGCACTTACCTTAAAAGCCAAACATACTTTACGAGCAACCAGTTTTTCCATGGCAGTCAACATGACCGGATAACGGATTTCCTTCCCCTCACTGTCACGCTCCACTTTTCCATCCAAAGCTGGAGACTTGCGGGCCTCCGCATGGGCGTAATCTGGACCAACGGTATATACCTAAACGACATGTAAAGATTAACAAGGTTAGGTTTTTCCTGACGGTCAGCATTACAATAAGCAAGATACATGCATCACTTCATACCTTAACATCAGTCCCATCAGTTGGCATGAATTCTTCATAAATATAAGATCCGGTCTTCCTAACACTGCTCTCTGGAGAATAAACACTGCTGCGACTGCCAATCTGTAATGAAAATCAACAATGTAAAACCCATACAAAATATTACAGACCTCGTACACATCGGTGTTGGAGGCTCTGCCAAGAGTTGCAGATTTTGGTAAAAATGCTATGCTATTTTATTAGTTAAAAGATCAGGTCCCACAAATGGAAATCTGATGGACCTCATTATAGTCGATGGGGTCCATTGGGCGCTATTTCTGTAAGTCATGCAACAGATCAGGCAATCTGTATTGAGGGGAGTGAAATCAAGGTTCAACTCTGCATGATTACTTTAACTTTAAAAAGGGGAAGTCTGGTCTTATGTAAATAAAGCAAATACACTGCACAATGAAGAGTCATTTTTTTAATAAACTCTGTTTGATTCCATTCCATTTGTAAAGGGTTTTTTCCTGAAAACAATGGGGTCATCAAAGATAATTAAAAATCTCGGACAACCCCTACAATGTGTTAAATTTTAAAAAATAAATACCGTATTTTTCGCCCAAAAGTGGGGGGAAAATAGCAGTGCGTCTTATGGGGCGAATGCTGCTGATTTTGCCGTATTTTCAATGATACACCCGCCGCGATGCCACGCGGCGGGTGTATCAGCTGTGAGGGAGGAGGGGCTGGGGGCCGGTATCTGCATTTATAATGACAGCGGGGCCCGTGCAGTGACTGTATTCTACTACACCGGCCCCGCTCACTGTATAATCGTATCTGTATTCTGTAATAGTTAATTGTGTATATAATGTAATCGCATAATCAGCGCTACTTACAACTACAAGCGCTCTGTAGGTAGCAGAGAGGAGGGAGGAGGCAGGCCGGGAGGACGGGCGGGCGGCGCTTCACTCACTACGTCACGCGCCTGCGCCGCCCACTTTATGAATGAAGCAGGCGGCGTGGGCGCATGACGTAGTGACTCACGCTGCCAGCGCCCGTCCTCCCGGCCTGCCTCCTCCCTCCTCTCTGCTACCTACAGAGCGCTTGTAGTTGTAAGGAGCGCTGATTATGCGATTACATTATATACACAATTAACTATTACAGAATACAGATACAATTATACAGTGAGCGGGGCCCGTGTAGTGGAATACAGTCACTGCACGGGCCCCGCTGTCATTATAAAAGCAGATGCGACCCCCACCCCTTGTATTGAGGGTCATTCACTACAGGGACACTGTTATGGAGGGGATCTGTGGATGACACATAGCATAAGATGCTATATATGTGTCATCCACAGATCCCCCCCATAACAGTGTCATACACAGATCCCCATAACAGTGCCATCCAGAGACCCCAATAAGAGCCACCCACAGATCCCCCATAAGTGTCACCCACAGATCCCCCATAACAGTGCGTCACCCACAGATCCCCCATAACAGTGCGTCACCCACAGATCCCCCATAACAGTGCGTCACCCACAGATCCCCCATAACAGTGCGTCACCCACAGATCCCCCATAACAGTGCGTCACCCACAGATCCCCCATAACAGTGCGTCACCCACAGATCCCCCATAACAGTGCGTCACCCACAGATCCCCCATAACAGTGCGTCACCCACAGATCCCCCATAACAGTGCGTCACCCACAGATCCCCCATAACAGTGCGTCACCCACAGATCCCCCATAACAGTGCGTCACCCACAGATCCCCCATAACAGTTCGCCATCCACAGATCCCCCATAACAGTGTGCCATCCACAGACCACAATTAGTTCAAAACCCACCAAAAGCACACCTATTGGTTCAAAATATTTTATTTCTTATTTTCCTCCTCAAAAACCTAGGTGCGTCTTATGGGCCGGTGCGTCTTATAGGGCGAAAAATACGGTAAATCATATCCTCATCCCTTAATACAGCACTCCTCAAGCCCTCTTGCCGCTATTTGTTTTCAAACAGCATGGGTGACGTGGCTGGATATGGCACGTGGCCGCTGCAACCAATCACTGTCCTCAGCAGCCTCCAGCAAGACTGAGGACAGCGATTGGCTGCAGAGGACAGATGCCGAATCCTGTCATGTCACTGTACATCACTGAGTACTTGAAACATATTTTTCAGACTATGAGGCTACATGCACACGATCAGGATTCATGTGCGGAGAATCCGCACTGAAATCCGCAGGCAAATCCGTGCGGTCAATCCGCATTAATTGGTGCGGATTTGCATACGGATTTGCGTGCGGATTTGGTGCGGATTCGGTGCGGATTTTCCGCATGCGGATTTCACTAAGTGAATGAAGAAAATCCGGTCAGGAAAAAAAAAATTAATTGACATGTCGCGGATTTTAAAATCCGCACCGCAGGTCAAAATCCGCGCGGAAAAAATCCGCATCGTGTGCATTGAGAATTTCAAATTCTCATAGAATACAATGGACATGACCTACGGTGCGGATTTTCCGCACGCAAATCCGCGCGGAAAATCCGCACGCAATCCTGATCGTGTGCAGGGGGCCTAAGACACACCTGACCATAAGATGCCCCCCAGGTTTAGACTATAGGAAATTAGAAAATAAATATTTTCTTATACTTAAAACTTCCCTGGCAGTTTAATAAAGTGGAGGGGTCAATGTCGCAAACCTTAATAGTCTAGGGTAGATGACGTCATCTTTTGACTATTAAAAAAAACAGCAATGGTGCGTGTGGTCACAGGATAGTAGTATCAACATTACAATAAACATCCCAATTCAGTGTACAGTACCCACTGTAGTTCTCTTCTTCTTAGAGGTCTGACTCCTCCCACTGGTGACATCATAGGCCCTTTAGCTACACTAAATAAGAGATTTATTTCCCTGCTACCTGGATACCTTGAACTAAAAGTGTGCAGATGTACAGCTTTCTCATTGTATAAGCGCTCTGCCAGGTCCTTAAGGAAACAGTCAGGGAGGTCTGGCACTGCTGTAGCAACCTGACTTGAGACTATTAGACACAGGCAATTATCTGCTGTGTGTCTATCAGCTATATCCTCCTCCTCTCACTTTCTAAAACTCAACATGGATAAAACAGACTTTATCATCCTTGCCCCATGTCATTCAGCCCCCCCTTCCCCTATCCCCAGACTTTTCAATAACAGTTAATAGCACCGTGCATTCTCCAGTCTCACAATTCTGCCGCCTTGGGATTTGACATTTGATTCTGCTTTGTCCTTCAAACCACTCCAAGGCATTAACATCTTCTGCCACCTCCAACTGAAAAATATATCTAGTATCTACTTGTTCTTCAACCATGAGTCAACTAAGGCTACTTTCACACTCGCGTTTTGGGTGGATCCGTTACAATAATACAACCGCATGCATCCGTCATGAACGGATCCGTTTGTATTATCTGTAACATAGCCAAGACGGATCCGTCATGAACTCCATTGAAAGTCAACGGGAGACGGATCCGTTTTCTATTGTGCCAGATTGTGTCAGAGAAAACGGATCCGTCCCCATTGACTTACATTGTGTGCCATGACGGATCTGTTTGGCTCAGTTTCGTCAAGCGGACAGCAGAACGCTGCAGGTAGCGTTTTGGTGTCCGCCTCCAGAGCGTAATGGAGACTGATCGGAGGCAAACTGATGCATTCTGAACGGATCCTTTTCCATTCAGAATGCATTAGGGCAAAACTGATCCGTTCTGGACCGCTTGTGAGAGCCCTAGAACGATCTCACAAACGGAAAGCCAAAACGAGAGTGTGAAAGTAGCCTAAAATGCTAGTACCGTATTTTTCGCACCTAGGTTTTTGAGGAGGAAAATAAGAAAAATAATATTTTTAACCAAAAGGTGTGCTTTTGGTGGGTTTTGAACTCATGGTGGACTGTGCATGACACTATTATGGGGGATTTGTGGATGACGCACCGTTATGGAAGGGATCTGTGGATGGCACTGTCATGTGGGGGATCTGTGGATGGCACTGTCATGTGGGGGATCTGTGGATCGCACTGTCATGTGGGGGATCTGTGGATGGCACTGTTATGGGAAGGGGCATCTGTGGATGGCACTGCTATGGGGTGGGGGGATCTGTGGATGGCACTGTTATGGGGTGGGGGTGTTATGGGGTGACACTGCTATATATGTGTCATCCACAGATCCCCCTCATAACAGTGTCCACCAATAAACCGGCCCTCCGCTCACCGCAGTATTTATAAATATTAATCCTTAACCTGTTAATAAGTTTAACTAAAGCTGCGCTCTCCCCTGTATCAGTACTGTACTTACTAACAAGCTTCCATAGCAGGCAGAGCAGACGGCAGCAGTAACCTCACTCACTGACGTCGCGCGCCTGCTCCGCCGGCAAAGTGGGAGGAGCAGGCGCACTACGTCAGTGAGTGACGTTACTGCTGCCGTCCAGTCTGCCTGCTATGGAAGCTTGTTAGTAAGTACAGTACTGATACAGGAGAAAGCGCAGCTTTAGTTAAACTTATTAACAGGTTAAGGAGTAATGTTTAGAAATACTGCAGTGAGCAGCGGGGCCCACCCCAAGTCCTGGACTCCAGCCCCTCCTCTCTCCCCGCTCATACGATGTAAAATAGAAGCATTCGCCCCATAAGACGCAGGGGCATTTTCCGCCCACTTTTTTGGGGTAAAAAGTGCGTCTTATGGGGCGAAAAATACGGTACATGCTCTCATCATCACCTGCCTAGACTACTGCAACATCCTCCTCTGTGACATCCAATCTAACACTCTTCTGTCTCTCCAATCCATCCTAAACTCAGCTGTCCATTTAATCCCCCTCTGCCAATTCCTTCACTGGCTCTCCATTGCCCAGTGAACTCAGTCCAAAAATACTATCAATAAGATGCAAGGCCATCCACAAACTGCCCACTCCTTACATCACTGACCAACTCTCCAGATAAAACCTAACAGATAATCTCCAATCCTCACAAGACCTCCTTCTTTGTTCTCCTGCTTATCATACAATTATCTATAACATTATATCAAGTACATCCTCCTTACTTTGAAACTCAAAGATCACCTCTACAGGAAAGCCTACAATCTACAATAGCCTGCTGCCACTACAGAGCCATGTGAGCAGTTTCTACCCTCACCTACTGTTCCCTTCCCCTTTCCTTGTACACCCTCAGGGGCAGGATTTGCTCACCCTCTGTGCCTGTCGCTAAAGCTGCATTTACATAGCTCGAGGAGCAGCAGATTGTTGGGAACAAAATGTTCCTTCCCGACAGTCAGCGTCTGGTTAAGTGGGGGTGAAGAGCTGAATTTACATGCATCGATCACCTCCACAGTATGAGGAAAAGCAATCGCTACTGCTATAGCTTGTCTCCATACAAATTTATTGCCGCTGGGCAGCAAAGTGCCGTTTTGACTGTATGTTCTGCTGCCCAGGAACGATGATTGAGGTGTCTGCACCTTTAATCACTTCACCCGATGAATGAGCTCGTTCATCAGGTGATCTGCAGCACCTTTAGATGGCCTTTGTAGGAACATCCGTTCCCGATAATCGACCAAATATTCGGGCCATGGAAATCCAGCATTAGTCAGTCAATGCTGTTTGTACGTGTTTTTGTTTTATACTATGCATGTAAACCCGAATAACATGTACATTGCCCTGGAATTAATAAAATAAATGATAATAAGGTATAACAAGGATGGAAAGTAATGCTGGTGCAGGCAAATGCAGAAGATGTAGACAAGCTGGATTTGTTCCAGTTTATTGCAGTATGTGAATTGTTTTACACGATAAAACATCATCTAGGAAACCACAGTCTCTGCAACTTTTACATTTCCAATTCCATACCTTCCTGAAGAGTCTCTGGCTGCCACCTCCTGCCGATGTTGGGTAATAGATATATACATTGTGATCTTCAGCACTAACTGGCTTCTCTACAAAGGGTTTAGGGAAGATCTCTCCATTCACTTCTACCTGGTCTTCACCTTCCACTAGGTTACATTCTGTAAATAAAGCCTCCAGTTAACATTTATTTCTTTACACAAGGGGGAAGGGGCATCAATACTGGCGTGCAGTCCAATCTGTGCAAGTTATTTCTCCAGTGCCACATGTGTTATGACCATAAACAGGGAGCATACCCTATCGATGAACACAATGTGGGAGTTTGAACCTAGTAGTTTTTCTGCAATTGTTCCCACTTAAAAAATGTTAGCATTTAGCTAATGTTAGCAGATGCCATATATATGATGTGAAATGTAAACTCACCATCTGGTTTGTCAGGATCTCTGTTAAGTACAGCATATCGAGGAAGATCTATTCCTTCCTGCTGCAAAATGCGATATACTTCCCTCCTAAAGGAAGAAAGGGAGACAAAAAATAGTTTGACATTAGACTGCAAAGAATGGATGCTTCACTTCAGTGGTCAGTACTTCAACCTTCTGTCTGTACTTAAAGTATAAGGAAAACAATGTTTAAGGGCCTTTTACATGTTTGTTGGTGGATGACATCTTTTAGGAGGTCACAAAAATGATTGTCGGCAGGACATAATGTAAAATGCATTAGAGGAGGGGGGTACAAGTGATCACATTAATGATAGCTTGCTCAGCCCCTCACAATCACAATCATAGACAGCAAGAATGAAAGCAAGAACTTGTTATGGGAAAACAATCTTTATTTAACAGAGTGTATGATAGGCAGAAAGACTTCCAATGTAAAAAGACTCTTGGGTTCAACTTTCTGAATTGGCTGCAATGTAGTGAATGCAACATACATCATACACTCAGTAATTTAAAGGGGTGGTCCCATGAAAAAAATATTCTAGTTTTCAAACCACCACCTGGACCTGAACACTTTTGTAATTGCATGTAATAAAAAATTTTGTATAGTCCGTGAGTTATTCAATAAAAAAGTATCTATATAGCGCCACCTGCAGTTTGTTGTTTTTCTTATTTCTTGGTCCGGCTCACTGAGAAGGCCGCACATGCTCAGTTTCATCCTTTAACTGCCTCCTGAGCTGTGATAGGGAGAGCCGAGACACGCCCCCTAAGCTGTGGCCGAAAAGACACTCCCTTTGAGCTTTGATAGGGAGAGCCGGGCCATGCCCACTTAGCTGCAGCAGAAAAGACACTCCCCTTGACCTGTCAGCTTGATATAAATCTAGCAATGACTGGGGAGATCTCTGGATCCATGTGAGGTACAGGGCTGGTTGTAGATGTGTTAGAAAGAGGTTGCAGTGTACTATATGTTGTCTGATTTTCATTTTTTTTAAATTAGTCATGGGATAACCCCTTTAAATGGGTTTGCCAAGTGTTTTGTACTGATGACCTATCATCCGGGACCTTTGCCTATCAGTTGTTTGAGAAGGCACTGGTGTTCGCAGTATTCCCCGAGGCCTTGTCCATGCTCACCAAGCACAGTGCCACACATTGTATAATAGCTATGCTTGGTATCGGGCTCAGCCCCATTCACTACAATGTGACAACACACAGTATAGGAAAAGCTGAAGAAGGTCACTTCACTACTGCGAGCAACGCTGCCTTCTCAAACAGCTGATTGGCTGAGGTCCTAGGTGGAGGACCCCCACCGATCAGATGCTGATGACCTATCCAAAGGATAGATCATCAGTAAAAAATACTCGGAAAGTCCCTTTAAGCCCCATGTCACTCATTCTAAGGGACAGATTTTGCTTCTGTGTTTTCACGCTGAATGCCGTGGGCCCGCTCAAGCAGACACCCGCCATTGCTTCCATTGGCATTTGTCCGGACACAGTGTCAAGAAGGGACAAATCTGCACCAAAATTCAGGAGGCAAGAATCCACTGAATAATAATTAGTCTCTTTAGGTACCAGATGTTTGCAGACTCTTTTTAAAAGAAGGGGATGCTACATAATGGTAGACATGGCCCTGTCCCAACTTTCTTGAGATGTGTTGCTGCCATAATTTTTTTTTTTTTAAAGTTTTTTATTTTTTTCATGAAATGGTAAAATGTTAAACTTTCAACATCTGAAAATAAATGCATCCTGTTTTCATTTACATCTTAGGCTACTTGCACACTCTTGTTTTGTGCGGCTCAGTCATGGACGGATCCGTTCAGATAATACAACTGTCTGCATCCGTTCAGAACGGATCCATTTGTATTATCTTTAACACAAGCTAGACGGATCTGTCTTGAACACCCATGAAAGTCAATGTAAGGCGGATCTGTTTTATATTGTGCCAGATTGTGTCATAGAAAACGGATCCGTCTCCATTGAGTTACATTGTGTGCCAGGATGGATCCATTTGGCTCAGTTTCATCAGATGGACACCAAAAACACTGCAAGCAGCATTTTTGTGTCCGTCTCCAAAGCGGAATGGAGGCAGAACGGAGGCAAACTGATGCATTCTGAGCAGATCCTTTTCCATTCAGAATGCATTAGAATGCAAACTTATCCGTTTTGGACCGCTTGTGAGAGCCCTGAACGGATCTCACAAATGGAAAGCCAAAACACGAGTGTGAAAGAAGCCTTACACAGCGAGCCAACTTTTTAGGAATTGTGGTTGTAAATTAAAGATCACAATAACCTACCGGTCCTGAATGAAATACTGCATGTCCAAGTCGTTGATCAATAATGGATTGCGGAGCTTTGAATAAGCAAAAGCTTTATCCAGTGGAAATCCTAGGGGAAAAGGGATTGCTAGTTACATGTATGTAAACTGTTTCCACTGAGCACAGTATGTACATCTACAACAGAATCTATACTGGAGCTGAAGCAGATCTATCAATGAGGAATGAGAACAGAGATTCCTATGGACATAATCCTTATGTACAGGTGTGTCGTACGGCAGCAAATACTGCAAGCACAGAACCTGCAGGTCCATAGTTGTCGATCAGGGGTCAAACTGAGATACGGCTTGTCTTCACAAAAGTAATTGCCATTCAAAACCAAACAATAATTCTTCCATGTAAATGCAAATGATGATCGATACTTATCAAGATTTTCCCATACAACCCATACATGCTTGTTGGGTTTTGATCAATGAGCTAACAAAGCCTGATTCGGCAAAGACCTTAAAGGGGCTTTCCGAGAGTTTTTTTTTTTTACTGATGACCTATCCACCGATGAGCTGTTTGAGAAGGCGGCAGCAATACTAGCAGTAGCGCCGCAGCCTTCTTTCTCCTTTTCCAACGTCATGTTCATGTGTCACGTGGTCTAGGAGCAGCTGACCCCCATAAAAGTGAATGGGGCTGAGCTCGATACCAAGCACAGCTGCTATACAATGCATGGCTCTGTGCTTGGTAAGCTGTGAGAAAGCGGTGGCACTCAAAACAGCTGACTGTTGAGGGTCCCGGATGTCAGACCCCCACCGATTCGATATTGATGACTTTGATATAGGTCATCCGTATAAAATTCTCGGGAAAACTCTTTCAATCTTTTCTCACTGTTCTAATAACTTTATGCTGTTTCTCTATAAGGTCGGGTACACATCACCATTTTTTTTCCCGGATCCTTTATTTTAAGCATCGGTCGTGCTCAGTTAGCTTCAGTTACTTACTTTCAGCACTTACAATACCAGATTCGTCTTTTTTTTTAGCACCAGTTATGATCAGTTTGTGTCACTTCCGTCAGAAATCAGCATGCAGGACTTTTTCTCCATTCAAAAATAACTGATCTGTGACTGAAAAGACACAAGTTGATGCTAACTGATCATAAATGATGCTCAAAATAACGGATCAGTTTTTTTTTTTTTCATCTGAAGGATCAGAAGAACAGAAAGTGAACGGTGATAAGAAGTTCCTGCAGGCCAGCCTGTCCTAATAACATAAAGCAATGTGTGCATGCATACAAGCATGAAAAACAGCTCGCAGTGGCACTTCACAGTTCACAGGCCGTTACTAGATACCCCCGATTAGATGTACAGTTGGCCAATTTAACCGATTAGCAGGAAAGATGTATTTAATTATTAAAGGAGATCTGACTCAGGGGAGACATTACCTTTGGAGTGGAAAGAGATAAGGCAGTCACAAATGGGCCACTTCTCCACAGGCTCATTTAGGATAATGTCTTCAGACATGATAACCACAGTGATGTACTCAAACTTGCACAGGCGCCCCAAAATTTGCGTCATGGGCTTTGACTTGGACTTCTTGGTCATGGCACAAATTCCCACCACAATCTGACGCTCTGGAGGCTGCATTTAAAGGATAGACATTAATAAATAGAATATTCTCAGCAGAAACATGTGAAGGAGAAAAAAGCCAAATTTCTATTTCTTGCATGAAAAAGACCATAATATGTTTAACCCCCTCTAAAGCCTCAATCACACGTCAGTGTTTTGGTCAGTGACGTCCATCAGCGATCGTCAGACAAAACCAGATGTGGAGCCTCCACAGACATAAGATGTAAGGGAAAGATCTGCACTTGTTTTGTTTAGAGCCGCACCTGATTTTGGCTTACATTCACTAAAGGAAATCACTGATCGAACACTGTGTGAATAAGGCATAACAAACACACTAAAATACATCTCCAGAAAATGTCAATTTTTTTAAAAAACATTTTGGATTTACGTCTAAATATACAAGTGTGACTGGAGGACAACTCAGGTTCCTCAAATGTATTTAAGCCCCAATTTTAGACTTAAAGGGCTTGTCCAACAAAAAATATTCTTCAGTTTTCAAACCAGCACCTGGATACGAATACTATTGTAATTGCATGTAATTAAAAATTTAGTACAGCCACTGAGTTAATCAATAAAATGAATCTGCATAGCGCCACCTGCTGTTTTTTTTTCCTCTAATTTCTCTGTCAACTTCGCTGAGGTGGATACACATTATCAGTTTCATCCTTCAACTGCCTTCTGACCTGTGATAGGGCAAGAACTGCAGCAGAAAGGAAACGCCCCATGAGTTGTAGCAGAAGAGAGACAACCCCCTGAGTTGCAAACCTGATATAAATCTTGCAGAGCAATGAATGGGGATCTACAGTCGTGGCCAAAAGTTTTGAGAATTAGATAAATATTGGAAATTGGAAAAGTTGCTGCTTAAGTTTTTATAATAGCAATTTGCATATACTCCAGAATGTTATGAAGAGTGATCAGATGAATTGCATAGTCCTTCTTTGCCATGAAAATGAACTTAATCCCAAAAAAAACTTTCCACTGCATTTCATTGCTGTCATTAAAAGGACCTGCTGAGATAATTTCAGTAATCGTCTTGTTAACTCAGGTGAGAATGCTGACGAGCACAAGGCTGGAGATCATTATGTCAGGCTGATTGGGTTAAAATGGCAGACTTGACATGTTAAAAGGAGGGTGATGCTTGAAATCATTGTTCTTCCATTGTTAACCATGGTGACCTGCAAAGAAACGCGTGCAGCCATCATTGCGTTGCATAAAAATGGCTTCACAGGCAAGGATATTGTGGCTACTAAGATTGCACCTCAATCAACAATTTATAGGATCATCAAGAACTTCAAGGAAAGAGGTTCAATTATTTTTAAGAAAGCTTCAGGGCGTCCAAGAAAGTCCAGCAAGGGCCAGTATAGTCTCCTAAAGAGGATTCAGCTGCGAGATCGGAGTGCCACCAGTGCAGAGCTTGCTCAGGAATGGCAGCAGGCAGGTGTGAGCGCATCTGCATGCACAGTGAGGCGAAGACTTTTGGAAGATGGCCTGGTGTCAAGAAGGCCAGCAAAGAAGCCAATTATCTCCAAAAAAAACCCATCAGGGACAGATTGATCTTCTGCAGAAAGTATGGTGAATGGACTGCTGAGGACTGGGGCAAAGTCATATTCTCCAATGAAGCCTCTTTCCGATTGTTTGGGGCATCTGGAAAAAGGCTTGTCCGGAGAAGAAAAGGTGAGCGCTACCATCAGTCCTGTGTCATGCCAACAGTAAAGCATCCTGAGACCATTCATGTGTGGGGTTGCTTCTCATCCAATGGAGTGGGCTCACTCACAATTTTGCCCAAAAACACAGCCATGAACAAAGAATGGTACCAAAACACCCTCCAACAGCAACTTCTTCCAACAATCCAACAACAGTTTGGTGAAGAACAATGCATTTTCCAGCACGATGGAGCACCGTGCCATAAGGCAAGTGTGATAACTAAGTGGCTCGGGGACCAAAACGTTGACATTTTGGGTCCATGGCCTGGAAACTCCCCAGATCTTAATCCCATTGAGAACTTGTGGTCAATCCTCAAGAGGTGGGTGGACAAACAAAAACCCACTAATTCTGACAAACTCCAAGAAGTGATTATGAAAGAATGGGTTGCTATCAGTCAGGAATTGGCACAGAAGTTGATTGAGAGCATGCCCAGTCGAATTGCAGAGGTCCTGAAAAAGAAGGGCCAACACTGCAAATACTGACTCTTTGCATAAATGTCATGTAATTGTCGATAAAAGCCTTTGAAACGTATAAAGTGCGTGTAATTATATTTCACTACATCACAGAAACAACTGAAACAAAGATCTAAAAGCAGTTTAGCAGCAAACTTTGAGAAAACTAATATTTGTGTCATTCTCAAAACTTTTGGCCACGACTGTATGTGAGGTACAGGGCTGGTTGTAGCTTTGTTAGAAAGGGATTGTCATGTACTGTATGATGTCTGATTTTCATTAATCAAGGGATACCCCCTTTAAGAGCCAGTAACTTCCTCTTGTGTTGCAGCAGTCATAACTTTTTTTTTTTCTTTCAAGATCATTGCATTCGTTTTTATAGGAGCCAATTTGGGGGACACACAATGTATTAAATAATATAATGTATTAAATAACCAACTTTTATTACATTTTTGGGGATGGGAGGAGGAAATAAAAAAAAAATTATATCTATTTCACATTGGTTTTTGGGATTTATTTTAACAGCAATTACCCTGTGGTACAAATACACTACTCATAAAAAGTTAGGGATATTGGCTTTTGGGTGGAATTTATGGAAACCATAAAAAGTTCACGCTACAGTGATATTATATCATGAGTAGGGATTTAACTAGATACATACAATAGTGATTTCCTCTTCTCAAACAATTTATTGAAACAAAAGCCAACAACAGTGGTGTGTACACCCCCACACAAAATGTCAATGCCTTAATAACTTGTCATGTGGCCTTGAGCATCAATTACAGCGTGACAATGACGTCTCATGCTCTTCACAAGTCGACTTATTGTCTGCTGAGACTTGGCATCCCACTTTTCTTGAAGGGCGGCCCTCAGGTAATTAAGGTTCTGGGGTACAGAGTTAAGAGCCTATAGACGGCGACTCAGCAGATCCCATAGGTTTTCAATGGGATTCAGGTCTGGAGAAAATGCAGGCCACTCCATTTGAGGTACCCCAGTCTCCAGTAGCGGTTCCCTAATGATGTGACCTCGATGAGTGGCGCATTGTCATCCATGAAATTGAAATTAGGCCTGTGTTGTTCATGTAGAGGCACAATGACTGAATTACTGATGTTATTCAAGTATTATGGTCTTGTCACTAACATTCACAACGTGTAGGGCAGTTCTGTATTGAATAGACACACCTGCCCACACTATAACACCACCACCAAAGGCTTGTCGGGTGACAATAGTGGCTGATGCATAGCACCCTCCTTGACATCTCCAACATCGTTGACAGCCATCATTTCTGCTCAGTGTGAATCGACTGTCATCAGTGAACAGCACTGAGGCCCACTGGTCCCTCGTCCAGCGTAGATGCTCCCTGGCCCATGCAAGACAATGACGCCTGTGCCCGGTGGTGTGGTCAGGTACCCTTGCAGGTTGTCTAACACGCAGACTATGCTTATGTACTGTAAACTGTTTTGAGTGATCTAAAGTGACACTTTGGTGCCTGTCACCTCCCTTAAATGTGCCTGTAGTTGTGTGGCATTGATCATCCAGTTCCACAGGGCATTGTTCACAATGAAGCGGTCATCAGTTTGGGATGTGCCAAAGAACGTCCACTTCTATGCCTTTCTGTGACTCTTCCAGTCTGTCAGTATCTCTGTTGCAACCTGCTAATGACACTCTGTGACACTCTAAGCTCAGTAGCCACTTCCATCTGAGAACATCCTGCTTGAAGCCTCGCAATTGCGAGGTACTGTTGATCAATTGTTAGCTGTCGTCTTAGTCTCATGATGTCAAAATGTGAACAGCATGATGAGGAGGACTGTTTAAATACCAATTCTAAATGAACCAGGAATGTTATTGAGTAATTCATGGATCAAATACCTGTTGTGAATTTTGCCGTTAAGCTCCTCGTTAGAGAACAGGAAGTAATGAAACATTGAACAGTTGGACATGTGCATTCAAAAGTTTAGAGAAGGTCACATTAGGTTCACCTGTAAAGGGTAGAGTGCATTTTAGGTTCATCCTGAAATTTCACCCACAAGCCAAATATCCCTAACTTTTTGAGAGTACTGCAGCATGATATTCTGGAGGTCAGTAGTATTTTGATGATGCCACAATAATATAGATATTATGTTTAACTGCCTGCAAAACTAAAACTTCTATATGTTTACCATGACCAATAAGTAATGTATTAAGTTTATAGTAGACTGTTACAGATATGGTGTATCTGTTGATTTTCTTTAATAGAACATTGTAAAAGGGAGAAATTTGTAATGCTACTTTTGTTCTGTTTTTGTCAAAAACCACTTTGGTGCCATGGTCAGCATTGACACCAGCATCTGAGAAATTAAACAGCTAATTCCATGTAAAGGAGCGATTAGGTAAGTGCTCATCTTTTCATTTCCTTTCCGAAAGAACTCTCCCTCCAACAGAATATGTGACAACCAGATATCATCCCCATATCAATCAGCATACTTGCTAACATGAACATTTCACGTCACCCCTCTCTCTGGGTTAATCTAAACCTATAGAGGGACAGAAGGAACATCTGTGAGCCTCCTCCTCTCCCTGCACATGGCCTGCTCGTTCGCGACCAACGCCACACTCCTGCATATAGGCTGAAGTTAGAGCAGTATATTCAGCCTAACATAGGCTAGATCGTGACTAGAGACGCGTTCTTGGCCTGAAATGGTGACCTCAGAAGTACCCCACCCCCCTAAAGCCACACAACCCGAGCTAGATGTGTACAAACAGTATTAGTCTATTAGGCTTAAAGTGGTTGTCTCACTTCAGCAAATGGCATTTATCATGTAGAGAAAGTTAAATACAAGGCACTTACTAATGTATTGTGATTGTCCATATTGCCTCCTTTGCTGGATTGATTCAATTTTCCATCAGATTATCTACTGCTCGTTTCCAGGGGTTATGACCACCCCACAATCCAGCAGTGGTGGCCGTGCTTGCACACATAGGGAAAGGCACCAGCCTATTTGCGCTCCCACAGTCTCAGCCACCAAAGAGGCTGGGACTTTTTCTGATAGTGTGCAAGCACGACCACCACTACTGGATTGCAGGGTGGTTCTAACCATTAAAACAAGCAGTGTATATAATGTGATGGACAAAATAAAAAGGTTTGGTACCGTGTTAGCCAGTAGTGAGAAGTCTTGATGCTCTCCAAAAGGGAAATATAAAATATTGTAATTTAATGTAGCAGGCCATAAAACCTTGAGACAAATTCAGTCTTGTGTCTAGTGTGTCAAAGACAGTCATAAATTTGCATTCCCAATCCCATCTATCTTTTTGCGATTTGAAATGACCCTTTAATATCAATACTTGGAGGTCTGTAATGTTATGGCCAGGATCACAAAAATGTTTGGCAACAGGGAAAGTTGTCTTTTTCTCCTTTATAGTATGACGGCCAAACCTTATCTTCGCTCTGAGTGTCTGCCCTGTTTCCCCCACATAAAGACCCAGAGTGGGACATTTTGTACACATAATGAGGTACACCTCATTGGATGTAAAACATGTGAATAGTTTAGTGAGCTCCTGATCATCAGATTTCTTAAATATGGAGGTTGTCTGAAGCATAGTATGGGAGGGTCTTGGAATATTGTCCTGAGACGGTCATCTTTGAGTAGCGTGTGAGGGTTCGGTGAGGGTTCCCACACCAGAGATGATGGGCCTCCCTGGATTGTCAGGTTTATGTATCTTGGGAAGCATATAGAATATTCAGATTCTGGGATTGCCTGGAGGTTGTCTGAAGCATAGTATGGGAGGGTCTTGGAATATTGTCCTGAGACGGTCATCTTTGCGTAGCGTGTGGTGTAGTTTCTTTGCGGATTTTCTTAGTATCTTTAGTTGTGGGTTGTAAGTCACCACTAGAGGTACACGGTTATTGACTTCTTTTAGTTTATATTGCAGGAGTTGGTTTCTGGGGATCCTGATGGCTCTGTTGATTTGGTCCTTAGTTGTGGTAGGATGGTAGCCCTGGTTTAAAAATGTCCTCTCAAGGAGGCCTAAGTGTTCATCCCTGTCTGTTAGGCTAGAGCAGATACGATTATATCTGATGGCCTGACTGTAGACAAGTCATTTTTCAATATGCTTGGGGTGGAAGCTATCCCATCTCAGGTATGTAGGGTGATCAATGGGTTTTCGATATAGGGATGTGTGTACCAAGTTGTCTCGAATACTTATGGTGGTGTCCAGAAAGTTGATTTCTGTATCCAAGTAATTCAATGTCAGGTTTATGGTGGGATGAAAGTTGTTGAAACTCTCGTGGAACCTTAGAAGATGTTCCTCAGTCGGTCCAGACAATTAGTATGTCATCAATGTAGCGGAAGTAGGCCAAGGGTTTTGTGGAGCAGGACACCAGGAAATCACCTTCTAGTTTTGCGATGAAGAGATTAGCATGCTGTGGCTCCATTTTACTGCCCATAGCGGTTTCCATGCACTGTAGGTATATCTTCTCACCAAACCGGAAATAGTAATGTGTTAGGATAAACTTGGTGAGTTTTAGCACCGACTCCGAAGTAATGTTTGCAGCCTCAAGATACACCTGGCAGACGGTGAGGCCATCCTCATGTGGGATTTTAGAATATAATGATTCCACATCCATAGTGTCTTGGATGGCACCATTAGGGTATGTTTGATAGTTTTTTTTAGTAGGTCAGTGGTACAGTATCTTGGAGATAGCTGGTGGTACTTCTTACTAGTGGTTTGAGGATCCCAACCACCCAGCTTGAGATTTCTTCGGTGAGGGTTCCCGCACCAGAGATGATGGGCCTCCCTGGATTGTCAGGTTTATGTATCTTGGGAAGCATATAGAATATTCAGATTCTGGGATTGCCCGGTATCAGATCTAGAAGCTTTGTAGATTGTGCAGGTAGGCTTTTAATAATTTTTCTTAACTCCATTATATATTTACCAGGTCATTTCAAATCCCAAAGGGATAGACAAGTTCGGGAATACAAAATTTAAGACCGTCTTTGACACACTCAACACAGGACTGAATTTGTCTTGAGCTTTTATGGCCTGCTACAACATCTGAGGAGAAAGAGGGGTTGTCTCCTCTCTAAACTCAGAGACTAACAAAACTTTCACACAGCTTATCTGCAAACTAATTAAGGACTCTTTCTCCAAGACCATTCCTCTGTTTGTTGGTGTTTTGCAATTTATTACTCCACCTCTCTGTTCTTTCCTGTGTATATCCATGTTTTTTTTTTTCATTCCTGGCTTAATGTGATGAAAAAAATGAATCCATCCAGGGAAGGCTACTTTCACACCTGTGCTTTCCCTTTCCGCTATTGAGATCCCTCATAGGATCTTTATAGCTGGGAAAATGTTTCAGTTTTCTCTATTCATTGTCAATGGGGACAAAACTGAACTGAAGGGAATGAAGAGCACCATGCACTCTTTATGCACTCAAAAATACTTTGTATTCTTCATAAAATAATTATTGAGCATCCTTTCTTATAACTCTGCATTGTGTTTTTTCTCTGTTATTCCTCATAGATACTGAAGAAAAAATTGGGTTAAAGCAACGTGCCTTTCTGCAGTCTGACAATTTCAACACTGACTAGACAGTGTGAGAGTCTGTAGGGAGACACCCCTAACTGGTAACACCCAGGTGTCAATTTATTAAAAAAAAGTTCCAGCAGGGATAACAGAGGAACAGCACAATGTAGATCTATAGATGCTCCAGAATTGTGATACTGTGGGGAATATGATTATTTACTGAAACAGACATGTCAGGAGAGCTGAAGCGTCCTCTGTAATGCTATTTCCAAAGTAAATTAATTTGTATGCCTCAAAAATTTGTATAAATTCACTTGAATTACAAAACACTGCACTGGCACCAACTCAAGAATTATTCTTCTAATCAATCAAGAGGATTTTCATTTGTCCAAAGACACAACGGGGCAGATTGACTATTAAAACGGCACAATTTACAACAAAAATTTGGCACACATGCTTCGCATCCCATTTATCAACGTCTTATACATTTTTGTAACCTATGTATGCCTTGCCCAACAAGGGGACATGACTTAGTGGAAAGGGGGCTTCATGGAGAAGGAGTATGGCTTAAAGGGGTTGTCCCACGAAAAAAAATAATTTTGCAATTGCATTTAATTTAAAATGTATGGGTGTACAATTGGTGTAAAGTAGAACTAGCTTAGTTGCCCTGACAAAGCTGGACTGGCGAAAGATCGCCCCTGACGAAGCTGGACTGGCGAAACCCGGGTCGAGTAGGTCTGTGATGAAAAGACTTGTTTTTATGACTGAGATTTTAGACCTTTTTGTAAGTAGAATAAAACCTGTTGATTGCGTTAAATACCTGGTGGAACTTCACTATTTGTACTAATACTTCCCTCTAGGGTGCAGGTGCACCTAGCCTCTGGTAACCGTTTGTGTGGCTACAAAGTGAAATCAACCTGAGCATTGGAGAAAAAAAGAAGGTCTGGGATTGGAACTTTTGCACTCAGAAGGCAGCGCGATCAACAAATTTGTGGACATTTTAACTGTGAAGCGACCTATACTCACGTCGCTTGGTGGATCTGCAGCGCCGATAAGTACACCAAAATTGGAGATTGTTTTTATATTGTTTACATAGCAACCAATCCACCTTTCATTTTTTAAAGCCCATTTGGAAAATGAAAGGTGGAATCTGATTGGTTGCTTTGGGCAACTAAGCCAGGTGTACTTTACACCAGCTTGATAAATGACCCTATTAGTATAACTGCTGAGTTATTCACTGAAATGCATCTGTATAGCGCCACCTGCTGTTTTTTTTTTTTTCTAAACTCTTTGTCCAGCTCACTGAGTTGAAGGCACATGCTCAGTTCCAAACTTCTGATGCATTCTGGGGGTAAAACCAAGTCAACAAATAGGTGGTGTAAGCTACATATTATATAGGTGTACCAGATTTATCATCCATTATCGGCCACTGATAAATCTGGGACAGTGTAGGAATTTCTAAGTTTACAATGTCCTAGTTTTAGAAAAATTAGTAAATCTGCCCCAATGTTTATGACCCTCCTTTTATGAAGCGTTACAGAAAATATTGCAATTCCACTCAAACCAGGCTTAGTCTCTATTCACAATGATGCTAGGGCCCTTGTACACATTGCAACTGCAGCCTTGATGAAGCTCCATTGACTATATAGTATGTGCTTGTTTTCACACAGCTCGATGCAAACTGAAGGGATGAATGATCGTGACTATCATAGTCCAGCGCCATTTAGTTTAAATATCATTGGCACATACCTGTTTACGCAGGACAATGTGCAGCAGACAAAGGAACATTTTTGGTTCTGCATAAAATCTGTGATCACCCGACAAGCAAGCAATCAGCAGCATGCTTACATGGCACAATGATGGGGAACAAGCGTTTCTAATTCCTGAATATGGGAGCATGTAGAGGGGCCCTTAGGTTACGTTGCAGAATAATGAAGTCTCCTGTGAAATTCAGCCAAGTAACCCCTTCAGTACCGAGCCACTTTTCACCTTAAATCCCAGGTCGATTTTTGCAAATCTGACATGCGTCACTATACGTGGTAATAACTTTGGAACGCTTTTACTTATCCAAGCCATTCTGAGAGTGTTTTCTCGTGACACATTGTACTTCGCAATAGTGGTAAATTTGAGTCAATATATTTCACTGTGACGGTATCATCTGTGTCACCGTCGAGTATTCCCTTCTTCCCATGAAATAGCACAGCCAAATAATCCACAGAGCAATAAATCGCTATTATCGCTAGTATCGCCAAATAAGTCCATACATGAGCCAAAGCTGAATGCTGGAACAAGACTTTACTGGAAGCAGCCCAGGCATTCAAACATACCATTTCTTTTATCCCCTGCTCCCATGCAAGAGAGACACCCACAATAAACATATATTAACCCATAACACAAAGGTTACAACCCACATAACATCCTCCCCTCTGCCTGTGATATAATTATGGTACACAATGGTTAACATAATTATCACAGGCAGGACAATACACAATGTCTTTTGTCCTGGAGACAATTTAGAAGTGATCCACTTATTTCCCAAGGACAGAGGCAATACTCCATTCAACATGGGACCGTAATCACATGGTAAGAGGCTGGCAAGTAGTCCTCTCCAAGTACTCGTGGCAAACTCAAAAGAGGGGAGTTTGTCACATATCTTCCCTTTGGGGTTAAGACTAAACAGGTATCTGACCTCCTGTCGGTCAGTACCTAGATTAGTCGGGAAGCCCACCCACAAAGAAACAGTAGCAGAGTTGCCCACCCACGATAAATAGTTAACAGGGTAGCTCACCCACAAGGGGCAGTACTGGTCTGTAGGTCCCAGGTTGTGGTGAAACAGTTCAGCATCCTCAGTCTCCCTGGTGCAGCTAGGAAAACCGCTGGGGCTACTTGGGGGACAGCGGCCAGCGGCGTTCTGCACTGATGCCAGCACTTCTGCTGGGGCGAGGGGGGTGCAAGCCAGTCTTGTAACAAGGGGGTCGGTGGAGCAGAGGCTAGCGGTGCTCTGCCCGGATGCCAGCTCTTCCGCTGGGAAGGGATCAGTGGGTATCGCAGGCTCATCCCCTGCCCCCAGAACTCGGTTGGAGGGATCAGTGGGTATCGCAGGCTCATCCCCTGCCCCCAGAACTCGGTTGGGAAGTAGCTGGGAAGGGGAGGGCTCGCTTACCTCCTCCTCCTGGTATCCCTGCGGAGATGGCTGGGGATCTGGACCGACCGTCCAGCATCCCTGTAGGACTGGCACAGAGCCCGCGGTCTCATCTGCGCCCGTGTAGTGGGGTTTGTGTTCCCCTTTTCCCTGTATCTCCGGCTGCTGTTGGAAGGTGAGGCCAGTTCCCTACAGCAACCAGAGTCCTGGGGAGGAGAGGCCAGAGGGACCCAGCAGCTCCTCCCCCTGGAACTCAGGTTGCCACTGGGGAGAGAGACCAGTTGTCTCCTCTCCCTGTGATATGCACTGCCGCTGGAGATCTGGGCAGGCGGCCAAGCATCCCTGTAGGGCCGGTAGAGAGACCTCGGTCCCATCTCCACCTGCCATCTGTGGGTCCTCCCAGGACAAGTCTATGAGGTTGCTCACCTCTGAGGGTGGTTGGGCAAAAGAGGGTATAATTTCCAGGCAATCCTCTGGGCTGAGGGATGGTGGTTGAGCTAGGTTGAACAGTTGAAGGTAGCTCTGCTCCAGCTCCCACTCCATGGTGACTAGATGAATCAGGTCTGGTCCAAGGTCGTCCGCTCGGGTAACGTCCAGCATGGTATCCCTGATGTTGTGGATGTCCCAGAACCGACATTCTGTGGGGCATCCAAAGTCATCGCCCTCCTCAAAGGCTTCCCACAGTAAGCCCGGACCATCATAATCCTCTCCCTCCAGCAGATAGTGGTTAGTCATCCATGGGTTGCGCTGGGTGGCATACCACTTTAGTGCCCGGTACTCTTTGTCCAGCCACAACTCCTTCCAAATCAGGTTCCACAGTTCCGTCACCCACTCAGCCAAGGGTTGCTTTCCTAGGAAGGGTGACCGCAGGGCCACGAGTACCTGGAACCTCTGTTCCTCACCGGGAAGGCTCTCTCTCCGCCGCCGCTGTACCTCCTCTAAGGCCTCATACCACAGCCCCTTTCGAGTGGCATCTCTCAAGTCCAGTATGCCCTCCTCTGATACAGGCCCATCCTGTTGGGCCAAGTGCAACCTCCAGCGAAACAACTCTTCCATGTTGCTGTAGATAGGAATGCTGCCCGGTAGCTAGCGCTGTCCCTTGAGCTCCTTCAAAGCCAGGGTCGCTGCACGAGTGCCAGCGTTGCCCTCCATGCACCATACACTAGTGCCTTCCTTGAATCCTCTGTGCAGGGAAAAAGAAGGGAAAATCCCGCTGCTTGCCACCAGTTGTGACTGTATCATCTGTGTCACCGTCAAGTATTCCCTTCTTCCCATGAAATAGCACAGCCAAATAATCCACAGAGCAATAAAATCGCTATTATCGCTAGTATCGCCAAATAAGTCCATACATGAGCCAAAGCTGAATGCTGGAACAAGACTTTACTGGAAGCAGCCCAGGCATTCAAACATACCATTTCTTTTATCCCCTGCTCCCATGCAAGGGAGACACCCACAATAAACATACATTAACCCATAGCACAAAGGTTACAACCCACATAACATCCTCCCCTCTGCCTGTGATATAATTATGGTACACAATGGTTAACATAATTATCACAGGCAGGACAATACACAATGTCTTTTGTCCTGGAGACAATTGAGAAGTGATCCACTTATCTCCCAAGGACAGAGGCAAGACTCCATTAGCCACATGGTAGCAAAAGACAGCAAAATACATGAACTTATATAACTATTCAGCTATTGCATAAAACCGGTGCATTCAACATGGGACCATAATCACATGGCAAGAGGCTGGCAAGTAGTCCTCTCCAAGTACTCGTGGCAAACTCAAAAGAGGGGAGTTTGTCACATTCACCTTTTTTTAAAATAAAATAATCCAAAATTGACCAAAAATTATGAAAAATTGGCAATTTTCAAAATTTCTATTTCTCTGCTTTTAAAACAGAAAGTGATACCTCAAAATATTTATTACTTAACATTCCCCATATGTCTACTTTATGTTGGCATCCTTTTGTAAATGTCATTTTATTTTTTTAAATTTTCAACAAAATTTCCCAAACTTTCCAAAATTCTATTTTTTTCAGCACCAATTCAGTTATTAAGTGATTTTGAGGGGCTTAGGTAATGGAAACCACCCATAAATGACCCCATTTTAGAAACTACACCCCTCAAATTATTCAAAACTGATGTTACAAACTTTGTAATAGAGGTGAAATTTCAAAATTTCACTTTTTGGGTAGTTTTTTTATGTTCATTTTTTCTTGCAACACAGCAAGGGTTAACAGCAAAATATATATTACTCTGATTCTGCAGTTTACAGAAATGCCCTATATGAGGCGGTAAACTGCTCTATGGGCACGTGGCAGTGGTCAGAAGGAAAGGAACGCCATATGGATTTTGGAGGCTGATTTCGCTAGAATAGTTTTTAGGCACCATTTTGGATTTGAAGAAACCCTGACATACCCCTACAGTGTAAACCCTCAAAAAGTGACCCCATTTTGGAAACTACACCCCTTAAAAATATATTAGGGGGGGTACTGAGCACTTTGGATCCCGCAGCCATGCAAGGGTTAATGCGCATATAGCACGGGTACGGCTATCAGTGACTGCCGGACCCCTGCCGCTGATCGGGCGCTCGGATTTCAGACCCGGATATCAGCACCGTAAATGTTTGGCGCTGGTATCCTACGGGTTAAACGGGTTGTCTCACTTCAGCAAACCGCATTAATCATGTACAGAAAGTTAATACAAGGCACTTACTAATGTATTGCGATTGTCCAGATTGCCTTCTTTGCTGACTTGATAGATTTTCCATCACATTATACACTGCTCACATCCAGGGGTTACAGCCACCTCTGCAGAGCAGATATGAAGTGGCCGGGACGGGAGCTGCAGCGCATGTGTGTCTATGAGCGATCCTACGGTCTAGGTCACTAAAGAGGCTGGAGACTTTTTCCAATATGGACAATCACAATACATTAAGAAGCAAATTTATTAAGACTGGCATTGTAGACGCCGGTCTTAAGTCCCATAGCTGGCGAAGTTATGAAGAGGCGGTGTGACTGAGCAGGGCAAAGTCGCAGACAGCGGCACAGATAACCGTTGCGCTGCCATCTGTGCCTGAAACACACCAAATTTAGGCGCATTTCAGTATAATAAATGACCCCCTAACTGCCTTGTATTAACTTTCTCTACATGATAAATGCCATTTACCGAAGTGAGACAACCCCTTCAAATAAAAAAAAATTAATAACAGATGCATGACAGACCAATCATATCCATCATAGATCCTGACACTATAGCAAAGAACCAATGAGACAAATTTACCAATGTGATCGTGGCTATACTTGGTCAGACACATAGCACAGCACCAGCTAGCTGGAAAACATGTAGATATTACCTGAAGCAATAAACGGTCTTTAGCTTGGAGGGATTGTCTACAATGCAGTGTGGAAGCAAGGATGCATGACATCTTTCATCCAATAAATAAGGTGTCTCCCCAGATTCCTGGGAACGTCCCTACTTATATCCCTGAGATATTCTGCACAGCCACTAGCTGTCTGGATGCAGGCTTACTAACTCTCCTTCTCAGGGTTTTTCAAAGTTGTAAACCAGGGGCCAGAGTCCAATACTTCCGCTTAATCTGTTATCTAGAATGCCAGAGAAAATTATACAGATCTAAGCTAGAAAATAATTTACAGTGCCTTTTTAATTTACATTTATTATATGCCTTCGTCATACAACATGATGGGAAGTCAACCTGCCAATATAATTACCATTCGTCAGAAATGATACCAAGCTGGGACAAACAAGAATCTTATTGACGGAAATATCCACGTCTATGGGCAGACTGAAATGTATTGACATGTCATAGAAACACACTCCGTTCCAGAGACATGTCTCCACAGATGGCCATGGTCCTTGGTTTCCTTCCACCAGCCTGGCAGCATTTATAAAGGAGATTTCCTGGAGATTTGCCAGGGATTTCTTGCCTGCAGATGAAGGTGCCCAATGTTATTGATTCTATTCCCGATTCTTCACCTCAGGATTGTTCTGGACTATGCCCCAGTCTCACTCTTTCAATTTTTTTCCTGGTTCCTGTGGTTCTCCTTCAGGTATCAACTCCTGACTATGCTTCCTTCTCACCCTTAAGCCTCTTTCACACAAACATTTTTTTTTTGCGTCTACGCTCCTTTTTTTGCGTTCCGTATACGGAACCATTCATTTCAATGGGTCTGCAAAAAACGGAATGCACACGGACGTCATCCATATTTTTTGCGGATCAGTTTTTTGCGGACCGCAAAATAATGAAAAAGCCATACGGTCGTGTGCAAGAGGCCTTAGGCCTGCATCCTAACTGCTAAACAATTGACAACTCCAGCCACGTTCCTGACTTCATTTCAAGTTCTTCGCTACGGGACAACCACCATCAATCAGACATTATTCTGAGGACCATGACCTGGGAATCCGACTGGCAATCACAGGGGAGATTGTTTAGACTCTGCACCTCAAAATAACAATTGGCAAACTAACCGCAGCTTATGGACTCCCCTTCTCCAGAGAGAGAAGTAACAGACACAAGAGGAGCTTGCAGTGCAGGTCCATGAACTGGAATCCCTATTAACACATCTCCAACCTCAAGACTGGTGGGAGGCTTGTGGTCAGGCCAGAAACAATCAGACTAATTAAATTTCTAGCAAAAATGTTCTATTTTCAATTTATGAACACTAGGAGAAGAGGATGGGGAAGATTTATTAAAACTGGTGCAAAGGGACACTGGCTTAGTTGCCCATAGCAACCAATCAAATTCCACCTTAAATTTTTTAGAGCTACTTTGAAAATTGAAAGGTGGAATATGATTGGTTGCTATGGGCAACTAAGCCAGGTCTACTTAACACTAATTTTGATAAACCTCCCCCAATATGTGACAGTAGTGGGCAGTAGCTGGTTGCGGTGGTCATGTCACGTCATCAAGCCTGATTCTCACTATTAAATTTGGGGGTCAGACATAGCCTGGGGTGACAGAATGGAGGATTTTAAATGGTAAATATCCTACAGAGCTGGATGGTTTTGCATTTTAGATACATAATTGGATTTTTTGTACTCACCGTAAAATCCTTTTCTCGTAGTAGGCATTGGGGGACACAGCACCATGGGTATATGTCCAACTACCACTAGGAGGCGATACTAGACATAAAAAAAAGTGTTGGCTCCTCCCCGTTGGGCTATACCCTCTCCACAGACACTAGGCAGATCAGTTTGTACCAAAAGCAGTAGGAGAGAGAAGAAAGGCAAGGAACCAACAACTCCCGTACCGAGAAAGATCAAGAGACCAGCCCGGAGAAGCGGAAGTAAAAAACATAGGGTGGGATCTGTGTCCCCCAATGCCTACTAGGAGAAAAGGATTTTACGGTGAGTACAAAAAATCCAATTTTCTCGTGCATGGTATTGGGGGACACAGCACCATGGAACGTTCCAAAGCAGTCCCCGAGGGTGGGAAAAGAACAGCCATGCCACCTGTTGGGCATACAGGTGCGGGAGAACCATGTGACCCAACAGGAGAAAGGCACGGAATAGGCAGGAAGCCTCATAACAAGGGAGAAACCCCAAGAAAGCCACAGTGACGACTGCCAGCACCCCAGGACAAATGCCTGGGAGAACGACCCAGCTCAGCCGAAAGCTGGAGAGAAAGTAGGACAGCATCGCGTATTGGAGCTACCCAACATTCTAATTGTCACAGGCGAAAGCACAAACACCCTGAGGCCAACCCCTGACGGGCCAGGGGAGCAAGAGAACATGGAATCACTGAAGGCCAAACGAGTGAGGGAAGCCATAGCAAGGCTCACTGTGAAGGGAGCAAGTCTCCCCTCACCGCAAAGCAGGTGAAGAAGTTAAGCACCCTATTGAAAGGAAAAAATCCCAAAGGCGCTAAGGGAAACCACCAACCCTTGGAATGGGAGGGGGTTGTAAGTAAAAACCAGGAAGAGAGAAAAGATAAGACCTGCATCCCCAAACCAGGAAACGAGAAACGAGCCTCCGAAAAAAAAATATCGCTGAGAAGCGCAAGACCGGAGAAACTCTGGCCAAACGAAGTATCAGGGAAAAAAGGGGACCAGATGCAGGCCCAGGAAAACTCAGCAGGTGCACACTGGAGTGAGGGAAGCCATAGCAAGGCTCACATATGAAGGGAGCAGGACTCCCCCCACCACGAAGCAGGTGATGAAGTTAAGCGTCCTATTGAAAGGTGAAAACCCCAAAGGCGCTAAGGGAAACCACCAACCCTTGGAAAGGGAGGGGGTTGTAAGTAAAGGCCAGGAAAAAAGAAAACATAAGATAAGCCCTGCATCCCAAAACCAGGAGACGAGGAACGAGCCTCTGAAAACAAAATATCGCTGAGAAGCGCAAGACCGGAGAAACTCCGGCCAAATGAAGTATCAGGGAGATGCAGGCCCAGGAAAGCTCAGGAGGGACACACTGGACTGAGTGACATGGGATGAGAAGGAGAGTACTCCCAACAGTCTAAGGAGGAAGGTTCTACAAACAGGAGGAAGTCCCTCCCGAAGGAGACCATAAGGTGGAAATGCAAACCGTATAGCACTAAACCACTCAACACCAGGTACTTGACTTGGGAGGATGGGAAGATAGACACGAATCCCAAGAGGACCACAAGGCTATTGGAACCCGCAAGGGGAACAATCAACCCAGGCCCCTCCCAAACAACGATCATACAGAATCTGTGTGGTCAAATGAACGGGGACAAGGAATCCAGAAAGGAGTACCCGCTATGGGCTCATAAGGAACCAGGAACTGAACCACCAGAGGACAACAAAAACCAGAATATCCAAGAAAAAATGAAAAGAACCACCATATGGGAAGGAATTGGCCATAGACAACTAGCCATTCTAAGAATAGTAGCTAGCAATCTGCATACATTGTCCCGGGGAGGGCAAGTACAGCGGCTTGGGTTGTACCACTAAAACAACAGACAACAGAATGGCAAAGTCGCTATAAAAGAAACGGGAGTGACTACACGAAATGTAGAAACCAGCTGGAACCGACATACAGAAGACTCCCAGGGGGAGAGAGTACCAGACAGGCGCAGACAATAGCAAGGTCCCAGGGGACTGCCCCTCTGTCAGATAGCACAACTAAGCAGAGAATATAAGGGAACACCCGGACCCAGAAGGAACTACGGAACCCTGTCCGATGCCAGAGCAATCAGCAGAAAATTCACCTACCAGGCAGGTGTGTGGCGCTCAGTGGTTCTGTCCCTGACTCATCAGGGAGGACGTCCAGCAAGGATAATGTTGCTGACCCCAGAAGGATTCCGTGTGGCGGATGACATCCAGAGATGGCCAAAAACTGCTGCAGCGGCCAGTGCTCACTAAGCCACGTACCCCAACACGGAGAAGAGCAAGTGGAGATCACTGTACTCCACCATGTATGGTCCGCCCTGTAATAGAAAACAACGCAGGTACTCCTTTATAATATGGGGAACTCGGAGTGCAGCAGACAGTAGTATTTGATAGGGATGGCAATAGCAACCCTAGCACAAAAGCCAACAACCACCTGGCCATGGTGTAGGGAGCGTGGTTGTATGTGGACCACCCACCAGATCAGAACAGATCAGCCATATACTGGGTACACCAGAAGTAGCAATAGACCGACAAGGTGGAGTTGGGGGTTGGGCTGGCCCACCCCTGCCAGATATGGTTACCGTGTACATGCTGAACCAGGATGGCCGTTGTGGACAGTGCCTTGAGAAGTACAAGGAGCATGACAGTAACGGAGTGGCAGATGTAGGAAGAACCAAAAAGGGAAGTAACCAACATCCGCAGCACAGATTAGAGCACCCAGGAAGGAAGCACCCAGAAATACAGAAACTGTATGGGCCACAGATTGCACCATAGGGCCCAGCACGTGGGTACTAAAAATACACGCCTAAAACCGAGGTAAAGTGGCTGCATGTTGCACTCTAAGGAGGGTGGAAACAAAGCCACAGCATCCGGGAATGCGACCGCATTTGGAGGAAGCAGATCCTCAACCTGTAAGGTAGAAATACGGCTGTGTGGTGTAGAGATACGACCAGAGAGGTGCAATGGGTACAGCATCTGGACATGGAAGAGGTACTAGATTTAAGATTAGAGCGATGTGGCCGCATGGTGCACCCTAGGACCAGAGAAGTGCAACGGCTGCCACGTTAGCAATGGTACCTATATTCCGCTCGGGAAGGGGAAAATAGGGCCGCACGGTACCACAAAGAACGACAGGTGCACGCCACAATTAGGCGAGTGCAATGGCAACTGAAGGAGGCCCTCTATTTCACCTAAAAAGAGGGAAACAGGGCCGCATAGTACACCATAGAGAGACAGACAGATGTAACGGCTGCAGCATCGGAGACTGTGCAGGAACTCTACCTAAGAAGGGAGTAAGATGGTTGTTTGGTGCAGGGAACCTGGGGCTGGATTGGCAGGCAGGAGAGGCCCCTCCCAGGCTCCCCCCACGGAGGGGAGGTGACGGAGTAAGCCCGGGAAGGTCAGAAAGTGGGCAGGGAGTTGCGGCCTAGTAGGCCCGAAAAGCCGGGGCCTAAATTAGTGGAGCGCGGCCGGGGACGAACGGCCGCGATCGCGGAAGTGCCCCAGAGCTGCCGCAACAAACGGTGGCCAGGTGGGGGAGAGAACTGAAGAAGCGACCCCCAGAGAGAAAAACGGAAGGCCAGGGGGCTTCTGGGGCCAGGATACAGCTGAGAGATGTAGGTATGCGGGAAGGGAGGAAGGGGGGAACTGATTGAAGAAAAAATTAAAAAGTAGCAGGATGACCTGCACAAAAAGCAGGTCAGGTCTGCCCCCTACGGACACTAGAACAAGACTGATCTGCCTAGAGTCTGTGGAGAGGGTATAGCCCAACGGGGAGGAGCCAACACTTTTCTTTATGTCTAGTGTCGCCTCCTAGTGGTAGTTGACATATACCTGTCATTACCAGAGCTTTGGGACGTTCTCACAGCTCTGTTTCTCCACCCCTGTGATGATGTCACTACTAGAGCTGGGAGGAGTTCTCACTGCTCTGTTTACTTTTGGTTTCCTTCCTCCCAGCTGTTCCTCATGCGTTTGATTTCCCTCTCTTTATATCACCCCTCCTCCTATTGTAGGGCGTGGATTATAGTTCTCATTTCAGTTGTAGCTCTTGCTTTAGTATCTTCACTTGTAGCTATCAGTTCACTGGACCTGTGTTCTGCTGCAGCATTGTTGTGTACCTGATTACTTTCTGACTGGATCTGAGGTGGCCACGGTTCCCTCCATATACTGAGTAGGGCACCGGTGGCCGTGCCCCTTCCACTATTGTAGGGGTTACAGTGGTCATCAGTCTTAGGTACGTGGGCATGCCTCGTTCCGCCATTTGGATCCGGGCATGTGCTTTAGCAGCATAGGGAGAGCTTTGAGGGTCGGACAGGGGTCACCCTTTATCCTCCCTAGTTTGGGTCCGGTCAGTAACTCTTTTACTGTGTATACTACTGTTGCTCACATACAGCCGTGACATTACAATCCACCAAAACCGTCCTTTTTTTACATGGATCCGCTTTCTGGCCTGGTTGACCGCATGCAGGGTCTTTCTTTGGAAGTAGCGGATCTCCGTCAATCTATGACTCAGCTTCAAGCATTGGGCTCTGCTCCGGCTCATGGAGTTTGTTGCGAGCCAAAGGTCTCACTTCCGGAAACGTTCTCCGGGGGCAGTGAGAATTTTGTTCGCTTCAGAGAGGCATGCAAACTCCATTTTTGCTTGTGTCCCCACTCCTCTGGTAAGGAGGAGCAGAGGGTGAGGATTGTCATCTCCCTGCTCAGGGGTAATGCTCAGACTTGGGCTTTTTCGCTGCCATCAGGGGATCCCTCCCTTCGATCCGTGGAAAGATTTTTTGTGGCCCTGGGGCAGATTTACGATGACCCGGATCGTGTTGCTCTGGCCGAATCTAACTTACGTGTTTTATGCCAGAACAAACTGTCTGCGGAGCTTTATTGTTCTGAATTTCGGAGATGGGCAGCTGATTCGGGTTGGAATGATGCTGCACTCCGGAGTCAGTTCTGTCATAGTCTCTCAGAGAGATTGAAAGATGCGTTTGCTTTCCATGAGAGACCAACGTCCTTAGAGTCTGCCATGTCATTGGCGGTACGCCTTGACAGGCGTCTAAGAGAAAGAAACGAGACCTCTCTGTCCAGCCATTGTCAGTCTAGGGGCAGTGGTGCGGACTCATTCAGTGTGCAGGGGCCTCATCCTGTCTCGCTCCCCTCTGAGGAGGAGCCCATGCAGCTAGGTCGACTTGCCCCTGATAAAAGAGGATTTAGTCGAGTATGGTGTGTTTTTGTTGTGGGGGCATAGGTCATTTGGCAAATGTTTGTCCGTCTAGGAGATTCTTGAACTGTACTAAGAGCGATAATAAGAGAAAAACCTCAAAAGGTAAATCATCAAATTCTGCTTCATCTGCTACTTTGGGCAAAGTTGATGTAGGAATTGATGCTTTTCCTCTGAAATGCAGTTCGCGTTTTCTCCTGTCTGCCAGGGTGGCGCTAGAGAGCAAAGTCATTTCTTGTGAGATTTTTGTCGATAGTGGAGCGGCCGTCAATCTTATTGACACTCAATTTGTAGCCATGCATGGTTTTCAGGTTTGCACATTAGAAAAGGATATACCTGTTTTTGCTATTGACTCTGCTCCACTCTCATAGAGATCTCTGAAGGGCATTGTTCACAATATCCGGCTAGCTGTAGGTGACACTCATGTGGAGGATATATCTTGTTTTGTCCTTAACGGATTGCCTTCTCCTCTAGTTTTGGGGTTACCCTGGCTCACTAGACATAACCCCACTATTGATTGGCAAGGAAGGCAAATAATGAGTGGAGTGACTTTTGTAGAGAGAATTGTCTCACAGCGACTTTTGCAGAGGTGTCTACTAAAACTGTGCCATCATTTCTCTCTGATTTCTCGGACGTGTTTTCCGAGAGCGGTGTTCAGGAGCTACCTCCTCACCGGGAGATTGACTGTCCCATTAACCTCATTCCCGGCGCCAAGCTGCCAAAAGCACGCCTCTACAATCTCTCACAACCGGAAAGAATCGCAATGCGAACCTATATCTCCGAGAGTCTCGAGAAGGGGCATATTCGTCCCTCAAAGTCACCTGTGGCCGCGGGTTTTTTTTTTGTTAAAAAAAAAGATGGCTCTCTGAGACCTTGCCTAGATTTTAGGGAGCTGAACCGTATCACGATTCGCGATCCCTATCCCCTTCCTCTGATCCCGGACCTCTTCAACTAAATTGTTGGGGCCAAGGTGTTTTCCAAATTGGATTTGAGAGGCGCGTACAACCTGGTCAGGGTCAGAGAGGGGGATAAATGGAAAACGGCCTTTAATACCCCTAACGGGCATTTCGAGAATCTCGTTATGCTTTTCGGCCTGATGAATGCTTCGGCCGTCTTTCAGCATTTTGTTAATAGTATTTTCTACCATTTAATGGGGAAATTTGTATTGGTGTATCTTGATGATATTTTGATTTTTTCCCCTGATGTTCAGACCCATCAGGATAATCTTTTTCAGGTTCTGCAGATTCTGCGGGAAAATAAATTGTACGCCAAGCTGGAGAAATGTCTTTTTATGGTATCGGAGATTCAATTTCTGGGTTTTCTCCTCTCTGCTTCTGGTTTTCGCATGGATCCGGAGAAGGTCCGTGCTGTACTTGAGTGGGAGCTTCCTGAGAATCAGAAGGCATTGATGCGCTCTCTGGGTTTTGCGAACTATTACAGAAAGTTCATTTTGAATTATTCCTCTGTTGTCAAACCCCTTACTGACATGACAAAAAAGGGGGCAGATTTTTCCTCTTGGTCGGAGGAGGCGCTTGCAGCCTTTTCTAAGATTAAAGAGAGTTTTGAGTCTGCTCCCGTCTTGGTGCATCCCGATGTTTCCTTACCTTTTATTGTTGAGGTGGATGCTTCCGAGGTGGGTGTGGGTGCGGTTTTGTCCCAGGGCCCTTCTCCTGCCAAATGGCGACCCTGTGCCTTTTTCTCTAAAAAACTCTCCCCGGCAGAGAGAAACTATGATGTGGGAGAAAGGGAGTTGTTGGCCATCAAGTTGGCTTTCGAGGAATGGCGCCATTGGTTGGAGGGGGCCAGGCACCCTATCACCGTTTTTACCGACCATAAGAATCTGGCATACTTGGAGTCGGCCAGGCGTATGAATCCGAGACAGGCCAGATGGTCTCTGTTCTTCTCCAGATTCAATTTTGTTGTTACATTCCGACCTGGGATAAAAAATGTGAAGGCTGATGCTCTCTCTCGCTGTTTTCCGGGAGGAGGAAACTCCGAGGACCCGGGTCCCATTTTGGCGGAGGGGGTAGTTGTTTCTGCTCTATATTCCGATTTGGAGGCCGAGGTCCAGGCTGCCCAGACTGAGGCACCTGCCCGTTGTCCTTCTGGTAAGTTGTTTGTGCCTCCTGAGCTACGTCACAAACTCTTTAAGGAGCATCATGATACGGTTCTTGCTGGTCACCCCGGGAGTAGAGCCACGGTAGATCTCATTGCTCGGAGATTTTGGTGGCCGGCTCTTCGTAAGTCGGTGGAGGGTTTTGTGGCTGCTTGTGAGACGTGCGCTCGCGCTAAGGTCCCTCGTTCACGGCCTTCAGGTTCCCTTCTCCCGTTACCCATACCTTCCCGTCCTTGGACACACCTGTCCATGGACTTTATCACGGATCTTCCTCGTTCCTCGGGGAAGTCGGTGATCCTGGTGGTGGTGGACCGTTTTAGCAAGATGGCTCATTTCGTACCTTTCCCTGGTTTACCCAATGCTAAAACGTTGGCGCAAGCTTTTGTCGACCATATTGTTAAATTGCACGGCATTCCCTCTGATATTGTTTCCGATAGAGGCACGCAGTTTGTGTCCAGGTTCTGGAAGGCTTTCTGTTCTCGCCTGGGGGTTCGGCTGTCCTTCTCTTCTGCTTTTCACCCGCAGTCGAATGGTCAGACTGAGCGCCTCAATCAGAATCTGGAGACATATTTGCGCTGTTTTGTGGCAGAGAACCAGGAGGATTGGTGTTCATTTCTCCCTCTTGCTGAGTTTGCTCTGAACAACCGTCGTCAGGAATCTTCTGATAAGTCACCATTCTTTGGTGCATATGGGTTCCATCCGCAGTTTGGGACATTCTCGGGAGGGGCTCTTTCTGGTTTACCTGAGGAGGAGAGATTTTCCTCGTCTTTGTCTACCATTTGGCAAAAGATTCAGAGTAATCTTAAAAAAATGAGTGAGAGGTATAGGCGTGTGGCTGATAAGAGACGTGTGCCTGGTCCGGACCTGAATGTGGGTGATCTGGTGTGGTTGTCTACAAGAAATATTAAACTGAAGGTTCCCTCCTGGAAATTGGGTCCCAAGTTTATTGGGCCTTATAAAATATTGTCAGTCATCAATCCTGTTGCCTTCCGTCTTGATCTTCCACGGGTTTGGAAGATACATAATGTATTTCACAGATCTCTCTTAAAACCATATGTCCAGCCCACGGTACCCTCCTCTTTGCCTCCTCCTCCGATTTTGGTTGATGGAAATCTGGAGTTTGAGGTTTCCAGAATTGTGGACTCTCGCATTGTCCGCGGTTCTCTTCAGTACCTCGTTCATTGGAAGGGTTATGGTCCTGAGGAGAGGATGTGGGTTCCGGTGTCGGACATTAAAGCCACTCGCCTCATCAGGGCATTTCATAGGGCTCATCCTGAGAAGGTGGGTCCTGGGTGTCCGGAGTCCACCCGTAGAGGGGGGGGTACTGTCACTACCAGAGCTTTGGGATGTTCTCACAGCTCTGTTTCTCCACCCCTGTGATGATGTCACTACTAGAGCTGGGAGGAGTTCTCACTGCTCTGTTTACTTTTGGTTTCCTTCCTCCCAGCTGTTCCTCATGCGTTTGATTTCCCTCTCTTTATATCACCCCTCCTCCTATTGTAGGGCGTGGATTATAGTTCTCATTTCAGTTGTAGCTCTTGCTTTAGTATCTTCACTTGTAGCTATCAGTTCACTGGACCTGTGTTCTGCTGCAGCAAGCACTCCGGATATTGCCAGCTGTCCTTGGATCCGTCTTCTCTGCGGCTGCAACACCTTCAGCTAAGTGTACAGACATTGTTGTGTACCTGATTACTTTCTGACTGGATCTGAGGTGGCCACGGTTCCCTCCATATACTGAGTAGGGCACCGGTGGCCGTGCCCCTTCCACTATTGTAGGGGTTACAGTGGTCATCAGTCTTAGGTACGTGGGCATGCCTTGTTCCGCCATTTGGATCCGGGCATGTGCTTTAGCAGCATAGGGAGAGCTTTGAGGGTCTGACAGGGGTCACCCTTTATCCTCCCTAGTTTGGGTCCGGTCAGTAGCTCTTTTACTGTGTATACTATTGTTGCTCACATACAGCCGTGACAATACCCATGGTGCTGTGTCCCCCAATGCCATGCACGAGAAAGAAGGTTTACTGAAAAACTGGAAATATCCCTTTTAATCAGAAATGATGAAGATCTCAATATTGCAAGCAATGGGATCAGGTTTAATTGTTCTCAATAGCACTGACATTACAATATCCATGTGCTACATGCATGAGGACCTCCTGAAAGGGGTGACCCAGTCATTTCAAGCTTTCCACAGGATAGGGGATAACTATATTATATTGGTAGGCATCTGACTGCTGGTACCCACATCAATCAAGAAAGGTGGGCCCCCTGAAAAGAATGAAATGAATGGAGCAGCTGGTCAAGCATCGATGGGACTGCAAAAAATAACCAATCGCTGTCTGGTATTCATACATAATGAATGGAGCAGCCGTGCGCATGCTCGACCAGCCACTAAGTTAATTTCAGGAAAGCTCTGTGGGACAGGGAACCCTGCCCCTTTAAAAGGTCTAACCAAAATAAAGGTACCATTTAAAACCCCTTGAATACCAGAGTTTTTTTGGGGGGGGTTTCTTTCGTTTTGGCATTTTCACTTTTCTTCCCTGTCTTCACAGAGCCATGACTTTTTTATTTTTCTGTTCATATAGCCGTATGAGTGCTTGTCTTTTGCGGGACATTTCACACTTTCTAATGCCACCATTTAAGGCTACTTTCACACTACCGTTCAGAGCGGGTCCGTCTGATGTCTGCACAGACGGATCCGCTCCTATAATGCAGACGTTTGGATCCGTTCAGAACGGATCCGGCTGCATTATAGTTTAAAAAAAATTCTAAGTGTGAAAGTAGCCTGAACGGATCCGTCCAGACTTTACATTGAAAGTCAATGGGGGACGGATCCGTTTGAAGATTGAGCCATATTGTGTCATCTTCAAACGGATCCGTCCCCATTGACTTACATTGTAAGTCTGAACGGATCCGTTTGCCTCCGCACGGCCAGGCGGACACCCGAACGCTGCAAGCAGCGTTCGGGTGTCCGCTTGCTGAGCGGAGCGGAGGCTGAACGCTGCCAGACTGATGCATTCTGAGCGGATCCGCGTCCACTCAGAATGCATTAGGGCTGGACGGATGCGTTCGGGGGCCGCTTGTGAGCCCCTTCAAACGGAGCTCACAAGCGGACACCCGAACGCTAGTGTGAAAGTAGCCTAATACTGCATACAAATGTGGAATGAATTGGAAAAAATGAAAATATGCAATTCCGTCACAGTTTTACGGGTTTTGACCCTATGCGGACAAAATTGACCTGTGCCTTTCATTCTATCTCATTATGATTATAAAGATACCACATTTGTATAGTTGTTTTTTTTACGTCGCCATATTCGGACCCCCATAATTTTATAGTTATTTCCACCGAGCTGTGTAGGGGGCCCAGGCGATGATCTGTAGATTTTGGCGATACCATTTTCGAGTGTGTGTGACTTTTTGATCACATTGTATTCCATTTTGATGGGTAAGTGAAGCAATGAAAAAATGGTGAATGGGTAAAATGTTTATATTTATTTTTTTATTCTAGGAAAAGGGAGGCGATTACAATTTTAATTTTTTTAATGTTACTTTTTTTTTTTTTTTTGCTCCTCTAGAAGGCCTCTACTGCCGTTCAATATTCCAAAAAACTACAACATAAGCTCCACTTGCACACTGGGTCACTTCATTAGAATGAAGGACCGGTTTCCCCGAACGCTGCATGGCGGAAGTGCACTCCTCCAGGTTTCTCGGCATTTAGATGCTGTGTTCACGCTTGACCATGGTATCTAAAGGGTTAAATGTCTGCACTCTGCATTATTGCCGGTCACAGATATTAGCTGCGGGCCTGTGCTGTTTGAAACAGCAGAGACACGCCGGCTATGGTGCCCGCTGCGCTTGCAAACAGGCTCCATATTTAAAGACCCTCCCAGCACCATTCATGTACAGCGTTGGAGTCTAAGGGTAAAAGGAGGCAAACCTGCATGTCACAGCTGCAGCACTGAAAACAAAGCCTGGCAGGGTCCCTGAAAGTGGTGATACTGGAATGGGGAGGGATTTGTCAGGTGAGTATTGGGTGTTATTATTTTAAAGGGGTTTTCCAAGAATATTACCTTGATGGTCTATCAATATCTGTTCAGCAGGCGTCCGACTCCTTATTTTGCAGTAGCTCCATCTACAAAAACAGGTGCCAGAACTAAACTGCTCCATCCACTATGTAGTGGTTACTGCTGAGCCGCTCGCATTGAAGTGAATGGAGTGGATGAAGCTGTGTAGGTCTGGTGCCTATTTCCAGCAAGGATTGGCCATCAATATACTGTCAGGTCCATAAATATTGTGACATCGACATAATTCTAACATTTTTGGCTCTATACACCACCACCATGGATTTAAAATGAAACGAACAAGATGTGTTTTAACTGCAGACTGTCAGCTTTAATTTGAGGGTATTTACATCCAAATCAGGTGAACGGTGTCGGAATTACAACAGTTTGCATATGTGCCTCCCACTTGTTAACTGACCAAAAGTAATGGGACAATTGGCTTCTCAGCTGTTCCATGGCCGGGTGTGTGTTATTTCCTCATTATTCCAATTACAATGAGCAGATAAAAGGTCCAGAGTTCATTTCAAGTGTGCTATTTGCATTTGGAATCTGTTGCTGATAACTCTCAAGATGAGATCCAAAGAGCTGTCACTATCAGTGAAGCAAGCCATCATTAGGCTGAAAAAACACAACAAACCCATCAGAGAGATAGCAAAAACATTAGGCGTGGCCAAAACAACTGTTTGGAACAGTCTTAGGCCTCTTTCACACTACCGTTTTTTTTTACCGTTTTGCGTTCCGTATACGAACCATTCATTTCAATGGTTCCGCAAAAAAAACGGAATGTACTCCGTATGCATTCCGTTTCCGTATTTCCGTTTTGTTGAATGATAGAACATGTAACGGGCCGTTTCAGCAGACAAGGGGTTAAAATCCGTTCAGGCGATATGCCCCTTTCTGAGAGACAGGCACAGCTACTGCAGAACACCAACTCCCGAACTGGATCCAAAATAGCACTCCAAACTGGAACCTCACGAATAGCTGCTAGCAGACGAACAGGAATCAGCTTACACTCCTGGCAATCAGTCTCTAACAGCATACAGCGGATCCCCCCAATAACGAGACAAGGCTCCGTGTTGAGGGTCAAGCAGTGGTCTGAGGTGCTGGCACACCCAGCCTGTTTTTTATTACAGTTGTTGCAATTACAGGTCCGCCCACAGGGAGGTATAAAACAACCAAGCCCATCTGGTGTACACGCCCCTAGGGGACCAGAATGAAGACTTGTGACATAGGACAGATATGCAGCACTGTAGGATACAGAGACAATACATCCCCACAATGCATCATGGTTTCCTCCTCTCTGCCCTGGAGACACCCGAGGCGTAATTTAATTATCTCTCAAGACAAAGAGAAATCACCAATACACATGTGCAGACAACAGGACAGACATCACCCTTTAAAACACACAATGGGACAATGGCACAATAGAAACACACCCAGCATTTTCCTCCCAAGCTGACAAGTTACACTTATTATAAATTGTTACAACTTTGTGAGTTTACATTGGCCATACACATAACTTACATCAATTTAAACAGTATAACTTGGGGACAAACCTATCCAACATTCACTTGAATAGGTTCAGGGGTTTAAAAGTTAGTATGGGCCATAATCCTGAGGCAAGAGGCTGATAAACAGGCCTCTCCAAAACCCAGTGGCGAGGTTGGTTTCGCCACAGAACATGTCCTATTATTGCCCGCAAATCACGTTCCGTGGCTCCATTCAAGTCAATGGGTCTGCAAAAAAAACGGAACACATGCGGAAATGCATCCGTATGTCTTCCATATCCGTTCCGTTTTTGCAGAACCATCTATTGAAAATGTTATGCCCAGCCCAATTTTTTCTATGTAATTACTGTATATGCCATACGGAAAAACGGAAAGGAAACGGTAACACAACGGAAACAAAAAAACGGAACAACGGACCGCAAAACACTGAAATAGCCATACGGTAGTGTGAAAGTGGCCTTAAAAAGAAGGAACGCACCGTTGAGATCAGCAACACCAAAAGACCCGGAAGACCACGGAAAACAACTGTGGTGGATGACCGAAGAATTCTTTCCCTGGTGAAGAAAACACCCTTCACAACAGTTGGCCAGATCAAGAACACTTTCCAGGAGGTAGGTGTATGTGTGTCAAAGTCAACAATCAAGAGAAGACTTCACCAGAGTGAATACAGAGGGTTCACCACAAGATATAAACCATTGGTGAGCCTCAAAAACAGGAAGGCCAGATTAGAGTTTGCCAAACTACATCTAAAAAAGCCTTCACAGTTCTGGAACAACATCCTATGGACAGATGAGACCAAGATCAACTTGTACCAGAGTGATGGGAAGAGAAGAGTATGGAGAAGGAAAGGAACTGCTCATGATCCTAAGCATACCACCTCATCAGTGAAGCATGGTGGTGGTAGTGTCATGGCGTGGAACTGGTTCTCTTGTATTTATTGATGATGTGACTGCTGACAAAAGCAGCAGGATGAATTCTGAAGTGTTTTGGGCAATATTATCTGCTCATATTCAGCCAAATGCTTCAGAACTCATTAGATGATGCTTCACAGTGCAGATGGACAATGACCCAAAGCATACTGCAAAAGCAACCAAAGAGTTTTTTAAGGGAAAGAAGTGGAATGTTATGCAATGGCCAAGTCAATCACCTGACCTGAATCCGATTGAGCATGCATTTCACTTGCTGAAGACAAAACCGAAGGGAAAATGCCCCAAGAACAAGCAGGAACTGAAGACAGTTGCATTAGAGGCCTGGCAGAGCATCACCGGGGATGAAACCCAGCGTCTGGTGATGTCTATGCGTTCCAGACTTCAGGCTGTAATTGACTGCAAAGGACTTGCAACCAAGTATTAAAAAGTGAAAGTTTTATTTATGATTATTATTCTGTCCCATTACTTTTGGTCCCTTAACAAGTGGGAGGCACATATGCAAACTGTTGTAATTCCTACACCGTTCACCTGATTTGGATGTAAATACCTTCAAATTAAAGCTGACAGTCTGCAGTTAAAGCACATCTTGTTCATTTCATTTCAAATCCATTGTGGTGGTGTATAGAGCCAAAAATGTTAGAATTGTGTTGATGTCCCAATATTTATGGACCTGACTGTAAAAAGTCCTGGAAAACCTATTTTAGTTATTGCCCCCCTTGGCCAATTTTTTGCTTACCAGAGAACACACTTACATATTTCTGCTTTTTTAAGGAAATGTAAATGGTACTTGCAAGCAAGGAAAGAACCTCTCACCGTAAATGTCAGATATTAATTCAGGCATTAAACAATAGAATGCATTACATTGCAACCATTAATACATCAAACCCCAGCAAACTCCTTTTCCCAGCATACTGTATTACAAAATTATCACTCATATACACAGTTGAGTCACATTATTATGACCACTTTCTACTTCTGGAGTTGGCAGCAGGTAGCTCATGAAGGAAGTCACATGTGACCTGGCTTGGTGGGTTTATAAGGTGTGAGATAGGCTGTCTGCACACATATGCCTCATTGCTGTCATGGGTAAAAGACTTTCGGGCCAAGGGTGGCAGCATTTCTGAAACTGAACTTTGTGATCTGTCCACGTGCTGCTGGTTACCATTGTGAATTTGCAATGTGGAAACTGTGGAGAACCACGTGCCACTGATGTGAGAGGTGAATGTCAGCTATGAAGGTGCGTGAGGGTGGACAGATACGCTACAGTGAAGCAGCTCTCCACAAAGCGAACTAGCTACCAGACGTGTATAAAACAACAGTTTAGTGATCCTGACTGCATATGGGGCTACGAAGCAGATAGATGGTCACTGCATCTCTGCAGTTGCATTGGCAGAAAACGTGTCAATTATTGTGGCAGTATTAGAATTGGACCTCTACTGACTGGCAAAGAGTTGCCTTTTCCAATGAGTCTTGTTTTCTGCTTCATTGAACAGATGTAGGTTGGCATGTCAGTTGAGAACAAACACCCTGCAAGCGTTGCTTGAAGTACACAAGCTGGTGGTGGCAGTGTTATGGTCTGAGGAATGTTTTCGTGGCATTCTCTGGGCCCACTCCTCCATGTGGATGGCACTCTCAACCGACGTAGGTATGAATCCACCCCTGTAGATCACATACAACCATACATGCCGATTGCCTTCGCTGGGGAGAATGGAATCTTCCAGCAAGACAACGTGACAGGTCACACGGCTAGAAATATCCGATATGGTTGGAAGAGTATGACCAAGACTTTCAAGTATTACCCTGGCCACCTAATACCCCGAACCTGAACACAACTGAGCATGTATGGGACCATCTCAATCGTCATGCTTGCTCTACGGAACCTCCCCCACGCACTCTCCTGCAACATTGCAGTAATCATGGCTCCAGATACCTGTGACAACCTACCAGGCCCTTACTGAGTCACTCCCAGCCAGTTTAGCTGCTGCCCAAGCTGCACAGAGTGAGGGCTCGTTCACACGACCGTGTGAAGCCGTGCCCGTATTGCGGACCGCATTTGCACGGGTCCCGTTCCGTGGCCATTCCGCATCACGGATGCGGACCCATTAATTTTAATGGGTCCGCAAACCCGGAGATGCGGAACGGTGCGGAACAGAACCACGGAACGGAACACTACGGAGTGCTTTCTGAGGTTCCGTTCCGTGCTTCCGCACCGCAAAAAGATAGAGCTTGCTCTATCTTTATGCGGAATGGAGGGATCGCGGACCAAGTCAAGTGAATGGGGCCGTGATCCCTATGCGGCTGTCACACGGCAGGTGCCTGTGCTTAGCGGACCGCAATTTGCGGTCCACAGCACAGGCTTCACACGGTCGTGTGAATGAGCCCTGATTGTGTTGGATATTAGTTGGTGGTCATAATAACCTGACTCGACTGTGTATAACATGACACCTTGAAATAAAATGTAAGCAAATGAAAAACTAAATAAGACGTTAAACATGTAGAAGAAAAAGGAAAAAACATTTCATACACTACTAAACAAACTGATTTGATGGAGGATTTTCCTTACCGTCTCTTCCTCATCTTCATCTTCCTCTTCTTCATAGAAATCAACCTCGTATGGATTCATGTTTGATTCCAGGAAGTCTGTCTCATCATCTCGGGCACCGACAAAAAATCTGGGTGTCGAGCTGTCACCCTCGCAGGGTGGGGTCAGAGATGACATCACAAATTAGTGGGCCTAACATCACGCTCTGGAACCATCACGTAAAAATAGGACAGATCTTGTGAAACGATGGGGTCAGTTCTAAGGCATCCAGCTTCAGGGCACAATGTTTAGCAGCAAGGACAAGATACATGAGTGGTAAAGGGATACCCACGGGCTTCTAACTATGTGAAAAGGCACAGGTTTTAGCATGCTCTATATGTCCCGGGATATGTACATTACATTAGAAGGCAGTCCGTTTTTAAAAATGCAATTGTCATCTACTTCTGGAAGCAACGTGCTTGAATACCGGTGTAGGAAGTTTGGATTCCTATAAGTGATCTCTGCCAGACATCAATCTTCACGAAGGCTGCACCTAGAACAAGCAAAAACAGCACGTCACTGAATCTAGCATTTTGTAAAAATATATAAAGTCATTTAATCATTAGTAGACAATACAGAAGGCAAGGAACTGGAAGAGTACTTACGTGCACAGGCATAGACTAACTTACGCTGGAACAAATGTCTCTAGCAATCTGTCTTATCCTCAAGAGGTGAAGAACTAGATAATATTGTTATGCGTCCTTCAAGCAGGGCTTACAAAAAACCAGCCTGTGCAGCCAAGAGCTTGCCAAAGTGGTCATAGTAAACAGCTCCTCCGAGCTGCACATGTAGTCAAGGAGAGCCGCAGTTAGAGGTGAGTTAAAGTTCTGCCTTCTCAGTAACCTATGGTATGCAGTGCCAAGCGCTCCACCCCGCTAGACAGCTGTCTCAGCACTTCAGAGGAAGACGCAAGGCTCTATGTAAGAGCCGTGTCTAAGAGTATTGACAATGGGGGGCAGTAAGGGTGGGACAAGCTCTCCTGGAGCTCAAGGCAGAGGTTTTAGAGTGTGCCTCCAACCCAGTATGATATAGCTCCTGGATGGGCAGTCTTTCAGCGCACAGCTATCAGTCCTGGCTCACTAAGTAACATGCACGCTTGGTTCCTCTGAGCCTGCAGGTTAGGTCTGTGCATGTAACATTCATATCTTTACAACTGTGTCACAGTACATTATCAGCCGCACTGTGTCCCTCTATCCGGACAAAGAAATTAAAGGACAATTGTGACCGCCTTCCCTGAAGAATGAATACAGCTGGAAGTCTGTAAATGGATGTAGAAGGCTGGAGATTTTAAAGAGGAGCGGTCACCATGAAATGCTGTGTTACAGCGCAGGAGGAGCTGAGCAGATTGATATATAGATTCAGTAAAGCTTGTCATTTATCTATTTAAATCCCTGTTTGTTCTAACTTATAACCACCCCTGTGTACATTCATAAGCGACTGACAGCCATCTCTGTATGACGCAGCTCAAGTCTGCAAGAAGCGTTCCTTCCCGGCAATCGCTTGCTAGCTAGCGGAGAAGACCGCTGCTATTACATACAACGATCTCCTCCACAGCATGGGGAAGAGCTATCATTATGCCATCCCTTGTCCCTATGATGTCTAGTTATTTGCCGGCAGCAGATCTCCTGCATAACGGAAACTGGACGGATCCGTTATGCTGGCCAGAGACTTCGATTATGACGGAATGCCTCTAAAGGCATTCCGTCATTGAATTGCATTATGTTCCATGGTAACAGAATCCATAACGCAATTCAGCATAAACCCGAACCTCAAACTGAAGAGGTTCACTCATCCCTAGTGTTAACCCATTTTTTGCAGGTGAGATGACCCAAAAAAAACTGTAGATCTGGTGTTCTTTGTTGTTTTTTTTTAAAGGGATTGTGCAGAGGCTTAAATATTGATGACCTATCCTCTTCCTCTCTCATTTAATGGGGTTGTCCAAGTTATTTTTTTATTTATTAATGACCTATCCTAAAGGAGTCAGGATAGGTCATCAATATCATATCGCCAATCAGCTGTTTGAAGAGAAGGTCGTGCTCGTGCCTTCCCTTCATTGTTTACCTGCTCGCTGTCTCATCCACAGCAGTGAGCAGGAGTAATTACAAAATGCCCCATTCATTTCAATGGGACAGCTCGTTCCTATACACTTCAATAGGAAGGGGCCGTCCCATAGAAGTGAAGGGTGTAATTACACCTGCTCACCGATGCTGTTGCGACAGCGAGCAGGTAAACAAAGAAGAGGCGACAGCGCTGGCATAGAGCACAGCCTTCTCTTCAAGCAGCTGATCGGCAGGGGTGCCAGGTGTTGGACCGCCACCGAACTGATACTGATGACCTATCCAGAACGGGAGAGGAAAACCTGTCTAATTTTTTTATTTATTTATTACGGAAGACAATTTATTTTATTTTTATTCCATTTTCTTTCAGTCCCAGGATGAGATTGGACCAGCAGGGGGCTCAACCACTGGTATAATTATCTGTACTGCAGTATGTCAGCCTCTGGCAGGATCGAATAGGTGGACGGATGGAAGATGTGGTAGACTTCACCAGGCCACTTGTTTCCATAAAAACACATGGGCACCCCGTGGTCACATTGCAAGGTGTCATAGCTGCCTGGTTCATAGACATCTCCGATCCTGGCAGTTGCAGGGGGATGTTAAGTGAATGTAACATCCAGCACCTGCTGTGCATGGCATGGGCACACAGCGGCGCCTGTGCCAACACCATCCCATGGATGTAACTGAATGGCGACTAGCAGTAAGGCACTGCTAAAATGGACCTACAGTTAGGAGCTGCTCTGCTATTTGTAACAGGGAGGCTGCCAGCTCTATAACATGTTTTTGTACTAGAACCTAATACACACGTAATACACACCATGTGCCTAAACCTTAAGGCCCCTTGCAGACGAGCGTGTCCGGATTAGGTCCGGATGCGTCCCGGTGCATTGCGGCAAACCCGAGCGAGTAGGTACGCAATTGCAGTCAGTTTTGACTGCGATTGCGTTCCGATGTTCAGTTTTTATCACGTGGGTGCAATGTGTTTTGCACGCGCGTGATAAAAAACCGACTGTGGTACCCAGACCCAAACTTCTTCACAGAAGTTCAGGTTTGGGTTAGTTGTAGTGTAGATTGTATTATTTCCCCTTATAACATGGTTATAAGGGAAAATAATAGCATTCTGAATACAGAATGCATAGTAGAATAGGGCTGGAGGGGTTAAAAAAATTTTTTTTAAAAAATTTAACTCACCTTAATCCACTTGTTCGCGCAGCCCGCATCTCTTCTGTCTTCATCTGTGAGCAATAGGACCTTTGAGCACATCACTGCGTTCATCACATGGTCTATCACATGATCCATCACCATGGTGATGGATCATGTGATGAGCGTAGTGACGTCATCAAAAGGTCCTATTGCTCACAGATAAAGACAGAAGAGATGCGGGCTGCGCGAACAAGTGGATTAAGGAGAGTTAAAAAAATATATATTTTTTTATTTTTTATTTTTTTTATTTTATTCCCTCCAGCCCTATTGTACTATGCATTCTGTATTCAGAATGCTATTATTTTCCCTTATAACCATGTTATAAGGGGAAATAATAATGATCAGGTCCCCATCCCGATCGTCACCTAGCAACCGTGCGTGAAAATCGCACTGCATCCGCACTTGCTTGCGGATGCTTGCGATTTTCACGCAACCCCATTCATTTCTATGGGGCCTGCTTTACGTGAAAAACGCACAAAGAGGAGCATGCTGCGATTTTCACGCAACGCACAAGTGATGCGTGAAAATCACCGCTCGTGTGCACAGCCCCATAGAAATGAATGGGTCAGGATTCAGTGCGGGTGCAATGCGTTCAACTCACGCATTGCACCCGCGTGGAATACTCGCCCGTGTGAAAGGGGCCTATGGCCCTGGAGACGCACCTTTTTTTTTTTTTTTTTTGGTGGCACAACTTTTGTCACCTGTTCCATGGGAAAAACAGAATAGCACGTCTAGCCAATTTTCATGGGAAAGTTGCTTGACAAAACATAAAGGAAAAAAAAGCTTTGCACAAGTCATGCGAAAATGACTAATGTAGTAGATGGGCATAAGTCACCTTAGGGTTACAATTTAAAGAGGACCTGTCCCCTCTCCTGACATGTCTGTTTTAGTAACTACTTGCATTCCCCCGGTAATAACCATTCCACAGCATTTATTCTTATGACTCCGTGCTGTGCAGTCCTGCTATTATTTATGAATAAATTACCGGCAATTTGCAATGATGGGTGTTACCAGTTGGGGGGAGGGGGGGTCACTGCACAGTCTGACACTGGCAGCACTGATTGGATAGTGTCAGATTGTGCAGCAATGTGCAATAAAAGGTCGAACTGTCACCCCCCCCCCCCCCAGTTTGACCTTTATTGCACATGGCTGCTAGAGGTACCACTTGGAATCGAAGCAGAGTTCAGGAAATGTTTTTTTACAGTACAGTAGTTTTGCGTCGGCTCACAGCACGGCAGTAAGACCAGGAAAACCGCCGGGTCTCAGGAAAGGTGGCGGCAGTGGCCAGAGAAGGAGAGGTAAGTTGATTTTTTATTTTTCTCTGATCTGATGTCTGCTTCACATGGGGGACCTACTAACATGGAGGTCTGATCTGAGGTCTGATTGGGGGTCTTATAAAAATTTGGCATCAGATCTAAGGTTTGATTCGGGGTCTGATCAGCCTTATTAACAATGGGGTGTTGAGCTGAGGTCTGAATAGGCGCCAATTGGGGGTCTAATCTGAGGTCTGATTGGGGCTCTGAGCTGAGCTCTGATGAAAAAAAATGTTTCTTATTTTCCTCTGTGCTACTTATGGGCAGGTGCGTCTTATAGGGCGAAAAATATGGTAATAAACAAAATATTTTTGTTATTTTTTATTTTGTGTTTTTATTATTTATCTTCATCATTGACATATATTATTATAAAATTTATACTAGAAATCTATGTGGTCCGTGCCTTGACGTATTATTTGAGATATACACAAACTCATTAATTTCTATGGGGACAATACAGGCAGCACATGGATCTCATCAGTGTACTGCCCACATCCATGCAGAAAACTGTAGAACAGTGGTTCTCAACCTTTCTAAAGCCGTGACCCCTAATACAGTTCCTCATGTTGTGGTGACCCCCAACCATTACATTTTTTTCCTTGCTACGTCATAACTAATTTTGCTACTGTTATGATGACCCACCAAAAACACACACAGACACCAATACACCAAATGTTAATTCAAATACACAAGTATTCATTCATAACCACAGAACTTTAGCATAAATACAAAATATTTGTAAACCAAATAAATAACTTTAAAATAAATAATAAACAACAAATACCCCCTAAAAAATAAATCAGTGGTGCGCACAGTACCCCTCAAATAAATAACTCAGTGGTGCTCACAGTACCCCCCCCCCCAAAAAAAAAAAAAATCAGTGGTGCTCAGGGTACCCCTCAAATAAATAAATCAGTGGTGCTTCAAGTCCCCCCCAAATAAATAAATCAGAAGTGCTCAGGGTCCCCCAAATAAATAAATCAGCGGGGCTTCAGGTCTCCCCCAAATAAATAAATCAGCTGTGCTCAGGGTACCCCCAAATAAATAAATCAGCTGTGCTCAGGGTACCCCCAAATAAATAAATCAGTGGTGCATCAGGTTTCCCCCAAATAAATAAATCAATGGTGCTCAGGGTCCCCCAAATAAATAAATAAATCAGAAGTGCTCAGGGTCCCCCAAATAAATAAATCAGAAGTGCTCAGGGTCCCCCAAATAAATAAATCAGAAGTGCTTCATGTCCCCCCAAATAAATTAAGCCTTGCTCAGCCAAATAATTAAAATAAAATTAGCCAGGCTCAATTAAATCATTGGTGGCAGTGGTGCTCAGCGGTGGTGTCATTAACGAAAAAACTCGGACCTCAGCAGACAGGCGGCCCGACTTACCCGTCCAGACGTCAGGCTCCTTCAAGCAGGACATCACTTCCTGTGCGCGAGGATAAGGGGCCGCTGCCGTTGTGCGGGCGACCCACAATAGGAAGCCTCAGGCGACCCCCCGGAAAGGGCCAATCGACCCCCAAAGGGGTCGCGACCCCTAGGTTGAGAACCGCTTCTATAGAACATAAGGGGGGGTACTAGCAACAGCTGTTAGCCAAATGAGAGGTCTACCATCTGAAGAGTACAGCCACCCTCAGAATCTAGTAATGATATGACCTGTGTGTGCACAGTGACCAAAACATAATCTAGGATGTTATTATGCACACATTTTGTATGGATTGACAATGACCCTCATAACTGTATTCTGTGGTCAAACGGCTGCATTACAATACCGAAGGAAGAGAGCAGGAATTTCCCAAACCAGCTGCATACTATGTGTACACAGCACCAGCAGGGTGTCGGGACACACAGCACTAAAGCCATGCACGCAAGCTACAGCCTGTTCTCTCATCTACATGTAATGGCCCTTGTACGCTAGACACCTCCTGAAACAGTGAAGAAACTGCAGGGATCTGGGACACGATGTACAAGAAAGATTTTTAGGGTACTTTCACACTAGCGTTATTCTTTTCTGGTGTTGAAATCCGGTAAAGGGTCTCAATACCTGAAAAAAACGCATCAGTTTTGTCCTAATGCATTCTGAATGGAAAGCAATCTGTTCAGTATGCATCAGGATGTCTTCAGTTTCGTCCCTTGTACGGTATTTGACCGGACAAAATCCCAGAACAATACCGCACTTGCCAGATCCGGCAACAATTTCCATAGAGATGTATTAATGCCGGATCCGGTACAAAGCTTTCCGGAAATTGCCGCATTGCCGGATCCGTTTTTCCTGTCTGCGCATGAGCCGGGATATAGGAGGAGCGGGTTTCATTTTAAATCTTGGAAAAAAAAATTAAATACCAGATCCGGGAAAAAGTATATTAGTTTGCATACTGTTTGCCAGATCCGGCAGGCAGTTCCGACAACGGAACTGCCTGCCGGATTCTAACAACGCCAGTGTGAAAGTAGCCTTAAGCAAGTCCCACCAGACCAGAAGTGATCAAGAGACCGCTGCAGCCAATCAATGGACTCAGTGATCACATGTGCAAGAGCAGTGACTGGGTGCAGTCTTCTCATGACCAAGGATGGGATGTCCTCACTTTCTGGTGGAGACTACTGGGAGCTGCAGCGCTGGAACGAAGGGAGTTTCAAACGAGGAGTTATACCGACACCCCCTTTAAGTTTATGACTTACTCCATTAGGCCCTATGCACGTATTTTTGGTCCACATCCAATCCACATTTTTCCTGACTGGATGCAGACTGATTCATTTCAATGAGTCCCCATCCATTTGTCCATTCTGCTAGCCCACAAACAATATAGATATTTTGCGGACAAGATAGGATGTTTCTACAGGGGTAAAAAAAAAAATATATATATAAATTAAGGGCATGCCATGCAGACGGCCAGGATCCATGTTTTGCGGATCTGCGATTTACGGACCGCAAAATAGATACTGTAGTGTGCATGGGAGCCCAAAATCAGATAATGCCTTGAATTCAGTGTAGGTTACTTCAGCTGGATAGAAATCAGAAAAACGAGAGCACCCACTGTGTTTAACATGTGATGAATTCGGTTGTCTGCCTTCTTTATATTACAAACCTAGTACAGGGAGCTCCGGCAAGTGATTCCCATCCAAAGAACGGCACAAAGCTCCGATTCTTTTCTAGCTCGCTCCATCGCCCTCCTGTGTGCACAGCAACCAGCATTTCAATAAGAAGGACAAGGAAAAGGATATGTTTTGGCAATGATTTTGCAATTGAGAGGAGAAGAGGGATTACGTCAGTGTTGTCTGCTACTCTGCCAGCCTAGGAGGCGATGATATTGCACTGCATTCACTTTAGCAGCTGGCCACCACCATATCGGGCTGCTGCCCCATATAATGTGTATATGTGGGGAGGAGGGATGTCCTCAGGATGATGAGCGGGCACAGGTGTTGGCATCCTCCACTTTATCAGCAGTACATTACATCAGATCACTTGCTTTAGCCCTGCTGTCTATGCCGAATCCTGCAGAGAATGGCAATTATCAGTCGTAACTGGGAACGCATTGTATTTCTGTAGATACTGGCACAGGCCAAAGCAGCAAAACTTAAGAGATTTTTTTTTTACAATGATCTGTCCTCTGGATAGGTCACCAGTATCTGATCGGTGGGGGTCCGACACCCAGGATGCCCGCCAATCAGCTGAGAGCCAGCTTCTATGGCCAGTCCGCCCCTGCCAGGGGTAAGATGAAGATCCTGGAACAGGCACTGTGCTTATACACTATTAAGATGTATCATGAATATGAATAAACTGCCCCATACGTCGTACATTGTATAGTGGCTGTGCTTGGTATCATGCTCAGCCCCTTTCACTTGAATGGGGCGGAGCTACTCCTAGGTCACGTGACACATGAACGTGACGCCACTGGCTGCCTTCTCAAACAGCTGATCAGCGAGGGTCCTATGTGTGGGACCTCCACCGATCAGATACTGATGACCTATCCTGAGACAGGACATATGGCTGGTGCCGGTTGAAGATGTCAACTGAGCACGTTTGACCAGCTTAGTGAGATAGACAAAAATAAGAAAAAAAAAAAAAAGAAAAACCAGCAGGTGGCGCTATACAGATACATTTTATTGAATAACTCAGTGGCTATGCAAAATTTTTAAATTACATGCAATTAGAAAAGTACTCAGATTAAGGATACTTTAACACTTGTGGCAGAGGATTCCGTCAGGCAGTTACGTTGCCGAAACTGCCTGCCGTATCCGTCAATCCGGACGCAAACGGGTGGCATTTGTCAGACGGATCCAAATGCATTGAAATATCGCATCTGTCTCTCCGGCGTCATCCGGAAAAACGGATCCGGTATTTTTTCTTTTTTTTTGCATTTTTAAAGGTCTGCGCATGCGCAGACTGGAAAACCGGATCCGTTTTGCCGGATCACTTAATGCTGGATCCGGCACAAATACATTTCAATGGAAATCAATGCCAGATCCGGCATTCCGGCAAGTGTTCAGGATTTTTTGGGCCGGAGAGAAAGCTGCAGCATGCTGCGGTATTTTCTCCGTCCAAAAAACGTACAGTGACTGAACTGAAGACCTCCTGATGCCTACTGAACGGATTGCTCTCTATTCAGAATGCATTAGGATAAAACTGATCAGTTTTATTCCGGTATTGAGCTCCTGTGACGGAACACAACACCGGAAAAGAAAAATGCTAGTGTGAAAGTATCCTTAGGTGTCAGTTTCAAAAATGCTGAATATGTTTCCTGACAACCCCTTTAAAGTGGCCCTGGGGGAAAAAAAAAAAAGTTAAAGTGGCCCAATGTTGTAGGTGGGTCCAAACTGACAGAAGGCAGGGCAACACAAGTCAGCAGGGCTGACACATGCAGACGGGGTCTGCAACACAATAGTCAAACACAAAATACTGCCCCAAAAGAACCACATACCACAGCACAGAATACTGCCACTACAACAACACATACCACAGCGCAGTACAGAATACTGCCACTACAACAACACATACCACAGTGCAGCACAGAATACTGCCACTACAACAACACATACCACAGCGCAGCACAGAATACTGCCACTACAACAACACATACCACAACGCAGCACAGAATACTGCCACTACAACAACACATACCACAGCGCAGCACAGAATACTGCCACTACAACAACACATACCACAGCGCAGCACAGAATACTGCCTCTACAACAACACATACCACAGCGCAGCACAGAATACTGCCACTACAACAACACATACCACAGTGCTGCACAGAATACTGCCACTACAACACATACCACAGCGCAGCACAGAATACTGCCACTGCAACACATACCACAGCGCAGCACAGAATACTGCCACTACAACACATACCACAGCGCAGCACAGAATACTGCCACTGCAACACATACCACAGCGCAGCACAGAATACTGCCACTACAACACATACCACAGTGCAGCACAGAATACTGTCACTACAACAACACATACCACAGCGCAGCACAGAATACTGCCACTACAACAACACATACCACAGCGCAGCACAGAATACTGCCACTGCAACACATACCACAGCGCAGCACAGAATACTGCCACTACAACACATACCACAGTGCAGCACAGAATACTGCCACTACAACAACACATACCACAGCGCAGCACAGAATACTGCCACTACAACAACACATACCACAGCGCAGCACAGAATACTGCCACTACAACACATACCACAGCGCAGCACAGAATACTGCCACTGCAACACATACCACAGCGCAGCACAGAATACTGCCACTACAACACATACCACAGCGCAGCACAGAATACTGCCACTACAACAACACATACCACAGCGCAGCACAGAATACTGCCACTACAACAACACATACCACAGTGCAGCACAGAATACTGCCACTACAACAACACATACCACAGCGCAGCACAGAATACTGCCACTACAACAACACATACCACAGCGCAGCACAGAATACTGCCACTACAACAACACATACCACAGCGCAGCACAGAATACTGCCACTACAACAACACATACCACAGCGCAGCACAGAATACTGCCACTACAACAACACATACCACAGTGCAACACAGAATACTGCCTCTACAACAACACATACCACAGCGCAGCACAGAATACTGCCACTACAACAACACATACCACAGTGCAGCACAGAATACTGCCACTACAACAACACATACCACAGCGCAGCACAGAATACTGCCACTACAACAACACATACCACAGTAATACATAATCCATAGCAATTTATAAGACAATGGGAAAACAGAACGGTAGATAAGACAAAGGAAATCTGAACTTACTAAAGGAGGATAAAGTAACTAAAAATATCAGAGAGTCCAAGAGTCTACTTTATAAAGCACCTTTACATTGGAGGGCTGTGATGGATTTTCAAAGGGTCAGATAGGTTACTTGGGTATAAACCAGTGGCCCTGGAATGAATTAAGACAATACATGCATCCTTTGAAGAGGGGAATGTGGGTTATCGCAGTGCAAGCAGACAAAACTGTGTGTACAGCAGCGATTGACCAGGCACTCCATACTGATGTAACTGTTTACAACATAAACCGAGCTATTATGTTTTTAACTTGCAATTAATCGTTTTATAGATATAAATTGCCGTTTACATCTGCAGGTAATGAGGACAACACCCTTATTACATAAAATGGTAAGGCTCTGTTCACACCGGCCCCAGTCTGTAAGAGATCTCACTGGCTTCTTCTAACCAGGACTGTGGAGTCAAAGCTAGTTTTGGTTGCTTTTGAGTGTCCATTTTTTATTATTGGGTAGAAAAATACTGCAAAATATGCTATACTGCTAATCATGTCATCAATATAATAAAGAACCAATGTACCAGCTGGGCCATGGGCCACAAACGAGAGTGATACTGCTTGTGAGAACAAGAAAATTAAAGGGCATCTGTCAGCAGATTTGTACCTATGACACTGGCTGACCTGTTACATGTGAGCTTGGCAGCTGAAGGCATCTGTGTTGGTCCCATGTTCATACACTGAACAAAAATATAAACGCAACACTTTCGGTTTTGCTCCCATTTTGCATGAGCTGAACTCAAAGATCTGAAACATTTTCTACATACACAAAAGACCCATTACTCTCAAATATTGTTCAGAAATCTGTCTAAGGCCTCATGCACACGACCGTATTTTTTTGCGGTCCGCAAAACGGGGTTCCGTTTTTCCGTGATCCGTGACCGTTTTTTCGTCCGTGGGTCTTCCTTGATTTTTGGAGGAGCCACGGACATGAAAAAAAAGTCGTTTTGGTGTCCGCCTGGCCGTGCGGAGCCAAACGGATCCGTCCTGAATTACAATGCAAGTCAATGGGGACGGATCCGTTTGACATTGACACAATATGGTGCAATTTCAAACGGATCCGTCCCCCATTGACTTTCAATGTAAAGTCAGGAGTTAATATACCATCGGATCAGAGTTTTCTCCAATCCGATGGTATATTTTAACTTGAAGCGTCCCCATCACCATGGGAACGCCTCAATGTTAGAATATACCGTCGGATTTGAGTTACATCGTTAAACTCAAATCCGACAGTATATTCTAACACAGAGGCATTCCCATGGTGATGGGGACGCTTCAGGTTAGAATATACTAAAATAACTGTGTACATGACTGCCCCCTGCTGCCCCCCCCTGTAGTTAACACATTGGTGGCCAGTGTGGCCGGCCCCCCCCCTCCCTCCCTCCCCTGTAGTTAACTCATTGGTGGCCAGTGGGCCCCCCCTCCCTCCCCTGTAGTTAACTCGTTGGTGGCCAGTGGGCCCCCTCTCCCTCCCCTGTAGTTAACTCGTTGGTGGCCAGTGGACCCCCCCTCCCTCCCCTGTAGTTAACTCGTTGGTGGCCAGTGGGCCTTCTCCCTCCCCCTCCTAATTAAAACCTCCCCCCTGTCACTTACCAGTAGGAGGAGCTCCTGGCCGGACGCAGACATCGCAGCTCGCAGGTAAGTATAATGGTTCTACAAATTGCTAAGTAACCATGGCAACCGGGACTGCAGTAGCGTCCTGGTTGCCATGGTTACCGATCGGAGCCCCAGCGATTAAACTGGGACTCTGATCGGTACACTCCGCTGCCACCAATGATAGGGGGGGAGATTTTAATTAGGAGGGGGAGGGAGGGGAGAGGGCTCACTGGCCACCAACGAGTTAACTACAGGGGAGGGAGGGGGGACCACTGGCCACCAATGAGTTAACTACAGGGGAGGGAGGGGGGCCCACTGGCCACCAATGAGTTAACTACAGGGGAGGGGGGGCGGCCGCACTGGCCACCAATGAGTTAACTACAGGGGAGGGAGGGGGCCCACTGGCCACCAATGAGTTAACTACAGGGGAGGGAGGGGGGGGGGGGCGGCCGCACTGGCCACCAATCAGTTAACTACAGGGGAGGGAGGGGGGGCCGGCCGCACTGGCCACCAATGAGTTAACTACAGGGGAGGGAGGGGGGGGCGGCCGCACTGGCCACCAATGAGTTAACTACAGGGGAGGGAGGGGGGGGGCCGGCCGCACTGGCCACCAATGTGTTAACTACGGGGGGGGGGGGGCTGCCCCCTGCTGCCTGGCAGCACCTGCCAGGCAGCAGGGGGCAGTCATGTACACAGTTCTTTTAGTATATTCTAACCTGAAGCGTCCCCATCACCATGGGAACGCCTCTGTGTTAGAATATACTGTCGGTTCAGAGTTTTCACAAAGTGAAAACTCAGCTATGAAAAAGCTTTTATGCAGATGGATCTTCGGATCCGTCTGTATAAAAACTAATTTACGGCCACGGATCACGGCCACGGATGCCAATCTTGTGTGCATCCGTGTTCTTTCACGGACCCATTGACTTGAATGGGTCCGTGAACCGTTGTCCGTCAAAAAAATAGGACAGGTCATATTTTTTTGACGAACAGGATAAACGGATCACGGTCTCGGCTGCAAAACGGTGCATTTTCCGATTTTTCCACGGACCCATTTAATGGGTCCGCGAAAAAAAAATGGAAAACGGCACAACGGCCACGGATGCACACAACAGTCGTGTGCAGGAGGCCTAAGGCTCATGCACCGTCGTTTGGGTCCGCATCCGAACCGCGGTTTTGGCGGCTCGGATGCTGACCCATTTACTTCAATGGGGCCGCAAAAGATGCGGACAGCACTCCGTGTGCTGTCCGCATCCGTTGCTCTGTTCCGTGGCCCTGCTAAAAAAAAAAAATAACATTTCCTATTCTTTTCCGCGCTTTACGAACAAGAATAGGCATTTATATTGAAGGCTGTCCGTGCCGTTCCGCAAATTGCGGAACACGCACGGACACCATTCCGTGTTTTGCGGACCGCCAAACACACCACGGTTGTGTGCATGAGGCCTAAATCTGTGTTAGTGAGCACTTCTCCTTTGCCAAGATAATCCATCCCACCTGACAAGTGTAGCATATCAAGGTGCTGATTAGACAGCATGAATATTGCACAGGGGTGCCTTAGACTGCCCACAATAAAAGGGCACTCTGAAATGTGCAGTTTGATCACACAGCACAATACCACAACTTTTGAGGGAGCGTGCAATTGGCATGTTGACTGCAGGAATGTCAACCAGAGCTGTTGCCCATGAAATTAATGTTAATTTCTGTACTATAAGCCGTCTCCAAAGGAGTTTCAAAGAATTTTGCAGTACATCCAACCGGCCTCACAACTGCAGACCACGTGTAACCACACAAGCCCAGGACCTCCACATCCACCATGTTCACCTCCATGATCGTCTGAGACCAGCCACCCAGAAAGCTGAAGCAACAATCAGTTTGCATAACCAAAGAATTTCTGTACAACCTGTCAGAAACCGTCTCAGGGAAGCTCATATGCATGCTCGTCGTCATCCTCATCGGTGTCTGGACCTGACTGCAGTTCGTCGTCGTAACCAACTTGAGTGGGCAAATGCTCACATTCTATGGTGTCTGGCACGTTGGAGAGGCGTTCTGTTTACGGATGAGTCCCGGTTTTCACTGTTCAGGGCAGATAGCAGACAGCGTGTGTGCCGTCATGTGGGTGAGCGGTTTGCTGACGTCAACATTGTGGATCGAGTGGCCCATGGTGGGGTTATGGTATGGGCAGGCATATGTTATGGACAACGAACACAGGTGCATTTTATTGATGGCATTTTGAATGCACAGAGATACCGTGACAAGATCCTGAGGTCCATTGTGGTGCCATTCATCCACGACCATCACATCATGTTGCAGCATGATAATGCACGGCCCCATATTGCAAGGATCTGTACACAATTCCTGGAAGCTGAAAACATCCCAGTTCTTGCATGGCCAGCATACTCACCGGACATGTCATCCATTGAGCATGTTTGGGATGCTCTGGATCGGTGTATACGACAGCGTGTTCCAGTTCCTGCCAATATTCTGCAACTTCGCACAGAAGAGGAGTGGGCCAACATTCCACAGGCCACAATGAACAACTCTATGGGACGAAGAGGTGTTGCACTGCGTGAGGCAAATGGTGGCCACACCAGATACTGACTGGTTTTCTGACCCCTCCACAGTAAGGCAAAACTGTGCACATTTTAGAGTGGCCTTTTATTGTGGGAAGTCTAAGGCACACCTGTGCAATATTTATGCTGTCTAATCAGCACCTTGATATGCCACACCTGTGAGGTGGGATGGATTATCTTGGCAAAGGAGAAGTGCTCACTTACACAGATTTAGACAGATTTGTGAACAATATTTGAGAGTAATAGGTCTTTTGTGCAAGTAGAAAATGTTTCAGATCTTTGAGTTCAGCTCATGAAAAATGGGAGCAAAACCGAAAATGTTCCATTTATATTTTTGTTCAGTGCATGTACCCGCATTGCTAGGGGAAAAAAATGTTTTAACCCTTTCGCTACAATCGCCATGGAGCGATGGGCAGACATGGCACCCGATCCCGCCTGCAGCAGACACCATGGCCTGCCGTGCTTCTTACCGGCATCCTCTGTGGCCAATGAGGATGCTGGTAATTCATTTCAATACACAGGGTCTCTCTGAAGGGACCCGGGGTATTGAAGCTGCAATTCCTAAGAAGCATAAGAAATAAGCAATTCTGTACCAATATGGATATATAATAAACATAATAGTACTTTTTTTTTTTTATTTAAATACAGCATTTTGTAGCCTCAAACATGAGCTACAAAACCATAAAGGCAAAAAAACTGTTAAAAATATATAAAAAAATATATAAAAGTTTAAATCACCCCCTGTAGTAAAAAAAATAAATACATAAATAGCAAAAAATATAAACATCATGGGAATCACCGTGTCCAATAACACCCATACTATTAACATATAAAAATATTTTTCCAATACGACAAATGGCGTAACGGAAAAAAGGGTCAAAATGGCCGATTTTACCCCAAAAAATGTGATCAAAATGTCAAACTCTCCAAAATGGTATCAATAAAAACTACAGATTGTCCCGTAAAAAATTTGCCCCTATACAGCTCAGTAGACATAACTATAAAAAAGTTATGGGGATGTAAAAAAAAAAAAAAAAAAAAATTTAAGTTTACATTTATTTTAACACTATTTAGACATAAAAAACCTATACATCTGTAATCATACTGACCCAGAGAATGAAGTATTGAAGAATGGTATTGCTGTAATCATACTGACCCAGAGAATGAAGGGCATGGGTCAGTTTTGCCACAAAGGGGACGCCGTAGGGGGAAAAAACCCGTAAAACAGTGGAGGAATTGCTGGGTTTTTAGTCCCCGCTTTCAACTACATTGTATGCCATATTAGGCTACTTTTACACTAGTGTTTATATTTTCCGGTATTGAGATCCGTCATAGGATCTCAATACCGGAAAAAAACGCTTCCGTTTTGTCCTCATTCATTGTCAATGGAGACAAAACGTAACTGAACAGAAGGGAATGCTCCAAAATGCATTCAGTTCCGTTCTCATACCGGAGAGCAAACCGCAGCATGCTACAGTTTGCTTTCCGTCCTGGGATGCGGAGCAAAACGGATCCGTCATGACCCACAATGCAAGTCAATGGGGACACAATCGAAAACGGATCCGTCCCACATTGACTTGCATTGTGCGTCATGACGGATCCGTCTTGGCTATGTTACAGATAATACAACCAGATCTGTTCATAACGGATGCAGATGGTTGTTTTATCAGTAACGGAAGTGTTTACCGGATCCAGCAAAAACGCTAGTGTGAAAGTAGCCTAAATGGTGGCATTAGAAAGTAAAACTTGTCCCGCTAAAAATAAGCCCTCATACAGTCTGCATTGGAGCCTCCAACACAGATGTGAGCACAGCAGAAGCAATGATTTTCTGTGTTTTAGTAACATTTATTATTTTTTAATCTGTATGGGTCCATTCACACGTCCGCAATTCTGTTCCGCATTTTGCAGAACGGAATTGCGGAGCCTTTCATTTCTATGGGGCGCACGGACCTGGAAATGCGGACCCGCACTTCAGGGTCCGCATTTCCATTCCCGAAAAAAATAGAACATGCCCTATTCTTGTCCGCAATTGCAGACAAGAATAGGCATATTCTATTAGTGCCGGCGATATGCAGTCCGCAAAATGCGGAACACACATTGCCGGTGTCCGTGTTTTGCGGATGCCCGGATCCATGGATCCGCAAAACACACACGGACGTGTGAATGGACCCTTAATATTATATTATTCATACATTTTACAATGGTCCACACACACACACGACACTAATGCTGGGGCAGTTTTTATCCCACAAGACTGAAAGGCTCCTGATATTGATGACCTATCCTCAGGATACATCAGTATCCAATCAGTGGGGGCCTGACACCCCCACCAATCAGCTGTTCCCTGCAGCCTCCAACCCTGGAACTTCAAAGTGAAGCAGTTATTGCAGCTCATCTGCTATTCACATGAATGGGAGCTGAGCTGCATTAACCCAGCATGACCACTGCACTTTGAAAGGCGCTGTATTTTCTGTTATATTCAAGAGCTCGTTCCAGTGTTTGAGGCTGCAGTGAACAGCTGATTGGTGGGGGTGAGGGGTGTCAGACCCCCACTGATTGCATATTAATGATCCATACTGAGGAGAGGTCATCAATATTAGTAGCTTGGACCCCCTTTAATTTCCGCAGCATGTGGATAATACTTTAAAATCCCATTCCCTTGCTTCTGTAACTTGTTGCATATTTAAAGGGGTTGTCCGGGTTCAGAGCTGAACCCGGACATATCACCATTTTCATCCAGGCAGCCCCCCTGCCTTGAGCATCGGAGCAGTTCATGCTCCGACGCCCTCCTTTGCCCTGCGCTGAATTGGGCAGGGCAAAGGCATTTTCTGGAGTTCTGGTAATGTACTGGGCTCTCCTTGGGGCTGCCAGGCAGAGGCTTCCGCCCAGCAGAGAACCCGGTGACGTCACCGGCACTGATGGGCGGGCTTTAGCGCCGCCCTAGCTAGTAAAACGGTTAGGACAGCACTAAAGCTCACCCATCAGAGCCGGTGACGTCACCGAACACACTGCTGGGCGGTAGCCGCCACCCGGCAGTGTGTTATTGTAAATAATAAAAGCGCTTGCCCTGCACGATCCAGCGCAGGGCAAGAGAGAGCATTGGAGCATGTAATGCTCCGATGCTAACATCAGGGGGGCTGCATGGGTGAAATTATGGGTACGTCCGGGTTCAGCTCTGAACCCGGACAATCCCTTTAACCTGCACAAATCGGAAGGTGAAATCTGCAGCAATTCTATCGATCCCATTTGGACCTACCCTTAGTTGTTCTATTCACATGGGGCAGAATTTCTACAGCAAAATCCACAAGTGTTAGGGCTCATGCACACAGCTGTAGCCATTTTTGCGGTCCACAAATTGCCGATCCGCAAAACATGGACACCTGCCGTGTGCGTTCCGCATTTTGCAGATCGGTACGTCCTGCCCTCTACTAGAACTGCCTGTTCTTGTCCGCCAAACGGACAAGAAGAAGACATGTTCTATTTTTTCGAAGGGCTGCAGAACAGCAACCCGGATGCTGACAACACAGGGTTTACTGTCCGCATATTTTGCGGCCCCATTGAAATGAATGGGTCTGAATGTGATCTGCAAAAAAATGTGGATTTGATGTGGACCAAAACTATGGTCGCGTGCATGAGCCCTTACAATAGATTTGTCGTGGATTTTACCCTATGCGTTGCAGTGAAACTCCGCAGCATAAACTGACATGCTGAAGATTTAAAATCCGCACAAAAGGTGAATTTAAAATCTCATCCACTTTGATGCTACTGTAAAACGCTGCCGACTGGTTGCACGCAGCGGATCCGTCTAGTGTGGACACTTATTACATGAACTGCTGTAAGTCTTGGAAAGTCATCTGCATTATATTATACTAATAGGGTCATTTATCAAACTGGTGTAAAGTAGAACTGGCTTCAATGCCCACAGCAACCAATCAGATTCCGCCTTTCATTTTTCACAGCTCCTCTGGAAAATGAAAAGTGGAATCTGATTGGTTGCTTTGGGCAACTAAGCCAGTTTTACTTTACACCAGTTTGATAAATGACCCCATAAGTGTTGCAGACCGCGCCAATGTTAAGGCAAAGCTTCTCTGCCCCATTTGTGTATTTCCTGACACCAATATGTCTCACATCACACACAAAGAAGCCAGAAACAAATCACAGGTGAAAAATAGCACGCAAACAAAAGGCCGGCCTCTGTCACGGAGCACATAGTGCGGTGCTGGGCTGCTCTGGTTTCATCTGGCTGTACCTGAAAATAAATGGCTAGCTGACAATATGTCTTTGATGCTGTCCAAGTGCCCTTCTAATGGCGTAATGCAGGAAGTGATTTCACCTTATGAGGAAGAGATGGGCACAGAATGGGATTTAACTCCTTCAGCACCACCTCGGAGTGTAATAAAAGCTTAGGTCCCTGCCATAGCCGGCAGCTGTCCCCTTCCTTACCAGCAGATCTACCATTACATCTCCTATTCCCATTCTAACCTCAAAGCCGAGAACAGATCTATTTTAGCTTGTGTAATTAATCATCCAGGAGAACGTCTTCACAGTCTACAAAAATGGAAAAGGCCACAATGCCCCATCATACACGCTAAAAGTGCCAGCGAAGCTTCCTTCCTGCTCCTATTTTATAGGGCGTCCGGTCGTAGAGGCCATTATTGCTAAATGAGGTGGAGCTGAACGCCTCGGAAATCAGAAAGCGACTAATGTGAAATGGATTCAGTCTCAAGGTACAAACTACAAGTCTTAAGTTTTCCTTGTGTACAGAAACATCCGCTTTACCCCGGGCGATCTTCCATTTTTGCATTTTCCCAGAGCCATAACTTTTTTATTTTTCCATTCACATAGTTATATTAGAGCTTGTCACAGGACAAGTTGTACTTTCTAATGACACCATTTAATATTGCGTACGATGTAGTGGAAAGCTGTAAATTAATGCCAAATGGAGTGGATTTGGAAAAATAAAACGCCATAGTTTTATGGGTTCCATTTTCACGGCATTCCCATCAGAACCTGTTCCCTTCACTTTACAGACCAGTATGATTACAGCGATGTTTCAATACTAAAATAAAAACTTTGGAAATTTTTATTTTCTTTGCGTCGCCATATTCTACTATGTCTATGGCAAAGCAGCAGCACAGCAGGAAGAGAGACAGCACGTGCACACTGCGTGCGCCGTCTACTCATACAGCTGATCGGCGGGGGTGCCGGGTGTCGGACCCTGATCTGATATTGATGACCTATCCTGGAGGATAGAACTTTTCACGGGTCCGGACATTATCATATAGCTAGCGGGTTGTGTAGGGCATAGTGAAGTGATGTTACAGAGCTTACCATCTTCCCCCACTGTATCCCCGTTCTGGTTTCCCATCTGGTATGTAAATCCATATCATCGGTACAGAGAGCAGGAGATGGACGCGTTTCTCAAGGGGCGTCTCCTTCTCCCTTCTCGCCCAATGGCAGCGGAGAGCGTCACAGCCAGGGAGAAGGAGACGAACATTGAGAAACACAACCATCTCCCCCTCCCTGTACCGATGGTATGGATTTACGTACCAGGCGGGAAACCAGTACGGGGGGCACAGCGGGGGAACGGAGCTGCGCACAGAAAACATAGTAAGCACTTCACTATGCCCTGCACTACCCGGTCCAGTTCCTTTTCCTATAGTATCCAAGTACGACCACTGCTGCTGGATTGCAGGGTAGTCATAACTCCGGGATACAAGCAGTTTATAATGTGATGGAAAAATGAATCCAGCCAGCAAAGGAGGCAATATGGACAATCACAATACATTAGTAAGTGCCTGGTATTTACTGCATCCACATGATAAATGCCATTTGCTGAAGTGGGACAACTACTTTAAGCATGCACCCATTCCTCAGCCCCCAAACCCTCACTGTGTTGTAATTTGCTCTGCAGCAAAAACTACTTGTTCAGCATATTTGCAACAAAAAATAACGGAAGATACCAGTCAAAATATTGCCACCCTGTTAGCATTTCTGAGGAAAATTTTCAGCCAAGGAGAAGTATGAAATAAGAGGTTCGGCAACATTTTTTTTTTTCTGGCCATGATTTTTTTTTTCCTGTCAACGTTACAATATGAGAGATTTTTGTTTGTGGGGCATATTGTAATTTTAGTGACACCATTTTGAAGTGCATGTAACTTATTACCTTTTTTTGGGTCACAATAGAAAAAGTAATTAAGAAGTTTCTTTTTGCACTTTAAATTTACGGCATTCACAGAGCGGCATAACCAGAGTTACGATTACGGTAATACCAATGTACTTTAATGTTTTTTTACTACTTACGCACAATAATAGCACATCTCTGTATTTCGCCACATTCCAAGAGAGGGGGGGGGGGTACATGGGACTGATAAACATTTATTTTTTGTGATGGGTATGAACAGGAAAAAAACTATTCTTTTTTTGCATTTTTATGTTGTTCACAAGGAGATATACATTTATTATGTGGATTGAGGCGAGCAGGGTGTGATAACGTGTGTGCGCTTGTTTTTTTTTACCACTTTTACTAAATAAAACCACTTTTTTTAAATAAACTTTATTAACTTCAGTGGTTTTATTTAATTTTGTTTATAAACTTTATTAACTCTATTTATTAACTTACAGCCATGTTATGCCCTCAGCTGCCCACACCTGCACCATGCTATTGCGTTTGTGGGGAGCCAATGGCGACAGGGAGCCCTTTCCTTGTAACTGCCTAGATGCCGCTGTCACTACTGACCACGGCATCTAGGGTGTTAAGCGGTTGGCACCAGAATAATAATCTTTAATGCCAGCCATTACAGTGGGAGCCTGGTTCAGTCAGCGCTGGGGTGCCGTTGGGCTGTTTCAGTGTACTCTGTCAGGCCACTACATTCCTTTCTATGGGAGATAGAGCTGCCATAACTGGAAGCGATTCTCCAACTCACCTAAAAGCAGTTGCAATGCAAACCCAGTTGCCACGTTCACTGAAAGGACACACCATTTCTGTGCCACGCTATACAAGGTGTGCAGCTTACACGAAAGGGGTTTGTGGCTGTAACGCACCACATTGAGCCAAATTTGTCATACAGCGTGAGCCACTGTGAGAACTTTTGCAGATCTATTCTAGCACTAAGCTGTCTAAATGTAAGAGGGTTAAGCTACAACATGGCTCCTGACTAGTGTTGAGTGAACTTGTGGTTTCAAGTTCGGCGTACAAGGTTCAGATTCAGGTTATCTAAGAATGTTATGGTCGGCGGTAGCGGAATCCATAATGGAATTCTTAGATAACCCGAATTCGAACCATGTACGTCGAACTTGAAACCACAAGCTCGCCTCACACTAGTCCTGACGACTGTACGCGGCTGTAGCCCACTCGTGGCTTGGAACCAACTCTCAAGTGAAATGACTGACACCATGTTGCAGGCAACTAGACCTGACAGGCAGCGTATTATCGGACTGCAAGTGGGGCAGAACAGATCTTACCCCCTGTGTGACAAACAACCAACCGCCCATCACTGTCAATGGCACCTGACTGTGTACGAATGAACTGGCATTAGGTAGCTTTATGTAAATGATGCTTAAAAGGGTACTCCAGTCACAAGCATTTATCACCCACCAACTGAATAGCTGTAAATGCTAGATCAGTGGCGTCCAAATGCCCGTTTGCCAGGAAGAGGAACCCATGGCGGTGCACCATGTCACTCCATTCAAAGTCTATGGCACAGATGGAAACAGCCGAGCACAGCGCTCGAATCACCAACAATCATAAAGTGATGGCGGATCATCATGAAATGCTCTACACTGCATGGTGTTAAAAATGGTAGAACTGCAGTTTTTGCAATAGCCCCCCCCCCCAGTATATATAGCCAAATAGTCGAAATAAAAAAAAATACAATTTGTCCTGTAAAAATGCAAGATATCACATAGCGTGTCAACTGAAGAAAAAAGAAAAAGATGTCTGAAGGCCCAAAAAGATGACAATTCTGAAGCATCTCGTCTTAGAACTGAGTTCTGCCGTTCCTCTGTTAATCCTCCTAGGTATGTATAAATAAAATTACCATCTGGGTGTTACCTTTCCCGTGTGTCAGGACTGACTGGACAGTGTCAGACTGTGTAGGGACCCCCACCTGGTAATGCCCGGGGGTCCACTTATTCATAGTTTTCGGCTGGGTTCAGACCTGAGCGTATTTGATATACGCGTTTAACGCACGTTTTTGTCGCGCGTTTTTATGCGCGTTTTTTGCAATAGTAAACGCGCGTTTGACGCGCGTTTGTGTGATTGACTGCAGTGTCCTATGGCCACAAACGCGCGGCAAAACGCCCCAAAGAAGCTCAAGAACTTGTTTGAGCGTAGGGCGTTTTTCAGCGCGTTCAAACGCGCTGTAAAACGCTCAAGTGAGAACCAGGGCCATAGGGAAGCATTGGTTTTCATGTGTTGAGCGTTTTACAGCGCGTTTGAACGCGCTGTAAAACGCTCAAGTGTGAACCCAGCCTTCTAGGAGGAATGGCACAATGCAGACAATGCTCCAGAATCTTTACTACACGGGGAATAGAAGTACTGGTAGTTACTAACATATATGTCAGGAGAGGCGACAGGTCCATGTCTGGGACTAATGCACATCTCCAGGGCTCTCCTACAATTAGCTGTGTTAGGGTTTGTTCACATGGCTGATCTTAAAGGGATTTAACCCTATTAAGCTAGCTGACATTAGCACATCACTAATGTCAGCTAAACCTAACTAGCCTATTCCTACTTTTATCTATGCCCCCGTTATGCCAGAAATCTAACTTTTATTATATGCTAATTAGCCTCTAGTAGCAGTGGGGGGGGGTGGCGTTGTTCCTGCTCCTAGAGGCTCCGTTCTCCCACCAAGTCCTAATTGACAGGGCCAGGCATCGCTCGCATCTGTCTGCCAGCCCTGTGCTCTGATGAAATCTCGCACCGTTCAGAATTCGGCGCAGGCGCGGTGAGGGAAAGATGATCGCCGGCTGCTAGCTTCCTTACTGCGCCTGCGCCGAATACTGAGCGGGGCAAGATTTCACCAGAGCACAGGGCTGGCAGACAGATGCGAGCGATGCCTGGCCCTGTCAATCAGGACTTGGTGGGAGAACGGATCCTCTAGGAGCAGGAACAACGCCCCCCCCCCCCCCCCCCCCCCCCCCCCCCGCTACTAGAGGCTAATTAGCATATAATAAAAGGTATGTTTCTGGCGTAACGGGGGCATAGATAAAAGTAGGAATAGGCTAGTTAGGTTTAGCTGATATTAGCACATCGCTAATGTCAGCTAGCTTAATAGGGTTAAATCTGGTGACAGAAACCCTTTAAGCACAGATTTTCATTTTCTCCACAGAAATCAGCTTCCATTGCTTTCAAGTAGTCCATATGGCGGCCGATGATTTCCACGTGGATTCCCAAACTGCATCAACAAGCCTCTTCTGGAGCAGTTTCAGAATGGGGCCAAAGATGCTTTATGCAGACTGCAAAATCTGCAGCAGACACCGGAAGGTCTCAGATTTCTGCTGCAAATTTCACATCAGGAATACAGTTCACCGCCGGATCCTAATGGACTACAATGGGGTCCGAAGGTAATACGGCGGCTTTCTGGCATAAGTACTGGATTCCAGCATTTGTGCCGGATCAGGCAGATGTGAATGCATCCTAAGTTTACATGTGCAATGTGAACACAGGGAGCTTGAATCTGCACATAATGTCCTGGTTAGGCAACGTTCCCATATGAGATGTGACCTGGCTGCAGGAGTCCACCACACCCATAGCTGGATAGAGCCACTCACCGCCAGATCCCCTTTGATTACAATGGGATCCAATGAGAATCTGGCTACCTTCCGGCATCGAAGCCGGCTTTTGGCTGGATGCACGACTTTTTACTTGGCTTAAAACCATCATTTATCCTGCAAAGGGGCCAGATGCCACTGTAGTCAATAGGGTTCCGTTGGTGCATGGCCCTATCCGGCTATGGGTGCGGTGAACTCTGGCAGCCGGATTCTCAGCCAGGTCACATGACATATGGGAACATAGCCCAACCAGGACATTACCAGGACCGGTTAGGCACATTCACTAATACTCGTCATACTGAAGTACAATACACCGCATGCAGTAGTCCCAAGGCAAGGACTGACCCCAGAGCTACAGAACTACCCCAGGCTGCGTCCCCTGGTCACGTCCCCTTTACAGACCGCTGCTGGTGGGCTTGGTGAACACAACATTCAACAAGAAGACCATTCTTGTCTAGGCACCTTCACTGACAGCAAGTAGAGATTTTAAAAATGATGACACACAAAGTATGTTAGATAGCTGCAGGACTGTACCAGTATACAATGCAGATGGCGCCAGCACTAGGCTTGATAAGGTGGCAGGATGCAGGTAATGACCACTGCTCCTCCCTGCCAGCTTGTCGGGGCAGTGACAATGAGAGGCCTTCCAGCAGGAGGGGCACACCCCGCAGGGGGCTTCTGCTGTGACAAGGCACCTAATACAGCTTGTTTATATGGGAGAACTTGTATGACATGACGCCCAGTGCACGGTACGGTGGGGGGTCACAGCCCGCACCGGCCGCCGCCACTGACTCACGTTACACTCCCGCCTCTTGTGTTGCTATTATTATGATCATTTACACCGGCAATTTGCCTCTATTCACTAACCTGCCTCCTCCGCCTGGCGCAGCCTAACCAGACTATGAGACGGACAAGAAACAGCAGCCAATAGAAAATGACCTTCTAGCAGGATTTACCAATCAGAAGCAAGAAGAAGCATAACAAGGAAACCAGCATGTTTGGCTGTGCCGTGCGCCCTCAGCAACCCAAGCTTAGCACTAGCGACCTGTAGCTGATAGAGTAGTGCGCATGCGCACACTGTAGTGACGTCTCGCACTGTGACAGATGTGTAGTGAGGACGGTGGAAGCGCCTCAGTTCTTTTTATTTCTGAACAAGTGTGTGATGTCGCACTAAAATGAGGTGGAGAACCACAAAGAGGTGCACCCACTAATCAGACAACACCCAGTCTGAAAATAGTGAATAATAAATAAATAATGGAAGTGGGGCACACTCTAAAAAGTATAGGGATCTTTATTAACAATATATATAATTATAACAATATGACAATATAATAGCAGCAAGCATAAAATAGCAAATAAAATGGTACCGACAATAGGATGGGGAGTGACAAAAATAAAGAATAAAACAATGAATCAGTATAAGTTACAACTATAAAATATATCCAATCGACAATATACTTTATAAAACCATTCAATAAATATGGATCCCAATATTGATTAAGAACATTCAGTTCAGATATTCAATAAAAATATAATTAATCCACTGATTGTGCTTCATGAAATATTCCATGTGGGATTCATGCGGTAATATAGATTGTCCTTTACCGCAGACAGTCCTCTATCACCACTATATTTTCAAACAAAGTCCCAAAGTCTCAAGCATATGCAGCCTAGGTATGTAATGGTAAAACAGTCAGGCTGTTCATACGCACAGCGGCGTCCCGCTGTATTTAAAATGGAAAGCGATTGCTTGCTGGAGATGTACAAGAGCTTACCCGAGGGTCTTTCAGTGCTGGATCACGGGCTCTCGACTCGGTATATTCGGCCTATCTTCGATCTGCCTCCGGTCTCAAGAGCTGGTAGAAAACCTTGAATTTTGGCGCCAGTGAGATTTGTTTGCTCCACGTGGTATGGTTTCCTCCCGTGTAATGGCAATGACTCACTTCGGCACCTCGCTAGTTAAAAAGCAGTATGTCCAGGCTTCCTCGGTCTTGCAGGGGCTCTCCACTCGTTGGGGGGATAGTACCAGACGCGTTTCGGGGATTTAAAGAAATCAACCACTGAGGAAGGGGTCATTTCTTTAAATCCCCGAAACGCGTCTGGTACTATCCCCCCAACGAGTGGAGAGCCCCTGCAAGACCGAGGAAGCCTGGACATACTGCTTTTTAACTAGCGAGGTGCCGAAGTGAGTCATTGCCATTACACGGGAGGAAACCATACCACGTGGAGCAAACAAATCTCACTGGCGCCAAAATTCAAGGTTTTCTACCAGCTCTTGAGACCGGAGGCAGATCGAAGATAGGCCGAATATACCGAGTCGAGAGCCCGTGATCCAGCACTGAAAGACCCTCGGGTAAGCTCTTGTACATCTCCAGCAAGCAATCGCTTTCCATTTTAAATACAGCGGGACGCCGCTGTGCGTATGAACAGCCTGACTGTTTTACCATTACATACCTAGGCTGCATATGCTTGAGACTTTGGGACTTTGTTTGAAAATATAGTGGTGATAGAGGACTGTCTGCGGTAAAGGACAATCTATATTACCGCATGAATCCCACATGGAATATTTCATGAAGCACAATCAGTGGATTAATTATATTTTTATTGAATATCTGAACTGAATGTTCTTAATCAATATTGGGATCCATATTTATTGAATGGTTTTATAAAGTATATTGTCGATTGGATATATTTTATAGTTGTAACTTATACTGATTCATTGTTTTATTCTTTATTTTTGTCACTCCCCATCCTATTGTCGGTACCATTTTATTTGCTATTTTATGCTTGCTGCTATTATATTGTCATATTGTTATAATTATATATATTGTTAATAAAGATCCCTATACTTTTTAGAGTGTGCCCCACTTCCATTATTTATTTCTTTTTATTTCTGTTTAGTGTTTTTGGGCAGCTATTTTTTTTCCAAGAAAATGATTAGCAAATTTTATAGATTTTTAAAGAAAAAAGGGCTATATAGACAGGGCAACAGTGAAAAGGTGTAGCAGTATGGTATAAGTATTAGCCTGTGTTGTGCCCAATTTTACCTTTAAAAAAAAAGGTGCAGTAATAGAGCTGTACTAATTTGGTGGAGAGTTATGTAATATGTGTTGCACATTACACCCCACCCCCCCAAGAGTTACATAAATACAGATGCGGGGAAGGGGTGACAGCATCATTAAATTGATATTTATTGATAACTATAGAAGCTGTATCCTTAAAGGGGTTCTCCGGGAATGAAGAAAATGAAAATACGTAATTATTACTTTATTATAAATATATTCTCAAATATCTTTCATTAGTTATATATAATGGATCGTTTTGTCAGGGGAGCAATGATTATGAAAAACAAAATGGCCGCTGTCCTATTAGTACACACAAAACCTGTCCTGATCACACAGGAGGACAAGTTACTTCACAACACTGAGGTAAAGAGCTGCCTCATCCTCATCTCTGCTTGTCAGGGATTATGATCCTGAATACAGTTTAATATGATAGTAAGCTGAATCTTTGTGGCAATGGAGTTCATGACGAGACATGAAGTACAGAGAGGACGGACAGGACAGACTGTGGTTTAATGGAGACTGTATACAAGCAGTGGCGTTGCAAGGGGGGTGCAGACCGCATCGGGTGACACCATTGATGGGGGTGACACCAGCAGGGCCGGCATTTACGAACCATTTGTAGGGAAAGATGTGTCTGGGATTCGAACCCACGACCTTCTGTATCAGAGGCAAAGCACTGCGATGCAGCCTCTTCCTGTATGTCCATATATGGAGTTAGTGCTTGTGTATTTCAGAAAAGCTTCTGCTGGGATTCGAACCCACGACCTTCTAGTATCAGAGGCAAAGCATCTAACCACACGGCCATAAGAAGAGCCTTGCTACTGACTGAAAATATATGAGACTTGTACTGTTATAGCTGTACATCTATACACATGACAGCTGCCCTAACACACCCAGCACTGCTATATCTCTATATGACAGCTGTCCCAGCACACTCAGCTCTGCTATATCTCTATAAATGATAGCTGCCCCAGCACACCCAGCTCTGCTACATATGATACACATGACAGCTGCACCAGCACACTCAGCTCTACTATATCTCTATATATGACAGCTGCTCCAGCTGTCATGTGTATTAGATGTAGCAGTGCTGGGTGTGTTTGGGCAGCTGTCATGTGTATAGATGTAGTAGAGCTGGGTTTGCTGGAGCAGCTGTCATATATAGAGATATAGTAGAGTTGAGTGTGCTGGTGCAGCTGTCATGTGTATCATATGTAGCAGAGCTGGGTGTGCTGGGGCAGCTATCATTTATAGAGATATAGCAAAGCTGAGTGTGCTGGGACAGGTGTCATAGAGATATAGCAGTGCTGGGGGTGTTAGGGCAGCTGTCATGTGTATAGATGTAGTAGAGCTGGGTTTGCTGGAGCAGCTGTCATATATATAGATATAGTAGAGCTGAGTGTGCTGGTGCAGCTGTCATGTGTATCATATGTAGCAGAGCTGGGTGTGCTGGGGCAGCTATCATTTATAGAGATATAGCAATGCTGGGTGTGTTAGGGCAGCTGTCATGTGTATAGATGTACAGCTATAACAGTACAAGTCTCATATATTTTCAGTCTGTAGCAAGGCTGTTCTTATGGCCGTGTGGTTAGATGCTCTGCCTCTGATACAGAAGGTCATGGGTTCGAATCCTAGCAGAAGTTTTTCTGAAATACACAAGCACTAACTCCATATATGGACATACAGGGTTGGACACAGGAAGAGGCTGCATTGCATCGCTGACATGGAGGTAAGTAGAAGTGTTTATTTTATTTTTTTTAATACCCGACTGTTACTGCCATGGGGGGAGCAGGAGGCACTTGATACTGGCACATGGGGGGAGGGGGGTTGGCACCTGATACTGGCACATGGGGGGGGGGGAGATGGCATGGCACTATGATACTGGGACATGGGGGGGGGGGAGGCACTTTATACTGGCACTTTTTTGGGGGGGGATGGAATGGCACTATGATACTGGGACATGGGGGGGAGGCATGTGATACTGGCACTTTTGGGGGGGGAGATGGCATGGCACTATGATACTGGGACATGTGGGGGGAGGAGAGAGGCACTTCATACTGGCACATTGGGGGGTAGATGGCACTATGATACTGGGACATGTGGGGGGGAGGAGAGAGGCACTTCATACTGGCACATTGGGGGGATGGGAGATGGCACTATGATACTGGGACATGTGGGGGGGAGGAGAGAGGCATTTGATACTGGCACATGATGGGGGGGCATCTATGGGGACACTTACTGGCACATTATTGGGGGGCATTATGGGGGACACTAGGCCGGCAACCTATCAGATGCCGGACACTGAGGGGCATCTACAGGGGCACTATATATGGGGCATTTTATACTGGTACATTATGGGGGGCACTAGCAGGAAGAAGGGGGAAAGGAGCACTATGGGGGAATTCACTGGGGGCACTATATAGGGGTATTTTATACTGGGACATTATGGGGGCACTATGGGGACATTAGCTCAACTGGGGGCATTACAAGGGGGTATTTTTTGCACTGTCACATTAAAAGGAGAATTATTTCTACTAGGGGGGGGAGGGGGCATTATGGTGGGCTTTATTACTCCCACATGGTATGACCCCCTAGTAGCAGCACCAGCCTCTCCCTGCTCTGCTATCCCTCTGCCCCTTCTCCAAATCCTTATTATGAAATCTTTCTCATTAGGATAAAGCACATCAGCTCCGCCGAGCCCCCGGCCAAAGTGTTGAAGTGGCGTCCGAGATCCCCAAGGGCCAAGCCAAGTAACTTAGTTTTTATGTGAAATATGTTTGTTATACACATATAGCCTACACTGTGCCACACAATATACAGTATACCTCTACACTGTGCCACACAATATACAGTATACCGCTATGCTGTGCCACACAATATACAGTATACCTCTACACTGTGCCACACAATATACAGTATACCTCTACACTGTGCCACACAATATACAGTATACCGCTATGCTGTGCCACACAATATACAGTATACCTCTACACTGTGCCACACAATATACAGTATACCTCTACACTGTGCCGCACAATATACAGTATACCTCTACACTGTGCCACACAATATACAGTATACCTCTACACTGTGCCACACAATATACAGTATACCTCTACACTGTGCCACACAATATACAGTATACCGCTACATTGTGCCCCACAATATACAGTATACCTCTACACTGTGCCACACAATATACAGTATACCTCTACACTGTGCCGCACAATATACAGTATACCTCTACACTGTGCCCCACAATATACAGTATACCTCTACACTGTGCCACACAATATACAGTATACCTCTACACTGTGCCGCACAATATACAGTATACCTCTACACTGTGCCCCACAATATACAGTATACCGCTACACTGTGCCCCACAATATACAGTATACCTCTACACTGTGCCACACAATATACAGTATACCGCTACACTGTGCCACACAATATACAGTATACCTCTACACTGTGCCACACAATATACAGTATACCTCTACACTGTGCCCCACAATATACAGTATACCTCTACACTGTGCCACACAATATACAGTATACCTCTACACTGTGCCCCACAATATACAGTATACCGCTACACTGTGCCACACAATATACAGTATACCTATACACTGTGCCCCACAATGTACAGTATACCGCTACACTGTGCCCCACAATGTACAGTATACCGCTACACTGTGTAGTCTGTTCTATAAGCACCATTGTTTTGTGGTGGCGGACAGAAAATAATCTGGAAGTGCCCCTCCCGAGACCAGGCTCTGACTGCTAGGGGGGGTCTGCTGAGCTAACGGATGCCCCCTATGGCAGTAGCACCACCATAGCCCCCATATATGGCTAAAAAATTTGCTTCGGGGAGGGGGTGGGGGGGGGGGAAAGGGGGTGACACCATTTTCTACCGCACCGGGTGACACCAGCCCTAGCAACGCCACTGTATACAAGTGCTGCTGCTCATTAGCCACATCTGCTCATGAACTCAATTCCAACAGAGATTCAGCTAAAGTTCTTATCTGTATTCAGGATCATAATCCCTGACAAGTAGGGAGGAGGAGGATGTAGCTCTTTAGCTCAATGTTGTGAAGTAACTTGTCCTCCTGTGTGATCAGGACAGGTTCTGTGTGTACTAATAGGACAGCGGCCATTTTGTTTCTCCTAATGATTGCTCCCTAGACAAAACGAGCTAACTAATGAAAGGTATTTGGGAATATATTTATAATGAAGTAATATTTAAGTATTTTCATTTTCTTAATTCCCGGAGAACCCCTTTAAAGGCAATCTTATGTGGGAAAGGGTCGGCACTGCTGGAATAGACGCGGTGCACGAGTCAGTGGGAAGACGTCCCAATACTTGCAATAAAGAAGGAAGGACCAGCACTCGCGATGATGATGAATGTTGCGTTTATTCAGTCACATATTAAGGACATATAGTGACGCGTTTCAGCACAACACGTGCTTTCTTCAGACTATACAATAAACTCCTATCACATCTCTTTTATACACAGAGAGAGGGAGGAGTAACAAAACAAAAGGAAAATGACATCATACTATGTAGCTCCACCCACCTCAGGGCTGACACAGGTGAAGTAATGAAAGATGCAATAAACAAAAAAAAAAAAAAAAAAAAAAAAAAAAAATTCAATGTGGATACATTGATGAAACAATGGAACAGTTGATAACAATTCAGGAATCAAGTCCGCTGAAAGAGACAAATGAAATGTATATTATCATAATCTAAATTCTTATAATAAGAATAATATAGTCAAGAACTAGGTGAAACTGGAAATATTATACTCGCGGTTGAGCCCCCTTGGATCCACAGTTTGTAACCGGTGGATCCAATAAGCCTCACGCTTTAAAAGCAAACTATTCCTATCGCCGCCTCGGCGAGGTAAAGATACGCTCTCAATCACTTGAAACCGCAACTGCGATATCGCATGACGCTTCTCATGGAAATGATGCGGTAGGGGTAACAACAAATTCTCAGTGCGGATAGTGGACTTATGCTTACTTAATCTATCTTTAATCCGCATTGAGGTTTCCCCTACATAGACCAAACCGCAGGGACATTTCAAAATATAAATGACATTTTTGCTGTCACATGTGAACATGCCTTTAATGGGAATTTGTTCTCCAGAATGAGGGTGGGTCAGTGTAGAACCTCTAATAACACTTGAACAGTTGTTACAATTTAAACACGGAAATGTGCCCTGACGCGGAGTAGTCAGTGTGGTTTGTCTGACTATAGGTTTGTTAGTGCCTATGTCTGCTCTAATAATTTTGTCACGGATATTGTCCGCTTTTTTGAAACACATCATTGGAGAATTTTGAAATATCTCCATATGAGGATATGATCTAGACATGATGTGCCAATGCTTATTAATTATACCCCTTATTCTCTGTGTCCAAGGATGGTACTTCACTATTAATGGAATGCGTGGTGGTTTGATAATCTTCTGTCCCTGCGGTTGATCTAACTTCTGCTTTTGAGATTGTAATAAGTGTAGGGGATAGCCTCTGTTGAGGAACTTTTTCGTCATCTCTTGCAACCTAATTTCACAGGTGTCAGGATCAGTCACGATCCTTTTAACCCTCTGGTACTGTGAAAAAGGAATCGCCTTCTTGATTGCTGGGGGATGGCTACTAGTGTAGGTAAGTAGACTATTACGATCTGTATCCTTGATATATAAATCAGTGTACACTGTACCATCATCCTTGCGCTTTACCCATGTATCAAGAAAGGATATTTGTTGAAAATCAAAGTGTATGGTAAATTGAAGCTCACTCCAAATGGAGTTAAGATGACTGTTAAATTCCATGAGGGATCGAACGTCGCCTCACCATACGCAAAACACGTCATCTATAAATCGACGCCAAAATATGCAATGCTTTAAATATAAAGAATTGGAATAAACAAATTCACTTTCAAACGATGACATATAACTGTTTGCGTACGGCGGCGCGACGTTCGATCCCATCGCGGTCCCGCGGCGCTGTTGAAAAAAGGTGTCTTGAAATAAGAAGTAATTTTCCTCCAACACTAGTTTTAAAAGTGTCAGAAAAAAATCCTTCTGTGCTGATGTATAATGACTGGTATTCAATAGTCTGGATGCTGCCTCTAAACCCTTTTCGTGAGTAATGGAAGTATAGAGGCTGCATACATCAAAAGTGACCAGTATGCAGTCTCTATCTAGATGAAGGGGACGTATTTCACTCAAGAAATGTCCTGTGTCTCGTAGGTAGGAAGGAGATAACATGGTCAAAGGTGTGAGCACTTTCTCCAGAAAAATGGCTGGGGGAGAGAGGATTGAATCAGAGGAGGCCACAATAGGGCGTCCCGGTGGTCTGGTCATGGACTTGTGAATTTTCGGAAGGGTGTAAAACACCGGTGTAATAGGATGCTGATTTATCAAAAATTCACTTAATTTATTATCTATGATGCCATCCTCTCTCGCCTCAGTCACTATCCTCTGTAATACACCTTTAATTGAAAAAACCGGATCAGATTGTAAAATCTTATATGTCTCATTATCACTCAGTTGACCTAAAATCTCTGTGATGTAATACTCCCTATCCAGAATCACAAGGGCACCCCCCTTGTCAGCTGGTTTGAATATAAGTGACTTATCCTCTAATATACCATTCAGTGCATGTTTCTCTTCAGCTGTTAAATTATTACGTATCTGTAAAGAACCTTGTTTACACTGTTGCAATAGAGAATTAACATCCCGTTGAACTAAATTAGCAAAGGTTTCCACTGGATGGTATATTTTCGGAGGTGCAAAATGACTTTTAACTCTCAATGAAAATTGTTGCAATGTTAAAGAACCTGACGGCTCCTCAGAGCTAGCATGACCGCCCCCCATGTCATCTACATCAACATTTTTAGTAAAGTGTACTTTAAGACGTATATTACGGAAAAACCGCTGCAAATCAATGTCCAGAGAAAAGGTGTCCAGCGTCCCTGTGGGGCTAAAGGACAGTCCCTTCTTTAGTAAATTCAATTGCGCAGGACTCACAGTTTTACTTGAAAGATTAACAACTAAGTTCTCGGCAGTACCTGCGATCTCGTCAGTCTCGGTGCGTCTGCTTCTCCTATGATGGCGGCCGGCTCTCCTGGTGTTGCTCTTCTTTTGCCGCGGCGCTTGCCTAAAAAATGAATTGACGTTGCTCCCGAGGTGTCGCTGCCTGTACTGGAAGATGCAGATCCCGTTCTGCGATCTCTTGTAAACGAAAAAGGGATAGCTGTCCCGGACTTGTCCTGCCACCTGTATACACGCTGTGATGAATAATCCTCCACATCTCGGAGGAACTTGGAGCGTTTGGTAGCTTCTATTTTCACCTGAAGTTCTCTGCATTGTTTGTCGGTTTTCTCATACAATGTCGCGAGATCCTCTGGTTTGAGGCAATCCCTCAGCTGTTCTCTAGCAGTGGTGATGTGCGCTTTACACTCTTCAATGGCAATATTGAGGTATTCCACAGTTAGAACAATCAAGTCCAATGAGCATTTATTGAGGATGTTAGAGAAACGAGTGCAGTATTCAAGGTTATTACCAAAAAATGTTGGTCTCAATTTCACCCTTAGTCCTCGCGGAATTCTCTGTGTGCGGTGATATTCTGCTAGAGTAGCAGCATGTAGTTCAAGCGCAATCAGGTGTTTGCTTTCCTTCATTAGATTCCTGCTCTTCAGCTCACTGGTGGGAATCTGGAGAAAATCAGTTGAAGCTGTGACTTGTGATACAATATCACGGGCCTCATCCTCTGTGTAGGCAAAGGTGCTCATTTATAGGAGTAATGCGTGCTCGTACCCAAAAGTCAGGCAATCTTATGTGGGAAAGGGTCGGCACTGCTGGAATAGACGCGGTGCACGAGTCAGTGGGAAGACGTCCCAATACTTGCAATAAAGAAGGAAGGACCAGCACTCGCGATGATGATGAATGTTGCGTTTATTCAGTCACATATTAAGGACATATAGTGACGCGTTTCAGCACAACACGTGCTTTCTTCAGACTATACAATAAACTCCTATCACATCTCTTTTATACACAGAGAGAGGGAGGAGTAACAAAACAAAAGGAAAATGACATCATACTATGTAGCTCCACCCACCTCAGGGCTGACACAGGTGAAGTAATGAAAGATGCAATAAACCAAAAAAAAAAAAAAAAAAAAAAAAAAAAATTCAATGTGGATACATTGATGAAACAATGGAACAGTTGATAACAATTCAGGAATCAAGTCCGCTGAAAGAGACAAATGAAATGTATATTATCATAATCTAAATTCTTATAATAAGAATAATGATTGCTCCCTAGACAAAACGAGCTAACTAATGAAAGGTATTTGGGAATATATTTATAATGAAGTAATATTTAAGTATTTTCATTTTCTTAATTCCCGGAGAACCCCTTTAAAGGCAGTCTCACGTCAGCAAAAGACATTTATCATGTAGATAAAATTAACCACTTCCCATCTGGGCCCTTTGCCCCCTTCCTGACCAGGCCAAATTTTGCAAAACTGACATATCTCACTTTATGTGGTAATAACTTTGGAACGCCTTTATTTATCCAAGTCATTCAGAGATTGTTTTCTCATGACACATTGTACTTCATGATAGTCATAAATTTGAGTCAAAATATTTCACCTTTATTTATGAAAAAATCCCAAATTTACCCAAAAATTTGAAAAATTCGCAATTTTCTAAATTTAAATTTCTCTGCTTTTAAAACAGAAAGTGATACCTCATAAAATATTTATTACTTAACATTCCCCATATGTCTACTTTATGTTGGCATCATTTTGGAAATGTAATTTTATTTTTTTAGGACATTAGAAAGCTTAGAATTTTGGAAGCAATTCTTCAAATTTTTAAGAAAATTGCCAAAACCCACTTTTTAAGGACCAGTTCAGGTATGAAGTCACTTTGTGGGGCCTACATAGTGGATACCCCCATAAATGACCCCATTGTAGAAACTACACCCCTCAAGGTATTCAAAACCGATTTTACAAACTTTGTTAACCCTTTAGGCGTTCCACAAGAATTAAAGGAAAATGGAGATCAAATTTTTAAATTTCACTTTTTTGGCAGATTTTCCATTTTAATCAATTTTTTTCTTTAACACATCGATGGTTAACAGCCAAACAAAACTCTATATCTATTACCCAGATTCTGTGGTTTACAGAAACACCCCACATGTGGTCATAAACTGCTGTATGGGCACACGGCAGGGCGCAGAAGAAAAGGAACTCCACATGGTTTTTAGATGCCATGTCCCATTTGAAGCCCCCTGATGCACCCTTACAGTAGAAACTCCCAAGAAGTGACCCTATTTTGGAAACTAGGGGATAAGGTGCCAGTTTTATTAGTACTATTTTTGGGTACATATGATTTTTTGATCATTCATTATAACACTTTATGGGGCAAGGTGACCAAAAAATTGGTTGTTTTAGCACAGTTTCTATTTATTTATTTTTACAGCGTTCACCTGAGGGGTTCAGTCAAGTGACATTTTTATAGAGCAGATTGTTACGGACGTGGCGATACCTAATATGTATACTTTTTCTCATTTATTAAAGTTTTACACAATAATAGCATTTTTGAAACCAAAAAATTATGTTTTAATGTGTCCATGTTCTGAGAGCTATAGTTTTTTTATTTTTTGAGAGATTTTCTTATGTAGGGGCTCATTTTTTGCGGGATGAGGTGACGGTTTTATTGGTACCATTTTGTGAGACATACGCATTTTTGATCACTTGGTGTTGCACCTTTTGTGATGCAAGGTGACAAAAATTGCTTGTTTTGACACCGTTTTTTTTTTTTTTTTTTTACGGTGTTCACCCGAGGGGTTAGGTCATGTGATATTTTTATACAGCTGGTTTTTACGGACGCGGCAATACTAAATATGTCTATTTTATTTTATTTTTTCTATTTTTAATTTTTTTTTTTATTCCTTACTTGGGTTTTTTTTTTTTTACATGTGAAACTTTTTTTTATTTTATTTTTTCAACCCTTTATTTTATTTTACACTTTTCGTCCCCCATAAGGTCATACAAGACCTTTGGGGGACATTTGCTTCACTTTTTCATTTTTTTTTCACAGTTGATTTCTCCTGTAACTGGGGCTGACATAGTAGCCCCAGTTACAGGACAAATGCACCCCTAGAGAGGCTGTACAGCAGCAATCCAGCGCTGTACAGCCTCACAGCAGGGCTGATCGAGGTCTCTGAGAGACCTCACACAGCTCCTGCACACTTCGGTCACGGCGGTCACATGACCGCCGGGCCGGAACAGGAAGCGCACAGCGCTTCCTGCTCTGCAAACACAGCGCTCGGTGAGCGCTGTGTCTGCAGCGATCGTGAAGGCAGGGACACCTGGGAACTGTCCCTGCCTTGTGTTAGGGTTCCCTTGCTGTCACTGACAGCGGGCAACCCGATCAGCAGCTGCACGATTAGCGTGCAGCTGCTGTTTTTGAAAAGACGTTTTAAAACGTGCATTAGGAGATAGACGTCCACCCATAGGACGTTTATATCCTATGGGCGGACGTGAAGCGGTTAATACAAGCCACTTACTAATGTATTGTGATTTGCATTATTCATACCAATGTGCTTAAAGGGTTTCTGTCACCCCGCAAAACTCATTATTTTTTTTTTGGATAGTTAGATTCCTCATAGTGCGATATAGGAGAATATAATGCTCTTACTTACTTTCATGCGGCCGATTCTTTATAAAACGAACTTTTATAATATGTAAATGAGGGCTCTACCAGCAAGTAGGGCGTCTACTTGCTGGTAGCTGCTGCAGAAATCCGCCCCCTCGCCGTGTTGATTGACAGGGCCAGCCGTGATCTCCTCCTCCGGCCGGCCCTGTCAGTAATTCAAAAATCGCGCGCCTCGCGTCATTCGGCGCAGGCGCTCTGAGATGAGGAGGCTCGTCTCCTCAGCACTCCCTCAGTGCGCCTGCGCCGATGACGTCTTCTCTTTCGGTGACGTCATCGGCGCAGGCGCACTGAGGGAGTGCTGAGGATACGAGCCTCCTCATCTCAGAGCGCCTGCGCCGAATGACGCGAGGCGCGCGATTTTTGAATTACTGACAGGGCCGGCCTGAGGAGGAGATCACGGCTGGCCCTGTCAATCAACACGGCGAGGGGGCGGATTTCTGCAGCAGCTACCAGCAAGTAGACGCCCTACTTGCTGGTAGAGCCCTCGTTTACATATTATAAAAGTTCGTTTTATAAAGAATCGGCCGCATGAAAGTAAGTAAGAGCATTATATTCTCCTATATCGCACTATGAGGAATCTAACTATCCAAAAAAAAAAAAAAAGAGTTTTGCGGGGTGACAGAAACCCTTTAACCTTACTGTCTCGACCTTTGGTGTGCACTGTGACACTTATGCCACGCTTGCTGTTGCCTGTGGCAACGTGTTCCTGTTTAGGCATGCGGGGTCAGTGTCACGGCCTTTGTGGGGTGTGCCGTGACATGGCTACCTTGCATGTTGTTGCCTGCCGCACCCGTGTAGCTTTTTATGCTGGTGTGTGCACTTCCCTTGTCAGTTGTTTCCTCCTCTGTCTAGTGCTGGAGGGGTTAACCACCTTGTTGGGCGTGGTCACTAGGTGCTTCATCTTACCTGTGGCTAGAGGCCAGGAGTCAGTGGTACTCCAGCTATGGTGTGTGCTAGAGTTATGCTCCTGGTCTTCATATTTCATCTCCCAGATTGAGGGCCTCCTAGTGGGACATCGAGGTCTCCAGCGATGTCTTCCCTCCCTTACATGTGTTGTATGTTTGGTGTGGGGTTTTGATTTGGTGTGTTTTAATTGAACCTCAAGCCTGTATGCAGTGCCGCCTGGGGCTGCCATGCACCTTGCGGCATGGGGGTCCTAGCGGAGTCTGGTGTGCTGGATACCTGTGTGAGTTGCTGGTATGGTGTCCTGTTTGGTGTTAGAGCTCCGGTAAGTATTCACGGGTTCCAGTTGTGGTGGCAGCAGCAGGTAAGTGTGATGTTTTGTTTTCTTACCTGCCGATTCTCTTGCTGCATATGGTCTTTTCCTTTTTCTGCTTCTAGGCATTTTGAGACTCCTGTTTTTCCGTGTCCTGGAAGAACAGGGCGCCTCTCCTCAGCTCCTTTGTGAGGGATTCTCAGGGCGACTCAGGGCCTCGGGTATTCAGGTACCATCCAGGTCCGCTCATACGAAGAGGAGTTAGGGCTAGGTATAGGGATACATTAGGAGGGGACCTGCTCCCTTATCCTTGTGTTCAGGCCTAGTTGTTTTCCTTATCCCCCAGTCATCGTACGGTGGGGGTTTTTCCCCACCCCCCTCTGTGACACTTACATTTGTCAGTGTTAAACCTCATCTGCCACTTCTCTGCCCAAGCCTCCAATCTATCTAGATCCCTCTGTAGCTGTATATTGTTCTCTTCCGTGTTAATTACTTTACACAGTTTAGTGTCATCTTCAAAAATTGATATTTTACTGTGCAATCCTTCTACAAGATCATTAATAAATATATTGAAGAGAATAGGGCCCAATACTGACCCCTGAGGTACTCCACTAGTGACAGTGACCCAATCTGAGTGTGTACTGTTAATAACCACCCTCTGTTTTCTATCACTGAGCCAGTTACTTACCCACATACAGACATTTTCCCCCAGTCCAAGCATTCTCATTTTATATACTAACCGTTTATACGGTACAGTGTCAAATGCTTTGGAGAAGTCCAGATATACGACATCCATTTATTCGCCGCTGTCAAGTCTAGAACTTACCTCCTCATAGAAACTGATTAAATTAGTTTGACATGACTGATCCCTCATGAAGCCATGCTGATATGGCGTTATTTGCTTATTTTCATTGAGTTACTCCAAGACAGCATCTCTTAGAAAAGCTTCAAACTGTTTACCCACGACAGATGTTAAACTTCTCGGCCTATAGTTTCCGTGCTCTTTTTTTGACCCCTTTTTAAATATTGGCTTAACATTTGCTATAGGCCAATCCTGTGGAACACTCCCTGTCAGTATGGAGTCCTTAAATATCTGAAATAAGGGTTTGGCTATGACATTACTTAATTCTCCTAGGATATGGGGTTGTTAGCCATCTGGTCCTGGCGATTTGTCTATTTTAATCTTTTTAAGACGCTGCTGTACTGTCACGGACTGGTGTTGCAGAAAACTAGAAGTCACAAATAAAGATCCGACTGACTTGATCCCAAACTAAGGAACATATGGGTGAGCCCTATAAAAGCCCTAGAGCTCTCCCCGACTGCTCAGCCCATGCAAAGATCTCTATGATAGAAAATTGCATGTCCCCGTACCTAGACTGAGTGACACCTGAAAACCCTATAATAGTGAGGGGACACGACCACCGGCTCACTGCACTCAATACGGAGGGAGTCAGGGTCACCTAGAATCAAGCCAACAGGAAACACAAATAAAGGAATAGACTTATCTGAGGAACCAGCAGTTGCAGCATCTAGCAGTGAGCACAATCCAGGAAGTAGTATAAACCGCAAAGTGAAGCAGTATGGGAGGGGATATAAAGGGAGGCGATCACTGCTAATAGATGACAGCTGGGAGAGGGAGAAGAGATGACAAAACGAAATCAAAAACAAAAGAACATCATGCAGGAGGTACTGAAGAACGTCTGTCAGAACTTCTCAGAGATCTGGCGGTGACATGTACTTCTTCCTGGGGCAGATAGGGCACTTTTATGGGAAATTTACTTTTACCATTTATATAATTGAAGAACAGTTTAGGGTTAGTTTTTTTTCTATAGTATGCAAGCACGGCCAACCTTGATAACCTGTGGCTGTAACCCCTGTATACGAGCAGTGTGGAATGTGATGGGAAAATGAATCAAGCCAGAAAAGGAGGCAATATGGACAATCACAATACATTAGTAAGTGCCTTGTATTAACTTTCTCTACATAATAAATGGTATTTGCTGAAGAGGGACAACCCCTTTAAGGATAAACCCATTCAACAGCCTCCCAAACCCTCACTGTGTTGTCATTTATAACAAAAAATAAAGGAAGTGAGAAAACCCCTTTAATACAAATGCCTCTAACACTGCCAATTCCCTATCTATACACTCCCAATCCCCACCAGTCCCCTTTGTGCTCCCACACAGTAATAGTGCCCCACACATAGTAAGAATAACCCCTTAGTGCCTCCTGCACAGTAAGGATACCCCCTTTGTACCCTAATAACATAAGAATGTGTCCCTGACACAGCCCCCTTAGGGCCCCTACCCCACTAGTACCCCCAAAGTAGTATTACAGTGGGGTAAAAAAGTATTTAGTCAGCCACCAATTGTGCAAGTTCTCCCACTTAAAAAGATGAGCGAGGCCTGTAATTTTCATCATAGGCTATGAGAGACATAATGAGAAAAAAAAATCCCGAAAATTACATTGTCTGATTTTTAAAGAATTTATTTGCAAATTATGGTGGCAAATAAGTATTTGGTCAATAACAAAAGTTCATCTCAATACTTTGTTATATACCCTGTGTTGGCAATGACAGAGGTCAAACGTTTTCTGTAAGTCGTCACAAGGTTTTTTCACACACTGTTGCTGGTATTTTGGCCCATTCCTCCATGCAGATCTCCTCTAGAGCAGTGATGTTTTGGGGCTGTCGCTGGGCAACACGGACTTTCAACTCCCTCCAAAGGTTTTCTATGGGGTTGAGATCTGGCCAGGACCTTGAAAGGCTTCTTACGAAGCCTCCCCTTTGTTGCCCAGGCGGTGTGTTTGGGATCATTGTCATCAGGGCTTTTTTTCTCAGAGAAAAGGTGGTGGAACTCACCCCCCCTCCCCTGGCCACGCCCCTACCCAACCCTAGGACCGCCCTCCCTACCCGCCCCTAAGACCGCCCCCTACCCACCCCCTAGGACCGCCCCCTCTACCCAACCCTAGGACCGCAAGTAAAATTTGGGGGGGGGGGGCTATAAAAGTCCAGCCCAGCAAAGAAACCCCCCAGATGGGGATGGCACTGGATCTGGGGATGGCACTGTTATGGGGTGGAGGATCTGGGGATGGCATCCACAGATCCCCCATCCTATAACAGTGCCATCCACAGACCCCCCCCATCCTATAACAGTGCCATCCACAGACCCCCCCACCCCATAACAGTGCCATCCACAGACCCCCCCCACCCCATAACAGTGCCATCCACAAACCCCCCCACCCCATAACAGTGCCATCCACAAACCCCCCCACCCCATAACAGTGCCATCCACAGACCCCCCCACCCCATAACAGTGCCATCCAGAGACCCCCCCACCCCATAACAGTGCCATCCACAGACACCCCCACCCCATAACAGTGCCATCCAGAGACCCCCCCACCCCATAACAGTGCCATCCACAAACCCCCCCACCCCATAACAGTGCCATCCACAGACCCCCCCACCCCATAACAGTGCCATCCAGAGACCCCCCCACCCCATAACAGTGCCATCCACAAACCCCCCCACCCCATAACAGTGCCATCCACAGACCCCCCCACCCCATAACAGTGCCATCCAGAGACCCCCCCACCCCATAACAGTGCCATCCAGAGACCCCCCCCACCCCATAACAGTGCCATCCACAAACCCCCCCACCCCATAACAGTGCCATCCACAGACACCCCCACCCCATAACAGTGCCATCCACAGACCCCCCCCACCCCATAACAGTGCCATCCATAGACCCCCCCTACCCCATAACAGTGCCATCCACAGACCCCCCCCCCCACCCCATAACAGTGCCATTCACAGACCCCCCCACCCCATAACAGTGCCATTGATATACCCCCCCCCACCCCATAACAGTGTCATCCACAGACCCCCCATTGCCGCTCCAGTACAGTTATACAATGTGTAATGAAATGAATAATGATTCCTGCTGCCCCTCAGTAGTATAACATTCAATGTATTTGTACTCACAGCTGGCTACTGACATCGTAATCCAGGCCGGCCGGGTAGACGAGCGGCAGCGTCACTGACTGACGTCACGTGAGTGCGCCGCCTACTTTATGAATGAAGCAGGCGGCCCAGGCAGGTGACGTCAGTCAGTGACGCTGCCGCTCGTCTACCCGGCCGGCCTGGATTACGATGTCAGTAGCCGGCTGTGAGTACAAATACATTGAATGTTATACTACTGAGGGGCAGCAGGAATCATTATTCATTTAATTAAACATTTTATAAGTCTCTACTGGAGCTGCGGGGCCGGAGCACAGTGAACGCACCGGCCCCCAGCTCCTCCTCCCAGTCCCTCCCCGCTGATACATCGCAGCTTGCGATGTCAAAAGGTGGCGGAACGCCGTTCCGGTGCGTTCCGCCAGAAAAAAAGCCCTGATTGTCATGCTGAAAGACCCAGCCACGTTTTATCTTCAATGCCCTTGCTGATGGAAGGAGGTTTTCACTCAAAATCTCACGATACATGGCCCCATTCATTCTTTCCTTTACACGGATAAGTCGTCCTGGTCCCTTTGCAAAAAACAGTCCCAAAACATGATGTTTCCACCCCCATGCTTCACAGTATCTATGGTGTTCTTTGGATGCAACTCAGCATTCTTTCTCCTCCAAACACGACGAGTTGAGTTTTTACCAAAAAGTTCTACTTTGGTTTCATCTGACCATATGACATTCTCCCAATCCTCTTCTGGATCATCCAAATGCTCTCTAGCAAAGTTCAGACGGGCCCGGACATGTACTGACTTAAGCAGGGGGACACGTCTGGCACTGCAGGATTTGAGTCCCTGGCGGCGTAGTTTGTTACTTATGGTAGTCTTTGTTACTTTGGTCCCAGCTCTCTGCAGGTCATTCACTAGGTCCCTCCGTGTGGTTCTGGGATTTTTGCTCACCGTTCTTGTGATCCTTTTGACCCCACAGGGTGAGATCTTGCGTGGAGCCCCAAATCGAGGGAGATTATCAGTGGTCTTGTAGGTCTTCCATTTTCTAATTATTGCTCCCAAAGTTGATTTATTCACACCAAGCTGCTTGCCTATTGCAGATTCACTCTTCCCAGCCTGGTGCAGGTCTACAATTTTGTTTCTGGTGTCCTTCGACAGCTTTTTGGTCTTGGTCATAGTGGAGTTTGGAGTGTGACTGTTTGAGGTTGTGGACAGGTGTCTTTTATACTGATAACAAGTTCAAATAGGTGCCATTAATACAGGTAACGAGTGGAGGACAGAGGAGCCTCTTAACCACCTCAGCCCCCCTAGCTTAAACAGCCTGAAAGACCAGGCCACTTTTTACACTTCTGACCTACACTACTTTCACCGTTTATTGCTCGGTCATGCAACTTACCACCCAAATGAATTTTACCTCCTTTTCTTCTCACTAATAGAGCTTTCATTTGGTGGTATTTCATTGCTGCTGACATTTTTACTTTTTTTGTTATTAATCGAAATTTAACGATTTTTTTGCAAAAAAATTACATTTTTCACTTTCAGTTGTAAAATTTTGCAAAAAAAACGAGATCCATATATAAATTTTGCTCTAAATTTATTGTTCTACATGTCTTTGATAAAAAAAAAATGTTTGGGTAAAAAAAAAATGGTTTGGGTAAAAGTTATAGCGTTTACAAACTATGGTACAAAAATGTGAATTTCCGCTTTTTGAAGCAGCTCTGACTTTCTGAGCACCTGTCATGTTTCCTGAGGTTCTACAATGCCCAGACAGTACAAACACCCCACAAATGACCCCATTTCTGAAAGGAGACACCCTAAGGTATTCGCTGATGGGCATAGTGAGTTCATAGAACTTTTTATTTTTTGTCACAAGTTAGCGGAAAATGATGATTTTTTATTTTTTTTTTTCTTACAAAGTCTCATATTCCACTAACTTGTGACAAAAAATAAAAACTTCTATGAACTCACTATGCCCATCACGAAATACCTTGGGGTCTCTTCTTTCCAAAATGGGGTCACTTGTGGGGTAGTTATACTGCCCTGGCATTCTAGGGGCCCAAATGTGTGGTAAGGAGTTTGAAATCAAATTCTGTAAAAAATGACGAGTGAAATCCGAAAGGTGCTCTTTGGAATATGGGCCCCTTTGCCCACCTAGGCTACAAAAAAGTGTCACACATCTGGTATCTCCGTATTCAGTAGAAGTTGGGGAATGTGTTTTGGGGTGTCTTTTTACATATTCCCATGCTGGGTGAGATAAATATCTTGGTCAAATGCCAACTTTGTATAAAAAAAATGGGAAAAGTTGTCTTTTGCCAAGATATTTCTCTCACCCAGCATGGGTATATGTAAAATGACACCCCAAAACACATTCCCCAACTTCTACTGAATACGGAGATACCAGATGTGTGACACTTTTTTGCAGCCTAGGTGGGCAAAGGGGCCCATATTCCAAAGAGCACCTTTCGGATTTCACTCGTCATTTTTTACAGAATTTGATTTCAAACTCCTTACCACACATTTGGGCCCCTAGAATGCCAGGGCAGTATAACTACCCCACAAGTGACCCCATTTTGGAAAGAAGACACCCCAAGGTATTCCGTGAGGGGCATGGCGAGTTCCTAGAATTTTTTATTTTTTGTCACAAGTTAGTGGAAAATGATGATTTTTTTTTTTTTTTTCATACAAAGTCTCATATTCCACTAACTTGTGACAAAAATTAAAAACTTCCATGAACTCACTATGCCCATAAGCGAATACCTTGGGGTCTCTTCTTTCCAAAATGGGGTCACTTGAGGGGTAGTTATACTGCCCTGGCATTCTAGGGGCCCAAATGTGTGGTAAGGAGTTTGAAATCAAATTCTGTAAAAAATGACGAGTGAAATCCGAAAGGTGCTCTTTGGAATATGGGCCCCTTTGCCCACCTAGGCTACAAAAAAGTGTCACACATCTGGTATCTCCGTATTCAGTAGAAGTTGGGGAATGTGTTTTGGGGTGTCTTTTTACATATACCCATGCTGGGTGAGATAAATATCTTGGTCAAATGCCAACTTTGTATAAAAAAATGGGAAAAGTTGTCTTTTGCCAAGATATTTCTCTCACCCAGCATGGGTATATGTAAAATGACACCCCAAAACACATTCACCAACTTCTCCTGAATACGGAGATACCACATGTGTGACACTTTTTTGCAGCCTAGGTGGGCAAAGGGGCCCATATTCCAAAGAGCACCTTTCGGATTTCACTCGTCATTTTTTACAGAATTTGATTTCAAACTCCTTACCACACATTTGGGCCCCTAGAATGCCAGGGCAGTATAACTACCCCACAAGTGACCCCATTTTGGAAAGAAGAGACCCCAAGGTATTCGCTGATGGGCATAGTGAGTTCATGGAAGTTTTTATTTTTTGTCACAAGTTAGTGGAATATGAGACTTTGTAAGAAAAAAAAATAAAAAATAAAAATCATCATTTTCCACTAACTTGTGACAAAAAATAAAAAATTCTAGGAACTCGCCATGCCCCTCACGGAATACCTTGGGGTGTCTTCTTTCCAAAATGGGGTCACTTGTGGGGTAGTTATACTGCCCTGGCATTTTCCAGGGGCCCTAATGTGTGGTAAGTAGGTAAATGACCTGTGAAATCCGAAAGGTGCTCTTTGGAATGTGGGCCCCTTTGCCCACCTAGGCTGCAAAAAAGTGTCACACATGTGGTATCTCCGTATTCAGGAGACGTTGGGGAATGTGTTTTGGGGTGTCATTTTACATATACTCATGCTGGGTGAGAGAAATATCTTGGCAAAAGACAACTTTTCCCATTTTTTTATACAAAGTTGGCATTTGACCAAGATATTTCTCTCACCCAGCATGGGTATATGTAAAATGACACCCCAAAACACATTCACCAACTTCTCCTGAATACGGAGATACCACATGTGTGACACTTTTTTGCAGCCTAGGTGGGCAAAGGTGCCCAAATTCCTTTTAGGAGGGCATTTTTAGACATTTGGAAACCAGACTTCTTCTCACGCTTTGGGGCCCCTAAAATGCCAGGGCAGTATAAATACCCCACATGTGACCCCATTTTGGAAAGAAGACACCCCAGGTATTCAATGAGGGGCATGGCGAGTTCATAGAAAAAATAATAATTTGGCACAAGTTAGCGGAAATTGATTTATTTATTTTTTTCTCACAAAGTCTCCCTTTCCGCTAACTTGGGACAAAAATTTCAATCTTTCATGGACTCTATAAGCCCCTCAGCAAATACCTTGCGGTGTCTTCTTTCCAAATTGGGGTCATTTGTGGGGTGTTTGTACTGCCCTGGCATTTGAGGGTCTCCGCAATCATTACATGTATGCCCAGCATTAGGAGTTTCTGCTATTCTCCTTATATTGAGCATACGGGTAATGAGATTTTTTTTTTCCGTTCAGCCTCTGGGCTGAAAGAAAAAAATGAACGGCACAGATTTTTTCATTCGCATCGATCAATGTGGATGAAAAAATCTCTGCCAAAAAAAGAAAAAGGAGGGGAAAGGCGTCTGCCAGGACATAGGAGCTCCGCCCAACATCCATACCCACTTAGCTCGTATGCCCTGGCAAACCCGATTTGTCCATTCACATAAATCGATGTGGATGAATAAATCATTGCCGGGATTTTTTTTTTTTATATATATATACAAAGTGTTTGCCAAAGTATATGAACACCGCCACCTCCTCAGCTCATATGCCTCGGCAAACGTATCTTTTACTGCAGAGGAGAAATCTCGTCTTGCAGCGCCGCATACACCGACTTGCGTGTAATCTGACAGCAGCGCAATGCTTCTGTCCGAATGCACATCAGTGCTGCAGCTAGTCGATCGGTTGGTCCACCTGGAAGGTAAAAAAAAACAAAACAAAAAAGAAAAAACCAGGCCGCAAAGCAATAACTTTATTAACTTTAGAACAGAACATATTAACTTTTTTTTAACTTTTTTAACTTTTTTACTTACCGGTAATTTATTTTTTGTTTAGTTTTTTTTACCTTTATAGAACAAACCTCTCCTTCCCCATGAGACAATGTGCAAAGCGCAAATCGCCCAAAGATGTGGCAAAGTACGTTATGCACTTTATCCCAGGTGAAAGGAGAGGTTTGCAGCAGCTGTGAGTAAAAGGGCCCTAATAGCCCTGTGTGCCTGTCCTGTGAGATGCAATCCCTATGCTAAGTGTACCTGTGTGTGGTACTTCCGGAAACACTCTCCATAGCATAGGGCAGGGTGGTCAGCACAGTCAGGACAGAAATAGCGGGTGTCACGCCTTATTCCACTCCTGCTACAGACACGACATCTTTTTCGGGGTGACGGTTGGGTTGAGGTACCAGGAACGACACTGGGGAAATGTCGCTCGTGTAGACGGCTAACTACACTGGTGGATGGGGCCACGGAACCTCCTGGGTAAAGGAGGTTCTCGATGATCTCTTCCTGGAATTTGAGGAAAGATCGTGTTCTCCCAGCCTTACTGTAGAGAACAAAACTATTGTACAGCGCCAATTGAATTAAATATACAGACACCTTCTTATACCAGCGTCTGGTTCTGCGGGAAACTAAATACGGAGACAACATCTGGTCATTGAAGTCCACCCCTCCCATGAGCGCATTATAGTCGTGGACACAGAGGGGCTTTTCAATGACACGGGTTGCTCGCTCAATTTGGATTGTCGTGTCTGCGTGAATGGAGGAGAGCATGTAAACGTTACGCTTGTCTCTCCATTTCACCGCGAGCAGTTCTTCGTTACACAAGGCAGCCCTCTCCCCCCTTGCAAGACGGGTGGTTACAAGCCGTTGGGGGAAGCCCACGCGACTAGTTCGCGCGGTGCCACAGGCGCAAATCCGTTCTAGAAACAAATGCCTAAAGAGGGCCACACTTGTGTAGAAATTGTCCACATAAAGATGGTACCCCTTGCCGAATAAGGGTGACACCGAGTCCCAGACTGTCTTCCCACTGCTCCCCAGGTAGTCAGGGCAACCGACCGGCTCCAGGGTCTGATCTTTTCCCTCATAGATCCGAAATTTGTGGGTATAGCCTGTGGCCCTTTCACAGAGCTTATACAATTTGACCCCATACCGGGCACGCTTGCTTGGGATGTATTGTTTGAAGCCAAGGCGCCCGGTAAAATGTATTAGGGACTCGTCTACGCAGATGTTTTGCTCAGGGGTATACAAATCTGCAAATTTCTGGTTGAAATGGTCTATGAGGGGCCGAATTTTGTGGAGCCGGTCAAAAGCAGGGTGGCCTCTGGGACGGGAGGTGGTGTTGTCGCTAAAATGCAGAAAACGCAGGATGGTCTCAAATCGTGTCCTGGACATAGCAGCAGAGAACATGGGCATGTGATGAATCGGGTGCGTGGACCAATATGACCGCAATTCATGCTTTTTTGTCAGGCCCATGTTGAGGAGAAGGCCCAGAAAAATTTTAAGTTCGGAAACTTGGACTGGTTTCCACCGGAAAGGCTGGGCATAATAGCTTCCCGGGTTTGCGGTTATAAATTGTGTGGCATACCGGTTTGTCTCTGCCACGACTAAGTCCAAGAGCTCCGCAGTCAAGAACAGCTCAAAAAATCCCAGGGCCGAACCGATTTGAGCCGTCTCAACCCGAACTCCAGACTGGGCGGTGAAAGGGGGAACTACTGGTGCGGCTGAAGTTGGTGACTGCCAATCAGGGTTTGCCAGCACCTCAGGGATTCTAGGGGCTCTACGGGCCTGTCTGTGCGGTGGCTGCGACGGGGTAACTATTGCACGTGCCACCGTACCAGCTTCAACTGCCCTTCTGGTGCTCGCTACTTCACCATGTTGTACGGCAGTGCTGGTACTAGGTCCAGGAAGGGCTGCGCTGCTGGTGTATGCCTCACCGCGTGATCCGGCAGCGACAGCCCCACTCTGCTGCTCTTGAAGCGGATCCAGCGCAACCTGTGGTCTAGCGACATGGGGCCGGGTACGCCTGGTGCTGCCAGGGACCTCCACCTCCTCGTCCGAACTTTGGGTCAGAGAGCCACTGCTTTCCACAGGTTCATATTCTGACCCGCTAGATTCGTCAGATGAGGGTTCCCACTCCTCATCCGACTGGGTCAGAATCCTGTAGGCCTCTTCAGAAAAATACCCCCTGTTTGACATTTTGGACTACTAAATTTAGGGGTATTCCCTGAGACTACCCAAGAAAAAAAGCAAACCTGTCTTACAAAGGGGAGGCTAGCGAAGTACCGGAGGCCGCTGCGGTTGATAAAAAATATCAAAACTGATTTTTTTTATCGCCGCAGTGCGTGTAAAGTGAATGTGCAGTGATCAAAAAAATATATTTTTTTGTCACTGCGGTGGGGCGGGCGTGGGTGAACGCACGTGTGGGCGACCGATCAGGCCTGATCGGGCAAACACTGCGTTTTGAGTGGAGGGCGAGCTAAGGTAACACTAATACTATTATAGATCTGACCGTGATCAGTTTTGATCACTTACAGATACTATAAAAGTACAAATGCTGATTAGCGATACGCTAATCAGCGAATAAAAGTGACTGCGGTGCGGTGGGCTGGGCGCTAACTGACGCTAACTACCTAACCAAGGGGCCTAAACTATCCCTAAAACCTAACAGCAAATACTAGTGAAAAAAAAAAGTGACAGTTTACACTGATCACTTTTTGTCTTTCACTAAGTGATTGACAGGGGGCGATCAAAGGGGTGATCAAAGGGTTAATTGGGGTGCAGGGGGGTGATCAGGGGCTACAGTGAAGTGTTTGGTGCTACTCACAGTTCAGTCTGCTTCTCTGCTGGATCCAACCGACGAAAAGGACCAGCAGAGAAGCAGAGAAGCCATATAACAGATCATATTTACTAATATGATCTGTTATATGGCCAGTGATTGGATTTTTTAAAAATCGCCAGCCTGCCAGCCAATGATCGTTGCTGGCAGGCTGGTGACGAACTTCTTCTTTAACTTTTGCCGGCCCGTGATGCGCATGCGCGGGCCGGCTTTGAGCGAAATCTCGCGTCTCGCGAGATGACGCGTATATGCGTGACTCTGCGCAGCGCTGCCACCTCCGGAACGCGATCCTGCGTTAGGCGGTCCGGAGGTGGTTAAAGAAGAAGTTACAGGTCTGTGAGAGCCAGAAATCTTGCTTGTTTGTAGGTGACCAAATACTTACTTTACCGAGGAATTTACCAATTAACTCGTTAGAAATCCTACAATGTGATTTCCTGTATTCTTTCCCCCATTCTGTCTCTCATAGTTGAGGTATACCTATGATGAAAATTACAGGCCTCTCTCATCTTTTTAAGTGGGAGAACTTGCACAATTGGTGCCTGACTAAATACTTTTTTGCCCCACTGTATGTCCCCTAGTGCCTCTACACACAGTATGACACTTATGTGCCGTACAGTAAGCCCCTGACTAGCCAGTGCAGAGGATGGGAGTGGTAGTGGCCCTGATGAGGTATTGTGTCTTGGTGTACTCCCTCAGGCCTTCGCTCCCTGGGGATCAGTGCAGAGGAAATGTAGTTTGAAGAATGAGGCCAGAAGTAAACGTATAAAAATCTCCCTCTAATTAGTGCAAAATATAATTTGTGGCACATACCAGCAGTATTAAAGGGGTTATCCATGACCTATAATGCCCCCATATGCCCGGGGGGACAGCCAATAGCAGGCCGCAAAATGAGGGACATTATTACTATTGGGTGCGCTGTTACCACATAGTGCACTCTGGCAGAGAATTATTACTATTGGTGGGACTTTTGGGAGGACTGTTACATTGGGAGGCACCCTGGCACAGTATCAGCTTAGCACAGTTATATTTGGAGGTCACTATGTTTACGGCACTATAAGTTTCAGGGACACTGTTTGCTGGGCACAGTTATTTTTTTGTGGCACTGTGTGGCAATAATTATTGAAGTGGAACTATTTGTGTGGTAATAGTATTTTATGGGGAATTATCTGCAGTCTAGTATTGGGAAGCACAGTGGGCACAGTATTAGAGGTGGGAGGATTGGGTGTTCAGAAGGTGGGAGGATGATGGAAAAGTAGCTGTCAAACTCTGCAGAGACAAGAGATAATCATGGCGGTCTGGTCTGAATGGAGAAGATGAGGAAAGAGAACATCTACATCAAAGGAGACATCACTGGATGTAAGAGGTATGTGGCAGTGTATTACCTTGTATGTTCTGTAGCACTGTATGTAATGTTTTCCAAATATGTCTAATAGTAGGGCTGAAGGGAAGGGGTTAGGATAAGAAATTGGCATGGTGGGGGGGTGCCGTTTCAGTTTTCGCCTGAGGTAGAAGAAAGTCTAGGTACACCCCTGACCATACCTCTTCTAGCATTAAAGGGAGTCTGTCACTAACTAGACTGGATTTAAACCGATCTCATAGTTCAGTGGAGCACAAAGACATGACACAGATGTTACCTGTGTTTAGTTTTTCAGATGCTCCAAATTGCCCCAAAAGTTGTTTTTATGACATGCTAATGATCCATCGTAAGTGCACATGGGCGGAGAGTTTGCTGAAAGTGCCAGGTTCCCCAGCCTTACTCGCACCTAATTCCGCCTCTGTCACGGATGGTGTTGCAGAAAGCTGGAACTTCTAAATAAACATCCGACTGGCTTAATCCCAAACTAAGGAGCATATGGGTGAGCCCTATAAAACCCCTAGAGCTCTCCCTGACTGCTATACCCATGCAAAGGTCTTTATGGTAGACGATTGCATGCCCACGGACCTAGACTGTGTGACACCTGAAAACCCTATAATAGTAAGGGGACACGACCACCGGCTCCCTGCACTTAATACGGACGGAGTCAGGGTCACCTAGAATCAAGCTAGCAAGGAAACACAAATAAAGGAAAAAGACTTATCTGAGGTATCAGCAGTAGCAGCCTCCAGCAGTGAACACAATCCAGGAAGAAGTATAAACCGCAAAGTGAGGCAGTATGGGAGGGAATATAAAGGGAGACAATTAGTGTAAATAGGTGACAGCTGGGAGAAGGAAAGGAGATGACAAAGTGAAACCAAAACAAAGAACGTCATGCAAGAGGTAGAGAAGAACGTCTAACAGACCTTCTCACAGAACTGGTGGTGACAGCCTCTCAGTAATCTCTGGCCAGCTCTGTGTCTCTGTGACATCATATTTCCCTGTAGCCCCTTTGCGAATTACCTTCCGACCTGGGCATGTGCAGTGTTCTGCCCACTGTGGGCAGAGACACAGAGATATGCAGTGCGCATGTGCCTGGTAAATGTTGTGAAATCGGCGCTGGAGCTACTTCTGAAGAGCAGATTGGAGGGGTTAACTCTGTAGTAGTTACATCACTAAAAATTTCACCTGTTCAGCTTAGGAGTAAGGGTACGACCACACGGTCAGGTTTCTGGAAGTAGTTTTGGAAGCCAAAACCAGGAGATGTATTTACTGTCCTTTAAACTTTTTCTCCTTTTATGATCCGCTGCTGATTTTGGCCTCCAATACTGTATGCAGAAATCTGACTGTGTGGCCGTAACCTAAGAGTACAGCTACACGGCGACACTAGTTGTATGACGTGTTGCAGCCAGGATAGCAGTAGTGGTGAAATCTGCACAAAAAATCCAGAAAGAATTGACATGATGTAGATTTCTGAATTAACTTGCTCTACCATATTTTTGCTGTATATCAAAACTGAGCATATCCTAGAGCTAATTGCCGCAGTTTCACGATGCTTTTTTCACCTGCTAACTGTACAGGTGACACAATTAGAAAAATGTGTTTCACCCATAGTAATTCAGGATCTAAATAATCAGCATGTATTTCTTTACAGACACATCTATACAGTTCACCTGCCTGAGAAAAAGTGCACAGTACTGGTATGTTAAACTTAAAACCTATGCTAGCGGTGAATCTTTAACCAGTAGATGGCGCTTGTACTTTTTGCATTTGTCTGTCCGTTTCATTACAGTCCCCACATTGTATATTAATTACTATTATGGTAGAGAACTTCTCATTAATTTACAGCAAGGTTTACAATATTTTCCTATTAATGAACATGGTTTTTTTTATGGAGAGACATGACTACATACAGCTTTTAGAAACAGAGGGAAAGATTTCTCAAACTGGTATAAAAGGAAACTGGTTTAGTGGCCCATCGCAACCAATCCGATTCCACCTTTAATTTTTGAGAGCTCCGTTGGAAAATGAAAGGTAGAATCGGATTGGTCACTATGGGCAACTAAAACAGTTTTCCTTTATACCAGTTTTGATAAATCTCCCCCAGATTTTTTATTTCATAACAAAGGACAAAGCAGTAGATTTTGCAAAACCACCAGGGACCAGTTGCTTCTGTTTCCTCCTTTTGCTTTTCTTCTTTACATACCCATGTGATATTTCTTGGCTTTTTTAAACTTCCTATTTGACGAATGCTTAGAATAAGCAGAGAGTTTTGTTATGTAATAGTTAACTTTACCAGCGTATAGGAAAATGCTGAGCAAGCGACTGCCACATCACAAATATATCAATATCATGGGACAGTTGCTATTAGTCTGGGGCTACATGGTGATGTTGGCTGCGATCACCTTGTAGCACTGCAGCCATTGAACTAAATGGAGTGACAGAGCAACTCACAAGTTGCCGCTTCCGTGACCCCAGAATCAAAGAAACATACAGCAGTGTTGGATTTTTCTGTAATTCTGGGGCCATGGTCGTAGCAACTTGTGACTCACTGCAACCCCATTCAGTTTAATGGCTGCACTGCTACACAGCAATCTTTGGTAACACAAATTTGTCACAGCCAAGATCTCCATGTAGCCCCAACCTTAAAGGGGTTGGACATACCCTTTTTTTCACCCAGGCAGCCCACCTGATGTTAGCATCAGAGCATCTCATGCTCCGATGTGTTCCCTTGCCCTGCGCTAGATCGCGCAGGGCAAGGGCTCTTTTGTTTATCATAACACACTGCCGGTGACGTCACCAGCTCTGATGGCCCTGCGGGCGCTAAAGCCCGCCCGCAGGGCAAAGGAGAGCATCGGAGCATGTACTTTTCCAATGCTCAAGTCATGGGGGCTGCCTTGGTGAAAATGGGGATATGTCCGGGTTCAGCTCTGAACCCGGACAACCCCTTTAAAGCTGCAACGTAACATCTGTTCAGTATATGTACTGTATCTGCAGTGGCCAGATTTGAAGTGGCCATCAACGCTACACTGGGTCCCCCGGACACCCTGTCAAGATGTCACCACATATTGCTGGTAAGGAATGGTGCACACCAATGGGAAATACGTCCAGAGAGTTGGGGTTTTCAATAAACCAGTGTGCTTCTTTACTGGAGGAACCCAAGTGCAAAAGAATACAAGCAATGCACTGAGCTGGCTTCTCCAGTCTCCCCTGTGGTAGCAGAAAGTTCTTCTGAGGAATGTTGGAGCTAGCTGTCCCTCTCTTTCTTAGAAGGCTGGTACCCTGGCCAAAAGGGCTGGTGGCCCAAGATCTGTGGCTCAGTATCCCCATGTCAGCTTCTTCTTCTGGTTACTCAAATAGTCTGGCAGAGGCAGTCTCTTCTTCTAAGTACTGTTCCCTGACTGCAGAACACTAGGGGCTGACTGCTCTCCTTTATACAGTTTCTAACTATTCTAGAACCGTCTAGTGGGAGGGGTGAAGTGGAGAAGCATAGCCTAAACAGAAACAATATTGCAGTTTGTTAGCCCAGCGCTCCGTGCCTGTGCTGCTGCCCCTACACTCAGGCACGGGCTCAGGGCTCCCTTACTCCCTCCTTCTGCCATGCTGACAAGGGCAGCAGGTAGCTTGAACTGTTGTATCTGCGCTCCGTGCCAGAGCTTGGGCATGTCTCTCCTCCTTTTGTGAGGCAGCACGTACACGCCCTCTATCTCCTCAGCTTTTGGCTGGGTTGCAGGATGTATTTAAAGGCACTTCCTGCCCCAGGAAGGCGCCTGAGCAATCTTGGTCACTAGCCAGTCTAGTTCCTTGTGTGAAGGTGTTTGGAAGTTTCTGCTTTACTGTGACTGGACTTGATTACCACCTGCCCCTGATCTTGGACTTTGATTACAAACTTTGCATGATCACTGCCTGCCCTGACTCCAGACCACGTCTTTTCTCTCAGTGCTTTGTACAGGTATCTCTGACCCCCAGGTCAGCTGCCACTGACCAGGGGACTGCTCTGGAGTGGTACCTGGTAATTACCCTAACGGCCCAAGCCTATCCTCACCATCAGAGGCTCTAGTGAAGACCAGGTAGTTACTTAGTCACGCCCCTTCAGGGTATATCCGGTCAGTGGCATAGTGGGTTCACACCCGCCTGCATAACACAGTTTAACCCCTTTAAGACACATCCAGTTTTCACCTTCCTAACCAGGCCTATTTTTGCAAATCTGACATAGGTCACTTTATGTGGTAATAATTTTTGAATGCTTTTACATATCCAAGCCATTTTGAAACTATTTTCTCGTGACATATTATACGTTATGTTATAGAAAAAAATACATTTTCACCATATGTCTACTTTATGTTGACAGAAATATCATTTTATTCAGAAGGTTCAGGATTTTAGAAGCAATTTTTTACATTTTCAAGAAAATTTCCAAAACCCACTTTTTAGGAACCCATTCAGTACTTAAATAACTTTGAGGGGTTTACATAATAGAAACCATTATAGAAACTACACCCCTCATATTGTTTAAAACTCATTTTAGCAACTTTGTTAACCCTTTAGGTGTTCCACAGGAATTAAAGGAAACGTGTCACCAAAAAGGTTTTCTGCCAGTTAAAACCAGATAGTAACACATATCCTTATAATACATATATTATTTTCTTCAAATCTCTTTTTATTTTCTGATAACAGATTTTTTTATTCTATTTCCTGAACATGATTATGGGGGCTGACATCTTGCCTGAGCTGTTCTTAACAGCATTTAGAAAGCATGAAGAAAATTTACGGCAACCACATGGGCCATAGACACAATGGTCAGAAGGGGACCTCATTGACTTCTATGGGGAAGTTTTCTAGCCATGCTCTGTAACCTGTGCAGAGGTAATTTTACAAGGAAAGACTAGATACGTTTTGACAATCACCTATTGTCAATGGTGGATCTGTCATTGTAATCCATCCTAATGATATTACTTGTATGTATGGATAAGCAGGTAATTGCAGTAAAAAGATTAGTTTCGGGTACGGTTCGCCGAATTTCTAAAAAAGTTCGGTTCAGACCCGAATTGGTTCTGGCCAAAGCGCAGATGCTGCAATTGTTCTGAAAGTTGGTATATAACCCCATCTAGCCTCCTAATAACTCAGAATTTTTATAAAAACTTGTTATCTATTTTCGTTTCTTCTCTTTTCACAGGAGCAACATAGCGTGGAACATACAAGGCTGTCTATGGGTAGTAGTAGCAATAGTAGTAGCAGTAGTGATAGTGGTTGTAGATGCTTTGCGTTAATGGTGGTTGCAGTAGGGGATTAGCAGTGAGGAGCAGCAGCAGCTGCAGCAGCAGCCATATGTTACATGGCAGAAAGGCAGCAGCATGATGGAGGCATGCAGCAGCAGCCTTACAGAAGATGATGGTCTTCAGGTCGCAGCAATGACATGATGGCGTCAGTGGCAAGATAGAGACGGCAGCAGCAGCCATACAGAATGTGATGCAAGTTAGGTCACAGTAGTGGCATGATGGCAGCAGCAGCAGTACAGAACGTGATGGTAGGCAGTTCGCAGCAGTGGCAGCATGCAGATGGCAGCAGCAGCCGTACAGAACATGATGGTTGGCAGGTAGAATTAGTGGCATGATCAAAGCAGCAGCAGCCATACAAAACGTGATGGTTGGCAAGTTGCAGCAGAGGCGTGATGCATGATGGTAGGCAGGTCGCATTAATGGCATGATGGAGGCAGCAGCCGTACAGAACGTGATGGTTGGCAGGTAGAATTAGTGGCATGATCAAAGCAGCAGCAGCCATACAAAACGTGATGGTTGGCAAGTTGCAGCAGAGGCGTGATGCGTGATGGTAGGCAGGTCGCATTAGTGGAACGATGGAGGCAGTAGCAGCAGCTATGCAGAACGTGATGATTGGCAGGTCGCAGCGGTGGCATGATGGAGTCAGCAGCAGCCTTACAGAAGATGATGGTTGGCAGACGGCAGCAATGGCATGATGGAGGCAGGCAGGCAGATAGCTACAGTAGCAAGATGGGGCACCACCAGCAAGGTCATATCTATTCATCAGCCTCAGCCAGAAGAGTGTGAAAATCCTCCCCAATCCAAGCTTGGTTCATTTTGACAAAAGTGATGTTTTGGACACTGGTGGAGGACAACTTGGTCCTTTTAGGTGTCACCACACGGCCAGGGCCGTCTTTAACGCAGAGCAAAATGGGGCTCCTGGGGGGCCCAAGGCAGCTGCCTCTTGAGCCCCGCTGGTCACTGCGCGACCGGCAGCGGGGAGGGTCCACAGCCCCGCAAGTGCTTTTTTTAAGCGCAGCGGCGGGCCCTCCCTATATGTTAAGTGCGGCTGCGCTGCACTTAATGTCAGCAAACCTACTTAACTACCTCTAACTACTTCTTCCGCTCTGTTCTTGCGGACTGCCCAGGCGTCAGTTCGTTGCGCAATCCCGCAAGAACGGTGAACTCCCACTGCGGATCTCGCGGGAGCACGCGCCAACGGGACTGCGCAACGAACTCACGCCTGGGCAGCCCACAAGTACGGAGCGGAAGAAGTAATTAGAGGTAGCTAAGTAGTTTTTTTTTTGTCAATGTATGCACACACCGGCTTCACCTCGAGGAGGGGGGGATGATTGGGGGATCTGTGGTGTGGCCGGCAGTAATGTCTGAATTCAGAAAGTCAAATTTTCTAAAGAGCACAACAGGGTGGCACTGCCCAAAACTTTCTCCCAAGACACAAAAAACCTCTGATGCCGGGTTTTCCTCACTACCGATGGTGCTCTGCCTCCAAATCACAACTTATGTGACGAAGGAGAAAACAAATGTGGGCGGCACTCACCAGAAAAGTAGCTTCTTTATTCAGACATCATTATTGTAGACATCAAACATTATTGTTGCAGACATGGGGCGGACTTGGCATAGCGCAGGCAACAAGGATCGTGGCTACGGCCGTTTCGCGCCTCAGCGCATTGCATGCTAGGGTGTGGAAAGGCGGGATCCAGGGGGCCCAAGTAAATTCTTGCCCAGGATCCAATCAATATTAAAGACGGCCCTGAACACCCTCTCCGAGATTACACTAGAGGCTGGGCAAGTAAAAAGAAAGAGAGAGTGCTGTGCCAGTTTAGGCCACTGTCTGCCTGCCCTGCCTGTATTTACATGGGGTCAAGGAACAGGGTATGCGCCAGAGACTGTCCAGAGTTTAGGTAAGCCTTAACCTGGGCGGGAGCTGTCAGCTTGACTTCAGCCTGGCACGGCACATGTAAAAGCTGCTCCATCACACTGCGGAGACTGAAATGGCTGCTTCTGCTGCTACAGCTTCTGCTGTTTGTGACAGCGGGGTGGGGGTGGGGCACCTCCCTTTCAGACCCTCTGGAGGCAGACTGCTGCTCGCAATAAGCTGCGGCAAGCTGCGTACACAGTGTTTCCTGGTAATAACGTAATTTGAAAAATTCCCTCATTTTGCCTTGATAGTGAGGGTCCAAAAGCTTGTCTATCCAGTAATCATCAGACTGTCACCGAACCACCTTTCATTGCATAAAAAAGCAAGTCTACAGGTCGCAATTCTATCCAGCATGCTGGAGGAGCCAGTTCTTTCCACCTTTGTCCCACACTGAGACAATTGGGTGTCACGGCCTGATCTCACCGTCATCATCCTTTTTCTCCTCCACCTCAGACTCCTCTTGCTCCTCCTCAAGTGGCAGCACCTCCTCCTCCTCCCCTATGGGATTTTTGTCATTGCGGGTCCCCAACAGCTACAGGGCCATCTGTTACATGTCAGCATCTCTTCAAAAATACATATGAGGGGGATGTGCCAACTGCAGCATGAATGGCATGAGCTGCCACTGTCCGACCTGGAAACAAACACATGCTCCCTGCTGAGGCAGTCTGATGCATGACCAAATCGTTCACGGTTTTCCGCTGCTCGTATAGATGCTCGAACATGTGCAATGTTGAATTCTAGCAAGTTGGAACATAGGCAGATTAAGCGCTGTAGCTGCATACCATTCTGACGCTGCAAGTCCAGGAGAGCATTCCTCATCACGTAAGAATGGCTGGAAAGAGGGACAGTCTCCCGGACATTGCCAGCACCTTGCGCAAGCCAGTGCATTTTTTTAAAAGGCCATGCAGGGAGCATGTGTTATTTCCCCCAGGTTCAGGGCAGCCAGGATGTTGTGCCCATTGTTGCCCAGTTGGAGTTAGCAGGGTGAAAGCAAGAGGGATGTTTGCTGCTTGATGTACTTTAGCTGCAACTGCTCCCTGATGTGGCTACTCTCGGCCATGGCGTGGCAACGCGTGACTTGACACATCTGATAGGAAGGAGGGGTAGTACAAGCAATGATGTTCCCTGTTGCTGTTGGCGATGAGACCATGTCCATGGAGGAGGTGAAGGAGGCAGATAAGTGCCTGCTGTGGGAGCCAGCCTAATGATATGGTGGGAGGAGGTCAAAAGGACCTGGCCATGTTGCTGGGGTGCTGCTTCTCCACTGCTGCAAAAAACATTGACCCAGTGGACCGTGAAAGACATGTACTGTCCCTGCCCGAAGCAGCTGCTCAGGTGTCCACCGGGACAGCGAGAATCACGAGGAGTCGCCTGCATTCCCCGCCACGTGACAGCACAAGGCACATGGGCCCCCAGACGAAGGTTCGCCAAAACGCGCGTCGGGGCTGGCGCCATCCTGGAGGAAGCACATAATTGGTAACTGATTCCGTGTTATAATTGTCTGATACACACAAAGTGCACTATGCACTTGCACTTTGTTGTTATTTATATGTGGATATTATAATGATTCTCTGCCCTTGTGTCTTCCTCCTTTGGATTCTGCCTTTCCCTGCATCTGTTTTCTCTGTATGGATTGTTTTCTATGTATTGTGTCAATAAAATTTATATTATATGCGGTCTGGTATATATATTTTTTCTGATAGGTATCTGTCATCCTGGGAGCCAATCAGAGCAAACCTTCCCCCCCCCCCCCCCCCCACTTCCTCTCAGGGTAATATGAGAACCTTTCCTCCTCCTCCCTAGTGCTTTTTTCCTTCTGACATGTGCTATGCACTGTTTTAGTGGATTCGTCCGAAAAGAACCTAAAAATATTTGGGTTCATCCGCCGTCCGGAAAATAGCAAAGTTTGGACCGAACCTGGTTTGGTGCAAACTGATTCGCTCATCTTTTATCTGTACTGACCAAGAAGTGGCACCTATTGTTATTATTAGTGGCCAGTGGGAAAACTGCAGAATTTCATGTTTTTTGTTGGCCAACGGCTTCTGTGCGTTGGAAGATTAAACATGTCAAAAAAAATTCATGTGGCACAAAGACGGCGAGCGCCCGTGTTTTATTTGTTATATTCTGTACTGGAATACTGTAATTTACTTAAACTTTTGTTTGGGTGTTATGTTAGTATCTAAATCCCTTTGTAGCTTAATACAGTACCAGTAAAGTGCATAAGATTTTAACAAATGTCATCTACATGCTATGAAAATTGCACTTAAATTGATACGGTGTGCGGATTTTAAAATCTGCAGCATTTCAATTTATATTGAATTTTACAAAACCAGCACAGGTGGCTTCACCTAATCACCTAATTGATGGATATATATATATAAGTGCTCAGGTCTCTCTAGTTGTCCGAAACCAGAATTAAAGGGGATATTCCATTAATAATGTAAAAAATGAAAATCTGACATCATATAGTACATGGCATTCTCTTTCTAACAAAGCTAGAACCAGCCCTGTACCTCACATGGATCCAGAGATCTCCACATTCATTACTCTGCTAGATTTATATCAAGCTGACAGCTCAAGGGGAGTGTCTTTTCTGCTGCAGCTAAGGGGGCGTGTCTCAGCTCTCCCTATCACAGATCAGGAGGCGTGTCTCAGCTCTCCCCATCACAGCTCAGGGGGCGTGTCTGTGCTCTCCCCATCACAGCTCAGGGGGCGTGTCTGTGCTCTCCCTATCACAGCTCAGGAGGTAGTTAAAGGATGAAACTGAGCATGTGCGGCCATCTCAGTGAGCAGGACAAAGAAATAAGAAAAAGAACAAAGAGCAGGTGACGCTAAACAGATACATTTTAGGGTCCATTCACACGTCCGCAAAATGGGTCCGCATCCGTTCCGCAATTTTGCGGAACAGGTGCGGACCCATTCATTTTCAATGGGGCCAGAATGTGCTGTCCGCATTTGCGGATCCGCACTTCCGTTCCGTAAAAAAATAGAACATGTCCTATTCTTGTCTGCAATTGCGGACAAGAAAAGGCATTTTTTATATGAGAGTGCCGGCGATGTGCGGTCCGCAAAATGCAGAACGCACTTTGCCGGTGTCCGTGTTTTGCGGATCCGCAATTTGTGTGAATGGACCCTTATTGAATAGCTCACTGGCTATACAGAATTTTTAATTACATGCAATTACAAAAGTATTGAAATCCAGGTGCTGGTTTGACTATTTTTCATGGAACAACCCCTTTCAATTGAAACCATACTAATCTCTTCAGAAAGGAACTCTTACACACTGGCAGAGTACATATTCAAATATTTTGGAGGTTGGGTCTGGAATACCTAATAAAGTGCACAATAATTATACATGAAAACATTTACCGTAAATAAATAAGCCACCTAAAATCATGCAAAAAACATGATTTATATAATGTAAAAGATAATACAATTTATACAAATGATGCAAATATAGAATTATGTCCTAACCATAATCCTACCCTATTCTCAGTATATGTGAACAAGATAATTATCTAACACAGGGCCCTCGTGGTAAGAACAATAAAATATAAAAATATATTAAAAAGTACATAGAAAAGATCACATGCATTGACGTAAATTATCTATAAAAACATATACTGCTGCAGGCCTATAGTCAGTTTACATATGTAATATTATTATATCATCATACCCTTGCTCCCATAAAAAATTATACATGTGTGCTTATTTACTGTTTCTGTTCCTATGTCCACCAGTTCAGACACAGAAACATATTCACTTTAGCAATATTGCATATAAACCAAAGTCCACCCAAATATCTAGTTAAACCAAGATCTGGCTACCTATGGCTCAATACAACAAAGGACTGGTTACATAACGTCCTTCATATAATCTGTCCTTTGTGATATTGAGTCATTCATAGCCACATCTTGGATTAACTAGATGTTTGGATGGACTTTGGTTTATGTATATTATCACTAAGGTTATGTGAATACGATTCTGTGTGTGAACTGGTGGATATACAGTATATCCTATAACTGCAGCATGGGAAAATAAACTACAAATAAATAAGCACATATGTATAATTATATAATAATATCATATATGTAAAATGAATATAGGACTACAGCAGTATACGTTATTATCATTAATATAAATTATTAACCCCGTCACGCATTTGGACGTAACCGTACTTCCAAATTGCAAGTAATTTAGTGCATTTGGATGTACAGTCACGTCAAATCTGCTTACCAGGGCTGTGACACTATAAAGTCTCACAACCCCGGAGTCTCCGCTCTCCCTGAGAGAAGAAACACCCGAGAAGCCAGCAAAGGACCAGTCAGAGTGGTCCCTTACTGTCAAGCACTTAGATTGGTTAGTCTTTGCAGACTAACCAATCGGAGTGCTTCAGTGACAAAATGGTGGTTTCAGGCTGTGATCTTCATGCTGGAGATCACAGACTGAAATCAGGCAGGACCCCCTGTGTGCCGCTAGTGTCCCTGATAATTTCAGTGCCCCTTATATGCTGCCATTGTCCCCCATCACCCCCAGATGCTCCCTGCAGCCTGATTCTCTGTGCTGTCTAAGATGGCAGCTACTCAAGAACGGAGCCGCTGCCATCAGCAGAGAGTGCCAGCTGTAACTTACAGCTGACACTCTGTTACTACGGCCGAGATCAGTGCTGGCACCGATCTGGGCAGTTTAACCCCATAGATGCCAGTAGCAGTAGCCAGTAGGTCAGTAGCTGCCTGCGGCATCCATGGGGTTAAGAGGGAGGGAGCTCCCTCTCTCTTCATTTGGGCTGCTGCCGAAGGTTACCATGGCAACCAGACGTCTTACAAAGGTGTCCGGGCTGCCATGTACGTAAGTCTGATCAGACCTGAGGGTCTGATCAGTCTTAGTGTAAGTTTAAAACTGACTATACAGTGCATTGCAATAGATGACTATTGCAATGCACTGTATAGGCATCAGACCCACTGGATCTTCAAGATGGGTCTTGATAAAAAAAAAGTGTAAAAAAGTGTCTTTTCTCACATCCATTCATGTCATTAAAAAATGAAAAATATAAAAAAAACTACACATAATTGGTATCGCCGCATCCGTAACAAACTGTTCTATAAAAGTATCATGTTACTAATCCTCCACAAAAAAAAAATAACAAGTGATAAAAAAGTCTTATGTACCCCAAAATTATACCAATAAAAGCTACAGCCCGTCTCGCAAGAAAAAAGCTCCCACACAGCTACATAGGTGAAAAAATAAAATTGTTACGGACTTCAGTATATAGCGATGCAAAATATCATTTATTTTACTTAAACACAAAAGTGATTTTATGCTGAAAAAGTAGTAAAATTTAAAAAACTACATACATTTTCTCCTGTTACCCCTTGTGAAAATGAAAAATTTGGGGCTAAAGCATCTTTATATTGGAAATAAAAGTACATTTTTCATTTTCACAGCCATGTGTTTCTAAATTCTATGAAACCCTTGTTAGGTCAAAGCATTCACTTCACCACTAGATTTATTCCTTGAGGGGGGTAGTTTCCAAAATGGGGTCACTTTTTGAGGTTTTACTTTCTGGGGTACCTCAGCGTCTCTTCAAATGTGACATGGCACCTGAAAACCATTCCAGCAAAATCTGCCCTCCATTAACAATATGGCGCTCCTTTCCCTCTGCACCCTGCTGTGTGCCCATACAGCAAGTTCCCACCACATATGGGGTGTTTCTGTATACTTAAGAATAAGGGTAATAAATATATATATATATTTTGGGCTGTTAACCCTTACTGTGTTACAGGAAAATTGTATTTAAATGGAAAATCTGCACAAAAAATGAAATTTTAAAATTTCCCCTCCATTTTGCTTTAATTCTTGTGGAACACCTAAAGGGTTAATAAAGTTTGTAAAATCAGTTTTGAATAACTTGAGGGGTGTAGTTTCTAAAATTGGGTAATTTATAGGTGGTTTCTACTATGTAAGTCCCACAAAGTGTTTCTTAAAAATTTGCTTATAAACTTCTAAGCCCTTAACGTTCTAAAAAAAATAAAATTACATTTACAAAATGATGTCAACATAAACTAGACATATGGGAACTGTAAAGTAATAACTATTTTATGAAGTATCACTATCTGTCCTAAAAGGGAAGAAATTCTAATTTTGAAAATAGCAATTTTTTTCCACATTTTGGATTTTTTTATGCATAAAGGTAAAAAGTATCAACTCAAATTCACCACTAACATGAAGTATGATGTGTCACGAGAAAACAATCCCAGAATGGCTAAGGTAAGTGAAAGAGTTCCAAAGTTATTACCAGATGAACTGACACGTCAGATTTGAAAAATTGGTCCAAACTAGCTGTCGCTTGAAGGGGTTAAAGCACCATTCATTCCATGGCACTGTACATGAAAAGGGGTAACATACATAATACAGACAATTGCAATAAGCATGAACGAAACTGGTACAGAAGTAGAGAGGAGCCTGCCCACAACGGTTTACAAATCTATAAGGTATGGAAGAAGGACACAGTAGGTGAGGGTAAAGCTGGTCATGGCATTATAGTGGCAACAGGGTTACTGTAGGTTGTAGGCTTGTTCTGTAGAGGTAGGTTCTCATATGTTGCGGCAGAGAGTTCCAGAGTATGGGGGCTGCACGAGATCTTGGAGGCGATTGTGGGAATGTGTGATAAGAGCAGAGTACAGAAGGAGGTCTTGTGAGGATCGGAGATTGAATGTGTAAAGGTATAGGGAGATCAGGGTATAGGTATGTAGGGGACGGCCTTGTATGCCATAGTAAGTGTTTTGTACCGGATTTTTGTACTGGTTTTTCTAGATAATTTACATCCCTGTATGTGGACTTTTCCATATTTTTTTTGTTTTAAACCCCACTCACACGACCATATTTTTGGTCCGCATCCAATCCACAATTTTCATTTCAATGGGGCCGCGAAAAATGCTGATTATTTTCGGCATCCATATGTCTTTTCCGTATTCCCGCAAAAAAGATAGAACATGTTCTGTTCTTGACCATTTTGCAGACAAGAATAGGCATTGGTACAATGGGTCTGAAAAAAAAAAAAGGATGCAACATGGACAACACATGGACGTCATCCGTATATTTTGCGGATCCGCGTTTTGAGAACCGCAAAATACATATGGTCGTGTTAATGCACCCTTACCAAAAGGTGCCCATCAAAGATAATAATCATGTGCACATATAGTGGAGAATAATAGGATTAGAGTTAGGACATGATTCTATATTTGCATGATTTGTATTAATTCTATTATCTTTCACATTATATCTAGAGATCAGCGAAATTTGGTTTGATCCGAATTTATTTGCGGCGAATCGTGGTAAAAACTGCTATTTCCTGGCTGCAGAGAGCCTTTATAGTGGTGTAGAACACTGTGCCTTGCAGTAACATGCATAGGGAGTCTGCTGTGGTAGTGAAATAATACTGTGAGTCAGTATGACATGCAGATGATAGACGTCGCTCTTAGAATCACTGCACACTTCACTTCTTTGGGCAGTCACGGGGCCGAAACTGACCAAATAACTCAAGTATCAACTCAGCCTTAAAGGCCGATGTTAGCGCCAAGAAGCACACTCCTTTTACACCATCGTCAGCTGATTCCACATGATTATTTTGCCCTTCCTCTGATCCGTCAGAACAATAACCCAAAAAAATGGATCCTGTCTGTTGAGCATCCGCCTTCACTCGGTCAGCATTTGGTCAGTAATCCATCAGTATTGCTAATGCCAAAAAAAACAGGATTCAAAACAGAGATGACCGAGTCAACCATTCAAGAACCGCTGGGTTGCTGATCAAGACACGACCGGTGGATGACACCGGGAACTCAGGCCTCTCGCTGCAACTCCTGCTGCCACGCCCCCTTACTCTGCTGCAACCTGTGCCTGCGCCAGAAACATTTAGGCCTTTTCAACTCCCCTGTTCTGGGCCTGGCAGTTCTCTGTCTGACATATTGTTAGATTAGATAAATAAATAAAAAGGAAATTAAAACACCCCAAAAAAGTCTGTAATTTTCTCACTTCACCACACAACGGCTAATAAGCCCTTTTTTTTTAACACTAATACACGCCAAAAAGGGCTGTAATTTTCTCACTTCACCACACAACGGCAAATACTTTTTTTGTGCCACTAATACACAACAAAAAGTGCTTTATAACATATAACTGCACCGCTGAATAGCAAATATAATTTTCTTTTGCCACTAATACATGACAAAAAGAGCTTTAGAACATATAACTGCACTGCTGAACGGCAAATATATTTTTATTTTGCCACTAATACATGACAAAATGGGCTTTAGAACATATAACTGCACCGCTGAACAGCAAATATATTTTTCTTTTGCCACTAATACACAGCAAAAAGGGGATTTAGAACATATAACTGCACCGCTGAACGGCAAATATATTTAACTTTTGCCACTAATACAGAACAAAAAGGGCTTTAGAACATATAACTGCACCGATGAACGGCAAATAGGCCCTTATTTTTTTCCACTTATACACGCCACAGAAGGCTTTAGAAACATATAACTGCACCGCTGAATGGCAAATATATTTTACTTTTGCCACTGATACACAGCAAAAAGGCCTTTAGAACATATAACTGCACCACTGAATGGCAAATAGGGCTGTAATTTTCACACTTTACCACACAACGGCTAATAAGCCCTTTTTTTCCCACTAATACAAGCCAAAAAATGCTTTAGAACATAGAACTGCACCGCACAAGGACAAATAAGACGTAGAAATATTTAGTTAATGGCTAAAATTAGTTAATGGCTGTATCAAACAGCACTTGCACCCCAATAACAAGAACGGTTTGCTGGAATTACAGACCAGTATAATGGCAATTTGGATTCCCAGTCAGTGCAGCAAGGTATACTAGAATTGTTCCTATTACCCAGGCTGTAACCTCCCCTACTGAACCCTGTTCATCATAAATGCTATAGAACGATTCCTTCCTATCCTTTCCCTACAACTTGAATAATCTTTCCCTGCACTTGTAAATCGTTTTTTTAGCACAATGAAGTTTTTTCTAGCACTGTCCCTAGCGCCTGCTGACGTCTCTCCCTGCACTGACTACACTGGAAAATGGCAGAATCCAAGATGGCTGAGTATATTTATAGGGCTGTGACATCACAGGGCTAGCTGGCTTCTGATTGGCTGCATGCATGGCATTATGGGTGATCCCGCCTTCCCAGAGTTCCTTGGTCCATGTCCTCACATGTGCAGCAGCCATTTTAGGAAAAAATTTGATTCGTTACCACAAGCGTGAGAAAATTCGGATTCGGTGCGAATCAAATTTTTCCCAAAATTCGGATCGAATTTCACTTTGTCAACTTCGATTCGCTCATCTCTAATCACTCATGGTTTTGCATGATTTTAGGGGGTTTTATTTCCTTAAAGGGGTTATTCAACCCTTATAACACCCCCCAAAATGCCCAGCCCCTCATACTGGTCATACTTACCCTGCTCCCCGGCACCCGCATCAATTCTGATGCCCACTGCATCTATATCTCCCCATCATGCAGATCAAAACATCCGGCCATGGGTGGGGAGTCAGCCAATAGCAGGCTGCGACGGAAACGAGCCTCCCTAGCATGACGTGCGGGCATCAGAAGGGACCTTGGTGTCGGGGAGTGGGGTAGGTATGACCTGTATGAGGGGTCCGGGCATTTTGGCGGGCATTATAGGGGTTGGATAACCCCTTTAATAAATAACATAGAATTTTTTCATTTAGAATTATTGTGCACTCTATTTGGCATTCCAAACCTGTTCTCCATAATATTTAAACAAATACTCTGCCAGTGTATAATATGGTTTATATTGTATCTTCATTGTAGATTGCAATGGGGTGGGGGGGGGGGGGGGTGTTGTAACAAATCCAGTGCAAATACTGCATTTAAGGGTACGGCCACACGTCAGGATTCATTTACAAGCTGGATCCTAGGCTGATAATCTCAGGCCCATCACTGCAGTACTGTGACATGCTTTATATACACTGCTCAAAAAAATAAAGGGAACACAAAAATAACACATCCTAGATCTGAGTTAATTAAATATTCTTCTGAAATACTTTGTTCTTTACATAGTTGAATGTGCTGACAACAAAATCACACAAAAATAAAAAAATGGAAATCAAATTTTTCAACCCATGGAGGTCTGGATTTGGAGTCACACTCAAAATTAAAGTGGAAAAACACACTACAGGCTGATCCAACTTTGATGTAATGTCCTTAAAACAAGTCAAAATGAGGCTCAGTAGTGTGTGTGGCCTCCACGTGCCTGTATGACCTCCCTACAACGCCTGTGCATGCTCCTGATGAGGTGGCGGACGGTCTCCTGAGGGATCTCCTCCCAGACCTGGACTAAAGCATCTGCCAACTCCTGGACAGTCTGTGGTGCAACATGACGTTGGTGGATAGAGCGAGACATGATGTCCCAGATGTGCTCAATTGGATTCAGGTCTGGGGAACGGGCGGGCCAGTCCATAGCATCAATGCCTTCGTCTTGCAGGAACTGCTGACACACTCCAGCCACATGAGGTCTAGCATTGTCTTGCATTAGGAGGAACCCAGGGCCAACCGCACCAGCATATGGTCTCACAAGGGGTCTGAGGATCTCATCTCGGTACCTAATGGCAGTCAGGCTACATCTGGCGAGCACATGGAGGGCTGTGCGGCCCTCCAAAGAAATGCCACCCCACACCATTACTGACCCAATGCCAAACCGGTCATGCTGGAGGATGTTGCAGGCAGCAGAATGTTCTCCATGGCGTCTCCAGACTCTGTTCCCAGTGTGAACCTGCTTTCATCTGTGAAGAGCACAGGGCGCCAGTGGCGAATTCGCCAATCTTGGTGTTCTCTGGCAAATGCCAAAAGTCCTGCACGGTGTTGGGCTGTAAGCACAACCCCCACCTGTGGACGTCGGTCCCTCATATCACCCTCATGGAGTCTGTTTCTGACCGTTTCAGCAGACACATGCACATTTGTGGCCTGCTGGAGGTCATTTTGCAGGGCTCTGGCAGTGCTCCTCCTGTTCCTCCTTGCACAAAGGCGGAGGTAGCGGTCCTGCTGCTGGGTTGTTGCCCTCCTACGGCCTCCTCCACGTCTCCTGATGTACTGGCCTGTCTCCTGGTAGCGCCTCCATGCTCTGGACACTACGCTGACAGACACAGCAAACCTTCTTGCCACAGCTCGCATTGATGTGCCATCCTGGATAAGCTGCACTACCTGAGCCACTTGTGTGGGTTGTAGACTCCGTCTCATGCTACCACTAGAGTGAAAGCACCGCCAGCATTCAAAATTGACCAAAACATCAGCCAGGAAGCATAGGAACTGAGAAGTGGTCTGTGGTCACCACCTGCAGAACCACTCCTATAATTTCCACCTGTTGTCTATCCCATTTGCACAACAGCATGTGAAATTGATTGTCACTCAGTGTTGCTTCCTAAGTGGACAGTTTGATTTCACAGAAGTGTGATTGACTTGGAGTTACATTGTGTTGTTTAAGTGTTCCCTTTATTTTTTTGAGCAGTGTACATGCTCAGCAAAGAGCATTGTTATGAATGCATGCAACGGTTCCATAAAGTCTGCTGTAGTCTGCAAAATCTCTCCATGGAAACTGAAAGTAGATAATCTCAGACTCTTCCCAGTCTCACACATTCAGTGCTTAAAGGGGTTGTACAGGATAAGGCCTCATACACACGACCGTGGTTAGGATACGCATCTGAGCAGCATTTTTTGTGGACAAGAATAGGCACTTATATTAATGGCTGTCCGTGTTTTGCGGATCCGCAATTTGCAGACCGCAAAACACACAACGGTCGTGTGCATGTAGCCTTAGGTGTAGAAAATGGTTTAACTGTAAGGGAGCTCGGAAGCTGTCTTACATTTTGAACTGGCGGAGGATCCACCGAAGTTATGGAGAGGCCTGCGCCTCTCCATAACTTCGGCAGATCCACTGCCAGCTATGGGCCTTTATTAAGACTGGCGTTAATAAATTTGCCCCATAGTTTCTTCCAAAAACAGCACCACATATTTCAATGGGCTGTGTCTGTATTGCAGCTCAGCTCAATTAACCCCTTCAAGACAGAGCAATTTTTCACCAAATTTTGGAAATCTGACGTGTTACTTTATGTGGTAATAACTCTGAAAGGCTTTTACTTATCTAAGCTATTCTGAGACTGTTTTCTCTCTAATACGTCAATTTACGGGAAGTCACTTCAAAGCCAGTGAGTACCCTGAAGGGAAGAAAATGTGTGACCTTCCCATTACTGCACAGCCCATAGAAAGCATTGGTGTGAATAAAACTACCGCCATCGTCAATAAAACTATCTCCATTATTGGCCACCACTCCTATCCTCTACCCTACTCAGTACAGAGCTGAGATGCTTAAATAGAGAGATCAGAATTTTCTCTCTGCTCCGTTAGCCAGCTCACCTGACGGGCTCCTTATCTCTGCTCTGACATTATAAACACTTATTATAGCTCAGTTCTTATCTTACTGACAACCTCTTAGTAACTTGGAGATAAGGGTTATTAGATGATCGCCAAAAAGTAAAAGTAAAAAGTACGATTCACACAGCTAGACAAACGGTTAACCCTTTGTGACAGAACAGCTCAATATTTTTAATAAAGACCAACTGAAAAACTGATTTTTAGGCCAAAATGAGTAAAATGCAATCATAAAAAAAAAATTGCCATGGAAGGTGTATATAGCCTTTAAGTGCACCAAGGGCGGATCCAGGCCACTCTGTACACCCTTGCTCCTCCTGCATTCTTTGCCATCCCCTTCCTCTCCTTGATTGACAGTGCCAGGTTCCTGCATTGTCATCTCACCTGGCCTCTTAGTGAACAAGAACAGTAGGTTCAGCCGACAGTTTGATGTGTATGGGGAGCTCCCCTATTGACAACACATTCATGCTTGGCCACACCGAGCATACATGTGGGTCAGGGAGATTGCTGGGGGAGGCACGTGGTGGAGGCAAGTGGTGGGCGCCATCTTGGATGCAGGGAGCTGCGAACTGGCCCCGCTACTCTGTGCCGACAGAAGAGGAAAGAGGCTGTGTGGAACTGAGGTAAGGAGGGTCCAAGGAACCCATCTCCCCAATAAGGGACATTGGCATACAAACACTGTACTTTGGAGGAGGCCTATTCTCCTAGCCACTGTGACCAGAGCACCCAGGCCTACTTACATCTGTGTGACCAGCTTTACTCCTGAATGGAACCCCAGACCTAAGGGACTGTTCCTGCTAAACCCACTGCTACAGTGACTTGCAAAAGTACTCACTCCCGTTGACTTTTTTTGTATTTTGTTACATTACAGCCTTAAGTTCAATGTTTTGTTTATCTGAATTTTATGTGATGGATCAGAACACAATAGTCTAAGTTGGTGAAATGAAATGAGAAAAATATATAAATAAAACTATTGTTTAGAAATAGAAACAGAAAATTGGCATGTGCGTATGTATTCACCCCCTTTGTTAGGAAGCCCATAAAAAGCTCTGGTGCAACCAATTACCTTCAGTAGTCACATAATTGGTGAAATAATGTCCACCTGTGTGCAATCTAAGTGTCACATAATCTGTCATTACATATACTGTACACACCTTTTTTGAAAGGCCCCAAAGGCTGCAACACCTAAACAAGAGGCATCACTAACCAAACACTGCCATGAAGACCAAGGAACACTCCAAACATGTAAGGGACAATGTTGTTGAGAAGTACAAGTCAGGGTTAGGTTATAAAAAAATATCCAAATCTTTGATGATCCCCAGGAGCACCATCAAATCTATCATAACCAAATGGATAGAACATGGCACAACAGCAAACCTGCCAAGAGACGGCTGCCCACCAAAACTCACGGACCGGGCAAAGAGGTCATTAATCAGAGAGGCAGCACAGAGACCTAAGGTAACCCTGGAGGAGTTGCAAAGTTCCATAGCAGAGACTGGAGTATCTGTACATAGGACGACAATAAGCCATACGCTCCATAGAGTTAGGCTTTATGGCAGAGTGGCCAGAAGAAAGCCATTACTTTCAGCTAAAAACAAAAAGGCACGTTGTGAGTTTGCGAGAAGGCATGTGGGAGACTCCCAAAATGTATGGAGGAAGGTGCTCTGGACTGATGAGACTAAAATTGAACTTTTTGGCCATCAAAGAAAACACTATGTCTGGCGCAAACCCAACACAACAGCCAAAGAACACCATCCCCAGTGAAACATGGTGGTGGCAGCATCATGCTGTGGGGATGTTTTTCAGCAGCTTGGACTGGGAAACTGGTCAGAGTTGAGGGAAAGATAGATGATGCTAAATACAGGGATATTCTTAAGCAAACCCTGTACCACTCTGTGCGTGATTTGAGGCTAGGGCGGAGGTTCACCTTCCAGCAGGACAATGAGCCCAAACACACTGCTAAAGCAACACTTGAGTGGTTTAAGGGGAAACATGTAAATGTGTTGGAATGGCCTAGTGAAAGCCCAGATCTCAATCCAATAGAACATCTGTGGTCAGAATTAAAGATTGCTGTTCACAAGCGCAAACCATCCAACTTGAAGGAGCTGGAGCAGTTTTGCAAGGAGGAATGGGCAAAAATCCCAGTGGTAAGATGTGGCAAGCTCATCGGGACTTATCCAAAGTGACTTGGAGCTGTGATTGCCGCAAAAGGTGGCTCTACAAAGTATTGCTAAATGTAGTTCCCACCATGGCATATATTGCTGGGAAAATCGAGGCATGGGAGAATCTGCCACTGACTTTGATAGGCTGTGTTAATGTTATAAAGATGATCCTCCTGCCTAAAATGTTATACCTCTATGGAGCGGCACCGCTGGCACTACCGAAGAGACACTTTGTTCTTATGGATAAGATGTTTACCGCCTTTCTGTGGTGCAAACTCTGTCCCAGAATAGCGAGACATACCCTTCAGGCGCTGTATGGGCGGGAAAGCTTAGCGCTGCCGAATCTTTCCCTCTGCTATGTGGCAGTACAGCTGAGCTATGCAACATGGTGGATCAGAGCTGATGCAAGCAACCCAGCGGTGGTGTTGAAAGCTTCTCTGGTGGGATCTTATGAGGCCCTCACAAACCTAGTGTATAGGAAGGGAGCCTATGCAGCGCGCCATTATACCCTTACTATGACTGCTACAGTGGCGATCTGGGTTAAGTGGGTGAGCTTACATACAGTTCAGGATGGCGGAGAGAGATGGTCACCGTATGTGTCGATACAGAGGAATAAAGATTTGCCAGAATTATTCTCTCTGCAGTATCTCACACAACTTTATGACAAGGATCTATTCAGGTCTTTTAATAGTCTGAAGCAGGAATTTAATTTACCTCAACATTGCCTGCATAGATACTTCCAGCTCAGACATGCCTGTTTTACTCAATTTGGTAAGGGTTCACTGGGGCTGGAATGTGGCCCTGTGGAGGCGGTGGTGAGAAGAGCACAATTAGCTAAACGAGTGTCCACTTTATATGCAACACTAATGGCTGAGCAAGATTCTCCAATTGACAAATCTTTTACCAAATAATAGAACATGTCCTATTCTTGTTCATATTGGGTGTGAGATGCACACAGAAGGTGTCCACATTTTGCAGACCACAAAGCAGACACAGTTGTGTGCATAAGGCCTAAAATTAAGCAATAGTTCCTGCATGATGACTGTGCTTTTCCTTTATTGTGTACCTGTCACACTAATCAACCAGATTTCCTTGGAAGTAGACTTGCTTATCACTAAGAACTGTAGGTGCGAGTCCTCACGTAGCAGGACTAAAGTGCTGACCTTTGATACTGATTTAAGCAGGTAAATCAATATTTGTGATTGCTACTATAGTGACAAGATGTGGTGATACTTTTTCACTATGACTTATTGTAAGGGTGAACACTTGTATAGTAACTTATAATTTTTTCTTGTAACAGTGAATATAGTTTTATGTAATATGCAGTAATTGCATAAGAAACATATAAATAGTAAAAAAATTCAATAAAGCAACTCATGGAGAGGTTAGTTCTATTTGTAATTTTTATTTTCTTCTATCCGCATTACATTAGGTAAATATACCGTAAATATATAATAATATAAATATAGAATATAAATATATAATGGGGCAAATTCATTAATAATGGTGGACTTCAGTGTAGGGATGAGCGAACCCGAACTGTATAGTTCGGGTTCGTACCGAATTTTGGGGTGTCCGTGACACGGACCCGAACCCGAACATTTTCGTAAAAGTCCGGGTTCGGGTTCGGTGTTCGGCTCTTTCTTGGCGCTTTTTGAAAGGCTGCAAAGCAGCCAATCAACAAGCGTCATACTACTTGCCCCAAGAGGCCATCACAGCCATGCCTACTATTGGCATGGCTGTGATTGGCCAGTGCAGCATGTGACCCAGCCTCTATTTAAGCTGGAGTCACGTAGCGCCGCACGTCACTCTGCTATGATCAGTATAGGGAGAGGTTGCAGCTGCGACGTTAGGGCGAGATTAGGCAGATTAACTCCTCCAAAAGACTTCATTCTGTGATCGATCTGCAGCTGTGGATCATTGAAGTGCTATTATTGACTTGCTCACTTTTTTAAGGCTGCCCAGAGCGTTTTTAGATCACTCTTTTTCTGGGGTGATCGGCGGCCATTTCGTGACTTGTGGTGCGCCAGCACAAGCTATCACCAAGTGTATTTAACCATCGATAGTGTGGTTATTTTGTGCTATATCCTACATCAGCTGCAGGCTGAGCCTGTGTCACCGAAGTGCATTTAACCATCAACAGTCTGGTTATTTTTTGGCCATATACTACATCAGCTGCAGGCTGAGCCTGTGTCACCGAAGTGCATTTAACCATCGACAGTCTGATTATTTTTTGGCCATATACTACATCTGGTGCAGGCTGAGCCTGTGTCACCCAAGTGCATTTAACCATCAACAGTGTGGTTATTTTTTGGCCATATATTACATCAGGGGCAAGTTGAGCCTGTCACCCAGCGCCTAAAAAATAGACCTGACATTTCTATTCAACCAAATCTGTACTGTTTTAGCTGGTCAAGTTATTTGTAGTGACCGTAAAAGCACACTTTTTTTTCTGGGTTGAAAAACCATTCCCAAATTTGCCATTCTCAAAATAACTAGTTTCTGGTATTTGAGGCCTACTTGAAATCTATCCCAAAAAGAATATCTTACATTGAAGCTAGTGATAGTGTCATTCAGAAAAACCTAAGACACACGCTAGCGTGCTGATAGAAATCTGATTCTGTGATTAAACCTATACCTGTCACACAGCGCAAAAAAAAACAGGCCTCACATCTCTATTTAACCAAATCTCTACTGTTTTAGCTGGTCAAGTTATTTGTAGTGACCGTAAAAGCACACTTTTTTTTCTGGGTTGAAAAACCATTCCCAAATTTGCCATTCTCAAAATAACTAGTTTCTGGTATTTGAGGCCTACTTGAAATCTATCCCAAAAAGAATATCTTACATTGAAGCTAGTGATAGTGTCATTCAGAAAAACCTAAGACACACGCTAGCGTGCTGATAGAAATCTGATTCTGTGATTATACCTATACCTGACACACAGCGCAAAAAAAACAGGCCTCACATCTCTAATTAACTAAATCTCTACTGTTTTAGCTGGTCAAGTTATTTTTAGTGACCGTAAAAGCAGACTTTTTGTTCTGGGTTGAAAAAGCATTCCCAAATTTGCCATTCTCAAAATTGTGGTGAACGGGAACAATGAGGAAAACATCTAATAAGGGACGCGGACGTGGACATGGTCGTGGTGGTGTTAGTGGACCCTCTGGTGCTGGGAGAGGACGTGGCCGTTCTGCCACAGCCACACGTCCTAGTGAACCAACTACCTCAGGTCCCAGTAGCCAGCAGAATTTACAGCGATATTTGGAGGGGCCCAATGCCGTTCTAAGGATGGTAAGGCCTGAGCAGGTGCAGGCATTAGTCAATTGGGTGGCCGACAGTGGATCCAGCACGTTCACATTATCTCCCACCCAGTCTTCTGCAGAAAGCGCACAGATGGCGCATGAAAACCAAGCCCATCGGTCTGTCACATCACCCCCATGCATATCAGGGAAACTGTCTAAACTTCAAGTTATGCAGCAGTCTCTTATGCTGTTTGAAGACTCTGCTGCAAGGGTTTCCCAAGGGCATCCACCTAGCCCTTCCCCAGGGGTGGAAGAGATAGAATGCACTAACGCACAACCACTTATTTTTCCTGATGATGAGGACATGGGAATACCACCTCAGCACGTCTCTGATGATGACGAAACACAGGTGCCAACTGCCGCGTCTTTCTGCAGTGTGCAGACTGAACAGGAGGTCAGGGATCAAGACTGGGTGGAAGACGATGCAGGGGACGATGAGGTCCTAGACCCCACATGGAATGAAGGTCGTGCCACTGACTTTCACAGTTCGGAGGAAGAGGCAGTGGTGAGACCGAGCCAACAGCGTAGCAAAAGAGGGAGCAGTGGGCAAAATCAGAACACCCGCCGCCAAGAGACTCCGCCTGCTACTGACCGCCGCCATCTGGGACCGAGCACCCCAAAGGCAGCTTCAAGGAGTTCCCTGGCATGGCACTTCTTCAAACAATGTGCTGACGACAAGACCTGAGTGGTTTGCACGCTGTGCCATCAGAGCCTGAAGCGAGGCATTAACGTTCTGAACCTTAGCACAACCTGCATGACCAGGCACCTGCATGCAAAGCATGAACTGCAGTGGAGTAAACACCTTAAAAACAAAGAAGTCACTCAGGCTCCCCCTGCTACCTCTTCTGCTGCTGCTGCCTCGGCCTCTTCTGCTGCTGCCGCCGCCTCGGCCTCTTCCTCCGCCTCTGGAGGAACGTTGGCACCTGCCGCCCAGCAAACATGGGATGTACCACCAACACCACCACCTGCGTCACCAAGCATCTCAACCATGTCACACGGCAGCGTTCAGCTCTCCATCTCACAAACATTTGAGAGAAAGCGTAAATTCCCACCTAGCCACCCTCGATCCCTGGCCCTGAATGCCAGCATTTCTAAACTACTGGCCTATGAAATGCTGTCATTTAGGCTGGTGGACACACACAGCTTCAAACAGCTCATGTCACTTGCTGTCCCACAGTATGTTGTTCCCAGCCGCCACTACTTCTCCAAGAGAGCCGTGCCTTCCCTGCACAAACAAGTGTCCGATAAAATCAAGTGTGCACTGCGCAACGCCATCTGTGGCAAGGTCCACCTAACCACAGATACGTGGACCAGTAAGCACGGCCAGGGACGCTATATCTCCCTAACTGCACACTGGGTAAATGTAGTGGCGGCTGGGCCCCAGGCGGAGAGCTGTTTGGCGCACGTCCTTCCGCCGCCAAGGATCGCAGGGCAACATTCTTTGCCTCCTGTCTCCTCCTCCTCCTACTCAGCTTCCTCCTCCTCTTCTTCCACCTGCTCATCCAGTCAGCCACACACCTTCACCACCAACTTCAGCACAGCACGGGGTAAACGTCAGCAGGCCATTCTGAAACTCATATGTTTGGGGGACAGGCCCCACACCGCACAGGAGTTGTGGCGGGGTATAGAACAACAGACCGACGAGTGGTTGCTGCCGGTGAGCCTCAAGCCCGGCCTGGTGGTGTGCGATAACGGGCGAAATCTCGTTGCAGCTCTGGGACTAGCCGGTTTGACGCACATCCCTTGCCTGGCGCATGTGCTGAATTTGGTGGTGCAGAAGTTCATTCGCAACTACCCCGACATGTCAGAGCTGCTGCATAAAGTGCGGGCCGTCTGTTCGCGCTTCCGGCGTTCACATCCTGCCGCTGCTCGCCTGTCTGCGCTACAGCGTAACTTCGGCCTTCCCGCTCACCGCCTCATATGCGACGTACCCACCAGGTGGAACTCCACTTTGCATATGCTGGACAGACTGTGCGAGCAGCAGCAGGCCATAGTGGAGTTTCAGCTGCAGCACGCACGGGTCAGTCGCACTGCGGATCAGACACACTTCACCACCAATGACTGGGCCTCCATGCGAGACCTGTGTGCCCTGTTGCGCTGTTTCGAGTACTCCACCAACATGGCCAGTGGCGATGACGCCGTTATCAGCGTTACAATACCACTTCTATGTCTCCTTGAGAAAACACTTAGGGCGATGATGGAAGAGGAGGTGGCCCAGGAGGAAGAGGAGGAAGAGGGGTCATTTTTAGCACTTTCAGGCCAGTCTCTTCAAAGTGACTCAGAGGGAGGTTTTTTGCAACACCAGAGGCCAGGTACAAATGTGGCCAGACAGGGCCCACTACTGGAGGACGAGGAGGACGAGGATGAGGAGGAGGTGGAGGAGGATGAGGATGAAGCATGTTCACAGCGGGGTGGCACCCAAAGCAGCTCGGGCCCATCACTGGTGCGTGGCTGGGGGGAAACACAGGACGATGACGATACGCCTCCCACAGAGGACAGCTTGTCCTTACCTCTGGGCAGCCTGGCACACATGAGCGACTACATGCTGCAGTGCCTGCGCAACGACAGCAGAGTTGCCCACATTTTAACGTGTGCGGAATACTGGGTTGCCACCCTGCTGGATCCCCGGTACAAAGACAATGTGCCCACCTTACTTCCTACACTGGAGCGTGATAGGAAGATGCGCGAGTACAAGCGCACGTTGGTAGACGCGCTACTGAGAGCATTCCCAAATGTCACAGGGGAACCAGTGGAAGCCCAAGGCGAAGGCAGAGGAGGAGCAAGAGGTCGCCAACGCAGCTGTGTCACGGCCAGCTCCTCTGAGGGCAGGGTTAGCATGGCAGACATGTGGAAAAGTTTTGTCACCACTCCACAGCTAACTGCACCACCACCTGATACGGAACGTGTTAGCAGGAGGCAACATTTCACTAACATGGTGGAACAGTACCTGTGCACACCCCTCCACGTACTGACTGATGGTTCGGCCCCATTCAACTTCTGGGTCTCCAAATTGTCCACGTGGCCAGAGCTAGCCTTTTATGCCTTGGAGGTGCTGGCCTGCCCGGCGGCCAGCGTTTTGTCTGAACGTGTATTCAGCACGGCAGGGGGCGTCATTACAGACAAACGCATCCGCCTGTCTACTGCCAATGTGGACAAGCTGACGTTCATAAAAATTAACCAGGCATGGATCCCACAGGACCTGTCCATCCCTTGTGCAGATTAGATATTAACTACCTCCCCTTAACAATATATTATTCTACTCCAGGGCACTTCCTCATTCAATACTATTTTTTATTTCATTTTCCCATTATATTGCAGGGCAACCCAAAGTTGAATGAACCTCTCCTCTGTCTGGGTGCCGGGGCCTAAATGTGTGACAGTGGCCTGTTCCAGTGGTGGGTGACGTGAAGCCTGATTCTCTGCTATGACATGAAGACAGATTCTGTGCTGACATAAGGCCAGATTCTCTGTTACGGGACCGCTCTCCTCTGTCTGGGTGCCGGGGCCTAAATGTGTGACAGTGGCCTGTTCCAGTGGTGGGTGACGTGAAGCCTGATTCTCTGCTATGACATGAATACAGATTCTGCGCTGACATAAGGCCAGATTCTCTGTTACGGGACCTCTCTCCTCTGCCTGGGTGCCTGGGCCTAAATGTGTGACAGTGGCCTGTTCCAGTGGTGGGTGACGTGAAGCCTGATTCTCTGCTATGACATGAAGACAGATTCTGCGCTGACATAAGGCCAGATTCTCTGTTACAGGACCTCTCTCCTCTGCCTGGGTGCCTGGGCCTAAATGTGTGACAGTGGCCTGTTCCAGTGGTGGGTGACGTGAAGCCTGATTCTCTGCTATGACATGAAGACATATTCTGCGCTGACATAAGGCCAGATTCTCTGTTACGGGACCTCTCTCCTCTGCCTGGGTGCCTGGGCCTAAATGTGTGACAGTGGCCTGTTCCAGTGGTGGGTGACGTGAAGCCTGATTCTCTGCTATGACATGAATACAGATTCTGCGCTGACATAAAGCCAGATTCTCTGTTACGGGACCTCTCTCCTCTGCCTGGGTGCCTGGGCCTAAATGTGTGACAGTGGCCTGTTCCAGTGGTGGGTGACGTGAAGCCTGATTCTCTGCTATGACATGAAGACAGATTCTGTGCTGAAATCAGGCCAGATTCTCTGTTACGGGACCTCTCTCCTCTGCCTGGGTGCCGGGGCCTAAATGTGTGACAGTGGCCTGTTCCAGTGGTGGGTGACGTGAAGCCTGATTCTCTGCTATGACATGAAGACTGATTCTGCTCTGACATGAAGCCAGATTCTCTGCTATGGCATGAAGAGACTGATTCTCTGCTGACATGAAGCCAGATTCTTTGCTATGGCATGAAAAGACTGATTCTCTGCTGACGTGAAGCCAGATTCTCTGCTATGGGACCTCTGTCCAATTGATATTGGTTCATTTTTATTTTTTTTATTTTTATTTTAATTCATTTCCCTATCCACATTTGTTTGCAGGGGATTTACCTACATGTTGCTGCCTTTTGCAGCCCTCTAGCTCTTTCCTGGGCTGTTTTACAGCCTTTTTAGTGCCCAAAAGTTCGGGTCCCCATTGACTTCAATGGGGTTCGGGACGAAGTTCGGATCGGGTTCGGATCCCGAACCCGAACATTTCCGGGAAGTTCGGCCGAACTTCTCGAACCCGAACATCCAGGTGTTCGCTCAACTCTACTTCAGAGGACAAGTTTCATAAATAAAGTGTTTAGACTAAACCACTTTTTTATGCAAATATGCCCCAATGCATATTACTTCACTAACTATAAAATTTATTTTACCCTTTCAAGACTTCTCCACGTAAATATACATTAGTGGTCTATGGAGCAGACTCAGCTTGGCAGTGACCAAGATCAGAGATAACTGCCTATTAAGTCCTGCCTGTGAAATCCCATAGACTGCAATAGTAAATTATTGCAGTCTATGGTACAGGTGATTGAATGACTGTTCAAGTCCCCTAGCCTGTCTTAAACAGTGTTTCCCAACCAGTGTGCCTCCAGCTGTTGCAAAACTACAACTCCCAGCATGAGGGAGGGCATGCTGGGAGTTGTAGTTTTGCAACAGCTGGAGGCACACTGGTTGGGAAACACTGGTCTAAAAGAAAGACAATTTAAAAAAACTCATTTTCTGGGGGGAAAAATGACCGCATATAAAATGTGATCAAAAAGTCTTATGTACCCCAAAATCAATACAAACAAAATCTCATCCCACAAATAACAAGCCCTTACACAGCACTGTAAACAAATATATAAAAAGATATGGGTCTCCAAATAAGGAAATGCAAAAAAAAGTTTTTTTTCCAAAGGTGTAATTCTTGTAAAAGTAGTAAAACATAATAAAAAACTAAACTTAAATTTGGTATTAACATAATCATACTGGCCCACAGAATAAGACTGTCATATCATTTTCAGTGCACAGTGAACGCCATAAAAACAAACCCTAGAAAGCATTTGCGAGATTGCATTTTTTCTTTCAATTTCACTCCCACAAATAATGTTTTCTTGTTTTTTTATAGGACAAGATTTGGTAAACAAAATGGGATAATCGGATCTAACATTCTGTTAGGGAGTTGTTTTACAGGACAAAACAGTCATACGTGCAGGACTTATTTGTCTACTATTTTTGAACCTTTGACTCAGTCAACGCACGTGTCAACTTAGCTTTAAATGATAATTTCAATCTCATCTTTTTTTCTACACGCATGGCAACATTTTGGCATTTATTGTCTACCTGTTTATTGAATGAAATGATAGATTCTATCATATATTTATAGTTTTTTTTATGTGGAAATCTAGTCAAACTGTAGAGTGTAGGCATTAAGATGTGAAAAGGGAAGTTGGGAACTCCTAAAAGATAAGGTATTAATGGTATATGAAAATACATATTTTTCAAAGGAGTTGTCTCATGTCAGCAAATGGCATTTGTAACATCCGAGAGATATGTTACTAAACTCTTTTCCCCCACTACTATTTGTTGGTAACATGTGCCTTGTCATCTAATGTGATTTTATTTGATATTCCTCACAAATGTGCATTTTCTAAGCCTGTTACATATATTTGCTGTAATTTTCATGTACACCAGCAGGTGTCAGCAATGTGTCAGCAAGGTCTTAGGTCAGTTTAGCATATCTAGACTGGAATAGTACATTCCGGTTTAGCTCCCCCTCTATGAGCAGAGTGGGCTGGCACATGTCCTGTCTCATGGGGAGGGAAGGAAGTTAGAGTCAGTGTGCCAGCCACCCCGGCTAGGGGAAGGCTGTGCTGGTAGGAGCTCCCAGTTATAGGGATCCCAAGCCAGGATCTTGTCTCGGTTGAGACCCAAGATCTTCATTCCTAGTCTGAGCCTTCAGCCTCGGCTGGTTACAAGCAAGCAGCCACCTCCAGAAGTCCAGGACGAACCATTCCCTGTGAGCACAACTGTGAGTAACTATCCAGAGACCAGGAGAAGCCAAATTCCTCCTCAGCTAGTCAGTCCCATGCACAGCAGAAGATAGACAGAGCAGAAGATAGTAATTCCTGCCACATATTACAGAGCCATAAGCAGACGACTAATCCTGCAAGAGAGCTCCAGGCACATGATAGAAGCAGAAGAGAAATTGATCCCTGCCATACATTGCCAATACCTGCTGGGACCCAGGACTATTGCTGTAACTCATATGGATTAATGCTGCCTCCAGTAAAGACAAGTTGAATTATATTCCAAGTCTGGATCTCATTCATTGCTACCAAGTCCCTCAATTACTCCTACTAGCAACACACTCATTTATTTCAAGTGAGCCAGGATCCAGGAGTCCAGCCGTACCAAGGTAGGAGACACCGTTTACAGAGACATTATACCACTCTGGCATTCCTCACCTGGTACGTGAGTTGCAACATCTTAAAGGGCCCTGTGTTAGTACCCTGCGCACGCTGCAATTGGCGTCACGAACAAAAACTATAGACTTATATACCCATATCCGGACCCACTGCATAATTTGGCGTCTGTGTAACCGTACCACGGTCCTGCTCATTGCACATTTATTATGTAGAAAAAGTTAATATAAGGCACTTACTAATGTGTTGTGATTGTCCATTTTGTCTCCTTTGCTGGCTGATTTTATTTTTCCATCAATGATAATTGATCATCGATAATCATGTTAGATGTAAATATATTTTGCAATCAGTAAAGCTTTATGTGTTTAGCATTAAAGGGGTTATGAAGGGGGTTTATATTAATGACCTATCCTCAGGATAGGTCATCAATATCAGATTACTACAAGCAAATTTAGACTAGCACATTCATAGTCGCAGGTGTACATCCATAAAGCTAGCATGCAGGAAGCAAACAAAAACAGGTATGGCAACCCAACATTTCACATACAAACAATAAAACTGGGAAATAGGGATTATACTAAATTAAAATGGTATTATACCTACTATAAATGAAAAAAATAGAAGCTCTTTGCGCACATTTTTGTAGATGGGCCCGACATACGTTTGATGAAAAATGTGCGCAACATGAGTGTCTGATCTCACAAATGCTCATCTAGATGAATGAGCAAAAAAAATCCCACAGTAGCGCTCCAAAATCGTGTAAAAAGTTGCAAAATATGTTTTAGCTGCAAGGGGGAACAGGGACTAACTCCATATTAATGCCTATAGATTGAGATGGGATGTCATAAAATCTATTGTTGGTGTGATGTGTAGGTGTGCCAATACTTTTGTCCATACAGTATATATACACTGCGTGCAGAATTATTAAGCAAATGAGTATTTTGACCACATCATCCTCTTTATGCATGTTGTCTTACTCCAAGCTGTATAGGCTCGAAAGCCTACTACCAATTAAGCATATTAGGTGATGTGCATCTCTGTAATGAGAAGGGGTGTGGTCTAATGACATCAACACCCTATATTAGGTGTGCATAATTATTAATCAACTTCCTTTCCTTTGGCAAAATGGATCAAAAGAAGGACTTGACAGGCTCAGAAAAGTCAAAAATAGTGAGATATCTTGCAGAGGGATGCAGCACTCTTGGAATTGCAAAGCTTCTGAAGCGTGATCATCGAACAATCAAGCGTTTCATTCAAAATAGTCAACAGGGTCGCAAGAAGCGTGTGGAAAAACCAAGGCGCAAAATAACTGCCCATGAACTGAGAAAAGTCAAGCGTGCAGCTGCCAAGATGCCACTTGCCACCAGTTTGGCCATATTTCAGAGCTGCAACATCACTGGAGTGCCCAAAAGCACAAGGTGTGCAATACTCAGAGACAAGGCCAGAGACAATGCCAAGGTAAGAAAGGCTGAAAGACGACCACCACTGAACAAGACACACAAGCTGAAACGTCAAGACTGGGCCAAGAAATATCTCAAGACTGATTTTTCTAAGGTTTTATGGACTGATGAAATGAGAGTGAGTCTTGATGGGCCAGATGGATGGGCCCGTGGCTGGATTGGTAAAGGGCAGAGAGCTCCTGTCCGACTCAGACGCCAGCAAGGTGGAGGTGGAGTACTGGTTTGGGCTGGTATCATCAAAGATGAGCTTGTGGGGCCTTTTCGGGTTGAGGATGGAGTCAAGCTCAACTCCCAGTCCTACTGCCAGTTTCTGGAAGACACCTTCTTCAAGCAGTGGTACAGGAAGAAGTCTGCATCCTTCAAGAAAAACATGATTTTCATGCAGGACAATGCTCCATCACACGCGTCCAAGTACTCCACAGCGTGGCTGGCAAGAAAGGGTATAAAAGAAGAAAATCTAATGACATGGCCTCCTTGTTCACCTGATCTGAACCCCATTGAGAACCTGTGGTCCATCATCAAATGTGAGATTTACAAGGAGGGAAAACAGTACACCTCTCTGAACAGTGTCTGGGAGGCTGTGGTTGCTGCTGCACGCAATGTTGATGGTGAACAGATCAAAACACTGACAGAATCCATGGATGGCAGGCTTTTGAGTGTCCTTGCAAAGAAAGGTGGCTATATTGGTCACTGATTTGTTTTTGTTTTGTTTTTGAATGTCAGAAATGTATATTTGTGAATGTTGAGATGTTATATTGGTTTCACTGGTAAAAATAAATAATTGAAATGGGTATATATTTGTTTTTTGTTAAGTTGCCTAATAATTATGCACAGTAATAGTCACCTGCACACACAGATATCCCCCTAAAATAGCTAAAACTAAAAACAAACTAAAAACTACTTCCAAACATATTCAGCTTTGATATTAATGAGTTTTTTGGGTTCATTGAGAACATGGTTGTTGTTCAATAATAAAATTAATCCTCAAAAATACAACTTGCCTAATAATTCTGCACTCCCTGTACAGTCAGGTCCATAAATATTGGGACATCGACACAATTCTAACATTTTTGGCTCTATACACCACCACAATGGATTTGAAATGAAACGAACAAGATGTGCTTTAACTGCAGACTGTCAGCTTTAATTTGAAGGTATTTACATCCAAATCAGGTGAACGGTGTCGGAATTACAACAGTTTGCATATGTGCCTCCCACTTGTTAAAGGGACCCAAAGTAATGGGACAATTGGCTTCTCGGCTGTTCCATGGCCAGGTGTGTGTTATTCCCTCATTATCCCAATTACAATGAGCAGATAAAAGGCCCAGAGTTCATTTCAAGTGTGCTATTTGCATTTGGAATCTGTTGCTGATAACTCTCAAGATGAGATCCAAAGAGCTGTCACTATCAGTGAAGCAAGCCATCATTAGGCTGAAAAAACACAACAAACCCATCAGAGAGATAGTAAAATCATTATGCGTGGCCAAAACAACTGTTTGGAACATTCATAACCCCTTAACGACCCAGGACGAGAATGTTCATCCTCAATCGCCGGCACTTAGCGCTAGAGGACGAGCGTTCTCGTCCTGCAGTCGTTCCTCCCCCCGCGTGCGGTCCCCCGATCAGAAGCAGAGATACGGCGGTTACTGACAACCGGATTCCTGCTGCATCCACTGGCATCGGCGTTATCGACCTGCTGACCGCGGCTTCTGAGAGGTTTGCGCTCCCTCACCTCATACATCGCGTCCCCGCGCTGCTGTGGCGGGGACTCGATGGTTGCCATGGCAGCCCCAAGCCATTCCAAGGCTTGGGGCCTGTCATGTATGGAAGCCTAAGAGGCCCAGCCCCCAGGCTGGGTCTCCTAGGCAACTTTTAGCATCTTACAGTGTAAGACACTAACAGTTCAATACAGCACAATACAGATGTATTGTGCTGTAATGAAACAAGGATCAGACCCTGTCCCATAGTGGGACAAAAAATAAGGTGAAAAAAAAGTTAATAAAATTAAAGTTTTACAAAAAAAATTAAAAGTTTCAAGTAAAAAAAAAATGCGTCCTTTTCCAAAAATAAAGTAAAAAAATTTTGTAAAATAAAATAGGGAAAAGACATATAGACATATTAGGTATAGTCGCGTCCGTATCGACCAGCTCTATAAAAATATCACATGACCTAACCCCTCAGATGAACACCGTAAAAAATAAAAAATAAAAACTGTGCTAAATAAACAATTTTTTTGTCACCTTACATCACAAAAAGTACAACAGCAAGCGATCAAAAAGGCGTACGCCCACCAAAATATTACCAATCTAACCGTCACCTCATCCCGCAAAAAATGAGCCCCTACCTGAGACAATCGCCCAAAAAATAAAAAGAACTATGGCTCAGAATATGGAGACACTAAAACATAATGGGGGAATAGGGATAAGGGGGAAAAAAAAGAGGGTATTAAATATACTGAGTGTTCACTCAATTTTTTGTTCACTGTAATTTGTTTTGATATACTAATAAAGATAATTAATAAAAAAAAAAAATGATAGATAGATGTTAAAAAAATAAAAAATAAATAGAAGGAAGGCTGTCAGTCACTGATAAGACCAACTCCTTGTCTTCAGTCAGTGATTGATAGCTATCTCTACATACACAGTCATAGAGGGCAGGCTGTCAATCACTGAAAAAATAAATAAATAAATAAATAAAAAAAATATAAAATATGTACCCTAAACTAGTACCAATAAAACTTCCACCCTATCCTGTAGTTTCTAAAAGGGGGTCACTTTTTTGGAGTTTCTACTCTAGGGGTGCATCAGGGGGGCTTCAAATGGGACATGCTGTCAAAAAAAACAGTCTAGCAAAATCTGCCTTCCAAAAACCGTATGGCATTCCTTTCCTTCTGCGCCCTGCCGTGTGCCCGTACAGTAGTTTACGACCACATATGGGGTGTTTCTGTAAACTACAGAATCAGGGCCATAAATATTGAGTTTTGTTTGGCTGTTAACCCTTGCTTTGTTACTGGAAAAAAAGGATTAAAATGGAAAATTAGCAAAAAAATTTAAATTCTGAAATTTCATCTCTATTTGCCAATAACTCTTGTAGAACACCTAAAGGGTTAATGACATTTGTAAAATCAGTTTTGAATACCTTGAGGGGTGTAGTTTCTTAGATGGGGTCAATTTTATGGAGTTTCTACTCTAGGGGTGCATCAGGGGGGCTTCAAATGGGACATGGTGTCAAAAAAACCAGTCTAGCAAAACCTGCCTTCCAAAAACCGTATGGCATTCCCTTCCTTCTGCGCCCTGCCATGTGCCCGTACAGCAGTTTACGACCACATATGGGGTGTTTCTGTAAACTACAGAATCAGGACCATAAATAATGAATTTTGTTTGGTTGTTAACCCTTGCTTTGTAACTGGAAAAAAATTATTAAAATGGAAAATCTGCCAAAAAAGTGAAATTTTGAAATTGTATCTCTATTTTCCATTAATTCTTGTGGAACACCTAAAGGGTAAACAACATTTGTAAAATCAATATTGAATACCTTGAGGGGTGTAGTTTCTAGAATGGGGTCATTTTTGGGTGGTTTCTATCATGAAAGCTTCACAAAGTGACTTCAGACCTGAACTGGTCCTTAACCACCTCCCGACCGCCTAACGCGGGCGGCCGGGTTATTCCTCGTCGACGCATCTACGCGTCATCTCACGAGACGCGAGATTTCCTGTGAACGCGCGCTCACAGGAGCGCACGTTCACAGGATCGCGAGGTAAGCAAGTTGATCTACAGCCTGCCAGCGGCGATCATTCGCTGGCAGGCTGTAGATGCGATTTTTTTAACCCCAAAAGGGTATATTAGACGCTGTTTTGTTAACAGCGTCTAATATACCTGCTACCTGGTCCTCTGGTGGTCCCTTTTGCTTGGATCGACCACCAGAGGACACAGGCAGCTCTGTAAGTAGCACCAAGCACCACACTACACTACACCCCCCCGTCACTTATTAACCCCTTATTAACCACTGATCACCCCATATAGACTCCCTGATCACCCCCCTGTCATTGATCACCCCCCTGTAACATGTTCTATATTTTTGCGGAACGGAAGTGCGGACCCGGAAGTGCAGATCCGCAATTCCGGATCCGAGCGGGACAAAGTCTGTCCCCATAGAAATGAATGGGTCCGCAATTACGTTCCGCAAAATGCGGAACAGAATTGCGGACGTGTGAATGGGGCCTAAGGGTCCATTATCACCGCCAGTTAGTTAGCCACTAGTTAGGTAGTTAGCGCCCACCGCGCCACAGTCACTGATTAGTCGCTGATTAGCGTCATCGCTGTCGCTAATCAGCACTAGTACTATATAGTATCTGTAAGTGATCAAGACTGATCGCAATCAGATCTATATCAGTACATTAGGGTCACCTTAGGCTCTACAAAAAACACAGTGTTCGCACACTTGCGTTCAGTTCGCCCCACCGCAGAATTTTTTTTTTTCTGATCACTGCAAAAACACTGTAAAATCGCTGCGGCGCTATAAAGATCACTTTTGAGCTTTTGGATCTTTATTACCGATCGCAGCTTTTTTTTTTTGCACATTTTTTGGCAGAGATTTTTTCATCCACATTGATCGATGCGAATGAAGAAATCTGTGTCGTTCATTTTTTCTTTCAGCCCAGAGGCTGAACGGAAAAAATAAATCTCATTACCCGTATGCTCAATATAAGGCCTCATGCACATGACCGTGCCGTTTTTTGCAGTCCGCAAACCGCGGATGCACAAAAAACGGAAGGCGCCCGTGTTGACTTCCGCAAATTTGCGGAACGGAACGGGCGCCGGCAATATAAATGCCTATTCTTGTCCGCAAAGCGGACAAGAATAGGACATGTTATATTCTTTTTTAGCGGGGCCGCGGAACGGTTACCATGGCAGCCAAGATGCTACTGCAGTCCTGGCTGCCATGGTTACTTAGCAATAGAAGCATTATACTTTCCTGCGAAGTCTGTGACCGGCTGGGCGCGCCTCCTATTGGCAAGTGACAGGTCTGTGCTATAAGCAATGCACCGCACAGACCTGTCACTTACCAGTAGGAGGAGCGCCCGGCCGGTCACAGACTTCGCAGGTAAGTAAAATGCTTCTATTGCTAAGTAACCATGGCAGCCAGGACTGCAGTAGCGTCTTGGCTGCCATGGTAACCGATCGGAGCCCCAGCGATTAAACTGGGACTCCGATCGGAACTCTCCGCTGCCACCAATGATGGGGGAAGGTGATTTTAATTAGGGGGGGGGAGAGGGGAGGCCGCACTGGCCACCAATGATGGGGGGGTGATTTTAATTAGGGGGGGGAGAGGGGAGGCCGCATTGGCCACCAATGATGGGGGGGGGTGATTTTAATTAGGGGGGGGGAGAGGGGAGTGTCACGACCGCTACCACAGCAGCAGTCGTGTCGCACCAGACAGAGGGGGAGGGGGACCCTTATCTACGGATGGGAATAGTATGGCCACCCCTGATTAACCCTAAGCTGGCACCTGTCTGCCCTGATACCCTAGACGGGGTGTGAACCCGTGCGGCGAGCTGGATGCCTAAACCCTCCGTCACCCTAAAAAGCCTAGAGTGGGGAACGGCCGATGGGAGCGCTAGTCACCATCACTCATGTCTAGGAGAACAGCAGGAGAAGACAGCAACAAATAAACTATATAAGAGATAGACTTATCCAGTCACGAGCAGAGAAGGCGATCCCAATCACGACAGTCCACGCCGGACAAGAGCTTCACAGCAACACCATAAAACGATCTCCTTCAAAGAACTGGAAGTGAAGACTATATCTGGCAATGACTGCAAGTGAAAGTGAAACTAATATAGTAGCTGGGAGTGGCAGACAGGACTCACCTGAGAAGGATGCCTACAAACTCCCAGTCAGGACAAAAAGGTTCACAAAGCAAAACCCAGATGACATACCCTGAACCACGGAGCAAACTCACAAGCTATCGCGAGTAGCAAGTCGCTGCGACCTTCTCCTCCCAGACCTGTCTGGATCAGTCACAGTCGTGACAGGGAGGCCGCACTGGCCACCAATGATGGGGGGGGGATTTTAATTGGGGGCGGAGAGGGGAGGCCGCACTGGCCACCAATGATGGGGGAAGGTGATTTGAATTAGGGGGGGGAGGGGAGGCCGCACTGGCCATCAATGATGGGGGAAGGTGATTTCAATTAGGGGGGGGAGAGGGGAGGTCGCACTGGCCAACAATGAATATAATACTGGGGAGGGAGGGGGGCCGCACTGGCCACCAATGAGTTAAATACAGGGGAGGGAGGGAGGGGGGGCCGCACTGGCCACTAATGAATTTAAAACTGGGGAGGGAGGGGGTCTGCCCCCTCCTGCCTGGCAGCACCTGATCTCTTACAGGGGGCTATGATACGCACAATTAACCACTCAGGTGTGGCAACTGAGGGGTTAATTGTGCGGATCACAGCCCCCTGTAAGAGATCGGGTGCTGCCAGGCAGCAGGGGGCAGTTATTACACAGTTCTCAGTATATTCTAACTTGAAGCGTCCCCATTACTATGGGAACGCCTCTGTGTTATACTGAATATACTGTTGGATCTGAGTTTCACGATCTAACTCAAATCCGATGGTATATTTTAACATAGAGGCATTCCCATGGTGATGGGGATGCTTCAAGTTAAAATATACCATCGGATTGGAGAAAACTCCGATCCGATGGTAAAATAGGGACTCCTGACTTTACATTGAAAGTCAATGGGGGACGGATCCATTTGCAATTGCACCATATTGTGTCAACGTCAAACGGATCCGTCCCCATTGACTTGCATTGTAAGTCAGGACGGATCCGTTTGGCTCTGCACAGCCAGGCAGACACCAAAATGACTTTTTCCTTCATGTCCGTGGATCCTCCAAAAATCAAGGAAGACCCACGGAAGAAAAAACGGTCACGGAACAACGGAAATCCGTTTTGCAGACCGCAAAAAAAAACGGTCGTGTGCATGAGGCCTTACAGAGATATTTCTCTCACCCAGCATGGGTATATGTAAAAATACACCCCAAAACACATTGCCCTACTTCTTCTGAGTACGGCGATACCACATGTGTGACACTTTTTTGCAGCCTAGGTGTGCAAAGGGGCCCAAATTCCAATGAGTACTTTTAGGATTTCACAGGGCATTTTTTACGCTTTCGGATTCCAAACTACTTCTCACGCTTTAGGTCCCCTAAAATACCAGGGCAGTATAAATACCCCACACGTGACCCCATTTTGGAAGGAAGACACCCCAAGGTATTTCGTGAGGGGCATGGCGAGTTCATGTAAAATTTTATTTTTTGTCACAAGTTAGTGGAATATGAGACTTTGTAAGAGAAAAAAATAAAATAAATCATTTTCTGCTAACTTGTGCCAAAAAAAAAATATTCTAGGAACTCGCCATGCCCCTCACGGAATACCTTGGGGTGTCTTCTTTCCAAAATGGGGTCACTTGTGGGGTATTTATACTGCCCTGGTATTTTAGGGGCCCTAAAGCGTGAGAAGTAGTTTGGAATCCAAATGTGTAAAAAATGCCCTGTGAAATCCTAAAGGTACTCATTGGAATTTGGGCCCCTTTGTGCACCTAGGCTGCAAAAAAGTGTCACACATGTGGTATCGCCGTACTCAGGAGAAGTAGGGCAATGTGTTTTGGGGTGTATTTTTACATATACCCATACTGTGTGTGAGAAATATCTCTGTAAATGACAACTTTTTAAATTTGTTTATACAAAGTTGTCAATTTACAGAGATATTTCTCTCACCCAGAATGGGTATATGTAAAAATACACCCCAAAACACATTGCCCTACTTCTCCTGAGTATGGCGATACCATATGTGTGACACTTTTTTGCAGCCTAGGTGCGTAAAGGGGCCGAAAGTCCAACGAGTACCTTTAGGTTTTACAGGGTTGCTCACAATTTAGCCCCGCCCAAAATGCCAGAACAGTAAACACACCCCACAAATGACCCCATTTCGGAAAGTAGACACCCCAAGGTATTCACTGAGGGGCATAGTGAGTCCGTGGGAGATTTTAATTTTTTTTGCCAGAAGTTAGCAGAAATGGAAACTTTTTTTTTTTTCTCAGAAAGTGTCATTTTCCGCTAACTTGTGAAAAAAAATTAAATCATACATGAACTCACCATGCCCCTCCGCGAATACTTTGGGGTGTCTTCTTTCTAAAATTGGGTCATTTGGGGGTATTTATACTATCCTGGCATTCTAGCACCTCAAGAAACATGACAGGTGCTCAGAAAGTCAGAGCTGCTTCAAAATGCGGAAATTCACATTTTTGTACCATAGTTTGTAAATGCTATAACTTTTGCACAAACCAATAAATGTACACTTATTGGATTTTTTTTATCAAAGACATGTAGCACAATAAATTCTGACACAAACTTGTATAGAAATGTAATTATATTTGAACAATTTAACCAGAGAAAGTTAAAAATACACTTTTTTTGAGAAAATTGCGGCCTATTTTGATTAATATCGGAAAAACGAAAGATCTTAGCAGCAATCAAATACCACCAAAAGAAAGCTGTATTTGTGAGAAGAAAAGGAGGTAAAATTCATTTGGGTGGTAAGTTGTATGACCGAGCGATAAACCGTGAAAGTTGTGTAGTGCAGAATTGTAAAAAGTGGTCTGGTCATTAAGGGGGTTTAAGCTAGGGGGGCTGAGGTGGTTAAGTTGGTTTTTGAAAAATTCTGAGAAATTTCAAGATTTACTTCTAAACTTCTAAGCCTTGTAACGTCCCCCAAAAATAAAATGTCATTCCCAAAATGATCCTAACATGAAGAAGACATATGGGAAATGTAAAGTAATAACTATTTTTGTAGGTATTAATATGTATTATAGAAGTAGAGAAATTGAAACTTGGAAATTTGCAAATTTTTCCCAAATTTTGGCAAATTTGGTATTTTAAAAAAAATAAAAATGAATTTTTTTTACTCCATTTTACCAGTGTCATGAAGTACAATATGTGACGAAAAAACAATCTCAGAATTGCCTGGATAAGTCAAAGCGTTTTAAAGTTATCACCACATAAAGTGACACTGGTCCGATTTGCAAAAAATGGCCTGGTCCTGAAGGTGAAAATGAGCCCGGTCCTTAAGGGGTTAAAAAGAACGAACGCACCGGTGAGCTCAGCAACACCAAAAGACCCGGAAGACCACGGAAATAAACTGTGGTGGATGACCGAAGAATTCTTTCCCTGGTGAAGAAAACTGGTCAAAGTAAACAATCAAGAGAAGACTTCACCAGAGTGAATACAGAAGGTTCACCACAAGATGTAAACCATTGGTGAGCCTCAAAAACAGGAAGGCCAGATTAGAGTTTGCCAAATGACATCTAAAAAAAGCCTTCACAGTTCTGGAACAACATCCTATGGACAGATGAGACCAAGATCAACTTGTACCAGAGTGATGGGAAGAGACGAGTATGGAGAAGAAAAGGAACTGCTCATGATCCTAAGCATACCACCTCATCAGTGAAGCATGGTGGTGGTAGTGTCATGGCGTGGGCATGTATGTCTGCCAATGGAACTGGTTCTTTTGTATTTATTGATGATGTAACTGCTGACAAAAGCAGCAGGATGAATTCTGAAGTGTTTTCGGCAATATTATATGCTCATATTCAGCCAAATGCTTCAGAACTCATTGGACGGCGCTTCACAGTGCAGATGGACAATGACCCAAGCATACTGCAAAAGCAACCAAAGAGTTTTTTAAGGGAAAGAAGTGGAATGTTATGCAATGGCCAAGTCAATCACCTGACCTGAATCCGATTGAGCATGCATTTCACTTGCTGAAGACAAAACTGAAGGGAAAATGCCCCAAGAACAAGCAGGAACTACAGACAGTTGCAGTAGAGGCCTGGCAGAGTATCACCAGGGATGAAACCCAGCGTCTGGTGATGTCTATGCGTTCCAGACTTCAGGCTGTAATTGACTGCAAAGGATTTGCAACCAAGTATTAAAAAGTGAAAGTTTGATTTATGATTATTATTATGTCCCATTACTTTTGGTTCCTTAACAAGTGGGAGGCACATATGCAAGCTGTTGTATTTCCTACACCGTTCACCTGATTTGGATGTAAATACCCTCAAATTAAAGCTGACAGTCTGCAGTTAAAGCACATCTTGTTCGTTTCATTTCAAATCCATTGAGGTGATGTATAGAGCCAAAAATGTTAGAATTGTGTTGATGTCCCAATATTTATGGACCTGACTGTATACACACAAACATTTGTTGCTTTTTAAAAACATGTTTTTACAGAGACAGAGAGAGAGAGTAAAAGGTTTACCATAGTAATAAATACCCTTGCAAGTACTCAGTGAAGTACTCAAAGCAGAAGAATAAAGAACATACGTTTAAGACAAGGAAATCTAACCAACAGGTGTGGTAAAAGTAAAATATTCTAGAAATACAGCATTTACATAGCAATACAACATATGATCAAATTGTATGTTTCTTTATCAGTTTTGCGATATGAGAAGATAAATAATTGATTTACACTTGCGTAGACTTTGAACTACTACTTTTTATGTCTAGTCAAGCACTATAAAAGTGAGAATTTAGTTAAAGGGACAGTAAATCTCATTTTTATCTTATCTACATTTGCTTTTGCTGTTGAATGAAGTTCTCTGCTATATAACATATGTCTAGTTCTGATGCCAAAAATACATGTGGGAATAGTGGCAGATCCATTATTAAATTTATTTTCTTAAAGGGTTATTCTGTTCAGAAGACATTATGCCCTGTTCACAGGACAGGGGACAAATATTGGTTGGAAACCAGAGGGGGACCTACGGCTGGTTAATCATGAGAAAAGACGCAAGGGCCGAGTCAGGACTGCCAACCCCGGCCACGCCATCCACACACAGCCAACATGGGCACACATTAGATAATAATACAATACATTTAACAACAAACCATGTCCACCCCCTGCTCTGGGGCACTTCACTTGCTTTGTGCACTGGGTAACAGTCTTTATGGAACAGAAAAGGGCCTTCCCCAAAACTATTCCCACAAAGTTGGAGTCATACAGTTGTTCAAAATGTTGAAGCAAAAGGATTTCCCTTCACTGGAACTAAGGGGCCTAAGACAACCCCTAAAAAATAACCCCAAACTTCTCCTTCTCCACCAAACTTTACATTTGGCACAGTGCAGTCAGGCAGGTAACATTCTCCTGGCATTCACCAAAGCCAGACTCCTAGATAGAAAAGTGTGATTCTTCACTCCACTGAACACGTTTCCACTGCTCCAGAGTTCAGTGGCGACATGTTTTACACCACTCCATCCAACACTTGGCATTGTACATAGTGATGTAAGGCTTGCATGCAGCTGCTCTGCCATGGAAACCAATGCTACAAAGCTCCTAGCAGAAAGTTTTTGTGCTGATGTTAAAGGGGTTGTCTCACTTCAGCAAATAGCATTTGTCATGTAGAAAAAATCAATACAAGGCACCTACTAATCTATTGTGATTATCCATATTGCTTCCTTTGCTGGCTGGATTAATTTTCTCATCAAATTATACACTGTTCGTTTCCAGGTTATGACCACCCTGTAATCTAGCAGCGGTGGTCGTGCTTGCACACTATAGGAAAAAGCACTAGCCTATGTGTGGTCCCACAGTCTTGGCCACCAGAGAGGTCAGCGCTTTTTCCTATAGTTTGCAAGCACGGCCACCGTTGATGGATTGCAAGGTGGTCGTAACCATAAAAACGAGCAGTGCTTCATGTGATGGAAAAATTAATCCAGCCAACAAAGGAAGCTATATGGACAATCACAATACATAATAAATGTTATTTTCTTTAGTGAGACAACCCCTTTAAAGGCAGATTGCATGGCTAGGTGCTGGAGTTTATACTGCTTTGGCAATGGGACTGAATTCAATGATTAAGAGGTGTGGGAATAAACATCAGAGAAGACCCATGGTTACTTCTGTACCATAATGAAACATTATCTAATTACGAAGGGGACACCTATTCATGTAATGTTAATAGTGGCAAAGAAATGCATTTTCAAATGGTGGATGAAATCTCAAAGACCAACATTATTGTTTCATAAAAATATGAAGAAACTTATGTACCTGGAGAAACTGGATATGTCTGGAGAACAGAAGGTAGACCAAGGTAAATTTGAGGTCCAATCTGGTACATATTGTTGTATAATAGGAAAGAATGGATCAATATCAGAATGGTAGTTAGATGTTATAAGTAGTGTAACAGCCCCTCACAGTATACAGTGGAAACATGCCCAGCTCCTCAAAGTATATAGTGGAACAGAGCCTAATGTACAATTCACCATCCGTGGCCTGGGGACCTGTATGGAGCAGCACAAAGACACTAAATGGGAGCACAGCAAGAGGAAGTATTCAGGACCTTGCATGGTATCTCATCCACATCCCACAATGGGCACTGTGTGCATTACTGGAGTGGGCAGCCCTGAACCCCAGACTCACTGCAACTCCTATAAAAAAATATTTAATAGCTGCTGGGACTTAATAGGCACAGGCTGGTTGGCCCACGTTGTGACCTGAAAGGTGGTGTGCTGGAACTCTGCCCTTGGGGCACATTGCCAGGCCTGGTCTAAAATGCCCATAACCCATAAAATGCCCATAACCTTTTGTATACAGTATATTGGGAAACAGAGCTCCATGTCTTGGGGAAACTAGAAAGACAGGGGGAAAAAAACTGTCCAATTCATTTGTGGGTCTGACAGCTACAACTCTCTATAGATATGAGATTGGGGGTAGGATCTGCCATTGGCAGTCAGTTGTATTTTTATGCTATAAGATAATATGATAATTTAGCAGTATTTTGTATATACCTGGCTGATCGTTCTTGCATAGTTTACCCAGATATGATGTGGTGAATTTTGATTCAGAAGTTCAGCAACCACAACTTAAAGCACACCAATACATATGAATAGTTCTGGACAATTTTAGGGTATGCTGTGGATATGGAAATCCACAGCATTCCTATTAAATTAATCTAATCTCGGCTGAACTCTCCAAATTTGGTGGGACCGGCCGACCATATAATGTGTATGAAGACTTCCAGATTCTTCCTAATAGCAGATGTGGGAGAGAGAAGGATCTAGCAGTAGAATTTTAACATGCCTGATTGCCCTGTTCGCAAGGAGATAAGCTGCTGTCAGAGGTGTCTTTCTCCCCTCTCTGCGTTCAGAACACAGGCATAGTCGGCCAACCCTATAAGTGTGCGAAGAGATGGGTCGGGAGATAGCTATCTAAAATCTATGACCAGCTTCACAGACCACAGGCTGTGGCCCCATACTGTATCCCGATGTGTATATGATTTTATACAAATGCACTTAAGGCCCAATTCACATGTATTATTGGAACACATCTGATATTTTGGAAATTGGATGTGGACCCATTCATTTCAGTGGGTTGGCAAAAAATTTATTTATATTTTGTATAAATTATTGTGATTGTAATTATCATTAAAGGAGTATTCCCATCCAGTGGCATAACTAGAAATGAACCCCCTCCTCCTGTGCAACTCCCACTCCCATGGCTAGCCAAGATCACTCTTTCAGACCATGGCCTGCAGCCGCTCCATCCGTTTCCTACACGTATATACTGTATGTCATGTCACAATACATATATACTTTCACTGCTTATAATGTAATTGTATAATACTGTTGAGGGGGTCGTGACAATAAAATCTTTTAGTCCTCCTCCTGGGTGGGCCCCTTCTGAGTTCAGGCCCTGTAGCACTGCTTCCCCTACTTCTACTAGTGCCGGCCGAGGGTGGCTGGAGTTATGGAAACACCCGAGGCGGCTGTTCTCTGCTGTGTCTGTAACTCCCATAGCAATGAATGGAGAGGATAGCTTCCGAGTTCTGGAAACAGCACATCCCTTTGTGCTATGCTGTTTGCATTTCTCCCATTCATTGCTACTTGAGATATGGAATCAGCGGAGTGCAGGCGGCTCATATGTTTCTGTAACCCCACCTACCTCTGCCCACAGCCCACTCATCTACTACCCATCACAGCTATGAAAGGCTGAGATAAGAATACCCCTTTAAACATTTCACAGTAATTGCCTGGCAGAGTCCTGGCAGGTATACATGCATCACATAATCTTTATTATTTATTCTGGTTTTTCAGTTTATAAAAAATATTAGTTGTCCATAATTTTTTGCCCAGTTGATTATGATTTCATAATAAAGTATTTTTATATTTTTTGGAATGCAATGAAGGAAGGAAGAGAAGAAATGTGTTCTCTGCCCCACTCCTGTGAATTTAGGGAAAATACTGACATATAGGGAAAAGACGATGGTAAGCAAGAAATCTGATCTTCAACGACTTAATATTAGAAGGTCCAAGGGTCAAAGCTCAGGCAGTAGTATATGAGATAAGATGTGACAATGTTTATCATGGGAGGGGTTTCAATGCTCCTGTAGTTCACGGAGGAAAGTCTCCACATACTAAAGGCACTTCCTAGTGTACAGATTGTGCCAGTCTGTACAGTCGAGAAGAAAGGCACCATCCAGACCACAGGGCAGTCACCAGGTAGGGGGCACAGGGCTGAAAACTGCTTCTTAATACATGAGTTCAAGGAGTATGAATTGTTATACTGCATTGGCTGATGATTTCTCCTTGTATTCTTTTTCCTTTATCTTTGCTGTTTTATGATATATTAAGGAGTTTATATAGCTTGTGTGCTGACTTTCTCCTAACCTTTGCATGTTGGCAGTAAATAAGCATTGCGAAACAATTTACTTTCATAATGGATTCATTCATACTATGATAGGTCATCTCAGGGACCTTGACTACAGTTTCCAAGTATTGTTTCCACACGTAATTTTATTTTGAGGTGGTTTGATTCTATTTGGTGGCTCTAGTGGTGTATTATTTTCTAGTTAAGGAGCTTGTTGTCTGTTAAATATCATATAGTGTCCTCTCTACCACTAGTGTCAGAGACAAGTGACATGCTTCATCTAAACTTACAAGCATTACTGAATTCAGTGAAAATCACTGAGGGTTAAAAACATCTACAATAATATGTTTGAAAATTCAGAGAAAAGTACTATTTTGGCGGGGCTGCAATGGTAGTGCTAGTGATCGGGTAGGTGTGGTGCTGGCTCTAGTAACATGTTACCACTCTCCGCAGTCAGTCGCAGCACCTATGTTCTATATAACTACATTGGTAAAGACTTGTCAGTATGAATATCTCCCAGAGAGTAGACACCACCATTGATTACTTGGTTATAAAGATATTTAGCATTTTTCATAATATAAACTAATCATTTTTTAAACTTTCTGGGGTGGACATACACCATAGAGTTCTGTCAGCCAAACTAGTGTTCAGCCAAGATCTATTATTCTTGGCCCCCTATACACATGCACACACAGCTGAATATACATGTGTTCTCAGTAGAGAGAAGAGTAAGCTGCTGCCAGACATTTAAGATACCTGCACATGGGTGCAAGTTTCAAAACAGAATTTTAATGCAGATTTTCGTACAAATTTGTCTGCGTTTCTGCACCAAAATCTGCATGTGTTATTTGTTGATTTTGTTGAAGATTTTGATCTGCTTTTACCCCAATCTCACCCTTTGCTTTGCAATCTACACTAAAAATCCACGTAAGCAATTGGCATGCATCAGATGTCAAAATCTGCATAGCAGGTCAATTCCCACACGTAAAAATATGCAGTGTACATGAGATTTGACAAATCTCATTCACTTTGCTGGTACTGTATTACACTGTGGTTTTTCCACATGAAAATCTGCAACCATGGATCATTCACAATGTGTGCAGGTAGCTGTTAGGACATTGGGTGTGGAACCACTGTGTCAACCAACAGATTTGACATTGGGCCATTACTAAGGTTTCTATTCTGGCAGACCCCTGGTTTTAACCCTTCAACCCCTGTAAAAGGATTTGGACTTTGTTGCAGGGGAACCACCAACCCGATACCTCCTGCAGCAAAGGGTCAAAATCCAGTAAACAGAGAGAAGTCAGAACATGGGCAGACAAAAGAATACAGCACACCTTTGCAGAAACTAACAAGCGAAGAACCTTAGAGTTGCCAGGCTAGTGAAGATTAGGTTATGTGCACATTGGTCCTTTAAGAAACGGAGGAAGCGCACATGCCTTACAAGCTGAGTAATAGAGGCTGTGCCGATAGGCAGGTCGCAGTCTGCATGGAGGGAGTAAAACAGACAGCTAGACCCAACATGAAGAAGACAGCGGAAAGCGGGTCTGGACTGCTGGAAAAGAAAATCAGAGCAGTGGCGAGGTCACCGAGCTGCTGCTGTAACAGTAGCCATATGGGGCAGCTCGTCTCCTATGAGAACATTTGGATTGGACATTTGTAAATCAAACATGCCTGATTCTTCTTTCCTTGGACATTAGGAAAGAGTCTCAATGCTCCCATACACCCCCATTGTTGGCTGGCCTTGGCAAATTCATTGTTAATTTAATGAGTATAGGCACCTTAAGACTCAGTGCAGTTAAACACGGTAACTACTTGGGTGTGCCATGTTAATAATTAATAGAGCATAAAGAATATGACTCCTGACTACAGGTATGCAGTCAGAGCTCCTGCCTGCGACACAGAAATAGGCCATGATGTCTTTTTCATTGAGATTGCTTTCTCTCTGTTGAATACAATGGGGATAAAACTGCAGGATACAAATCCTCATGTTAAAAACATAGTTGAAAAGCTTCTTTTCATTCTTCTTTCCTGTCTGGGATCTGTTTTTATAGTTCTACTTTTAATCAGAGCAATAAGGATTGGAACAGGAACATTAAAGGGGTTTCATAGGAGTAGAATACTGATAAACTATCCTCTGGATCAGTGTTTTTCAACCTGTGGTACGTGTACCCCAAGGGGTATGCACCGCAGGGTGAGTTGGTGAGTATTTGTCTTTGTTATTTTACTTTGGCAACTGGAGAATACTACTGGGCCACTATAAGGGGGTTATTATTATTACTGGGGGCACTATGGGGGCATTAATACTACTGGGAGCACTATAAGGGGGCATTTTTTTTACTACTCTTGCACACTATGAGGCTTTAATACTATTGAGGGCCACTATGGTGGACTTTATGACTTCTGGGGGCACTATAGGGAGGAATTAGTACTACTCGGGTTACTATAGGCAGGCATTATTACTCCTGGGGCGTATTATTGCGGCCTTTTTTTTACTACTGGAGGTACTATATGGAGCATTAGTACTACTGGAGACACTATAAGGGGGCATATTTACTACTGGGGCACACTACAGGGGCTTTAAAACTACTGGGGGCATTATGATGGGCTTTATTACTACTGGAGGGCACTGTGGTGGGGTTTATTACTACTGAGGGCACTATGGTGGGCTTTATTCCAACTTGGTGTACTAGGGCGGAATTAGTACTACTGGGGATACTATAGGCAGGAAATATTACTTCTGAGTTCACTGTTGGGGCAGTATTACTACTGGGGGCATTATGGTGGACGTTATTACTGCTAGGGGACTATAGGGAATGGTATTACTACTATATGCGTTATGTAGACATTAATACTCCTGGAGCACAATGGCCGATATTATTACTATTGGATAACTGTAGACACTATTACTAATGAGGGCATTCTGGAAAATAATTATTACCATTGGTGGGACTTTTGTAATGACTATTACTGTGGGGGGCACCCTACACAGTATCAGTTTAGCAGAATTATTTTTGGGGAATACTATGTTTGCAACACTTTTACTGTCAGGGACACTATTTGCTTGGTGTAAGCATTGTTCATGGCACTGTGTGCAAGTAATTATTGATGGAAGCATTATCTGGGGCTATTGGTTTCTGCAGTATAGAATTTGGTAGCATTGATGAGCATAGCAGGCACAGTATTTGGGGTGAGAAGATTGGCTGTTAAGAAGGTGAGGAGGAGGATGGAAAAGTAGAAACCTATGTCTGTGTGGCACACTCTGCAGAGATGAGCTGAAAGAAATCATCATGGTGGTCTGGCCTGAATGGAGAAGTTGAGGAAAAAGAGAAGTTGAGGAGATGTCACTGGATGTAATAGGTATGTGGTGCTGTATTCTCCTGTATGTTTGCTACTGCGGAATGTAATTTCAAAACTAATAGTCATCCATCATGGGTCCTAATGTGGTGTCTGTCTTTTTGACAGGAAGATTAGCGCTGCATGTTGCACTATTCTTCGTGTCAAATATGAATGATCTGCTGAAAGAGACTTGGAATAGAGCCTATTACAGCGCCATGAGAATAGCCTTATTTTATTGACATTTATCACTGTTTGCTTGCTTAGGTACATCGCTTCCATAGGTCTTCAATATCTGATCGGAGGGTCCACCTACCAGCAATCGTGCCAATCAGTTATTTAAAGAGGCTGCAGTGCTCCCTTGAGTGATGCAACCAAGCACAGTGCCATACATTGTATAGTGGCTGTGCTTGGTATTGTATCCCAGGCCTATTAACTTGAATGGGACTGAGCTGCATATACACTGACGAGCAAAAGGGTAACAATGTTTTGAACTTTTGACTTTCAGGCTCCATATCTAACTATCCAAGTATATAACAAACAGAAGTGCAGTTAACATCATAGAAGTGGATAATATAGATACAGTCATGGCTGTAAATGTTGGCACCCCTGAAATTTTTCAAGAAAATGAAGTATTTCTCACAGAAAAGTATTGTAGTAACACATGTTTTGCTATACACATGTTTATTCCCTTTGTGTGTATTGGAACAAAACCAAAAAGGGGGGGGGGGGGGGAAGCAAATTGGACATAATGTCACACCAAACCCAAAAATGGGCTGGAAAAATCCTTTTAAAATTGTGGATAAATAAGATTGTTTCAAGCATATGATGCTCCTTTAAAATCACCTGGGGCAAGTTACAGGTGTGGGCAATATAAAAATCACACATGAAGGCAGATAAAAAAGGAGAGAAGTTCACTTAGTCTTTGCATTGTGTGTCTGTGTGCGCCACACTAAGCATGGACAACAGAAAGAGGAGAAGAGAACTGTGTGAGGACTTGAGAACCAAAATTGTGGAAAAATATCAACAATCTCAAGGTTACAAGTCCATCTCCAGAGATCTAGATTTGCCTTTGTCCACAGTGCGCAACATTATCAAGAAGTTTGCAACCCATTGCACTGTAGCTAATCTCCCTGGGCGTGGACGGAAGAGAAAAATTGATGAAAGGTGTGAACGCAGGATAGTCCGGATGGTGGATAAGCAGCCCCAAACAAGTTCCAAAGATATTTAAACTGTCCTGCAGGCTCAGGGAGCATCAGTGTCAGCGCGAACTATCCGTCGACATTTAAATGAAATTAAACGCTATGGCAGGAGACCCAGGAGGACCCCACTGCTGACACAGAGACATAAGAAAGCAAGACTACATTTTGCAATAATGAACTTAAGCAAGCCAAAATCCTTCTTGGAAAACGTCTTGTGGACAGATGAGACCAAGATAGAGCTTTTTGGTAAAGCACATCATTCTACTGTTTACCGAAAACGGAATGAGGCCTACAAAGAAAAGAACACAGTACCTACAGTGAAATATAGTGGAGGTTCATTGATGTTTTGGGGTTGTTTTGCTGCCTCTGGCACTGGGTGCCTTGAATGTGTGCAAGGCATCATGAAATCTGAGGATTACCAACGGATTTTGGGTCGCACTGTAGAGCCCAGTGTCAGAAAGCTGGGTTTGCGTCTGAGATCTTGGGTCTTCCAGCAGGACAATGACCCCAAACATAAGTCAAAAAGCACCCAGAAATGGATGGCAACAAAGCGCTGGAGAGTTCTGAAGTGGCTAGCAATGAGTCCAGATCTAAATCCCATTGAACACCTGTGGAGAAATCTTAAAATTGCTGTTGGGAAAAGGCGCCCTTCCAATAAGAGAGACCTGGAGCAGTTTGCTAATTAAGAGTGGTCCAAAATTCCGGGTGAGAGGTGTCAGAAGCTTATTGATGGTTATAGGAAGCAACTGATGTCAGTTATTTTTTCCAAAGGGTGTGCAACCAAATATTAAGTTAAGGGTGCCAATAATTTTGTCCAGCCCATTTTTGGAGTTTGGTGTGACATTATGTCCAATTAGCTTTTTTTCCTCCCTTTTTTGGTCTTGTTCCAATACACACAAAGAGAATAAACATGTGTATAGCAAAACATGTGTTACTGCAATACTTTTCTGTGAGAAATACTTCATTTTCTTGAAAAATGTCAGGGGTGCCAACATTTACGGCCATGACTGTATATATATATATGGGCAGCCATATGATATCTGGGTGTCCAAGGTTATATAATAAAGATAGTCATGTTAAACACTTCCCGCGTCAATACAGAGGGCCAGATAATTTTTTTCTTCAACTCTACCCACAAGTGTTCGATTGGGTTCAGGTCTGGGGACTGTGGAGACCAATCCAGAACCTCTACTTCATTTTTTCATTGAACCATTTCTTCACCAATCTCGACATATGCTTCGGGTCGTTGTCCTGCTGGAACACTATGTAGTCTTTTTCATACCCATAGTACTGGAGTGTACGAAGTAACTTGTCTTGTAGGATACTCACATATAGCTCAGCATTGAGACCACCATCGATCCTTGTTAAATATCCAACGCATTTGGCTGTGAAACAACCCCGTATCAACAGGCTTCCTCCACCAAACTGCAATTTGGCCATTTTCTTGGTCGAGATACCGCTATCAATGAGCTGGATGATGTTGTTTCTCTTTTATTGGGAAATATTCATGGCTGCACCTCCGTTCGAACCAATGACCTTTCGCTTTGGAATCAACCTAATAACACACTGAGATATTAGGGAATGTGAGAACAGGTTGTAATTTGTAGTATACAATAAAAAAATAAAAAATTAATTCCACCACCACAAGCAAAACAGTAACAATGCAGTTACATGACCAAGAATCTGCATAACTAACCATATGTTAATTAGTTGCAAGGCCAAATTATGTATGAGATAGCCAAGATGATTGTCTATAAAATTATGTTAGTCTCACATTCCAAGCTGTAGTGGATGGTGAGATATGGAGCCTAAAAGTCAAAAGTTCAAAACATTGTTACCCTTTTACCAGTGTAGATCATGGTGCCCAATAAACGTGACACCAGTGGCCTAGGAAGAGGCCACAGTGGCCTTATTAAACAGCTAATTTGTGGGGGTGTCAAGAGTGGGGGTCTGACTCCCAACACCCCCACAAATCAGCTGTTTGAAGAGGCTGCTCTGAGGCCACATTCATTGGTCACATGACCTATGTGTAGCTCAGTCCCTGAGGATAAGGCAATCAATATGGAACTCCCGGAAGCCCCCTTAAAAGAGTTTTTTTTTTTTATCTCAGCCGCTCTTAGGTCAAAATAATCAATGCAAGCACCATCCAGAGTAATGTGAACAGCCAAGCAACCGTGGTATGCTGTTTCCGTAACTATAGTAGTGAATGGGAGCTGCCAGTAATTTTACACCACTGAACAGGTTTTGTGTGTACTAATAGGACAGAGGCCATTTTTTTTCTCCTAATCTTTGCTCCCAAGCCAAAATGGGCCATTATAACTAATGAAATGTATTTGGGAATATATTTATAATAAAGTAATATTTAAGTATTTTCATTTTCTTAATTCCCGGAGAACCCCTTTAACCACTCTTTGGTACAATGACTTGTGGGCTTAGGGTCATTGTCTTGCTGCATGACCCACGATCCCTTGAGATGCTGCACAAATACAGATGTCTTGACACCTTTCTTTAAAATTTGCTGGTATAATTCAAAATTCATTGTTCCATCAAAACAGGCCCAAACCATGATACTACAACCACCGTGTTTCACAGATGGGATGAGTTTTTATGCTGGAAAGCAGTGTTTTCTTTTCTCCAAACATAACACCTCTCATGCAACCCCTTCGGTACCAGCGCCGTACATGGTACTGGAGTGATGGGCAAACATGGCGCCTACTCGCACGTGCAGCAGGCATCATGGCCGGTGGGTCTCCGCTGTTTCAAACAGCAGAGACGAGATTAGAGATGAGTGAATCGAATCCCACAAAGTGGAATCTGATCCGAATTTCAGGATAAATACGATTCGCCTAGAAGCCGAATTTCCTCGTGCTTCGTGTCAGCAAATCGATTTAACCTGAAATAGTATAAAAACCCAAAAAATTCTAACTTACTACAGTACCTCATCCATTTGCTCACGACGAGCTGCCAGCCTCCATCTTGCTTGAAGATCTCGGCCAGCCGTTGTGATGACGGAATCTCACGCCGCACAGGATTTCGGCCAAGATCTTCAAGCAAGATGGCGGCAGCCGGCCCGTTGCGAGCAAATGGAAGCAGTAAGTTTGATTTAATACTTTTTTTATTGTTAATTTTACACTCAGATGCCGCAATCATGTATGAACACGGCATCTGATGGGTACAATGACAGGGGCGGCGCTATCCCAGCTCCCTGTCATTGCAGGGAGTAATTTGTCACGAAGCAAATTTTTTTGTGAAATTCGCTCATCTCTATCAGGTGAGATCACAGCATCTAAAGTGTGAAAAAAGGTTTCTTACTGGCATCCTCTGCATCCAATGAGGATGATGCCGGTAATTGATTAAAATGTGCTAGGTCTCACTGAAAAGACCCAGGGCATTTAATATGCAATTCTTATTTTGGCCAGCAGGTGGCAGGCCAATATAAGAAATTCTGACCATTAAATGTATGTAAAAAATCCATGAATGTTCAGAATTAAAAACAAAAAATTCGATTTTGTAGGCTCAAATACGAGCTTCAAAATCATAACAAAAAGTTAAAAAACCTTTAAAAATATATAAAAAATAAAAAAATCTAAAAGTTTTAATCACCTCCCTTTCTGTAGAATAAAAATATAAATACATAAATAACAAAAAATATAAACATCATGGGTATCGCCGTGACCGAAAATGCCCGTACTATTAAAATATAAAATGGCAAATAACGTAACGGGAAAAAGGGTCAAAATGCCAAATTTGCTATTTTTTCATCCTTTCTCTTACCCAAAAAAATGTAATAAAATGTGATCAAAAAGTCACACACACTCCAAAATGGTGTCAATAAAAACTACAGATCGTCCTGCAAAAAATGAGCCCCCACACAGCTCAGTAGATATAACTAAAAAGTTATGGGAGTCAGAATATGGTGATATAAAATAAAAATTAAAATTCAAAGTTTACATTTATTTTTAGACTAGTTAAACATGAAAAACCTATACATATGTGGTATCGTTGTAATCATACTGACCCAGAGAATGAAGGGCATAGGTCAGTTTTTCCGCAAACGGAACACCGTAGGAACAAAACCCATAAAACGGTGGTGGAATTGCATTTCTTTTTACAATTCCACCCCATTTGGAATTTTTTCCCCGCTTCCCACTACATTGTATGCCATATTAAATGGTGGCATTAGAAAGTACAACTTGTCCTGCAAATAATAAGCCCTCATACAGCTATTTAAACAGAAAAATAAAAATGTTATGGCTCAAAGGAAGAAATGAAAATGCATAAACGAAAAAACCTCTGGTATCCTAAGGGTTAAACCATAAACTTCTATTGGTCTCATCCATCCCAAAAACATTGTTTGAATAGCTTTCTGGCTTATCAAGGTAATCTTTAGCAAACTGCAGATAGGCAGTAATGTTCTTTTTGTAGAGCAGTGGCTTTCTCTTAGCAATCCCGCCATGCATACCATTGTTGTTCAGTGTCCTTCTGATGCACTCCTTTGTGACCCTGTGGACTATCACACACCTTGCTTTTTGCATGATTTTGTTTGGTCAACCACACCTGGAAAGGATACTATCTGTCCTGAATTTCCTCCACTTGTGCACAATCTATCTGACTGTGAATTGGTGGAGTCCAAACTCTTTATAGATGGTTCTGTAACCTTTTCAATCTATCTGATTAGTAAGGGCTGTTTCACACGAGCGGATGCCGTGCGTGACATCCGCTCCGTGAATGACAGCCAAGACCCGATGCAGACTGCAGAAGCACGGAGCATTAACATGATTGATAATGCTCCGTGCCTCTCTGTGATCTCTTTACTACGAAATCACAGTGACAACTTTATCTCACTGTGATTTCGTAGTAAAGAGATCACAGAGAGGCACGGAGCATTATCAATCATGTTAATGCTCCGTGCTTCTGCAGTCTGCATCGGGTCTTGGCTGTCATTCACGGAGCGGATGTCACGCACGGCATCCGCTCGTGTGAAACAGCCCTAACTCTTCTTCTGAGATCCTCAGAAATGTCCTTCACTCGTGCCATGATTCTCTTCCACAAACATGTCTTGTGAAGACTTTGAGGCCTCTTTCACACGGGCGTTGCGGGAAAATGTGCGGGTGCGTTGCGGGAACACCTGCGATTTTTCCGCGCGAGTGCAAAACATTGTAATGCGTTTTGCACTCGCGTGAGAAAAATCACGCATGTTTGGTACCCAAACCCGAACCTCTTCACAGAAGTTCGGGGTTGGGATCGGTGTTCTGTAGATTGTATTATTTCCCCTTATAACATGGTTATAAGGGAAAATAATAGCATTCTGAATACAGAATCCAAAGTAAAATAGCGCTGGAGGGGTTAAAAAAAAATAAATAAAGAATTTAACTCACTTTAGTCCACTTGATAGCGCAGCCCGGCATCTCCTTCTGTATTCTTTCTTCAGGACCTGAGTAAAGGACCTTTGATGACGTCACTCCGGTCATCACATGATCCATCACCATGGTAAAAGATCATGTGACGTACCATGTGATGACCGGAGTGACGTCACCAAAGGTCCTTGACCTATAATGAATGCTCACCACAGGTCCTGTTCAACAAAGGAGACACAAGGAGATGCTGGCATCGCGATCAAGTGGACTAAGGTGAGTTAAATTATTTTTTATTTTTTTTTAACCCCTCCAGCGCTGCTATTATTTTCCCTAATAACCATGTTATAAGGGAAAATAATAATGATCGGGTCTCCATCCCGATCGTCTCCTAGCAACCATGCGTGAAAATCGCACCGCATCCGCACTTGCTTGCGGATGCTCGCGATTTTCACGCAGCCCCATTCACTTCTATGGGGCCTGCGTTGCGTGAAAAACACAGAATATAGAGCATGCTGCGATTTTCACGCAAAGCACAAGTGATGCGTGAAAATCACCGCTCATGTGAACAGCCCCATAGAAATGAATGGGTTGGTATTCAGTGCGGGTGCAATGCGTTCAACTCACGCATCGCATCCGCGCGGAATACTCGCCCGTGTGAAAGGGGCCTAATAGATTCCTTTTCTTTAATTAAAACAGGTCACCCACTCACACCTGATTGTCATCCCATTGATTGAAGACACCTAAAGATTCACATACTTTTGCTATTTATAGACATATGATATTGGATCATTGGCGGTCTGTTCTGAGTTCTGATTAACATTGGGGGCCTGATTAATTTTCTTTTTCTTATTTTCCTTCTCTAAAACTTCTGTGCATCTTATGGGAAAGTGTGTCTGATGAAAAATACAGTACTTTGGCAACTGGTTCTGGATATACACTTTAATACCCTTGGGCTCTTTACAAGTTCATAGCTGCCAACACTCCTGAATTTGCAGTGACTGTCCCTTATTTAAAGGGAACCTGTCACCAGTTTTATGGTGTCCTAACTAAGGGCAACATAAATAAGTGACTGATTCTCTTAGCAAAATGCTGGGTTACTTTCTTTAATTGACCCAGTCAATCTGCCAACATCCTTTATTGAAAAGCTCCAGCTGATAATGATGAGTCCTGAATATTCATGAGCTCCTGACTCTCCCCGCCTACCTGCTGCTGAATGACAGTTTTTTTCCATATGAATCAGCAGCAGGTGGGCAGGGGAGTGGCTATAGCTCTGAATTAAATATACGCTGGACTCAATGACATCACGCCGGACTCCAATCAGCTCATTAGCATGCGGCATGCGGCATCTTTGTGTGTATATTATAAGGTAACCATCTGTCACACCAGTAAGTGAATACATCTAAGTTACTTTTTAGTAGTTAATGATTGTATATAATTAGTTAGATTATAATCAAATATCCACATGACAGGTTCCCTTTAAGTCATGCCCATAAACAGGACTGCTACATGGTTTGGGGGAATTCCCAGGGGCAGGGTCTTCTTGTTCTCAATTTACTAACTGCAATGTTGGTAAGTATGCAAGATGAAATTGTAGTATGGATGTATGCATAATACCCTATTCATTAATCCAGGTTTTCAGTATTGGGTTTAAAAATGTTGGGATGATTACCAGTATTTAATTTTTTCTCAGTTCTTTGGCTATTTTTTAGCTTATCCCAATTAGGGCAGTACTGTGATCTGTGACTACAACCTACATACAGTGCCTACAGGGAGTCTGAAGTAGTTTGAGACACACCTCCTGTCTAATCATTGCCCCCCCCCCCCCCCTCCCCATTATAGCTCTGCCTCCTCAGATTAGGTGCTGTGTATAAACACAAATCTATTATCTATCTATCTAGGAAATGATGTGCATATTTTAACAGGATCCATTTCCTAAGAGTTCATGCACATGAACGTATTTTCTTTCTGTGTTCGTTCATATTTTTTTTCTTGCGTATGGTATGCAGAACCATTCATTTCAATGGGTCCACAAAAAAAACGGAAGATACTACGTGTGCATTTCGTTTCCGTATATCCGTTGTGCAAAAAATTTGAACATGTTATAACAGCAGCTGATGTGCGCCACTGTTCCCCTGCTTACCGCCGCGGTCCCGGGCGCCATGTTCAGTGGTGATCTACTGCCAGTGTTTCCTTTCAGCCCTGGCCACAGCATGCTTGCTGCTTGTTTCCTGCAGCATTTCCTTAAAGACCGGCGCGTGTAACTTACTGTGCTTTATGGGTTGGATCATGTGACCTCGCTGACCAATCCTAGCCCTCCTTCACATATTTAAGTGGCTCAGCCCCCTTCCCAGATGCCTCAGTGTCAAGGTCCTTGTGTCCTGCTAAGGTTCCTGATATCTGCTTGTGTTCCTGACTCGTATTTGTATTCCTGGACTCTGCTACCTGTTTGATCTCTGCCTGCTTGCCTTGACTCTCCTGTTGCCGACCCGGATTGCTTGACCGGTACCTGTGCCGCCTGCCCTGACCTGTTGCCTGTTTGACTTCGCCTCTGCCTCATACTTCCGTCCTGCACTGTTGCTCCTGGTTACAACTCAGCCTGCTGACAACGCCTGTTTTTCTGGTACCTTGCTCAGGTACCTCTTGGTCCGCCTGGACCAGCTGCCTCGTGTGCCTATCCTCCTCAAGAGGTAGCGACCTGGTGTTCCCTCCCCTCGGGAAAGTCTATCCCACCATCAGGGGTACTGTGAAGATCAAGGGGTTCACTTAGACCATTCCCTTAGAAGAGGTAGGACACGTGGCACAGTGGGTGCACACCTGCTGGTTCGTAACACATGTCATATTATAGTTTGAATTACGGACAAGGATAGTACTGTTCTATTAGGGGCCAGCTGTCCCATTTTGCAAAATTTGGAATGCAAACGGACGTCATCCGTATTTTTTGCAGATCTGTTTTTTGCAGACCGCAAAATACATACGGTCGTGTAATGAGCACTAAAAGCCTTAAAAGCTGGATGATCTTTGCCCATGTTACTAGTGAGGCTGTATTTATGGAAACATGAGAATTTTGATGCACACGTAGATACGACCTCTTTACTGTATTGATTAGAGTGAGTCAGAATCTATAAAGATAACAACTACAATAATGACGTATTGCGACATTTGAAGTAAGGCCTCAGATATGTAGATCTTGGCTTCACCACGATAAAATATTAACTTATTAAGTTTGTATATGTCTAATGTTATCACCTAAAATTTATATTCCATATTTTTTGCTTTGATGTGTTGGATCCTTTTGCATTTTGTGTTTTTACAAGAGCAGAGCCATATAGAGGTACAGAAATAATGCACACATTATCCTTGAAATAAGATATGCTGCTTTGTTTGGATAAATTTACTAATAAAAAGACAAAGTTATCAAATGGCACACAAGGAGGGGCAGATTTATCAAAATTGGTGTAAAGGAAAACTGGATTAATTGCCCATAATAACCAAATTACATCTTTCATTTCAGGAGCTGATTGCTATGGGCATATAAGGTTTCCTTTTACATTGGTTTTGATTATTCCCCCCCCCCCATTATTTATTAAATTAAGTGCCTCTTTAAACCTAACACTTTTATCTAGAAATGATACTCCAGTTATTTTATTTATTTTTTAAACCACCCAACTACTGGAGCAAGTTTGAAACTTTTTTGAAACTTTTTTTAAAAAAAAGTTGCATGATAAATCTGTGAAAGTATTTAACTATGTCCAATTTCCCAGGAGATAGGTTCCTGCCAGAGATACCTGGCAAACAGTTTTCTCCTTTCTCACCACTGACAGCGCATATACACTTGGCTGAGCTGAGTGTTTATGGGGGAGTCGGGAGATACCGCTATTGAAAGTGTGTGGGCACGGTAGTCAGTTGTAACACTTTTACTGTCTCTTTAAGTAGCAACAGCTTACACAAGATGTCTTTTCCACTTTACAGACCATGGCAGTTCTCCTCATGGCACCCCATACATACTCTGCATTTTCAAAAATTACTTGAGTAACCCTGCCATATGCATTACTGATATACTCCTCAGTAATTTGGCATAATGCATTCGCTTAAGGCTACTTTCACACTAGCGTTCGGGTGTCCGCTCGTGCGCACCGTTTGAAGGTGCTCACGAGCGGCCCCGAACGCATCCGTCTGGCCCCAATGCATTCTCAGTGGAGGCGGATCCACTGAGAATGCATCCGCCTGCCAGCGTTCAGCCTCCGCTCCGCTCAGTGAGCGGACACCTGAACGCTGTTTGCAGCGTTTGGGTGTCCGCCTGGCCGTGCGGAGGCGAGCGGATCCGTCCAGACTTACAATGTAAGTCAATGGGGACGGATCCGCTTGAAGATGACACAATATGGCTCAATCTTCAAGCGGATCCGTTCCCCATTGACTTTCAATGGAAAGTCTGAACGGATCCGCTCAGACAACTTTCACACTTAGAAAATTTTCTAAGTTTTAATGCAGACGCATCCGTTCTGAACGGATGCGAACGCCTGCATTATCGGAGCGGATCCGTCTGATGAGTCATGTGACCGCCGTGACCGGAGAGTGCAGGAGCTGTGTGAGGTCTCTCAGAGACCTCGATCAGCCCTGCTGTGAGGCTGTACAGCGCAGGATTGCTGCTGTACAGCCTCTATAGGGGTGCATTTGTCCTGTAACTGGGGCTACTATGTCAGCCCCAGTTACAGGAGAAATCAACAGTGTAAAAAAAAAAAAAAAGTGAAGTAAATGTCCCCCAGAGGTCTTGTATGACCTTATGGGGGACGAAAAGTGTAAAATAAAATAAAAATAAAATAAAGGGTTGAAAAAATAAAATAAAAAAAAGTTTCACATGTAAAAAAAAAAAAATCCCAAGTAAGGAATAAAAAAAAAAATTAAAAATAGAAAAAATAAAATAAAATAGACATATTTAGTATTGCCGCGTCCGTAAAAACCAGCTCTATAAAAATATCACATGACCTAACCCCTCGGGTGAACACCGTAAAAAAAAAATAAAAAAAACTGTGTCAAAACAAGCAATTTTTGTCACCTTGCATCACAAAAGGTGCAACACCAAGTGATCAAAAACGCGTATGTCCCACAAAATGGTACCAATAAAACCGTCACCTCATCCCGCAAAAAATGAGCCCCTACATAAGAAAATCTCTCAAAAAATAAAAAAACTATAGCTCTTAGAACATGGAGACACTAAAACATCATTTTTTTGGTTTCAAAAATGCTATTATTGTGTTAAAGTGAAACAAATAAAAAAAAGTATACATATTAGGTATTGCCGTGTCCGTAAAAACCAGCTCTATAAAAATATCACATGACCTAACCCCTCGGGTGAACACCGTAAAAAAAAAAAACTGTGTCAAAACAAGCAATTTTTGTCACCTTGCATCACAAAAGGTGCAACACCAAGTGATCAAAAACGCGTATGTCCCACAAAATAGTACCAATAAAACCGTCACCTCATCCCGCAAAAAATTAGCCCCTACATAAGAAAATCTCTCAAAAAATAAAAAAACTATAGCTCTCAGAACATGGACACATTAAAACATAATTTTTTGGTTTCAAAAATGCTATTATTGTGTAAAACTTTAATAAATGAGAAAAAGTATACATATTAGGTATCGCCACGTCCGTAACAATCTGCTCTATAAAAATGTCACTTGACTGAACCCCTCAGGTGAACGCTGTAAAAATAAATAAATAGAAACTGTGCTAAAACAACCAATTTTTTGGTCACCTTGCCCCATAAAGTGTTATAATGAATGATCAAAAAATCATATGTACCCAAAAATAGTACTAATAAAACTGGCACCTTATCCCCTAGTTTCCAAAATGGGGTCACTTCTTGGGAGTTTCTACTGTAAGGGTGCATAAGGGGGCTTCAAATGGGACATGGCATCTAAAAACCATGTGGAGTTCCTTATCTTCTGCGCCCTGCCGTGTGCCCATACAGCAGTTTACGACCACATGTGGGGTGTTTCTGTAAACCGCAGAATCTGGGTAATAAATATTGAGTTTTGTTTGGCTGTTAACCATCGATGTGTTAAAGAAAAAAATTGATTAAAATAGAAAATCTGCCAAAAAAGTGAAATTTAAAAATTTGATCTCCATTTTCCTTTAATTCTTGTGGAACGCCTAAAGGGTTAACAAAGTTTGTAAAATCGGTTTTGAATACCTTGAGGGGTGTAGTTTCTACAATGGGGTCATTTATGGGGGTATCCACTATGTAGGCCCCACAAAGTGACTTCAGACCTGAACTGGTCCTTATAAAGTGGGTTTTGGCAATTTTCTTAAAAATTTGAAGAATTGCTTCTAAACTTCTAAGCCTTCTAACGTCCTAAAAAAATTAAATGACATTTCCAAAATGATGCCAACATAAAGTAGACATATGGGGAATGTTAAATAATAAATATTTTATGAGGTATCACTTTCTGTTTTAAAAGCAGAGAAATTGAAATTTTGAAAATTGCGAATTTTTCAAATTTTTGGGTAAATTTGGGATTTTTTCATAAATAAAGGTGAAATATTTTGACTCAAATTTATGACTATCATGAAGTACAATGTGTCACGAGAAAACAGTTTCTGAATGACTTGGATAAATAAAGGCGTTCCAAAGTTATTACCACATAAAGTGAGATATGTCAGTTTTGCTAAATTTGGCCTGGTCAGGAAGGGGGCAAAGGGCCCAGATGGGAAGTGGTTAAGGCTACGTTTTCATCTCTATTGTGAACTATCATATTGCTCATAGCCAGATAATGCGGTGAACCGCTGGATCCCCATTGACAGTAATGGGATCTGATGGAGATCTGACTGCTTTCCGGCATAAATGCCAGGGTTTGGCCAGACTAAAAGTCCTGCACGCACGACTTCTGGTCTGGCCAAAAATGCATGTTGGATCCTTATATAGTCCTTATAATGACGATTCCGTGGTTCAAGGCATTATCAGGCTATGGTGGATATGGTTCACAATGGAGATGTGAACGCAGCCTAAGGCTAGGTCTACACAACGACATTTGTCGCGCAACATTTTGTTGCACCAATGTCGCGCAACAATTTTTATAATGGCAGCCTATGGTGTCGCACTGCAACATGCAACATGCTGCGACTGCGACGCAACAGTCGCAGAAAATCCATTCGAGATGGATTTTTCTGCGACTGTTGCGTCGCAGTCGCAGCATGTTGCATGTTGCAGTGCGACACCATAGACTGCCATTATAAAAATTGTTGCGCGACATTGGTGCAACAAAATGTTGCGCTACAAATGTTGCAGTGTAGTTGTGCCCTATCTGTCGCGCGACTTATTGTCGCGCGACAAATGTCGTCGTGTAGACCTAGCCTTATACTGTGTGTAGCGTCCATTGTAAAGAGCCTGACATTGTTTTATGCCAACCATGGTTAGGACAGCATGATGACATATTACCTTTACGAGACAAAATTAAGCCACCCTCACCTATAAAGCGATGATGCAGGGAATATAATTTTATAATGAATTATTAAATGCACTATAGAAATACTGCAGCGTTCTCCACACGATGTGTATAATGGCTGTTACATGCTTTAAATGTCCCACCACATTGTGGAATCTCCCTATTGCATTAGAGTCTGTGAGAGCGGAGGGGCAGGCCAGCTTTATGGTCTAAGGCAGGTCTGCTCTCACTGCGTCTTGCTGTAATCTCTTCTCTTGTGTGGAGCAGTTTCTATTCACATCACGTCCACCCCCACAGCCACTGCTCTCTTCTCTGTCATCTCTCACGTCCTCTCCATCTCTTGTTCTTGGTGTCTCCGCAGATCGTCCGATCCCTTCTTCCATCACTATCCTAGAGCTCCAAGACTGCAAAAATGGCCAGCACCTTCACAAAAGTCTTGTTATCCAGGCACTCAGCTGGACTTCTGGCAATGGCTGGTGCTGGGTCACTAGCCGCTGGGTACCTCATGGGTAGAGAAGTAATCAGTGCCGATTCAGAAAAGAAAAGGAGGCTCTATCCAGCAAGGTAACTGCAAGGGTTGGTTTGGGCGTAGTACCTTGAAAAACATGTATGTATATTGTATAGCTATGTATTATCTATGGTGAACACATATACAAAGGTGTAGAAATGCATGTCGTAAAAAGAACTCATGATGGAATTACAGGTGAATTCAAATTTTAGGAATTGTTTTATATTTCTTTCTTTTACAATGTTTTTTGTTTAGGATCCAACACATCTGAAAGGTGCATTCAGTTTACTTAGCTGTCACAGTGCTAGAGGCCCCACTGAACGCGGGGGGATGGGGGTTTTATTGATACACGCTGGGGGAAGGGATGCCAAGAGCTATTGAATTCATTAACAAAAATCAAATACAAAAATTCGAGCACCTTAAAAACGGAATCCCACCAAAACCATGAGGCACAAGCAATCCCTTTTAGCTCTAGTGTTTTAGCCCTTATAGTAACAGGCACAATGTTTTATTTTATTTTTTCAATTAGTTTTATGTCTGTGTTTGCTGATCAATACATTCCTTTAGCCCGAGATGACATACAATAATGTATCATTGCTGGTAATAGCCCTAGGGAAATGCTTAGTCAATTCTGAGCAGCCGTGCACACGGTCTGGTACCTCTGCAGATAAGAGCTATCCATCTCTTGTGTTCTGCATCTTGCTGCATCTCAGGGACACGGCAAAGGGAATCCATACCCTTTACTCCATAACCAGTAATAAAATGTCTTCTATGTTTTTCCTAAGAGGTACTATTGGCAAATTTTGCCCTTTTTACATTAATGAGCATTTGCACAATTTATATTTTTGTTGGAAATACAGAGAGATATGGTCCTTGTTATTTCTTCCAGGTTTGCAGAATACTGGGTTTTGCACGTATAGCTATACACTTGAAGCGCATGTATACTGCACACATCAGCGATTTCATGTACTGTTTGATCTGCCTCCTATAGGATTGTTAATCGCCATTATTAAACAACCTGCCTTGTTCTTTATACTGTGTTTCTAGATCATTATTCTACATATGCTGACAATAAGCTGCCTGAAATTGTCATTGTGACCGTGGCTGTATTCATACAAAGCTTTAAGCAGGCAAAGCTTAATAACGCTGAGCCAGCAAGCTTCTTATGGAGTTCACCACCTTATCCTATTTTCTGCCACATGGTAAGGTATTGAGGCCCCCTGAGAGAACAAGCATACCATACATTAACTTGTGAGGTAGACTCTATAGTGATGTCTGGTGAGACGGTAATCATAAAATGAAAAGGAGTGCTTTATTACATCCTATAATCAATAATCAGCATCCATTGATATTAATATTTTCCCTATGATGTACTTGCCATAGTGTTCCCCCAGAAACATTCTTGTGTGGATTAGTCAACGGTGCATGTTTCCTGCCATAAGGAGAGGGGGATAAGCTCTGGCGGTATTTATCTCCTGGGGAAAAGCGGATCGGGCATGCTATAATCCAACATACCTGATCCTTCTAACAGTGGGGATGCCCCAATACACATTGAAATTATTGACTGATCCCTCCCACACGAAAACCAACTTTAGTATCTGTCCAGGTGTAACCTGAAGGTTTTGGACCCCAATGCAAAATCTGTAAAAGAACTTTCCACTTAGTTGAGGGGAAGATCAGAACCAATGTCAAGAAATATATTTTTTTATATAAGAGTAGTTGAAGCTCGGAACAAACTCCCAGCAAATGTGGTTGGGAAATCATCAGTAAGTGAAATTAAACATTAATGGGATATACACAAGTCTATACTAAGACAACTAATAATATAAGGGCAGACTAGATGGACCGGGGCGTCTTTTTCTGCCCTCAATCTCTGTTTCTATGTTCCCTTTCATGTATGATACTGGTATCTTATGTGGCAGAGGGGCCTTTAGGTTCACTCAGGCACCAAGGCCCAGGTTCGGGTGCTACCACTTCACCCCCTATAGCTATACCCCCTGGTATCAGTGCATGCTGTATAAAATAGCATAATAACACCTGTGAGAGAGAATTGGAAAATTTTATGAAAAAATGTGTTATTGCTGTGACATACCAAGGGAAGAAAATCCAGAACATTCAGGAACGGTGCATTATTTACAGTCTGATGTAGATAACTGGACATTAGGTTGGACATAGACATAGGCAGGCACGATTAATAGAAAAGGGGCTCCAGCCAACAAGTAAAGTAGGCCGTCTTCTTCTACTTACTGTTTTTAGAATTTCAGCCTACAAAATACTGTCGTATAGTGCTAAGATAATACTGCCATATAACATCCAAATAATACCACTATATGGTGCCCAAATAACCTTTTGGTGACCCCTAATAAACATAGGCCCTGGGCAATTGACCTGTTTGCCACCCCCTAAAATTGGTCATAGACTTCGCATGACTGTTGGCCGAATGACATGTTTCTCCATTAACATGCACGATCAGGTCAGTTATATGTGCATGTTATTTAACCCCTTTCCACTGCATGCATTTTGTATGTTAGTGACCAAGTAGTTTTTTTTCCATTTTTTTATTCTCCCCTTCCAAGAGCTATAACTTTTCTATCGATGTAGCAGTATGAGGGCTTTTTTTTTTTTTGCGGGACAAGTTGTAGTTTTTAATGGCCTTATTCTGGAGTACACATAATTTACTGCCACTGAGTTTTCATGTTATAAATTTTGCGGCATTCATTTTCTAGCATAAATAACTTTATTCTCTGAGTCAGTACAATTGCAGTGATACCAAATACACACATTTATTTTTATTTTTTTTACATTTTACTACTTTCGCATCCAAAGACCCATAACTTTTTCATTTTTCTTTCTATGGAGCTCTGTGAGGACTTAATTTTTGTGGGACAACATGTCGTTTTCATTGGTATCATTTTGGGGTACATAACCCTTTTTAATTGCTTTTTAATTTGCTTTTTTGCTTTTTTTGGCAAATAAGCTAAAAAAAGCAATTCTGGCATTTTTTATTTATTTATTTTTTCATAGGGTTCACTGTACCGAATAAATGACATGATAATTGTGTAGTGCGGGTCATTCCAAATGCGGCAATATCAAATATGTGGAGATTTTATTTTACTAGTTTTTTACATTGAAAAGCTTTTTTTTCAATGGAAAATGGTGTATTTTTAAACTTAGATTTTTTATTTATTTAATGAAAATGTTTTTTTTTAAACTATTTTCTAGTCCCACAAGGGAATTTAATAGGTGATCTTTTGATCAGTTCTATAATACATTGCATTGCTTATGCAATGTATTATTCTGTTAGTGCTACATTGACATCCACCGGATAGGTGCAGCCTGCTAGGAATACACTGTGGGCAGGCTTGGGGGCCTTCATTAGGCCTTAGGCTACCATGCCAAGATATTGGCACACCCAATCTCATTCATGGGGTGCTGATGATCTGAGCCAATACATTCTAATACTGTACGGAGCGCTTGCTCCGTTTAGTATTTAAACAGAGTTTTATGCGAATTGACTTTGGATGTTTCATCTGAAGTCGATTCGCTCATCCCTAATCAGCAATCCAGGTGGACTGTTGAGCTGGATAACGTGTTAGTGCAAATAAAAGGTTAATCACTTGATACTTGATCCCCATCTGCAATGGCTCCTCCACAGTGCGACTTGCAGTTTTTGCTGTGTGATGGGAGGTGTTTTATATTTCCTGCTGATCAATATTAACCACTTTATAGTGCCCATAAGATCTCGGTCTCATTCCCTTCGTGTCCTGGTATTGATTGGTGCAGTGCACTAGGGTTTTTACAATATCACCAACCAAGGAATGAGGTCACTGTGACCATTGTATTAATAAGCAGATTAGGAACAGAGGATTCTGTTTCTGCCCTTTTGTGCTTTCAGAAATGACAGTCGTCCAATATTCTACATGATTTTTTAATAGAAAATGCATCAAGTAAAGAAAGAACATACCTAGCTATCCACAGGTAATGGAGGGGCATACATGTCTCAATAAGGGTCATTACACATGAATTTTGTCTGCTGTTTTCTTTTGCTAGTAAAAAAATGCCAGAATAAAGCCTTAGGGCTCATGCACACGAACGTGTGCGCCCGTGCCCGTGCTGCGGACTGCCTTTTTACGGATGTGGACCCATTCACTTGATTAGGTCCGCGATCCACAAGATTCAGTCCGCTCCTCTGCATTTTTGAAAAGAAGCCAGAAAGACCAAAAAAGCCACGTAATGAAAAAAAACAAACACCTGTCTGTCGTGCGTTTCATATTTCTTACAGACCTATAGCTAACATCTGGAGCTGGCGTTTTTTAGTGCAAAACATAAACCACTGCAAAAATGCCACAAAAAAAGGGCAGAAAAATGACAACAAAAACATGTGTGAAAGCAGCCTGAAAACATTATTACCCAGGGATATCACAATAACGAAAGAAACTACAGCCATCATCGACGCCAATTCAGTGTGCAAAAATCACATTGAAACGACTAACTTTCTTGTGTAATTTGTGAATTATAATGAGGAGTGAAGTCACTAGTGTTGAGCGAATCGAGCTTCGGATCATAAATCTGCAGTCGATTCGTTCTAACACTTCGTTTTAATGCTGAAGTCACACGAGACTTTGGTGAATGAATTCAGTATTTATTTCTGCATCCTTAAAAACGTTTAAAATTCGGAATCTGAAGTCAGGTTTGGTACCGACGCACCACCCGGGACCAAACCAGATTTCGGGTTCCAAATTTTAAATGTTTTTTTAAGGTGTAGAAATGAATACAAATTCATTCACGAAGTCTCACACAACTGGGTGAAATGAATTTTGCCTTCACCGAGGCAATATGTTTTGAAGCTGTACGGAGATTGGTCTCCGTACAGCATTAAAACGAAGGTGGCAACGTCACCTGTCAGGGGCACAAAAACACTTCCTTGACTCATGTTGTCAACAGGAAAGTTGGTAGCAGCACCAACCTTCCTGCAAATGAGAAGACGCAACAGTCCATTGTAATGGGTCAGCTCCCACCTATCAACGAAATAAGCTGATTGTTTCAGGTCCCTAACCAGAAACCCCTAACCAATTGGCTGTTATGATCAGTGGAAACGCAGCCAGGCATACATTTTGCCTGCAGTGAGACCGCGTTCACATCTCTAGCGGGCTGTTCCCGCAGACGGCAGCCTTCTGGATTTGCTAGATCCAGCAGTGCCAGATTCTATAGCTCACAGGCGGATGACTGTAATAAGGTCCGGCAGTGATTTGGCTGCTTTTCGGCATAAATGCCAGGTTTTGCCTGGACAAAAAACTTTGCGGGCAATGTGTCGGATCAGGCAGCCAGATCAGCTTGCTGTAGATGCGATTGCGGCCTGACCAACCATCTAATACATGGATGGGCAGGATCTACCAAAAGCCTCATAGAGAGGGATCTCAAGTGGGTTTCCTGACAGAATAACTATAGGAGGTCACAAATATTATACATAGACAAGGTGGTCAGCAATACAAAAAAAACAATTTTGCAATATATTGTGTGTTAAATTACCAACACAGTATTATAGATAGGGTTATTACTACCATCATATTGTATTCAGTTTTTCTTGTTCTTCTTTTTCAATAGTGCAGAGTACCCAGACCTCCGGAAACACAATAACTGTATGGCAAGTAACCTGACTCCTGCCATCTACGCTAAGCTCTGCAACAAGTCCACTCCTAATGGCTACACCCTGGATGAGTGTATTCAGACTGGTGTAGATAACCCTGGACATCCCTTCATTAAAACTGTGGGCATGGTAGCCGGAGATGAAGAATGCTATGAGGTAAGAGAGTAAGGTGAAGGCAGTGATGTAACGCTGACTGATGTACAATGCCTAGCTTTTTGAGTATGGTATTTGTGCCAGGATATGAATTACTGAAACCTCACAGCTAATACAGTGTAAAAGCAAATGGAGACAAATGATCATGGTATACGGTTGATTTCAAACAAGCCATTTCGATGCTGTATGAAGGCAGTGTCAGGAGTGGATCATAAATAGGGGCGGACTTGGAACTTAAAGTGGCCCTGGAAAAAACTAAAAAGTGGCCCCATGTTGTAGGTGGGTCTAAATTGACAGAAGATGGGGCAACACAAGTAGATAGGGTCAGCATAAGTAGGCAGGGACAACAGAAGTGAGGTCAGCAATACAGTAGTGCAGCACAAAATACCGCCCCAGCAGAACCAAGTACCACAGTGCAGCACAAAATACCGCCCCAGCAGAACCAAGTACCACAGTGCAGGACAATATACTGGCTCAGCAGAACCAAATACCACAGTCCAATCAATTTCCCTGTAGTGTCTATGGCCAGTCCGCCCTGATCATAAAGGAATGGGGCGTATAAATTAAAGACTCTGTTCTTCTCGTTTTGGCATGTGTGAAAGTACCTTAAAGGTAGCCATACACAATAGATAGAAGAAGGTTTACGATTGATCAACCATTGAATGAATGAGCATCTGGTGAACAATCGTTACACCAATGCAGCCATACACACTTTAGTCCATATGGGTCATTATTGGACAAACGATCTTTGTTCTGCTCTTTCTGGGAACACTCTTTTAAAGATCCAATTATGGACAAAGTCTTCTCAGACGATGATCATCTGTCATCAGTCAGCTAAAATGATTGCTTGTTGTTAAATTTCTCCCAACAAACTCATTTTTGGTTGAAGCATCAAATTAAGTCTGATGTGTACGGTATCTTAAAGGGGTATTGGGTCATATCAAATTATCCCATTGTCACATTGCAGAGGTTATAAGTATTCAATCAGTGAGGCTGGGATGCCCAAGAATCATGAGGCCCCATATCCTGAAATGAATGGAGTGGCAGGTTGAGCTTGCGCTGTGCCACTCCTTTCATTCTCTATGTTGCTGCCAGAGATAGGTGAGTACAGCAATTTCTGGCAGTCCCACAGAGATGTATGGAGCATCAGTGCACATTATGGACCTGCCTCTCCATTAATTTCAGGTTATGGTACCTCCATTCTCATTATCAATTGGAGTCCCATCGGTCAGACCCACGCCAATCTATTATTTGTCCCCTGTCTTGTGTATAGGAAATAAGTTGATATAATCACAAGAACCCTTTAAGTAACTGGCTGCCTGAGTCGACAATTTTCTTCTTCTTAGGAAATATCCATAGCAACATGCGATTTTGCTTTTTAAAGCAACGGTAATGTAATATTATTAGCAGTCCTTTCTCTGACGGTGTTGAATCTTAATAGCTTGATATACTGTAGAAGTCTAGTTCATTATCACTGCAGAAGTCATGGAGGCCCTTCTTAGCCGTCATTTACAGCACATTTAATCAATTCAGTGTTGTTAATGAAAAACAAATTGTTAAGCCATCACTTATATACACTGTACATACTGTATAAGAGCTTCGAAGATTCACTAAGGCCTCAAGCACACAACCGTATCCATTTTGCGGTCCACAAACTGCGTATCCGCAAAATACGGATATTGGTCATGTGTATTCCACAGTTTTCTCACATCCATCAGTAGAAATGGCTATTCTGGTCTGTAAAACATACAAGAATAGGTCGTGTTCTATAATTTGTGGAACTGCCACACGGATACGGGCAGAACACAATTAGTGTGCTGTTTACATTTTCTGCGGACCCATAGAAATCAATAGGTCTGCATACGATCTGCAAAAAATGTATATCGGACACAGAATAAAATTGCTGTTTATGATGCCTAAGGGGCCATTCACGCGACTGTATGTATTTTGCAATTCGCAAAATACGGATGACACCGTGTGACATCCGTGTTGTATCTAGTTATTTATTTATTTTCTGCTGACCCATTGTCTTCAGTGGGTCCGTGGTCTGCATTTTGCTGACAAGTATAGGACATGTTCTATCTTTTGCGGAACAAACATACAGATGTACACAGAAGATATCAATGTGCTTTCCGTATCCGTATGTCAATTCTGCAAAAGATAGAGCTTGTTTGATTCTAGGGGCAATGAGTCAGCAAAAAATAAAAAAATAAAAATACCGACATTATTAGTATTTTGCGCATAAAGCAAAATACATACGGTCTTGTGATTGAGCCCTTACAAAGAGGTTTAATAAGAAATGAGACTTTCATGTCATATTTGACTGCTTCTACAATAGTCCTGTTCTAGGTTAAAGGGAATCTGTAACCTCCAGCAAGTCCTAATAAGTACAGTAATACATGTATAGACACCTGCCGCTGACTGCAGATCAGTCATTTGTATGTCGATACGCACCCCTATTCCCCTACTGTGCGCCCACAAACCAACCATAGAGTGCATTGAGAGGACTCTTGTGCGTACACGCAGAAAGGAGAGGACTTTAGCAGAAGTTCATTCCACAGCTGTTTGTGGGCACATAGCCGGGGAATGGGGGTGAGGATCTACAGTGGATATAAAAAGTCTACACACCCCTGGTAAAATATCAGGTTTCTGTGATGTAAAAAAAGTAAAAATAAATAATTTCAGAACTTTTTCCACCTTTAGGCCTCCTGCACACGGCCGGTTTTTTTTCCCGTTTACTGACCGTTTTTTGCGTTCCGTATACGGTCCGTATACGGGACCATTCATTTCAATGGTTCCGCAAAAAAAACGGAATGTACTCCGTATGCATTTTATTTCCGTATTTCCGTTTTTCCGTTCCGATTTAACATAGAACATGTCCTATTATTGCCCGCAAATCACAGTCCGTGGCTCCATTCAATTCAATGGGTCCGCAAAAAAAACGGAACACATACGGAAATGCATCCGTATGTCTTCCGTTTCCGTTCCGTTTTTTGCTGAACCATCTATTGAAAATGTTATGCCCAGCCCAATTTTATCTATGTAATTACTGTATACTGTATATGCCAGACGGAAAAACGGAACGGAAAAACGGAACAGAAACGGAAACACAACGGAAACAAAAAACGGAACAACGGATCCGTGAAAAACGGATCGCAAAACACTGAAAAGGCCATACGGTCGTGTGCAATAGGCCTTAATGTGACCTATAAACTGTACAACTCAATTGAAAAACAAACTGAAATCTTTTAGGTAGAGGGAAGAAAAAATATAAAAATAAAATTATATGGTTGCATAAGTGTGCACACCCTTAAACTAATACTTTGTTGAAGCACCTTTTGATTTTGTTACAGCACTCAGTCTTTTGGGGTATGAGTCTATCAGCATGGCACATTTTGACTTGGCAAGATTTGCCCACTCTTCTTTGCAAAAACACTCCAAATCTGTCAGATTGCGAGGGCATTTCCTATGCACAGCCCTCTTCAGATCACCCCACAGATTTTCAATCGGATTCAATCCCCCATTGAATACTTTTCTTTGTTACATTTTGGTCGCCCCTATTCATTGTATTGTCTGGGATTGTATGGTGCCATGAGAAACTGAGATCTGACTTGGTCCCTGATTCAGATTATATGTTATTCAATGTCTATCTTTAAAAGTCTAACCTGCCTCTCTTTAGCACCTGCTTCCAATATCTGTATACCATAAGGCTAGTTTCACATTTGCGGCACAGCATTCTCTGCCGGAACAGCCTGCCGGAGTTATACAGATCCAGCATTGCCAGATGATAACAAAACTCCCGCCGGCCCTGTTACCTGGGGTCCAGCGGAATTCGGCTGGAAAGAAAACTGCTGCACGCAACGTTTTTCGTCCGGCTGATTCCTGGCACTCAATGCCAGAACAGCCTGCCGAAAGCCTGTGCCACAAATGTGAAACAAGCCTAACAGACCTAACATTAAGTCCATCTTATGTCTTATGCCCTGGAACAACTCACAAGTGCAGCAGTTTTGCTTCTGCTTGTACCAGTGCTTCATCCTCCATCATCTCACTTTCAATGTCTTTGAGATGACATTTCAGAACTGTCTGCTACTATATACTCTAGTAGTAGCTGAATGATTTCATGTCCGCCTTCTTTCTCACACCTCACAGTGATTGGTGATGTGTCACCAATGTCTGGTAATACGCATTACATAAAATATCCTACTGCTCATAATAAACAGGCTGCAAAGTATATATACTAAGCAAACATCATAGGAATGCTGTATACTTGACATATCTTGATGTAGCATACCATTTATTATGCAGATATGTTGACCTACGGTATATATTCAGATATGCTCTAAGATAGCAACCCAGCATCTGCAAGACTGTTCTAAAAGTTGTGCTCTTGATGTTTCAGGTGTTTGCAGATATTTTTGATCCTGTTATAAAGGAGCGACACAACGGGTATGATCCAAGAACCATGAAACACCCCACAGATTTAGATGCCAGCAAGGTATTATTAGCTAAATCCTTCTTAAATATTACCACAGTGGATTCATTCATCATACAGTAAGTGGATCTAGAAAATGCAGATTTGTGGATTTTCCAGTTAAAAGTAAAGATTAATAATTCTGCAGCTTTCAAGATCTGTGCTTGTTTTTGTTGAATGGAAACATTTATGAACAACCATGTTTCCATTCACTGATAATAAGCAGAAATCTTAAGCTGAAATACGCCTATATTAGGCGCATTTCAGGCTCACATTGCGACTTCTCCCCGCTTACACCAGGTCTAAAAAAAATGGCGTGGCGTGGGCGGGGAAGGGGACAGGCCAGCTGGCCCATCTCATTTACCAATTTCTAAGCCTGGCGGAGGATCCGCCTAAGTTATGAAGAGGCCGGCACCTCTACATAACTCTGGCGGATTCACCACCAGCTATGGGGGCTTATTAAGACTGGAATCTAAAACGTCGGTCTTAATAAATGTGCCGCATAGTATATCATAATGTTGTATGACTGTAATCACACATGACTAAGCTTTATTCACTCCATGTCATCAAATCGCTTTGGAAAGCATTATATTGGTGAACTTTTAACAATACCCTTATGGTACTTTTACACTAGTGTTTTTCTTTTCCGGCGCTGAGTTCCGTCCTAGGGGCTCAAATCTGGAAAATAACTGATCAGTTTTATCCTAATGCATTCTGAATGGAGAGTAATCCGTTCAGGATGCATCAGGATGTCTTCAGTTCAGTCTTTTTGACTGATCAGGCTTTTCAGAAAAACGTAGCATGTTGTATTTTTACCTCCGGCCAAAAATCCTGAACACTTTGACTGAACGCCGGATCCGGTCTTTTTCCCATTGACTTGCATTAATGCCGGATCCGGCACTGTGTGTTCAGTCAAACCAGATCCGGCTTTTGCATGTTAAACCCGAAAAATGTGAAAAAAAGGTTAAAGTCCATAAATGGCGGATCTGTTTTTTCCAATGCATTTTTTCATTGTGATCAAAATCCTGATTAGGATTCAAATGTAATCCGTTTTCACACGTTTTTCCGGATCCGGCGGGCAGTTCCGGTGTCTGAATTGAACGCCGGATTAAAACAACGCTAATGTGAAAGTAGCCTAAGACTGTTTTTTCATTCTTGGCAGGTTAAAGCTGGTCACTTTGATGAACGTTATGTACTGTCATCTCGGGTTCGCACTGGAAGAAGTATCAGAGGTCTCAGCCTGCCTCCAGCATGTACCCGAGCAGAGAGGAGGGAAGTTGAGCGAGTGGCAGCTGATGCCCTCAGTGGTCTTACTGGAGACCTGACTGGACGCTACTACAGACTGAGTGACATGACAGAAAAAGAACAGCAACAGTTAATAGATGTAAGATGGCACATTTCTGATGATTTTTTATGGAGAGCCTCTTTTTTTTTACAGAGAACCAAATTACATTTGAGCTGCCTATACGCTGTGCATCTTCCATTTGTTAACGCTCTACACAATACTTTTTTGCTAGTCTACACTACGAGTACAAGTACACATAGGGTACTCAGATATTTTTACTAGTAAAAATGAAAATAAAAAAAAACAAATTACAATATACAGTGGTTCATAAAGTTGACCTAAAACCAATAATAAATTCCTAAAAGTTAAAGTCCTAAAAATAAGATAACCAAATAAAAATATTTTAATTGGTAATTTATTTTTTAAGGAAAATGATTCAATATCACATGTCTATGAGTGGCAAAAGTATGTGAACCTTTGCTTTCAGTATCATGTGACCCCTTGTGTAGCAATAACTGCAACTAAATGTTTCTAGGAATGATTAGTTCTGCACATTGTCTTGAAGGAGTTTTATCCCATTCCTCCATATAAAACAACTTTACTTATGTTATATCGGTGCGTTTCCTCCCATGAACTGTGCATTTCAGGTCCTTCCACAACATTTTGATTGGATTAGGGTCAGGACTTTGACTTGGCCATTCCAAAACGTTATTCTTATTTAACCATTCTTTAGTAGAATGATTTGTGTGCTTAGTGTTGTTGTCTTGCTGCAAGACCACATTCTCTTGATTTTCATCTCATGGTCAGATGTCCTAATATTTTCCTGTAGAATTTTCTGATATAATTCAGAATGCATCGTTCCATCAATGATGGCAAGCTATCCTGGCGCAGATGCAGCAAAACAGACCTAAACAATGATCCTACCATTAACGTGGTTCAAAAGGAATTAGATACAGCACACTTCTCAGTTAAACTAAAAGCTTCTATTTTGTCCTCACTGGTCTATGAAAACTTGTTCCAGTAGACTTCAGGCTTGTGCAGGTATTCTTTAGCAAATTGCAGATGTACAGCAGTGATTTTCTCCTGGCATTCCTGTCATGCACACCATTGCTGTTCAGTGGATTCATGGACATTAACATTAGCTAATGTGAGAAACGCCTTTAGTTGCTTAGAGTTTACAATGGGTTTTCTTGTGACCTCACAAACTATTACACGCCTTGCTTTTGGCGTCGTCCAATCCTGGTGAGGTAATAATGTTCTTGAATTTCTTCCATTTCTATACAATCTGTCTGACTGTGCATTGGTGGAGTCCAAACTCTTTAGAGATGGTTTTGTAACCTTTCCCAGTCTAATGAGCATCAACAACTCTTTTTCTGAGGGCCTCACAAGTCTCCTTTGTTTGTACCATGATACAGTTCCAAAAACAATGAAGACCAGATAAATATAGATCCCTCTTCTTTAAATAAAACAGGTCACCTACTCATACCTAATTGTCTTCCAATTGATTGAAAACATCTGACACTAATTTCACCTTCAAATTATCTGCTAATCCTAAAGGTTCACATACTTTTGTCACTCAAGGATATGTGATATTGGATCATATACCTCAATAAATAAATGACCAAGTATAATATTTTTGACTTTTGATTTGGTTATCTTTATCTACTTTTAGGGTATGTGTGAAAATCTGATGTAGTTTTAGGTCAAATTTATGCGGGAATATAGAAAATTCTGAAGGGTTCACAAACTTTCAAGTACCACTTTATATAGAGATAAATAGAATAAAAGCAGCCATTGTTTACATCGATGACTATATGTCTATACAACACCTACAAATCCAGGTAATAGTTCTGGCAGATCTGCAGTTCTTTGAGGCAGAAGAAGAAATTTATACCAGCAAAGGAGATGTGTAGATTTCAGGTGTAATGTGGGTCAGTTTTTTAATGCACATATGGGGAAGTGACCCACCAGCTGCGCCCACCCTTGCCCTTTTTGTTTAAGTGCCAAGTGTGGCAGAAAATGTATAATGTCACAACTTTTGGTTTTGGCACAAAACAGCCCTTGCACCAATATTTGCAACGTTTCTATGGCAGAAAACACGAACCTAATCGATACATTACCAAAGTTGTTGACCTACTGTAATAGTAGTGTTTTAAAAATAATTACATTTTTTGCACAGGAAAGTAAACTACATAAGGACATGATGTACCTCTTCTTTCTACAGACAAATTAATTAAATCACTTCATGTTTGTTAATATAGAAAATTACATTTTTTTCTGGACCTCATGGGAAGCTTTTATTATACAATATTAGTTTCTTTGTAATATGCTGAAATACACCTTCTATCGACACAATGCAGCTTTCTTGCTTCATGACAAAATTACCAGTTTTTACAGAGTAAAAACGAACCAATTTTTATTTTCTAGGATCACTTCCTCTTTGACAAGCCTGTATCACCACTACTAACGGCTTCAGGGATGGCACGTGACTGGCCTGATGCCCGTGGAATCTGGTGAGATGCTGCTGTATGCACCATTACTGTATGTTAGGAGAACCTTGTATATTTGTTACAGATCCTCTTTAGTTTTCCATATGTCTTAGAGAATTTCTCTCCAGTTGTATGATAAAGATGTATATTGCATCCTTATTGTTGCAGTAAGCTGCAGCCTTCTGTACACCCCAGCCACGCACAGTAAATATGTTCTGCAGAAGGAGAACAGCTATGATTAGAAAGCCAACTGATCCAAACTTGGCGAGATTCAGATGACAAATGTAAAACTCGTCTATGTTCAAAAAAAGGATGATGTTTTGTTTTTTTATCGCACATGGATGGGGTCCATATGCTGTACATTTTTTTAAGCGATCCATTCGCTGGAATGGGTGAATCTTGCACAAAAATCAGACCAAAATAGTGGACACAGAATTGGTCAATTGACTATAATGCGTCACTGTTCTACACTCAGATAGTATAGGGGCATGAGTATCCCTCTTCTGAACCCTTAGGCACTATTTGTTAGTATAAGAGGCAGTAAGTCGGCTCAGAGTCCATAACACAGGAGTATGGAGCTGCAGTGTGTTGCCACGCATATCCGCATTTGGCATCCAATGGAACATGCCACATTGAAATCTGCATATGTTGGTACAGTAGAGTTTCACAACAGTCTTTATCTGCCCTATTAGGGCTCCATACAAATGAAGGTTATCAGTGTTGGACTGGGCTGTCTGGGGCCCACCATAGGAATACATCCAAATATTACTTGCTTACACAGCAGCAGACTGCATCAAGATGCTACAAAATGATTGCTTATGGGGTCTCTGCAGCAAATTTGAGAAGGCAGGTTCATTGGAAAGGAGGATACTGGCTGTCCTGCCTCTGTACCTAGAAGTCATCTCAGCCACACGAACCTTTCTATAATAATAAACTGGGTAGTTTTTTAGAATATTCTACCAATTTTTTTAATATGAACTTAGGCTGGTGGAGGTGCTGTACGCTGCCTCTCTATATGTAATGCAGTAAGTCCACTGTGTTATATGTAACGCTTGTGCAGGGGGTGGAAGACAAGGGGCACACCTTGCTCACGGACCCACCGAGGGATTCACCTGTACCTCTGTGGGCCAGTCCGAGCCTGAAGGTTTTACAGAGCTGTAACAGGGCCCTGCGTGACCTAGTATTGTAGGTGCAACATCTGCACCTCCTGCAGTTCTACCAAACCAGGCTTAGGCTACTTTCTCACCTCCAGTTTGAATTCTGGCAGGCTGTTCCAGCAGAGAACCATGGTATAATGTGGTCCAGCTGAGATCCGTACGCATTATGGCAGACAGGCAGAAAATCGGCTGCATGCTGCGGTTTGTGTCCGGCCAATTCTCCGCTTGTCAGTCAGAACAGCCATGCTAGAGTTTCACCGGAGGTCTACTATAGGGTTATCGATATACATTATACACAAATAGTAAATGCATTTTTAATTAACAAGACAATTTCTAACCATATCTACAGGCACAATAACGAGAAGACCTTCCTTATTTGGATAAATGAAGAAGATCATACCAGGGTCATCTCTATGGAGAAAGGCGGTAACATGAAAAGTGTCTTTGAACGTTTCTGCAAGGGTCTTAAAGAGGTAAAGGAAAATGTTAAAGAGCACCCATTAGAAGAATCAACCCATTTAAACCAGGCATCCGGCCTTTTATGGTTGATCCTGGGGATTAAATTGATACCTGAAAAAAAGACTTTTTTCTTAATGTAAATGAGGGCTTCAGTGCACTGAGGTTGTTGCCATTACTGGAAAGCCGAGGAGCTGAGGTGCACCAAAGGGCTTGGTATTGGTACTGGTATTGTTTTAATTGGCAGGATTAATCCCCATCAGGTGGTATATCTGGTTCAGTAGGCCTAATTCTGCTCCTTGAAAGGCATTTCCAGTTTTATTTTGTATGGTCTGTCCTCAGAATAGGCCTTAGGCCAATATCTGACTGTCTGTGGTCCAACACCCCACACCCCTAACAATGAGTTGTTCTGCACTAGTTCTGGCGCTGAAAGTTGATGCTGGAACTACATAGCTCTGTCCATTGTGTTGTTAAAAGAGTTGATTACTGCAGCTGTACTCCCATTTAAACGGACAGAACTATGAAGTTCCACCGCCGACTTCCAGGTATTGGACTCCTAGTATAAACGTACTGGAAACCCATTTAATAAAGAAACATTTGAGAAAACAGATTGCTCATCATTAAATCGATAATTTTACACATTCGTGTGGTTTCACATATTGTGTTTTTTAGAAAAAGCTGTGAATTTTTTGTTGTTCCATGCATTTTTTGCGGTGGGATTGGAATATTAGGGCCAGATGTTAGCAGAAAGCCAGTACTGAAATATAAACCTCTCTACAAAACTTGCCTTTTTGTTTGTTGCAATTTCTTTACTTTTGGTGGATTTTTTGGGGCAACACAAAAAAAGCAGACAAAAAACTGTGTGATGGAAGCCTGAGGGGGGTGTCATACACAGCTTTTTGTGGCAGTTTTTGATGCAATTATTTGACCCAGAGGTGGATCCAGCAGGAAGCAGAAGTATAAGTCCTTCTTTTATATTTCTCATTCCTTTCCAACCCACTTCTAATTTTGGCTCAAAATACTGCATAAAAACACCTCAACATTACCCTAAGGCTGGTTTCACACGGGCGTTTCGGGAAAATGTGCGGGTGCGTTGCGGGAACACCCGTGATTTTTCAGCGTGAGTGCAAAACATTGTAATGCGTTTTGCACGCGCGTGAGAAATATCGCGCATGTTTGGTACCCAAACCCGAACTTCTTCACAGAAGTTCGGGCTTGGGATCAATGTTCTGTAGATTGTATTATTTTCCCTTATAACATGGTTATAAGGGAAAATAATAGCATTCTGAATATAGAATGCAAAGTAAAATAGGGCTGGAGGGGTTAAAAAAAATAAAATAAAAAATTTAACTCACCTTAGTCCACTTGATCGCGGCCCGGCATCTCCTTCTGTCTCCTTTGTTGAATAGGACCTGTGGTGAGCATTCATTCCAGGACCTTTGATGACGTCACTCCGGTCATCACATGATCCATCACCATGGTAAAAGATCATCTGACGTACCATGTGATGACCGGAGTGACATCATCAAAGGTCATGGAATGAATGCTCACCACAGGTCCTATTCAACAAAGGAGACAGAAGGAGATGCTGGGCCGCGATCAAGTGGACTAAGGTGAGTTAAATTATTATTTATTTATTTTTTAACCCCTCCAGCGCTGTTTTACTATGCATTCTGTATTCAGAATGCTATTATTTTCCCTTATAACCATGTTATAAGGGAAAATAATAATGATCGGGTCTCCATCCCGATTGTCTCCTAGCAACCGTGCGTGAAAATCACACCGCACTTGCTTGCAGATGCTTGCGATTTTCACGCAACCCCATTCACTTCTATGGGGCCTGCGTTGCGTGAAAAACGCAGAATATAGAGCATGCTGCGATTTTCACGCAACACATAAGTGATGCGTGAAAATCACCGCTCATCTGAACAGCCCCATAGAAATGAATGGGTCGGTATTCAGTGCGGGTGCAATGCGTTCAACTCGCCCGTGTGAAAGGGGCCTTAGGGTATGTTATCGTGGAGTTTTTTGTGTGCTAAAAAAAATGATGTGGAATCTGCTTCAGAATTCCTTGTATTTTTTTTTTATTGTGGTTTTTATACCAGTGTAGTTTTTCACGCGTTTTCTGATGGGTTTTTTGATCTTTCTCATTTCAATGGGAAGTTGCAATGTAGAAACGCACAAGAATGAACATGTGACTTCTTTTTTCCACTCCACGATTTTTAAAACCATGAGCTGAAAAAAACTGACCTGTGTTAATTAACAAAATTAACTGAGATGAATTGCAATGTTTTTGGCACAGTTTTTGGGTGCAGAATGCACATACCCTAAGATTTCCTTTACACACAAATTTATTCAGTTTTTTTTTTACCGCCAACCACTTGATATTTGTGCCATACAGTGTGTGTTTTTAGTTAGCACGTTTGAATGACATTTATTTTTTAAGGGCTTTTATTCCCTATAGAGGTGAGAGATGAAAAAAGCCCTAAAAATACCATTGCTTCAACATGCAGCGTTTAAAAAAAAAAAGCAAGTCACAAAAAACCTATATGTGCCCCCACTCTAAAGAAGACAAATACATTTATATCTGTTACATGGTTCATACTATATATTTGTATTTAATAACCTTTGCTTTTTCCCTACTCTCTTCACTTGACACTCTTTAACTGGCCACTAGACGCCAATAATCTGTGTGTCAATGATGGAGTTTATCTGGTGTTTATGCATCTATTGACATCTTGATGTTATTAATTTGGTACGGTCGATAGGGATATTACTTGGGTGAATACATTTCATGATGTGCTTTTGTGTATTTACATTAGACATCCAAACACATGTGCCACAACTTATTCCTGGGTGGTGATATGTTCTAAAATGTTCTAAATGATCCCTCTGCAGGTTGAGAAATTAATTCAGGAGAAAGGCTGGGAATTCATGTGGAACGAAAGGTTGGGATATATCCTCACCTGTCCATCTAACCTGGGCACTGGCCTGCGTGCTGGTGTACACATCAATCTACCTCTACTGAGCAAGGTAAGTTGGTTTCACATTTCTTGCAGTGTGTAAGAGAATTTTCTGATGACTGTCAGATCACAGGGAGTCTGGCAGTTGGGAACCCATTAATCCTCGGTTGTTTTACATAGTCTGATGCCCAGACAATTATTAGGAAAGAGCGTAAGTTTCTTGATACTGAGCGGATAGTTGAGCTAAGGTGATATCTGCATTTACATGCAACAATCATCAAATCTACAGAGGATTAATGATCGCTACTGTGATCGTTCGTCCCCATACAGATCCATTGTTTGACGGCAGCAGATCCCTGTTTACACAGGACAATGTGCTGCCCAGAAACAATGATTTTGCATGCCATATTGAATATGTGCTCACCTAACTAATGTTTGCTCTTTCGTTGGGTGATCGGCAGTAACTTTACTTGGGGCCATTATCAGAAGGGAGCATTCATACAAATTCTCATCCCCGATAATTGCCCTGATCCCCGGCCTGTATAAAAGAGCCTTTATAAACATTGCTCCTTATTTGATGAGGAATGAAAGTTAACAAAGCCTATGAGTACCACATGTTAATAAATATTTAATGTGTGTATTGTACATTTTCTGTATTTGTACATTTTTAGGATTCACGCTTCTCTAAGATCTTAGAAAATCTCCGTCTACAAAAAAGAGGAACAGGAGGAGTGGACACAGCAGCTGTTGGTAGCACATTCGACATCTCAAACCTGGACCGTTTAGGAAAATCTGAGGTATAATATTTTGTGGCAGGGCAAACGATTATTTAGCTGTTTACATAGCAGAATAACCCCAAATAAGAATACATTTACACTGACATGAAATCCTTTAAGAAAGCATTCTACTACCCGCATAACTAAGAACATGACTGCTACAGAATGGGTTGAATGAGATTTACCACAAAATGCCTGACACGTAAGGCCTGACAGCACTTTAATCGTTCATATATTTACAGTGTCACCTTCAGGTCAGATTAAGCTTTGTTCAGAAAGCTGATTTGGAAGCCAAAAGTATCTCCCCAACCTTCTTACTGTTTGAAGCCATTAACTAATCCCTGTGTTATCCTTGCAGGTGGAACTGGTGCAACTGGTCATTGATGGAGTGAACTATCTTATTGACTGTGAGAAGAGACTAGAAAAAGGTCAAGACATTCGTATTCCTGCACCTGTGGCTCAGTTCAAGCATTAATCCAAAGTTCTCTTGTACACTAAGCAATGTGGCCTACAGTATCTGAATGCACCAATAATAATAATAATAATAATAATAATAATGCATTGTGCATTGATACATTGTATTCCCAGTGTGCTGCTGCAGCCAGGGGTGGGATTCAAATTTTTAACAACAGGTTCCCTACTCAACGGCAGACACGCGGTGTCTTGACATATATTTACATATACATACACCATATATATGAAACACACATAAATACACCATATACATGGTACACATACATAAATACACCATATATACACTACACACACATACCACCCAACTATTAAAAAGCCTAAGGAGCTAAACTATGGAATGGAAGTGCTCATCTCCAGCTGCCGCTGTAATTTTAACACCCGGATATGGAGGACCTGAGGGAACTGGCTGAATCCTATGCCTGGCTGCAGCGGAACATGCAGGCTACATGTACAGCGGCTCTATCATGTTGTAAATGTTGATGCTTATGAAGAGCATATTGTCACCAGCTAAATAAAGCTCACTGCTGTCCTATCAAACCTGGGATTCTTATTGGCTTCACATATATAATGCATGATATCCCCTAATACGGTATACGCTGTACCAGGCAAGTAACTCATGCAATGAAATGTACATACACTCACCTAAAGAATTATTAGGAACACCATACTAATACGGTGTTGGACCCCCTTTTGCCTTCAGAACTGCCTTAATTCTATGTGGCATTGATTCAACAAGGTGCTGATAGCATTCTTTAGAAATGCTGGCCCATATTGATAGGATAGCATCTTGCAGTTGATGGAGATTTTAGGGATGCACATCCAGGGCACAAAGCTCCCGTTCCACCACATCCCAAAGATGCTCTATTGGGTTGAGATCTGGTGACTGTGGGGGCCATTTTAGTACAGTGAACTCATTGTCGTGTTCAAGAAACCAATTTGAAATGATTTGAGCTTTGTGACATGGTGCATTATCCTTCTGGAAGTAGCCATCTGAGGATGGATACATGTTCTCATTCTGTTTACACCAAATTCAGACTCTACCATTTGAATGTCTCAACAGAAATCGAGACTCATCAGACCAGGCAACATTTTTCCAGTCTTCAACAGTCTAATTTTGGTGAGCTCGTGCAAATTGTAGCCTCTTTTTCCTATTTGTAGTGGAGATGAGTGGTACCCGATGGGGTCTTCTGCTGTTGTAGCCCATCCGCCTCAAGGTTGTGCATGTTGTGGCTTCACAAATGCTTTGCTGCATACCTCGGTTGTAACGAGTGGTTATTTCAGTCAACGTTGCTCTTCTATCAGCTTGAATCAGTCGGCCCATTCTCCTCTGACCTCTAGCATCCACAAGGCATTTTTGCCCATAGGACTGCCGCATATACTGGATGTTTCTCCCTTTTCACACCATTCTTTGTAAACCCTAGAAATGGTTGTGCGTGAAAATCCCAGTAACTGAGCAGATTGTGAAATACTCAGACCGGCCCGTCTGGCACCAACAACCATGCCACGCTCAAAATTGCTTAAATCACCTTTCTTTCCCATTCTGACATTCAGTTTGGAGTTCAGGAGATTGTCTTGACCAGGAGCACCCCCCTAAATGCATTGAAGCAACTGCCATGTGATTGGTTGACTAGATAATTGCATTAATGAGAAATAGAACAGGTGTTCCTAATAATTCTTTAGGTGAGTGTATATGTTAAGTTCATTCTCACAAGCCATCTCCTTTATCATTACATTTATCATATGGATAAGAGCATATGGCGGCACCTGCTGAGAACCTGCATGGAACTCCTGCACAAAAAGAATAGTTTCCAATAGCAGTTGTAAAATAATGAGTATGTACACTTCAGCCTCAGTTGTGGTTCACATCGGCACTAATATCTTAAGACAGGACATCATATACTTAATGAATGTGTCATTGTGGGATAAAGACTCCTCTGACCCAGAAAGAACGAGCAAGCTGTGCTAGAGTGGGATTACCGGTAATAAGGGACGCATATGTTTCCTAAAGAATCAACAGGGCATCTATACGTTGTCTGAGCTTGGAGAAAGTGATAATGACTGAAATGGTTGGTATGAGAACGTGAGCTGAATTAAGGTTATAATGGAGCATGGTATTCAGACAGTTACATTAAAATCCATACTGTGTCTATAGCTATTTTGGTCATGGGTATGAGATTCAATAGTATGATGTCTGAAGGTGCATTCTATATCAATTTACTGTATATAGACAGAGGAGGAGAGATATGTAAAGTGGTAACACCCACACATCTTTAATTCCCTTTTAGAAATTATTTTTCAATAATATAACATTTTTAAATGTTATTAATTTGTATAACGGACATGTACCTCAATAAATTGCATTACTTATCATGCTCTGCTTTCCAGGGACGGACAGGGAATGTAAAGTGGCCCTGGAAAAAAGGCTAAATGTGGCCCCATGTTGTAGACAGGTCCAAACTGACAGAAGAAAGGCAACATAAGTAGGCAGGACAAATAGATATAGGTGGGGGCAGAAATAGTGTAGTGCAGCACAAAATACCGTCCCAGCAGAACCAAATAGCAGAGTGCAGCACAAAGTACTGCCACCCTCGCCACAGTATTCAACTGTATGACCATCCTGAGGTTGGTGACACAGTTGAATTCATAAGGCCACCTGAGGCTAGTGGCCAGGTCCATAAGTACCCGATGCTCCTAGCATTAATTAATGCTGAGACCATCAGATTGTTATGTATCTGGCCGGCGGCAATGAGAAGGGCTCTGGCGGCTCCCTGGGCAATCGGACCACTGGGAAATTTTCCTGTGAGGTCTATGGCCAGTCCATAACACAGGAACCAACAGATTGTATGTTAACTCCAACTAAATCACCGCACTGCAAATCAGTGCTACACTGCATCCAAGAGGAGTTGTTCCTACAGTCTACAGTGTCTATTATAAAAACTAAAAGGAGTTGTCAGAGTAAATTTTTTTTTTTTTAAAGGGAAGATATTACCATAATAAAAAAAACTAACCATCCTGATCCCCTTTATTCCAGTGCTGCTGCTCCTATCCTCCCAGCCACTGCAGCTATGATGTCATGGTTTGGCTGCAATCACGGGTTCGTATATAACATGTGAATTCTGTAGCCAATCACTGTCCTCATTATATACAGCACGCGACCACTAAGGCCAAGTAATCGGCTGCAGCGGTTATGTGCAGTGTATGGGCTAGTCACTACTGCTGTCAGGAAAGCAAAGCGTAGTGAGGAGGATCAGTGGCACTGGAATGGAGGAGGTTTATAAGGGCTCATGCGGACACATTTTTTTTCCAGTGTGCCATCTGTAAAACAGATAACAAACTGACCCATAAATTTCAATGAGGCCATGCACATATCTGTTTATTTTTTACGGACCTGTTGGCTTTTCCGTTTAAAATAGTGCATGGTGTAAAAACTTGAATGCTTATGTGTAGACATGTATTCAGCAAGGAATGCTGGGGTATTTACGGTAATCTTTGAAGATTTGAGACTATACTAAAGGCTGTAACTGCATGTGGTAAGCAAAAAATAGTATTTGCAAAGTTAATTTTTATATAGATCATATGCAATTTATAAAATGGTGTTGGGGTGTGCCGACTCTCCCCTGATAAATGATGTCAGGGGAAGGGAAGAACTGGGCATGTCTGATCCCTTTACTCTCAAAGGAGATAAGTTGCCACCAGAGGTGTTAGACTTATCAGGCGGAATTTATTAAAGGGGTTGTGTTACTTCAGTTAGTGGCATTTTTCATGTAGAGAGAGTTAATACAAGGCAGTTACTAATGTATTGTTATTGTCCATATTGCTTCCTTTGCTGGCTGGATTGATTTTTCCATCACATTATACACTGCTCGTTTCCATGGTTACAATCACCCTGGAATCCAGGAGCGGTGGCCGTGCTTGCACACTATAGGAAAAAGCTTCAGCCTTTCTGGTGGTTGGGGGTGCCTATAGGCCGGCACTTTTTCCTAAAGTGTGCAAGCACGACCACCACTGCTGGATTGCAGGGTGGTCATAACCATGGAAATGAGCAGTGTATAATGTGATGGAAAAATGAATTAAGCCAGCAAAGGAGGCAATATGGGCAATCACAACACATTAGTAACTGCCTTGTATTAAATTTCTCTACATGATAAATGCCATTTGCTGGATTGAGACAACACTTGAACGCACTTATGTCTCATTCACACGTCAGTGTTTTGGTCAGTGATTTCCATCAGTGATTGTGAGCCAAAACCAAGATTGGAGCCTCCACAGACATAAGGTATATGGGAGAGATCTGCTCCTGCTCTGTGTTTAGAGCCCCACCTGGTTTTGGCTCACAATCACTGATGGAAATCACTGACCAAAACACTCATGTGTGAATAAGGCATTATTGTGGTGTTTTTTTAACTGGTAAAAATAACACCAGAACCAAATTCAAGTATAAGGGGCCCTTACTGGCCTTTTGCTCACACAACCAATCACAGTGCACCTAAATACCTATTTCTTCTTTATTTTGTACAGCCCCTTTGGTCTCTGGTACTTTTTAAAAAGCTTGAGTTTAAGTTGGTTCACCTAGCAAGCAATTAAAACAGGTCCATATCAGTATTTACAAGATGATTGCAGTGTCTCATTGACAGAGGCAGCCATGGTACCTTTAACTGGTGCTAGCCAATGTGCCTGTGTAACAGTGCCAACCGCAGAGCTCCTGTAAGGGTGCACTTATACGTTGTGGATTTTGTTGCAGAAATTGCTGCTTCTATATTTTCAAGTGAAATACAAACCCTGTTCTGCCCCCTGCTAGGTCTGAGACCTGCATCTCATGTGATTTTAATGAACTGATTTATTTGAGATCCAAGAACCATTAATAATTCTTACAATTGCATCACCAGTAGAACTTTATTAAAAATCCATGTGGGATGTATAAACAATGTTTTACAAAAACATTTCCTAAAGTGCCAACCCAGTTTAGTGTAGCAATAAAACCAGCACCATGATGTAAAGAGCAGGATGCCAGGCGGTGAGGGGCCACACATTGTTCTCTCCTATAAACAGAGAAAATGTAAGACGTCATTTATAGACATATTGTCCTAGCATTAATTAATGCTGAGAGTATCACATCACTATTTACCCAATTGGCAACCGTGAGGAGGGCTTGGGTGGGCCTCTGTGCATCGGCCCACCAGGAAATTTTCCTGTAGGTTCTATGGCCAGATCCCTCCCTGGCTTGAACTACCTCACTGTTCTCTCATGCACCATCTTGTTCCCCTCCATGTACATCTAATATGCATCAGAAATAGGGGAGGGGATTTTTATGATATGTGGACACCTATGAAGGGGAACTTAAAGGGATTTGTCTCATCTCACCGTTACTAAGGTGAGATGAGACTAAGCCCTGACCACCAGATGGCTAGGAAACAGCTGAGCGGGCAAGCGCTGTGCTGTTTTTCTGTAGCTTGCAAAGGAGCATCCAATGCTGTTTCCATAGCTCCCATGCACTGCAATGGGAGTCATTGAAACATTAGAATGCCAGGCTGCTCCCGTATTCTGGCCACCTTGTTGGGGCTTAGTCCCATCTCGCCAGGGGTGCACCTAGTCTTTCTGTTGCCTGAGGCGAAAACTGAAATTGCGCCCCCCCAATGCCAGTTTTTTAACCTAACCCTTTGCCACAATGAAAGCGCTCATTGCCCATGGCCCTTCCGCTGCCCTCCCTCTTGCCCCTACTTGGTGCTGCCTGAGGCGATCGCCTCACCTGGCCTCATTGGTGGTGCACCCCTGCATCTCGCCTTAGAAATGGCAAGATGAAACAAGACCTTTAAGGAAGATTATACACAATTGTGGTCATTTATAGTGGCACACATGCCAGAAATTGGCATAAAAAACTTGCAAACCATTGGTTTGCAACTTTTTTAAATGCCATTGTTACAAAATTTTATCACAATTGTAATTTCTATGCTGCCATGACCACTTTCCGAAAAGGAGACATAGTGAGGGTGGGGAGTGGGCAGGTCCATCAGATCTAAGAGATTTATAATCTATTATGCCATTTTTCTGGGGTATATATGATGAATTAATTCTACGCCAGCTATAAACTGGAGTATATTTCATTATCGGCCCATGGACTTGAGGAGGATATGCTTAATTTATGATGAGGAGTGCACCTTGTCATAAATTAAAGGGAATCTGTCACCAGGATTAGAGATGAGCGAATTGAAGCTTACGAAGTGGAATTCGATCCGAATTTCAGGAAAAATTCGATTCGCAACAAATTTCCTCGTGCTTTGTGGTAACGAATTGCATTTTTCCTAAAATGGCTGCTGCACATGTGAGGACATGGAGAAAGAAACTCTGGTAACGCGGGATCACCCATAATGCCATGCATGCATGCATGCAGCCAATCAGCAGCCAACCAGCCCTGTGATGTCACAGCCCTATAAATACGCCATCTTGGAGTCAGACATTCCAGCGTTCTGAGTGCAGGGATAGACGTGAGAAGGCGCTAGGGACAGCAATAGGAAAAATCTGATTGTCACAAGAAAACCCTGAAAAAACGATTTATAAGTGCAGAAAAAGCATAGGGAGGAATCATTGCACAGCATCTTAGTGCAGGGAGAGACTTCATAAGGCGCTAGGGACAGTGCTAGAAACGCGATTTACAAGTGCAGGGAAAGATTATTTGGGGATCCAAATAGCCATTATACAGCTCTGTCATTCCAGCAAGTTGTTCTTGGGGTGCAAGTGTTATGTTGAAAAGCCTTTAGTGGCTTATATCTGTGGAAAAAGAAAAATATATTCTCAGTTCACTTCTGCAGTTATATGTTGTGAAAGTGTTTAGTGGCGTATTTCAGTACAAACAGAAAATATATACACAGTTTACTTCTGCAGCTATATGTGGTGAAAGCTTTAGTGGCCTATTTCATTACAAAAAGAATAATATATACGCAGTTCACTTCTGCAGTTATATGTGGTGAAAGCATTTAGCGGCGTATTTCAGTACAAAAAGAATAATATATACGCACGTCACTGTTGCAGTTATTTGCAGTAAAAGTGTTTAGTGACGTATTTCAGTACAAAAATAAAAATATATATGCAGTTCACTTCTGCAGTTATATGCGCTGAAAGAGTTTAGTGGCGTATTTCAGTACAAACAGAAAAATATATACGCAGTTCACTTCTGCAGTTATATGTCGTGAAAGAGCTTAGTGGCGTATTTCAGTACAAAAAGAATAATATATACGCACTTCACTGTTGCAGTTATTTGCGGTAAAAGCATTTAGTGATGCATTTTTAGTACTAAAAAAATATATATACGCAGTTCACTTCTGCAGTTATATGCGGTGAAAGCGTTTAGTGGCTTATTTCAGTACAAACAGAAAAATATATACGCAGTTCACTTCTGCAGGTATATGTGATGAAAGCGTTTAGTGGCCTATTTCGTTACAAAAAGAATAATATATACGCAGTTCACTTCTGCAGTTATATGTGGTGAAAGCGTTTAGTGGTAAATTTCAGTACAAAAAGAATAATATATCCGCACATCACTGTTGCAGTTATTTGCGGTAAAAGCATTTAGTGACGTATTTCAGTACAAACAGAAAAATATAAACGCAGTTTACTTCTGCAGTTATATGCGGTGTAAGCGATTACTGGCCTATTTCAGTACAAAAAGAAAAATATATACGCAGTTCACTTCTGCAGTTATATGTGGTTAAGGCGTTTAGTGGCCTATTTCATTACAAAAATAATAATATATATGCAGTTCACTTCTGCAGTTATATGTGGTGAAAGCGTTTAGTGACGCATGTCAGTACAAAAATAATAATATATACGCATTTCACTTTTGCAGTTATTTTTGTTGAAAGCGTTTAGTGACCTATTTCAGTACAGAAAGAAAATTATATACAGTCAATATATACAGTCGTGGCCAAAAGTTTTGAGAATTACATAAATATTGGAAATTGGAAAAGTTGCTGCTTAAGTTTTTATAATAGTAATTTGCATATACTCCAGAATGTTATGAAGAGTGATCAGATAAATTGCATAGTCCTTCTTTGCCATGAAAATTAACTTAATCCAAAAAAAACCTTTCCACTGCATTTCATTGCTGTCATTAAAGGACCTGCTGAGATCATTTCAGTAATCGTCTTGTTAACTCAGATGAGAATGCTGACGAGCACAAGGCTGGAGATCATTATGTCAGGCTGATTGGGTTAAAATGGCAGACTTGACATGTTAAAAGGAGGGTGATGCTTGAAATCATTATTCTTCCATTGTTAACCATGGTGACCTGCAAAGAAACGCGTGCAGCCATCATTGCGTTGCATAAAAATGGCTTCACAGGCAAGGATATTGTGGCTACTAAGATTGTACCTCAATCAACAATTTATAGGATCATCAAGAACTTCAAGGAAAGAGGTTCAATTCTTGTTAAGAAGGCTTCAGGGCGTCCAAGAAAGTCCAGCAAGCGCCAGGATCGTCTCCTAAAGAGGATTCAGCTGCGGGATCGGAGTGCCACCAGTGCAGAGCTTGCTCAGGAATGGCAGCAGGCAGGTGTGAGCGCATCTGCACGCACAGTGAGGCGAAGACTTTTGGAAGATGGCCTGGTTTCAAGTAGGGCAGCAAAGAAGCCACTTCGCTCAAAAAAACCCATCAGGGACAGATTGATCTTCTGCAGAAAGTATGGTGAATGGCCTGCTGAGGACTGGGGCAAAGTCATATTCTCCGATGAAGCCTCTTTCCGATTGTTTGTGGCATCTGGAAAAAGGCTTGTCCGGAGAAGAAAAGGTGAGCGCTACCATCAGTCCTGTGTCATGCCAACAGTAAAGCATCCTGAGACCATTCATGTGTGGGGTTGCTTCTCATCCAAGGGAGTGGGCTCACTCACAATTTTGCCCAAAAACACAGCCATGAATAAAGAATGGTACCAAAACACCCTCCAACAGCAACTTCTTCCAACAATCCAACAACAGTTTGGTGAAGAACAATGCATTTTCCAGCACGATGGAGCACCGTGCCATAAGGCAAAAGTGATAACTAAGTGGCTCGGGGACCAAAACTTTGACATTTTGGGTCCATGGCCTGGAAACTCCCCAGATCTTAATCCCATTGAGAACTTGTGGTCAATCCTCAAGAGGCGGGTGGACAAACAAAAACCCACAAATTCTGACAAACTCCAAGAAGTGATTATGAAAGAATGGGTTGCTATCAGTCAGGAATTGGCCCAGAAGTTGATTGAGAGCATGCCCAGTCGAATTGCAGAGGTCCTGAAAAAGAAGGGCCAACACTGCAAATACTGACTCTTTGCATAAATGTCATGTAATTGTCGATAAAAGCCTTTGAAACGTATGAAGTGCGTGTAATTATATTTCCCTACATCACAAAAACAACTGAAACAAAGATCTAAAAGCAGTTTAGCAGCAAACTTTGTGAAAACTAATATTTGTGTCATTCTCAAAACTTTTGGCCACGACTGTACACAGTCCACTGGTGCAGTTATTTTTGTTAAAAGCGTTTAGTGGCCTATTTCTGTACAGAAATAAAAATATATAGGCACTCCACTGTTGCAGTTATTTGTGGTGAAAGCGATTACTGGCCTATTTCAGTACAAAAAGAAAAATATATACGCACTCCACTGTTGCAGTTATTTGTGGTGAAAGCGATTACTGGCCTATTTCAGTACAAAAAGAAAAATATATACGTACTTCACTGTTGCAGTTATTTTTGTTGAAAGCGTTTAGTGGCCTATTTCAGTACAGAAAAAAATATATATACGCACTCCTCTGTTGCAGTTATTTGTGGTGAAAGCGATTACTAGCCTATTTCAGTACAAAAAGAATAATATATACGCACATCACTGTTGCAGTTATTTGCGGTAAAAACATTTAGTGACGTATTTCAGTACAAACAGAAAAATATAAACGCAGTTCACTTCTGCAGTTATATGTGGTGAAAAAGTTTAGAAGCGTATTTCAGTACAAACAGAAAAATATATACGCAGTTCACTTCTGCAGTTATATGCGGTATAAGCGATTACTGGCCTATTTCAGTACAAAAAGAATAATATATGCGCAGTTCACTTCTGCAGTTATATGTAGTGAAAGCGTTTAGTGCTGTATTTCAGTACAAAAATAATAATATATACGCACTTCACTGTTGCAGTTATTTTTGTTGAAAGCGTTTAGTGGCCTATTTCAGTACAGAAAGAAAAATATATACGCAGTTCACTTCTGCAGTTATATATGGTGAAAGCAATTAGTGGTGTATTTCAGTACAAAAAGAATAATATATATGCACTTCACTGTTGCAGTTATTTTTGTTGAAAGCATTTAGTGGCCTATTTCAGTACAGAAAGAAAAATATCTACACAGTCCACTGTTGCAGTTATTTTGGTTAAAAGCATTTAGTGGCCTATTTCTGTACAGAAATAAAAATATATAGGCACTCCACTGTTGCAGTTATTTGTGGTGAAAGCGATTACTGGCCTATTTTAGTACAAAAATAAAAATATATACGCACTCCACTGTTGCAGTTATTTGCAGTGGAGATGGAGGCAGGGAGTCCCTCCGAGTCACTTGCGCAAATGGCCCACTGCATGCTCACTTGCTTGGGTAGTGACAGCCGAATTGTCACCATTCGGCAGAGGGATGACTTCTGGCTCTCCATCTTGTTGGACCCTAGCTATCGGTCCAAAATGGGGGCCTTTTTTACACCTGCTGAGAGGGAGGACAAACTGAACTACTATAGAGACATCCTATGTAGTCAGTTGGCCGCTGCCTATCTGTGCCATTGTCCATCCTCTCGCAGGTCTGACCAGGGGGGCCCTCTGCGCTCACTTTCCACTGCCATGGTTGCTGAGGAGGGGTGGCAGGAGCAGTACCAGCTCCATCAGCAGCAGCCTGAGTCTACAGTCGCTGATGAGTAACTTTCTTCACCCACATAGTGAAGAAACTACTCACCAGCAGCAGGTAGACTTGGAGCAGGACCTGAACCAGCAGGTGGTGGCATACTTGGACAGCACCCTGCCAACCCACATTGAAGATCCGCTGTACTACTGGGCAGCCAAATTGGATTTGTGGCCACAACTAGCAGAGTTTGCCCTGGAAAAGATGGCCTGTCCGGCCAGTAGTGTGGCATCAGACCTGGTGTTTAGTGTGGCGGGGGCCATAGTTACCCCGAGGAGAACTCGCCTGTCCACCCAAAATGTGGAGAGACTGACCTTTGTCAAGATAATTCAGGCGTGGATTAGCCAGGATTTCCACCCACCAATTCCTGATGCGTCTCATTAGACCATCCATGCCGCCTCACCCAAACCTTGAAAAAAGAGACTGGTTTCTTCTGGCTACCTGCCTCAGCTACTACTCTGATGCTGCCAACCGCCTTATGCCACATATCTGATGTCAAGTGCTCATTCTTTCACACACCTTCGTCAGCGGGTACTGGTATTGCCACCCACCGCCCCCACTCTGTCACCGGGTCACTTTGTGGTTTCCTGATGGTGCTGCTGCCATATCCACACTATGTCGCCTTGCCACTCTGTGGTATCCTGATGCTGCTGCCATCTCCACACTATGTCACCTTGCCACTCTGTGGTATCCTGATGCTGTTGATGCTGCCATATCCACACTATGTCACCTTGCCACTCTGTGGTATCCTCCTGGTGCTGCTGCTGCCAACTCCAGACTCTGTCATTGTGCCACTCAAAGGCCTTCTCCTGATGCTGCCGCCACCTCCAGACTCGGTCATTGTGCCACTCGGTGGCCTCCTCCTACTGCTGTCAACTCAAGACTAGGTCATTGTGCCACTCGTTGGCCTCCTCATACTGCTGTCAACTCCAGACTCAGTCATTGTGCCATTCGGTGGCTTTCCCTTTATGCTGCTGCCTCCACCTCCAGGCTCGGTCATTGTGCCACTCGGTAGCCTTCTCCTGATGGTGCTGTCGCCACCTCCAGACCCGGTCATTGTGCCACTTGGTGGCCTCCTCATACTGCTGCCAACTCCAGACTCGGTCATTGTGCCACTCTGTGGCCTTCTCCTGATGCTGCTGATGCCACCTCCAAACTAGGTCATTGTGCCACTCGGTGGCCTCCTCACACTGCAGCCAACTCCTGACTCTGTCATTGTGCCACTCGGTGGCCTTCTCCTAATGCTTCCAACTCCAGACTCTGTCATTGTGCCTCCTCATACTGCTGCCAACTCCAGACTCTGTCATTGTGCCACTCGGTGGCCTCCTCATACTGCTGCTAAATCCAGACTCTGTCATTGTGCCACTTGGTGGCCTCCTCATACTGCATCCACCTCCAGACCCTCTCATTGGGCCACTCTGTGGTCTCCTGATGCTGCTTGAACCTCACCACTATATCATAGGTCCACTCTGTGGACTTCTCATGCTGTTCCCACCCTCCCCACTTCATGACTGGTCCACTATTTTGGCTTTCGGCCTGGCTGACATCATCATTTATTTGACCTTTCTTCTGATCTGTCAGAAGGAAGGAAAAATGAGACGCACAACGGATCCTGTCTGTGTAGCAGCTGTAAGGCCTGTTTAGTCCCATCAGAATTGGCTTATGATTTGGTAGCCAAAAGCAGGAGTGGGTACAAAACACAGAAGACATGCAAATATTCCATTCATGTGTCATCTCTGTTTTAGAGCCACTCCTGTTTTTTTGGGCATTAGCAATACTGATGGATTATTGAGCAAAGGATGACCGAGTGAAGGCGTACGTTCCACAGACAGGATCCGTTTTTTGTGGGTTATTGTTCTGACAGATCAGAGAAAGGGCAAATTAATCAGTGACGTCAACACAAACTTACTGCTGAAACCCTCTCCACTCTGTCAGGGGGGCTCTACTTGTATAAGCGTTTAATAGAACAGGTCTGTAGACATCTATGTGGAATCAGCTGACGAGGGCGTAAAAGGACTGGGCTTCCTCTTTACGCTAACATCGACCTGTGAGGTTGAGTTGATACTTCAGTTATTTGGTCAATTTTGGCCCCGTGACTGCCCAAATAAGTGAAGTATGCAGTGATTCTAAGTGCGACACCTATCATCTACACGTCATACTGACTCACAGTATTATTTTACTACCACAGCAGACTTCCTATGCATGTTACTGCAAGGCACGGTGTTGTACACTACTAGAAAGACTGGAAATAGCCGTTTTTTTACGTAATTCCCTGCAAATAAATTCAGGTCGAAGCAAATTTTTTTTTAAAAATTGGCGAACCGGCCGAATAGATTTTTTTAAAAATTCACTCATCTCTAACCAGGAACTTGGACTATTATCTGCTGTAATACATGAGTAGTACTACCGACGGAGCCCACAATGCTACTTTATATTTTCACTACTCCCCCCGGTTCCCCCGCTGACAGTGTTTAAAGGTGCACTGAAATACATTGTCAGGTACAATATGCATGTGCACTAGAGTCCTCACCATAATATAAGCACAGCAGTCTGGATTTCTTCTCAGCTTTGAGCAATATTAAATAAATAATGGTGATCTAAACTCCTTATCTACAGTACTACTCATGTCTTACTGTAGATAATAGTCCAGAATCTTGGTGACAGATTCCTTTTAAGCGCATCCCCCAGATATCATGACCGGTGTGGCAAATGCTGGTATTTGATAAATGATTATATATTTAATAGGAACCTATTAAACATTGCAGAGCACAGTGGGTTATGGGTGACAGTTCCTGAGCCCTTGGTGGTAGTGCCACATGCAGTGCTTTGATGACAAACCTTCTACACATTTGGTTAACATACTCGGATCCTACAGACAGAAGAATTGGGGGGTTAAGGATCAGGCATGTTGGATTTCAACATTTTTGATAATTTTCGCTATCAGTGAATAAACTGTTCTCTCCTAATCAACTTACAGTAAATAAAGATTTTATAATGCTCTTGTAGAGTGGAATGCCCTCAGTTATGTCCAATATGTATTAATAAGAATAGTACCTCGCGGATCCTGATGAATGTCCCCATCATACTGAGCACTAAAGAGGGCCTGCCGTTGTTGATAGCTGAGATGCTCATACTGTTCAGTAGTGACTGCTATGGCCTGGTCACTGGTAAAGCAGGAGAGCTGAGCTGGACTGAAGACAACCTGGCATAAACAATATCCAGTCACTGTGAATGTATTGCCATTGCTTCTAGGAAAGAACATTAGCATGCACAGGTGTACAGTGCCTTGAAAAAGTATTCATACCACTTGAACTTTTCAAAAAATTTTCATGTTACACCCAAAAAAGTTAAAATATATTTTATTTGGATTTTATGTGATATACCAACAAAAAGTAACAAGTATGTGTGAAGTGAAACTACAGCTGCTCTGTGAAGGCCTCAGAGGTTTGTCAGAGAACATCAGTGATCAAACAGCATAATGAAAACCAAGAAACACACACAGCAGGTCAGGGATAACGTTATGGAGAAGTGTAAAGAAGGTTATAAAAAAATATGCCAGGCTCTGAACATCTTACAGAGCACTGTTCAATCCATCATCGAAAAATGGAAGGAGTATGGCACAAAGAAGAAAGCCATTTTTGAAAGCAAGTCATAAGAAGTTCCTTTTGCAGTTTGCCACAAGCCATGTAGGAGACACAGCAAACATGTGAAAGAAGGTTCTCTGGTCAGATGAGACCAAAGTAGAACTTTTTGGCCTAAATGCAAAACGTTTTGTGCGGCAGAAAACTAACAATGCACATCACCCTGAACACACCATTTTTTCAGCTGGGACAGGAAAGCTGGTCAGAGTTGATGGGAGCTAAATACAGGGTAAATTCTGGAGGAAAACATGGTAGAGGTTGCAAATACTGGGGCGGAGGTTCACCTTCCAGCAGGACAACGACCCTAAACATACAGCCAGAGCTATAATGGAATGGTTTAGATCAAAGCATATCCATGTGTTAGACTGACCCAGTCAAAGTCCAGACCTAAATCCCAATGGCAAGACTTCAAAATTGCTGTTCACAGATGCTCTCCATCCAGTCTGAGTAAGCTTGAGCTATTTTGCAAAGAAGAATGGGCAAAAGTTTCAGACTTTAGATGTGCAAAGCTGGTAGAGACATACCCCAAAAGACTTGCAGCTGTAATTGCAGCAAAAGGTAGTCCTACAAAGTATTGACTTATGGGGGCTGAATACAAATACACACCATACTTTTCAGATTTTTATTTATTAACCCCTTAAGGACCCTTGACGTTCATATACGTCATTTTTTTCTGTGACTTAAAGACCCGTGACGTACATGTACTTCATGGTGATCGGGCGGGTGTAGGAGCTGCACCTGCCCAATCAGCGGTAGGGGTCCGGAAGTCATTGATAGCCGGACCCCTGCTGCATGCGCCGGCATCGGTGAAATCACAGATTCCGGCGCATTAACCCTTGATGTGCCGCGGTCAGCACTGACCATGGCACGTGCGATATCGGGCGGGGATCAGAGCTGCCATCGGGTCCCCGTGCTGCTGTGACGGGGACCCGATGGCATGGAAGGCAGTGCTATGCCTTCCCTAGACATCTGGGCTGCCTTCCGATGGTGGAGAGCCAGCCCCCTGGATCTCACAGGCAGTAAGTTGTATGAGTAATACACACTGTATTACAAATACAGCCAATGCATTCCAATACAGAAGTATTGGAATGCATTGTAAAGGGGATCAGACCCTCAAAAGTTAAAGTCCCAAAGTGGGACAAAAAATAAAGTGAAAAAAAAGTTGAAAAAATAAAGTTTCCCCCCCCAAAAAATTAAAAGGTTCAAGTAAAAAAAATGAAAACTTCATTTCCCCCAAATAAAGTAAAACATTTTTCGTAAAAAATAGGTAAAAAAAGAAAAGTAGACATATTAGGTATCGCCACGTCCGTATCGACCGACTCTATAAACATATCACATGACTTAACCCCTCAGATGAACACCGTAAAAACAAAACTGTGCTAAATAAGCCATTTTTTTGTTACCTTACATCACTAAAAGTACAACACCAAGCGATCAAAATGGCGTATGCCCGCCAAAATAGTACCAATCTAACCATCACCTCATCCTGCAAAATATGAGCCCCTACCTAAGACAATCGCCCAAAATGCTGTTATTGTGTAAAACTTAAGTAAATAAAAAAAGTATACATATTAGGTATTTCCGCATCCGTAAGAACCTGCTCTATAAAAATATCACATGACCTAATCCCTCAGATGAACACCGTAATTTTTTAAAATAAAAACGGTGTAAAAAAAGCTATTTTTTGTCACCTTACATCACAAAAAGTGTAATAGCAAGCGATCAAAAAGTCATATGCACCCTAAAATAGTGCCAATCAAACCGTCATCTCATCCCGCAAAAATGGTACCCTACCTAAGATAATCGCCCAAAAACTGAAAAAACTATGGCTCTCAGACTATGGAGACACTAAAACATGATTTTTTTTGTTTCAAAAATGAAATCATTGTGTAAAACTTACATAAATAAAAAAAAGTTGACATATTAGGTATCGCTGCATCCGTAATAACCTGCTCTATAAAAATATCATATGACCTAACCCCTTAGGTGAATACCGTAAAAAAATAAATGGTGTAAATAGCAGGAGATCAAAAAGTCATATGCACCCTATAATAGTACCAATCAACAAGACAGTCGCCCAAAAAATAAATAAAACTACGACTTTCAGAATGTGGAAACACTAAGAAAATCTTTTTTTTTTCAAAAATGCTTTATTATGTAAAACTAAAACAAACAACCCAAAAAAGTTGTCATATTTGATATTGTCGTGTCCGTAACAACCTGCTCTATAAAAATACCACATGATATAACCTGTCAGATGAATGTTGTAAATAACAAAAAATAAAAACTGTGTTAAAACAGCTATTTCTTGTTACCTTGCCTCACAAAAAGTGTAATATAGAGCAACCAAAAATCATATGTACCCTAAAATAGTACCAACAAAACTGCCACCTTATCCCGTAGTTTCCAAAATGGGGTAACAACTTTTTTGGAGTTTCTACTCTAGGGGTGCATCAGGGGGGCTTCAAATGGGACATGGTGTAAAAAAAAACAGTCCAGCAAAATCTGCCTTCCAAAAAACGTATTGCGTTCCTTTCCTTCTGCGCAATGCCGTGTGCCTGTACAGCCGGTTACGACCACATATGGGGTGTTTCTGTAAACTACAGAATCAGGGACATAAATATTGAGTTTTGTTTGGCTGTTAACCCTTGCTTTGTAACTGGAAAAAATGGATTAAAATGGAAAATCTGCCGAAAAAGTGAAACTCTGAAACTTCATCTTTATTTTCCATTAATTCTTGTGGAACACCTAAAGGGTTAACAAAGTTTGTAAAATCAGTTTTGTATACCTTGAGGGGTGTAGTTTCTAAAATGGGATCACTTTTTTGGAGTTTCTACTCTAGGGGTGCATCAGGGGGTCTTCAAATGTGACATGGCAGCTTAAAATTATCCCAGTGAAATCTGCTTTCCAAAAACCAAATGGCGTTCCTTTCCTTCTGCGCAATGCCGTGTGCCCGTACAGCAGTTTACGACCACATATGGGGTGTTTCTGTAAACTACAGAATCAGGGACATAAATATTGAGTTTTGTTTGGCTGTTAACCCCTGCTTTGTAACTGGAAAAAATTGATTAAAATGGAAAATCTGCCAAAAAAGTGAAATTCAGAAATTTCATCTCTATTTTCCATTATTTCTTGTGGAACACCTAAAGGGTTAACAAAGTTTGTAAAATCAGTTTTGTATACTTTCAGGGGTATAGTTTTTATAATGGGGTCACTTTTTCGGAGTTTCTTCTCTAGGGGTGGCAAGGGGGGGTTCAAATGGGACATGGTGTCAAAAAAACAGTCCATCAAAATCTGCCTTCCAAAAACCGTATGGCGTTCCTTTCCTTCTGCGCAATGCCGTGTGCCCGTACAGCAGTTTACGACCACATATGGGATTTTTCTGTAAACTACAGAATCAGGGCCATAAATATTGAGTTTTGTTTGGCTGTTAACCCTTGATTTGTAACTATTTTCCATTAATTCTTTTGGAACACCTAAAGGGTAAACAAAGTTTGTAAAATCAGTTTTGAATACCTTGAGGGGTGTAGTTTGTAAAATGGGGTCATTTTTGGGTGGTTTCTATTATGTAAGCCTCACAAAGTGACTTAAGACCTAAACTGGTCCTGAAAAAGTAGGTTTTAGAAATTTTCAGAAAAATTTCAAGATTTGCTTCTAAACTTCTAATCCTTCTAACGTCCCCAAAAGATAACATTGCATTCACAAAATGATCCAAACATGAAGTAGACATATGGGGAATATAAAGCATTAACTATTTTTTGAGGTATTACTATCTATTATAAAAGTAGAGAAATTGAAATTTGCTAATTTTTCCACATTTTTGGTAAATTTGGCATTTTTTTATTTTACCACTGTCGTGAAGTACAATACGTGACAAGAAAACAATCTCAGAATGGCCTGGATAAGTAAAAGCGTTTTAATGTTATCACCACATAAAGTGACACATGTCAGATTTGCAAAAAATGGCCTGGACTTTAAGGTGAAAAATGGCAGGGTCCTGAAGGGGCTAAACATCTTGAAAACCATATATTATATCACATAACATCCCAATAAAATACATTTAAAGAGGACCTTTCACCTTGAAAAACATTGTGAACTAAGTATGCTGCCATGGAGAGCGGCGCCCAGGGATCTCACTGCACTTACTATTACCCCTGGGCGCCGCTCCGTTCTCCCGTTATGTCCTCCGGTATCTTCACTCACTAAGTTATAGTAGGCGGTGTCTACCCTTGTTCTGTGGGCGTCTCCTTCTCCTAGGCTGTAGCGCTGGCCAATCGCAGCGCACAGCTCACAGCCTGGGAGAAAAAAACTACAGCCTAGGAGAAGGAGACGCCCACAGAACAAGGGCAGAGACCGCCTACTATAACTTAGTGAGTGAAGATACCGGAGGACATAACGGGAGAACGGAGTGGCGCCCAGGGGTAATAGTAAGTGCAGTGAGATCCCTGGGCGCCGCTCTCCATGGCAGCATACAATGTTTTTCAAGGTGAAAGGTCCTCTTTAAGTGTAATGTGAAAAAACTGTGAAAAAGTTGGTATGAATACTTTATCAAGGCAAAGAACCCACAACAAACACACGTGTCTTGTGTAAAATGTTTTCTTAGGATATGGCCACATGGTCATGTTTCTTGATGCAGTTTTGAAAGCCAAAATTAGGGATGGGTTATAAAAGGAGAGAAAGTATAAAGGGCATATGTCTTCTCCTCTTTTTTGAATTCACTCCTGGTTTTTGCTTACAAATTGCATCAGGAAACATGACCATGTGGCCGTACCCTTAGAGGGAGTCTACATGTAGTGGCAATAGCGTGACACAGGTGCAGCCAAGGACAAATAGTGTGTGTTGAAGTCGGCGTGTGCACTCAAGCTTAAATCTTTTTGGGTTGAAAAGTAGCATTAACAAGCTTACAGCTATGTGGAAATTACACATTATACATAATTCAGGAGTACGCCAAATGTGATAGTAACATAGATACACAACACATATACTTACAGCAAACTTGGGTGCTGAAGTAAGAGAGATTGCATCAGGTGTTATTCCTTGAATCTGATCTCTTATTAAAGATGAAAGGACGATGTCCGGGAGGCCAGCTAATAAGTTTCCACAAAAAAAGATAAAGGTTCTGAGTCAGTGACGATTATACAGTAGAAGTGAAGGGGCCCATTAGCAAATATAAAAACAGGTCTCCCATTATAATGCCTGATTTTGCCACCAAGGTCAGAAGACTTTTTATGATTCTTGGGCAGAGAAGACGGGAGTCCTGCACACAGCCGGGTGCCGGCTCTAAGGGGAGTGCCAGAACAGAAGCAATGAGCGCTTCCATCAATATAGATGGCAGCGCTCATTGCTTTTCCCTTTATAAGATGGAGTGCATCTTATAAATGGAATACTAGTGAGCGCTTCCATAATGGAAGCGCTCACTAGTCTGCAGGAGGAGCGCTGTACAGTCCTTACCCCTCCTCCTGCTTGCTCTCCTCAGGGCCCATGCTGCTGTGTCCTGGCTGCCTGCAGCATCAGGACGTACAGAGCGCACTCTGACCTGACGCTGCAGGAGGTCAGATGACTGCAGTGCAGCGCGGGCCCTGAGAAGAGAAGACAGCCAGGACAGGGAGAGTGGCGATAGGAGAGGTAAGTTACTTTATTATTTTACAGTCTGATCCGAGGTCTGATATGGAGGTCTAATGGGGGGTCTGGAGAGGTCTAAAGGGGGTCTTTAGGGGTCTATGGGGTGTCTGCAGGTCTGACTGGGGGGTCTGGAGGTCAAACTAGGGGGGTCTGGAGTTCTGACTGGGTGGTTCAGCAGGTCTAACTGGGCGGTATGGAGATCTGACTGGGGGGTCTGAAGGTCTGACTGGGGGTCTGGAGTGGTCTAATGGGGGGTCTGGAGGTCGGACTGGGGGGTCTGGAGGTCTGACTGGGGGGGTCTGAAGGTCTAATGGTGGTCTGATTGGGGGTCTGGAGGTCTGACCGGGGGGTCTGATTGGGGGTCTGGAGGTCTAATGGGGGTCTGATTGGGGGTCTGGAGGTCTAATGGGGGTCTGATTGGGGGTCTGGAGGTCTGACTGGGGAGTCTGGAGGTCTAATGGGGGTCTGATTAGGGGTCTGGAGGTCTGACTGGGGGGTCTGACTGGGGAGTCTGGAGGTCTAATGGGGGTATGATTGGGGGTCTGGAGGTCTGACTGGGGGGTCTGGAGGTATGAATGGGGGGTCTGGAGGTCTAATGGGGGTCTGATTTGGGGTCTGGAGGTCTGACTGGGGGTCTGGATGTCTAATGGGGGTCTGATTGAGGGTCTGGAGATCTGACTGGGAGGTCTGGAGGTCTAATGGGGGTCTGATTGGGGGTCTGGAGGTCTGATTAGGTGGTCTGGAAGTCTAATGGGGGTCTGATTGGGGGTCTGGAGGTCTAATGGGGGTCTGGAGATCTAGTGGGAGTATGAAGGTCTAATGGGGGTCTGGTCTGAGGTCTGATATGTGGGTCTAGAGGTCTGATATGGGGGTCTGGAGGTCTAATGGGGGTCTTATATGGGGGTCTTATCTGAGGTCTGATATTGGGTCGGGCTCTTACATGGAGGTCTAATGGGGGTCTGATCTGAGGTTTAAAACTGGGGTCTTATATGGTGTCTGACATAGAGGTCTAAAGGGAGTTTGATCTGAGATGGGGGATCTCATTTAGGGTTTTATATTGGGGTCTGATCTGAAAGGAAAGGGGGATTTTTTTGTACTAGCTCACAGTATAAAGGTCTGTTTTTGTACTGACGCACTATCTTTACGGTACCAGTATTTTCAGGGGGCTGTTTCTACAGGAAAGTAATGGGGAGCACAGTGGACACAGTATTGGGGGTGGCAGGATGGGGTGTTGAAAAGGTGGGAGGATGATGGAAAAGTAGGAAAGTAAGATGTCTGTTTGTTAAACTCTGCAGAGACGAGGCGCAGCTGAAAGAAGTCACCATGGTGGTCTGGTCTAACAGGAGAAGAAGAGGAAAGAGAATATCTACATCAGAGAAGAGAAGTCAATGGATCTAAGAGGTACATATGTGGGGCTGTATGATCTTGCATGTTCTGTAGCGCTGTATGTAATGTTTTACACAGAGGGCATTACTACTATTAAGGGGGCACAATGGGCATTATTACTGTGAAGGGGCAAAATGGACATTATTACTATGAAGGGGGCACAGTGGGCATTATTACTATAAAGGGGGCACAATGGGGATTATAACTATAAAGGGTACACAATGGGGATTATTACTGTGAAGGGGCACAAAGAGGGCATTACAACTCTGAAAGGGGCAAAGAGAGGGCATAACTACTGTGAGGGGGCACAATTTTTTAAAGTATTTGGGGGGGGGGGGGGGGGGTAAAGCCACTGGTAAAGAGGATGGAGAACCATAGTGAGCATCTTTTCTCCAATGGCCCCAGAGCTGCTGCCTAGTCTTCCTTTATGGTATGTATGCCCAGGTCTGAGTCACACAAATTTATATACAGTAAACCAAAGCACAAAATAGTGGTGTCATACTGAAAAAGTGCTACCTGATGTTATTATTTCAGATTAGACTAGATCTACGTGAGTGACTTTTCCATGCTGGCATTATATATTTTAATAGGAAGGTGATCCAACCGTCCTTTGACATCAACGAACGTTTCTGTCATCAGTATCTGCAGCATTTCACATATACTAGCCATGAAGGGCCTAAAATAGTTGGCCATCCTATAGCGTCAACAGCATCTTAAAGGGGTTGTGTCACAACTCCTTTTGCCACCTAAAGTTGCAGAATGCTTATTAATTTATTTTCTAATGTAATGTCATATACATTTGGAAATGTACCTTTTACTTGGTTTTTGCTTCACTTGCTCCCCTATGTGCCATGTCAAGATAGTGCTTTTGTGGGCAGCAAGTTAGGTGGGCGTACATGACTGCTGAGGTTTCCTACAATTCTCATATACCTCCACTTGCCCAGAACACTGCTAGACTACATGTCTCCCCTTGCTTTTTATCACATAGTCCAGGTTCCCTTAAGTCATCTTAAAGGGGCTATCCCATCACTAATGTAAAAAAAAATCTGATATAATATAATAAATGACAACCTCTTTCTAACAAAGCTAGATCCAGCCCTGTACCTCACATGGATCCAGAGATCTCCCCATTCATTGCTCTGCTAGATTTCTATCAAACTGAAAGCACAAGGGGAGTGTCTTTTCTGCTGCAGCTAAGGGGCCTGTCTCAGCTCTCCCTATCACAGCTCAGGAGGCGTGTCTCAGCTCTCCCTATCACAGATCAGGAGGTGTCTCTCAGCTCTTCCTATCACAGCTCAGGAGGCGTGTCTCAGCTCTCCCTATCACAGATCAGGAGGCGTGTCTCAGCTCTTCCTATCACAGCTAAGGGGCCTGTCTCAGCTCTCCCTATCACAGTTCAGGAGGCGTGTCTCAGCTCTCCCTATCACAGCTCAGGAGGCAGTTGAAGGATGAAACTGAGCATGTGCGGCCTTCTCAGTGAGCAGGTCAAAGAAATAAGAATAAAACAAGCAGAGGTGGGGTGGGGCTGTACAGATACATTTTATTGAATAACTCAGTGGCTATGCTAAGTTTTTAACTCCATGCAATTACAAAAGTATTCAGATCCAGGTGCTGGTTTAAAAACTGTTGAATATTTTTCATGGGACAACCCCTTTAAGTGCAAGAGTCCCTGTTAGTCACCCGCTCCGGTGCTGTTATGCCTCTCCTCCTTGTCCTTTCCTCAATGAAGGCAGTTGCTAAGCAAGTGGTAGGTTCTCTTCAGCTTCTACTATTTGCACTTTGGCTATATTGACTTCACTTCTGTTGCTGACCAAGATATACCTCTGATGTTTCTCCTTCACTTGTGGTTCACTTTGGCTTATTCTGCAGTTCGCCTCTCTCAACGCCCCTGCTTATCTTGTTGTCTACCTGTTGCCAACCTATCCTTGATTCTGCCTGTTCTACATCACCACCATCAATCTGACAATTCCCTGGTGTGCATAACCTAGGCATTTACTGCAGGAAAGTCCATACCATCTTGTGGGAGTTAAGGGTGAAGAAGGCATAATACCTTATATTCAACACCCTGGTTTAGCCTGTGTTAGTCAGACTATGGCTTAGAGGATCCATCACTACACCCAGCACGGTAACTATTTCCATGTATCTTCAGTTTCTGGGGCATTACGACTTATTTTTCAACAAGTAAAGAAAAAGCCGATTTTGAGTGAGTAGCCCACAGATAATCAGAAATCTGTCTACCACCACTAAAGAAGAAGTAAGCAGGTTGACATACTAAGAAGTAAAATCAAAGAAAAGCAGAAGACATAATTAGTAAGGGTGCTCTGTTGAAGATATATCTTGGGAATACTTCTTTATTCTCCAGGCATACCTCTGGCAAAAACCTCCAACAGTTTTCATTGTATAGCACAGTGCCATCGGTCGCTCATAGGTTCCAGATGTTAATATATACCATGCAGTATGTGTTTTCTACTGGATGCCTCTGCATGGAATAAAGCATCAGACTGCATTTTTCCTTACAGCAAAAAAGGTGTACCAACATATATGGTGGCCAAAAGGACACTCCGTCGTTGGCCTCTGTAGTGGGAATGAGGCATTATGTATACATTTGACACATGCACTTGAAAATGCACTTGATACATTTTAATCATGAAATCATTTCACTCAGGATATTCTTATAAATGAGATACTTAATACTACCTGCAAGAGTACCAATCTCGGTGAAGATCTCAGGACCCCATCTGCTAACTAAACCAAATGCTGAATTGTATGTTAGGAGTTCCGCCAAAGTCTCCATCTGAGCCTCATTACATTTCAGTTTTAGGGTGCCGATGAACACGGCTGCCTGGCTGCAAACAAGAAGCAAAATACTGCTTTAGACAGCAAGTAAATTTGTTAACTCACCCAGCCATGCTGAAAGTGCTTCCAAAACAGTGAGTTGCAGGACTGGAATGTTAAAGAAGTTTTTTTGAAAATCCTTTTACCTTTGGAATTAAATTTAAACATGGACATTGGTAGCGCCTCCTACTTTTGGACATTTGTAGCGCCAACTGTGTTTCTTAATGTCTGTGAATTATGTCAAGTTACTTTTTGAAGTGAGCTTTGCTTTGAATTTGATTTGGTGAAAAGTACTATCAAAAGTCCAACTGATATTTGTTAAATTTGGCTCAAAACTGGCTAAAAATGCCACTCCACCTTTCCTACACCACCCACCCTACTGGAGTGATTTTGCAGTCGGAATGATAAATCCAGTATGAAACTAAATAATTAACATACTAAACAATCCCTACTTTTTACAACACTTTTCAAAAATGGTGAGAGTCGTGTAAAACAGTAAAAAGTAACAAATTCTAGTGTAAAATAGCACTTGTACCAAAATTTTTAACTTCTGTAGACGTTCAAAGATCTGTACCTGTGCACAGCCTTTTCAGGTGAGCACCTGAGCTATTGCTATCAGCTTCTTTTGGGGGGGGGGGGGGGGGGCATACTGTCCTACGTAGGGATTTACTTCTTTTTCCAGCATTTTTCTACAGCCTTAACAAAATTCCAGTCTAATTGCACATCCATAAGTTATCACAGAAACTATCCAACCTGAACTCTTGTGGATTTATTTTCTTTAACTCCTCTACTCCAAGGCCGCAGATTAGATGTCCAAGAGCTGTCAGCTCCATAAGATCCAGGTCTGATGAGCTTTTCTTGTTCTGACGAAGAACACTAAATGCCAATGTTTTCATCTGCAGAAAACAGACGATGATCATCAAGAACACAAAAATAATTTTGTGCTAACATATTGTATAGATTGTCACCATGATAGCTATACAGAGAATTTTTACTGTGTAAGAAATCAAGGAGTATGTGATTCTCAGTGCGGATATGCGAAGTATGTGATTCTCAGTGCGGGATTATCTCTACAGCAAGCAGTTGAGGAGCCAACCCGGAAGGAGGCCATTTTAGATTTAGTATTCACAAATGGGAATTTTGTATCTGATATTACTGTAGGGGAAAGCTTGGGATCTAGTGATCACCAGTCAGTGTGGTTTACTATAAGTACAGTGACTGAGTCACACCACACAAAAACAAAAGTTTTAGATTTTAGAAAAACTGACTTTTCTAAAATTAGATTAGTGGTATACGAGTCCCTATCAGATTGGAACAGTTTCAATGGAGTCCAGGAGAAATGGGACTACTTAAAAGTGAAACTATTGAAGGCAACAGATAATTGCATTAGGCTGGTTAGTAAAAGCAAAAAAAGGAAGAGACCACTGTGGTACTCAGCAGAAGTGGCCAAAATCATTAAAAACAAAAAGATAGCATTTAGTAATTATAAAAAATAAAAAAAACGAGGATGACAGTCAAATTTATAAGATTAGGCAGAGAGAGGCCAAACAAGTTATAAGAGCTTCTAAAGCACAGGCAGAAGAGAAATTAGCTCAGTCAGTGAAAAAAGGCGATAAGACATTCTTCAGATACATAAATGAAAAAAGGAAACTAAAACAAGGAATTACCAAATTAAAAACAAAAGAAGGAAGGTATATGGAAGAAGATAAAGAACTAGCTGACTGCCTCAATGAATACTTCTGTTCAGTTTTACCAAGGAAAATGAAGGAAAAGGACTTCAGTTAGGAAGGAAGACTAATGAATCTTTTGATGCATGTGTCTTTACAGAGGAAAAGGTTCTAATTCAGCTGTCTAAAATTAATACAAATAAGTCACAGGGGCCTGATGGGATACACCCAAAGCTATTAAAAGAGCTTAGCAGTGAACTAGCAAAACCGTTAACAGATTTATTTAACCAATCACTGGTAACAGGAGTCGTCCCAAAAGATTGGAAATTAGCCAATGTTCTGCCCATTCACAAGAAAAGTAGTAGGGAGGAATCGGGCAACTATAGGCCAGTAAGCCTGACATCAATAGTGGGGAAATTAATGGAAGCCATACTTAAGGAGAGGATTGAGGAACATCTAAAATCCCATGGATTGAAAGATGAAAAACAGCATGGGTTTACTTCAGTGAGATCATGTCAAACTAATCTTATTATTTTTTTTTGATTGGGTGACTAAAATAATAGATGGCGGAGGTGCAGTAGACATCGCTTATCTAGACTTTAGTAAGGCTTTTGATACCGTCCCACATAGAAGGCTTATCAATAAATTGCAGTCTTTGGGCTTAGACTCCCATATTGTTGAATGGATTAGGCAGTGGCTGAGGGACGGGCAATAGAGGGTTGTAGTCAATGGAGTATATTCAGACCATGGTCTTGTTACCAGTGGGGTACCTCAGGGACCTGTTCTGGGACCCATATTGTTTAATACCTTTATCAGCGAAATTGCAGGAGGCCTCGATGATAAGGTGTGTCTTTTTGCTGATGACACAAAGATTTGTAACAGCGTTGATGTTCCGGGAGGGAAACACCAAATGGAAAAGGATTTAGGAAAAAACTAGAGGAATGGTCAAAAATCTGGCAACTAAAATTTAATGTTGATAAGTGCAAGATAATGCACCTGGGGCGTAAAAACGCAAGAGCAGAATATAAAATCAGTGATACAGTCCTAACTTCAGTATCTGAGGAAAGAGATTTAGGGGTCATTATTTCAGAAGACTTAAAGGTAGCCAGATGATGTCATAGAGCAGCAGGAAATGCTAGCAGAATGCTTGCGTGTATAGGGAGAGGCATTACCAGTAGAAAGAGGGAGGTGCTCATGCCGCTCTACAGAGCACTAGTGAGACCTCATTTGGAGTATTGTGCGCAGTACTGGAGACCATATCTCCAGAAGGATATTGATACTTTGGATAGAGTTCAGAGAAGAGCTACTAAACTAGTACATGGATTGCAGGATAAAACTTACCAGGAAAGATTAAAGGACCTTAACATGTATAGCTTGGAAGAAAGACGAGAGAGAGGGGATATGATAGAAACTTCTAAATACATAAAGGGAATCAACAAGGTAAAAGAGGAGAGAATATTTAAAAGAAGAAAAACTGCTACAAGAGGACATAGTTTTAAATTAGAGGGGCAAAGGTTTAAAAGTAATATCAGGAAGTATTACTTTACTGAGAGAGTAGTGGATGCATGGAATAGCCTTCCTGCAGAAGTGGTAGCTGCAAATACAGTGAAGGAGTTTAAGCATGCATGGGATAGGCATAAGGCAATCCTTCATATAAGATAGGGACAAGGGCTATTCATAGTATTCAGTATATTGGGCAGACTAGATGGGCCAAATGGTTCTTATCTGCCGACATTCTATGTTTCTATATCACATAATAATATATTATAAAATTGGAAAAACAAAACAAAGTCTAAAACTATAATTTTCTACTATAAACCAGCTTTAACATCAGACCTGTTTCCAAGTCCACTTTTCCATCCTGCCCATAAAAGAGACAACTCCCCAGTCTGATATATTGATCTCATTCAGGTCTTTCTCAGTCATGTAAGAGACAAGGTGACCAAGCTGAAGAATCTGAGCCGAACTCATAGCCTTAACTGGACCCAACACCTATGACACATTAAATAACAGTGAGCGACTTGAAAACTGAACACAGAAGTATTAGAATGATCAAGGAACTTGACAGTGCCATGTGTCTACACCCTATGCAGGCTCTTTAACAGCATCCTCATTTTTTTTAAATATATTTCCATATTTATGTTTGAAGATGTTTACAAAAACTCAACTTATAGTGTTGACAGAAGTCTCCCTCTTCATAGAAATGGTAGAGTTTTATGACGTCAGGCATAGTTTATCCAACTACAACCAGAAGATTGTGGTATCAAGTTTGATTTCATCAATCCAGTCCTATTGTTCTAGCCAAGATTTGCATTGACAAAGGTGGCTGGAACTTTTTTTTATCACATTCTCACCACAGAAATAACATTGCCCTTTGGCTGACAAGGACAAGCATGCTTATGGTGTAGTTTGGAGGACATGGCTTACAGTTTGTCAAACAGTTATTTAATGTGTAAGGCAAAATGTTCATACTGTACATTATAATCGTTTACAATTATTGCCACCTAAAGAGACTTTGTATGTTTTTGTTTATAGCCCCCTTCCTATTATACTCACACTTATAGAAACCTACACACCATTAACTGCCAGCAACTTATTGACACCCTACAGTTAGCTCTTACCCCAATCTCTTCCCTCTCCTGTCCAGACTTGGCTGCCAATCATTACAACCATACCCTCAAAACCAACCTAGGTGAAGTTGCTTCAGTATCAATCCGACCCTCCCAACACAGAACAAGGCAACCTTGGCACACATCTGAAACACGTTTTCTACAGCACTGCTCCAGATGTGCAGAACGCTTATGGAGAAAATCGCAAATATCAGCAGACTTCTGTCAGAACTTTTGAATATAAAATAATTCATCATATATATATATATACAGTACAGACCAAAAGTTTGGACACACCTTCTTATTCAAAGACTTTTCTTAATTTTCATGACTATGAAGGCATGTTCAGGTCCGGTGACTGTGGAGGCCAGGTCATCTGGCGCAGCACCCCATCACTCTCCTTCATGGTCAAATAGCCCTTACTTTCAAAGTTTTCCCAATTTTTCGGCTGACTGACTGACCTTTATTTCTTAAAGTAATGATGGCCACTCGTTTTTCTTTACTTAGCTGCTTTTTTCTTGCCATAATACAAATTCTAACAGTCTATTCAATAGGACTATCAGCTGTGTATCCACCTGACTTCTCCTCAACGCAACTGATGGTCCCAACCCCATTTATAAGGCAAGAAATCCCACTTATTAAACCTGACAGGGCACACCTGTGAAGTGAAAACCATTTCAGGGGACTACATCTTGAAGCTCATCAAGAGAATGCCAAGAGTGTGCAAAGCAGTAATCAAAGCAAAAGGTGGCTACTTTGAAGAACCTAGAATATGACATATTTTCAGTTGTTTCACACTTGTTTGTTATGTATATAATTCCACGTGTTAATTCATAGTTTTGATGCCTTGAGTGTGAGTGAATCTACAATTTTCATAGTCATGAAAATAAAGAAAACTCTTTGAATGAGAAGGTGTGTCCAAACTTTTGGTCTGTACTGTATATATATATATATATATATATATATATATATAGACTTTGATATCCTGATATAGGTGCTGTATAACAACCATTTGTCTTATTTTGAAAGGGCAGGATGAGTTCAGGATTTTTGAACTCAGGATTACTAACTTTAGATTAACAATCTGTACCAAAGTGTTTACCCAAGTCTGTTTTTGTGAGAAGGAGGTTTCACAAGGTCTAATGAAAAGTATTTATTTAAATAAGACACTGAAGTGAATAATCTTCAGTGAATAGAAAGAGAGTGATTCACATCATTAAATGTTATATCCTACATGTTATTATGTTAAGATATAGGAAGTAAAGTATAATGATATAAGTGCCTTATATATTTGTATATTCATGGTATCTATTATATAAATAGCTGGATTTATCAAATAGTTTGAAAATGTTTGTTACTTTGTCACTATGGAGACTTAATTATTTTAGTCTTAGGTGTTACTTCAGGAGAATTGTAGAGAAAGATCAAGAACAAATAGAGTACCTTTAATTTAAAGGGGTTCTGCACTTTCATTTAACTGATGATCTATCCTCTGGATAGATCATCAGCTTCTGATCGGCCGGAGTCCAACACCCGGGACCCCCACCGATCAGCTGTTTGAGAAGGCAGTGGCGTTCCAGCAGCGCCGCGGCCTTCTCACTGTTTACTGCCGGGCCGCCGGCCCACTGACGTCATGACTAGTATCAACTAGCGTGGGCGGGGCTAAGCTCCATTCAAGTGAACAGAGCTTAGCCCTGCCCACGCTAGTTGATACTAGTCGTGACGTCAGTGGGCCGGCGGTAAACAGTGAGAAGGCCGCGGCGCTGCTGGAACGCCGCTGCCTTCTCAAACAGCTGATCGGCGGGGGTCCCGGGTGTCGGACCCTGGCCGATCAGAAGCTGATGATCTATCCAGAGGATAGATCATCAGTTAAATGAAAGTGCAGAACCCCTTTAAGACAATAGACCAAAGTATCACCAGAAAGTGGTCTATCCCAATGAATAGAAAAGGGACTTTATAGTGTTTGTCTTAAATAGATAGGTTTAATCCTAGATTTAGAAATAGAATGGATGTCTGGGGGAATTGTATACAAAGGCGTTTGTATGAATAGCGTAGGACTTTGGATTGTGTGACTAGACTGGAAGTTAACAAGGTGTATATATGATTGCTTGGTGAGAATCAACATTCTATTGTTTCCCTGTTAGACATTCCAAATCCTGTTTTTAAAATCAGTTAATAAGTAAAATCCGAATTAATTCCCAAAATGGCCTTAGTGCCACCTAGTGTTAGGATAAAAATTAAGGAATGTATTGCAAAATCACTAGGGGAGGTCCTATTAGTTATTCGTGATGTCACTAGTTGTTGATTAAACTAGACCAGTCCCATTTTAGATGGGATAAAAAGATGGTATGGGCTGACAGAGGGATGATCTTCTTGAATCAGCTTGGGATGGTCATCTGGAAGAAAACATCTTGAAACATCTTGAGACCTAAAGACATCTTGATCCATCGAATCCAGCCACTTGACCACCTTTTCAGCCATTGGAGGCAGCCATCTTAGAACCACTGAAACTGATTTCTGCTAGCTGACATTTTGGCATAGTATAACCTTACATATATTTTATAGGATAATTAATTAATATAATATATATCTATATATATTCAATTAACCATACTTTGTGTATAGTATCTATTTTGGAATAAGATTGGGGTGTACCTGCAGCATCATCCTAAAACTTGATCCAATTCAGGGAGATTTATATGTACTGTTGGAAACACGGTATCATCTCCAAAGAACTGAATTCAGTTCTAGGCCGTTATGGTTAATTATGTATATATATTTATATCAATAAAAGAGGAAATCTGAAATAGACCAGATTTGGATTTAATTAGACATTTGTCGGCGGAGAGAAATCAGGTATCAAATTGATTTAAAATATAATTTAAGGGTATTGTCATAAGGCATAGTAGTGAATATATATATACTCTAGATTATTTTGACTTTCTTAATATTTTGCATATCATTTATTGAATTTCAATTGTCACCAATTTTCTTGTATATTAGTTTGCACCGTATTATTGTTATTTAATAAATATATATTTTGATTTACCCCCGCCTCCTTTTTGTCGTCTAACTTAGCGCTGATCACGAGCTCCTTTTAGCTTGGTATTTATGATAATAGATTAGAATCTCCTTCATTACAGATTTATAAATAATATAGATTGTTAATTGGAGACAGAATAAATATTCCGACACTTCCTCCATTATAAATGACATACAATTCAGCCCTCATCACTGCCAAACAAATGTACCTCACCTCTCTCATCTCCTCACTCTCAAATAACCCAAAACGACTCTTTGACACTTTTAATTCCCTTCTAAGCCCTAAAGTTCCAGAACCTGACACTGACCTCTGCGCTGATGACATGGCCACTTACTTCAGAGACAAGATTGGCAGTATCCGGCAGGAAATAATCTCCCAGTCCCCAAATAATTTCAATCCTCCTTCCTCCCATTCCTCCACATGCTCTCTCTCCTCTTTTGACCCTATAAGAGATGAAAAAGTCTCCAGGCTTCTCTCTTCTTCTCAACCCATGATCTGTATCAGTGATCCTATTCCATCACACCTCCTCAACCCGGCTGTCATTACTCACCTAACTACAATTTTTAACCTCTCTCTCTTCTGGTATCTTTCCTTCTTTTTAAAACACTTTGTTATAACCCCACTACTAAAAAACCTATCTTTTGACCCGACCTGTGCTGCTAACTACCGGCCTGTTTCTAACCTCCCCTTCATCTATAAACTCCTTGAACGTCTACTCTCGCTTAATAAGCTATCTCTCTGCAAACTCTCTTCCTGACCCCTTACAATCTGCCTTTCGCCCTCTTCACTCTACAGAAACTGCCCTTACTAAAGTGTCTAACGATCTTCTGACAGCAAAAAGAAATGGTGATTATTCTCTACTGATTCTTCTAGATCTCTCTGCAGCGTTTGATACAGTAGACCACAAACACCTCCTCACCATGCTCCACTCAATTGGCCTTAAGGACATTGCTCTCTCTTGGTTCTCTTCCTATCTCTCTGGTCGCTCCTTTAGTGTATCATTCGCTGGCTCTTCTTCTTCTCCTCTTCCTCTTGATGTTGGCATTCCTCAGGGCTCAGTACTAGGTTTTCTACTCTTCTCTTCTACACAGCCCCCATTGGATAAACTATCAGTAGATTTGGCTTTCGGTAGCATCTCTATGCTGACGACACCCAGCTATACACTTTATCCCCTGACATCACCCCCGCTTTACTTCAAAACATTAGTAATTGTCTGGCAGCTGTCTCTAACATCATGGCCTCTCTGTATCTAAAACTGAACCTCTCAAAAACGGAACTTCTTTTCTTTTCCCCATCCACATACCCACCTAAACTTGATATTTCAATTTTGGTCTGCAGCAGTTTCATAACTCCTGTGCAACATGCCCGCGGTCTTGGGGCCATGTTTGACTCAGATCTTTCCTTTGTTCCCCATATACAATCACTTACACACCCTTGTCAGCTGTACTTCAAGAATATTGCCAGAATCCTCCCTTTTCTTACGATGGAAACAGCAAAAACTCTTGTTGCCTTGATTCACTCTTGTCTTGACTACTGCAATGCATTACTAATCGGTTTCCCTCTCACTAAACTCTCCCCCCTCCAGTCTGTCCTAAATGCTGCAGCCAGGCTCATCTATCTATCCACAACCGCTACACTGATGCAACTAGCCTGTGCCAGTCACTTCACTGGTTGCCCCATCCACCACACATATACAGTTCAAACTTTTCACCTTCACCCACAAAGCTCTCCACAGTGTTGGACCTCCATACATCTCCTCCCTCATTTCCATCTACCACCCTACTCGTGCTCTCCATTCTGTTAGTGACCTAAGATTAACATCCTCCATAATTCATACCTCTCACTCCCATCATCAAGACTTTTCTCGAGCTTCACCTACTCTCTGGAATACTCTGCCCCCGAATATTAGGTCAATTCACAACTTCTCCACCTTCAAACGTGCCTTAAAAACACATCTTTTCATGCAGGCTTATCAAGCTACCTAAAACGACTATTCCCCGAGTAAACCTCTCCCCCACCAACTCCTCTGGCCTGAACTCGATCCTCTAACAGTCCCAAACCCGAAGCAGATCGGCCGGCACCACTCCTTTCAGTTCAATAATGGCTTGAATCCTACTTATCACAATCAACTACATTATGTGTCACCCCCAATTCTTCATTGATTGTAAGCTCTTGCGAGCAGCGCCCTGACTCCTAGTGTTTCAGTTGTATATTAGCCAGTTACTTTTGTTTTGTACATGAACCCTATAAATTAGTAAAGCACTGCGGAATATGGTGGAGCTATATAACTTTTATTATTATTATTATTATTATTATTACACTATCAAAGTTCCCCAGACACAGCATTGGACTGGCCCACCAGAGTAACCAAAGGGTCCTTCAGTGGACCCAGGCTCTGATACCATAAGACCCCAAAGGTCCAGGAGAAAAAATAAAGCATTTTGGGCTGCTTTTCAAGCCAATCATTTGCGACTAAGAACTATTTATTGGATTAAAAAACTAGACTAGACGATTAGTGATATAGGGGTTGGATCAACCAGAAAAGTCATGAAACCACAAAAACTCTATGTTATACACACATGGGCAAAATTGTTGACACCCTTCCGTTAAAGAAAGAAGAATCCACAATGGTCACTGAAAAAACTTGAAAATGACAAAAGTAATAATAAAAATTTACTGAAAATCAACTAATGAAAATCAGACATTGCTTTTGAATTGTGATTCAACAGAATAATTTATAAAACAAACTAATGAAACTGGCCTGGACAAAAATAAAGGTACCCTTAACTAATATTTTGTTTCACAGCTTTGTGAGGCAATCACTGCAATCAAGCAATTTCTTTAACTCTCAATGAGACTTCTGCACCTGTCAATATGCATTTTGGCAAATTTCAGTTTCACTTTTTTATGATTTGCTTTCAACAGTGGTTTCCTTCATCTTTCATTAAGTCCACGTTGGCTAAGACAGCAATGGATAGTGCGAACTGTCACTGATGTACCTTGACATTGGAGTTCACCCCTAATCTCTTTGGAAGTTGTTCTGGACTCTTTGGTTACCATTCATATCATCTGTCTCTTCAATTTTTTATCACTTTTCCTCTTGCGACTACGTCCAGGGAGGTTGGCTACAGTCCCATAGGCCTAAAATTCTGAATAACATGTGAAACTGTAGTAACAGGAACATCAGCTGTTTGGAGATGGCCTTTTTCCTTTCACGTGTTTGTCTATAATTTTCTTTCTAATTTCCGGAGACAACTCTCTCCTTAGCTTTCTTTGGTCCATGTCCAGTGTGCTACACACCATGATACACACCGTGTTTGAAGACACCTGTCATGCTAATTAGTTTAACATGTCCCTATGATCAAACTATGTTCAATATTTTCTAGGGGTACTATAATTTTTGCCCAGGTGAGTTAGTTTTTTAAAATTATTCTATTGAACCACAATTCAAAAGCAATGTCTGATTTTTATTAGCTGATTTTCGGTAAATTTTTATTATTACTTTTGTCAGTTTCGAGTTATTTCAGTGGCCATTGTGGGTTTTTCTTTCTTTAATGGAAGGGTATCAACAATTTTGTCTACGTGTGTAAGTTCTAGTGGTTTCATAAGTACAAGAACCACAGTGTGGTAAAACAATTAAGTCTTCATTCACAGATTGGATCAAAGCTGTGCACACCTAGAATCTGCATGGCAACACAGTCCCTACAATTTCATGTTATGCAATTATAGGTACTCTATGTGTCTACATGTCAAAAACTATAAAAAAAAAGATAAAGACTCAACTAATCAAAATAATGATTTTCCGCTTAAAACACCTCTTATAATAAGACATGGGTCAGCATAGATTAGAGAAAAATATAAATGTAAATATGTAAAATTCACGTGAAGGATGCATATCGAAACTTACGAACAAGCGTTTTCATATTAATCATTTATATGCATTTTGTATTGTTATATTTTTCTGTGATCTACAGTATGCTGTGATCTTTGTGGTGCTGCAGACAGTCCATTATTATTTTTAATGGTCCTTGGCAAGATATCTGGTATTTTAATTGTTTTAATCATAGGCTTGTTTATCTTTATTTTGGTGTTCATATATTTATTTTTTGATGTGTTTTTTTTTTTTGTGCAGTTCAATTTTAGAATATGGCCTTTTCAGATTAAGGCAAAACTAATCGAGGACATGTTACCTGTTTTGCTTTTGCTAGAGCAGCTTTTGCTTGATCAACTGAAAAACTCAAATCTTGAGTGATAAGGCCCAAACAGCCTTCAAATTCTGACAAAGACATGCCAGTAATCTGAGAGGGGCTCCAGGCCGATGGGAACGTTACCCTTATGTCAACACATTTGGGAATAGGCTCTATGGAGACAGATACAAGCGTAAATATAAATATAAATAGACAGTTATCCGTATAACGCTTAGTAAAATCAAATTAGTATTTTTAAACCTCATCCTGTTCTTGTACTCACATGAATAAGAATGCTAAAAATAATAGATAGGATAATTTTAGTTTTACTTCCTTGTTTCTTGAATGATAGCACTTGTTGGTTGACATTTTTTTAACCTCTACGGCTAAGTTCACACTACTATTGTGGCCTCCATTTATTACAGAAGCCACAATGCTCTGCCAGATCCTTCGAACAACTGATAGCATTGGCGTTCGACAGACCTCTCAGGTTCCATTGTGGTTTTGTCATTTTTGACAGGAAGAATAGCTCTGCATACAGCACTGTTTGTCAAGTCAAATTTGCTCAAACTGCTGATGCAGGCACCAATGATGGTGGTATGAACAGGGCCTAATATAATAGTTCTCAGCTATCAAGTAAAATTGCTTTTTGACGTCTGGCAGTAAGAACATTATTATTTCTACATAACAGCCTAAAAATCTGGTTGTAAGTTCTAACTCTACATTCAGACATCGGATTATGAGACTGGTAAGTGTGTACTCATTTACTGCTATTGGTGATAAGGACTCTACTGGCACTTATTGAATTTATCCAAAAGTATCTCACCTCGAATGCCTCTAAAACCACTTTTAGTCAGAGAAGAGGCCAAGAATATTTTGTTCCTCCTTGTTTGCCCCTGAACATAAGAGTTTTTTGTGGTACAGATCTTTCCAATCTCACTGTCTTCCCATTCTCTCTGACTCTCCAGCAGCCATTCCAAAGTATCTTTTCCCAACACATCCTATTAAACCATTAAGAAACATTAATATTGTAAACAAAAATCTGAAAGGGTTATAATGTATAAATGGCCTGAGCATACACAAAACCATATCAGGGTTACTGGATTATTGAATACAGTGCCTTGAAAAAGTATTCATACCCCTTGAACTTTTCCACATTTTTCCATGTAACACCCACAAACTTAAATGTATTTTATTGGGATTTTATGTGACAGACCAACACAAAGTGACTTGTATGTGTGAAGTAAAAAGAAAATTATACATGGTTTTCAAAATCTTTAGTAAATAAAAATCTGAAAAGTGTGGCGTGCATTTGTATTCAGCCCCTTGTACTCTGATACCCCTAAATAAAATCCAGTGTGACCAATTAGTAAATAGAGTCCACCTGTGTGTAATTTATTCTCAGTATAACTACAGCTTTTCTGTGAAGGCCTCAGAGGTTTGTTAGAGAACATTAGTGATCAAACAGCATAATGAAAACCAAGAAACACATTAGACAGGTCAGGGATAACGTTTTGGGGAAGTGTAAAGCAGGCTTAGGTTATAAAAAAAAAATATCCCAAGCTCTGAACATCTCGCAGAGCACTGTTCAATCCAGCATAAGAAAATGGAAGGAGTATGTCACAACTGCAAACCTACAAAGACATGGCCATCCACCTAAACTGACAACCCAGGCAAGGAGAGCACTAATTATAGAAGCATTCAAAAGGGCCATGGTCACTCTGGAGAAGCTGCACAGATCCACAGTTCAGGTGGGAGTATCTGTCCACAGGACAACTATTAGTCGTGTACTGCACAAATCTGGCCTTGAAGGATGGCAAGAAGAAAGACATTTTTGAAAGCAAGCCATAAGTCCCATTTGCAGTTTGCCACAACCCATGTTGGGGACAGAGCAACTTTTTGGCCTAAATGCAAAATACTATGTGTGGCGGAAAACGTTCACTGCACATCACCATGAATACACCATCCCCACAGTGAAACATGATAGTCGCAGCATCATGCTTTGGGGATGCTTTTCTTCAGCAGGGACAGGGAAGCTGGTAAGAGTTGATGGGAAAATGGTTGAAGCTAAATACAGGGCAATCCTGGATGAAAACTTGTTAGAGGCTGCAAAAGACTTGAGACTGGGGCGGAGGTTCACCTTTCAGCAGGACAACTACTCTAAACATACAGTCAGAGCTACAATGGAATGGTTTAGATCAAAGCATATCCATGTTTTAGAATGGACCAGTCAAGGTCCAGACCTAAATCCCATTGAGAATCTGTGGCAGGACTTTAAAATTGCTGTTCACAGACACTTTCCATCCAATCTGACTGAGCTTGAGCTATTTTGTAAAGGAGAATGGCCAAAAATTTCAGCCTCTAGATGTGCAAAGCTGGTAGCGACCTACCCCAAAAGACTTGCAGCTGTAATTGCAATGAAAGATGGTCCTACAAAGTATTGACTCGGGGGGGGGGGGGGGGGGGGGGGGGGGGGATAAATACAAATGCACGCCACACTTTCCAGATTTTTATTTATTAAACATTTTGAAAACCATCATTTTCTTTTTACTTCACACATACTTGCTACTTTGTGTTGGTCTATCACATAAATTCCCAATAAAATACAGTACATTTAAGTTTGTGGGTGTAATTTAAAAAAAATGTTGGAAAAGTTCAAGGAGTATTCCAATTTTTTTAAGGCACTGTATATGTTAATAAAATCTAAAGAACTTACTTTACCATATAGTGTCTACAGCTTATGTGCAGACCCACATGGCTCCATGGTAACAGACTACAAATAAACCCTATATAGTCTAATCCAGCTATCATTCTGTCTTCCATCTGTGCCCTACTTTTTGACTGTCAAATGTATGTTAGCAAGAAGAAGAGGGCATCACGTCATCACACAGAATCAGAATCAAGCAACAAGCATTTTTCAGTTTTATGCCCAATAAAACTTTATTTGAATAGACATGAAAAGATTTCCAAATGCATAGTTATTAAAGATACAGTAGTAGCACAAACATACAGACATTGCCATTTGAAAATATCAGGCTATTACCTTGGGCACAAAATGAATGCTTTCTGGTGTTAAATAGAAGATCAGTCTTCCCAGCTGTTGTATATGTGTTTGTGTCCAATGAGTTGGGTGCCTGAAGGACAGTAATAGGCATAGCATTAAATGGTGTATATATCTATCATGTACAACTATCACAAATTATTAATCACACAACACTGAAAACCAAAGGCAATAGTGTAATTATTAATACTGAAAGAAGGGCTGCACTGCCATATATTGTTTTCAATGGGTTGATGCCGCCTGGAAATACAGGTACATAACTATTAAAATGTCATAATATTGTTTGATGCACATGACTGAAGCCGCCCGTGTGCCTTCCGAAATCTGCGGAACGGAATGGGCGGCCCATTGGAGAAATGCCTATTCTTGTCCGCAAAACGGGCAAGAATAGGACATGCTACATTTTTTTTGCGGGGCCACGGAACGGAGCAACGGATGCGGACAGCACAAGGAGGGCTGTCCGCATCTTTTACGGCCCCATTGAAGTGAATGGGTCCGCACCCGAGCCGCAAAAAATGCGGCTCGGATGCGGACCACAACAACGGTCGTGTGCATGAGGCCTAAGGCTGAGTTTACACAGAAACTGACCAAACGTGTTATAGCAATAATTATTGTTTTAATTGGCAAATTAAATATGATTACAGAATAGAAAACATTATAATGGGAAATACCAGGGATTTTTTTTGCTATATATGGCACATTTTTCCAGCATGATGACCTAGTAGAATATTACAGTACAGTGTAAATTTCTGGTTATAGCAATGATCCCAGTCATGACATATCATGATGCCTGTCTAATTTATGTCCAGCATGTTTTTGTGTAAATCTAGCCCAGGTCTCTTTGGCAAATATACAGTAAGTGGTGACAAGTTAGTACTAATAAGTCATATCACAAGGATTGTGCACCATTCTGCAATTTTTTCACTAGCAAACTGTGAGGATTAGCAGAGGTATAGCTCTGCCTTTATTTATCTGGGTCAAGGCAAAGTGTCCTCCTAAGCCAGCTATGTCCCTAGGAACTGTGAAAAGTTGTAAATACCCCAGCAGATCGTCTTCAATTAATATCTGTCCAAGGAGTCCAATGAATTCTTCAGACAGACAGTATGACTTCAGCTCTTCCAAGTGGAACAGTAAATGTTTCCTATTGATTCGGGAAATGTCCTCTACTCCAATAAACCCAACTAAAGGTCCCAAGAGATCCAGGTCTTGTGAAGTTATCTCTCCATATATTGGGATATGCTAGAAACAAAGAAATTTTCTGTCATTTTAACCCAAACTACAACATTGTCCAATTATTTTTCTTGGTTTACCTATAAAGCTGCTTTATGGTATCATGAAACATTTTCAGATTCATAAACCATACGGGAAATATCTTACATTATGTTGCTTCGATAAAGGGGTTCTCCAAGCCTGTACCTAAAAGGGATACTTCAGCTAACCTGTGGAGAGAAGAAACTTTGAGCAGTACTTACCCTTCCGTCACTCAATTCTGCAATCCCGACTGGGATCACATGATTTCCTGACTGGCTGCAGGCTCTTCCTCTGACTTCCTAACCAGATGTGCTCTTCCATGGTTGAGCTGTATATATATTATGTAGCTGAACAGGAATAAAGAGGAGAACATCCAGTTGCGACATTAGAGGAAGAGCCTCTAGCCAGTCAGGCTATCATATGATCCCTGACTGCAGAATCAGCTGAAAGATGGAAGAATAAGTACTGCTTAAAGTGTATCCCCTCCATAGGTTAGCTGAAAGAGACATTTTAGGTATTGGCCCGGAGAACCCCAATAAATATAAAGCAAATATTTAGACTACAATTTTTTGTTACCATGAAAAATGTCTCCATTTCTTTTCCTTAAATGTACAGCTGTCACTGACTTTGTTACCTTTTGTTGTACTCAGGATAGGCCATCAATATCAGATTCAATCAAGAGATAAACAGCTCACCACTCTTTAGAAAACGCTTGCATGGGAAGGGGCCATCCGCAGCTCAAAAATCTGATAAATCCAAGCAGGCGTACTTGTTTCGAGGTATGCTTTATTCCACAATATAATAGATATAACAGGACGCGTTTCGGCCCATCCAGCCTTCTTCAACTGCACATTAGTAACTGGCAACATATAGCATTTTATAGGTCTAGTCACATGACATCATCAATCAATTCAAACAGGAAATTACATAATTGTAACAACAAAAGATAAACAATGTGATACCCTTGTGTAATTAGTTTCCAAGTACTGCAACAGTAATGGATCTTCCACTCACGATCGTGTTGTCGTAGTCTGCAAGAGAATATATATAATCAAAATTCAAAAACACATCACTTCGTAATCCCTATTAAGACCCTTAGGGTGTAAGGTATCGAGGGTGTGTATCCAGAACGCCTCCCTTTTGAGTAATAACTTCTTCAGATCCCCTCCTCTTTTTGGTAGGTGTATTCTCTTGCAGACTACAACACGATCGTGAGTGGAAGATCCATTACTGTTGTAGTACTTGGACACTAATTACGCAAGGGTATCACATTGTTTATCTTTTGTTGTTACAATTATGTAATTTCCTGTTTGAATTGATTGATGGTGTCATGTGACTAGACCTATAAAATGCTATATGTTGCCAGTTACTAATGTGCAGTTGAAGAAGGCCTGATGGGCCGAAACGCGTCCTGTTATATCTATTATATTGTGGAATAAAGCATACCTCAAAACAAGTACGCCTGCTGGGATTTATCTGATCAATATCAGATTGACAGGGTTCAACATACTGCACCTCCTCTGATCAGGTCTGAATGGGAGTTGTGCTGCAGTAACCAGTTCCATCTCCTACAAAATGAGCTGTGTAGTACCGGGGCTAGAGACACTTCTGAACAGCTGATTGGTGACTGTGCAGGGTATCAGAACCCAGACGATTTGATATTTATGGCCTATCCTGAAGATAGGCCATAAATATAAAAATACTGGAAAACCTCTTTAATTTTCAGATCTTCATCACAACCAAAAGAATAATTGCAATGTTTTTTTTAGTTCTTCACATACTAATAGACCTATAAATTGCAGGTGGTAATGCTCTCTTACCAAGATATGAAGAGCTCTCAAAGCTAGTATAGACTTCTTATGAGATGGTAACTCCATGAAACTTTTTGGGTACTTATAAGCATGTTCCAGGAACAGTTTTACTGATTCATTAGAAAGTATATCAATCAGTTTTACTCTGGAAAAATATGAGAAAAAAGATTTTATAAAAGTGTGCTAGCACTGTTATAGGTCCACAGTACCATAAACTCAAGAAACAACACTTACTATATTACAAAGTGCTACTCAGCATTTACTCATGTAATTAATAAGGAATGTGTCACCAACCACTTTTTTCTGCGAATTAAAACCATATAGTGGCATGTATCTTTTTTCTAATGAATTTTTATTTCCTGCTTGTAGATTTTGTATCCTATTTTCTATGTAAAATTATGGAGGAGGCCATCATAACTGATCTGTTTTTAATAGCATTTAGCGATACTGTATGTTTATAGGCACAACAGACTGGAGGGGACTGAATGACCTCTATGAAAGAGTTTGGTAGACATGCTTTGTGACCTGTGCAGAGGTCACTGTACAGGGAGGGAGTAGACAACTATTATGAATGATGGCTCCTGTGTTATGTATATATATATATATATATATATATATATATATATGTTATATTTCATTGTAATCCTGCCTGTGATGATAATGAGATGACTGCTGAAAAGTGATCTTTACAGAACAGGAAGTCTCGACATATTATTAGGCTTAGTGGCCAGAGCAAAAACAGGACTTTAGGTCCAGTTTTTTTTGGTCAAACATACATAGTGACATAAAAGATTAAAAACTTAAATTTTAAAAAAAAGTTTAATATAAAAACTTGATTAAAATAATAGGTCAGTTTCTGATTACACATTTTCTAAAACTTGCTTAAAGTATTAAAATCATGCGTATTAAAGATGTCTGACGGAGAAGACAATGACCACTATCCCCATGAGCCCCTTCCAAACTGCCATAGTAAAAATATCACAACAGTGAATTACCTAGAAATCCCTGCCCCAGTGCTTACTACACACCACCTGCCTTCACCTCAAATGATCCGCTGACAATGTAAAGTGCATTGGGACCTTCTGACAGTCACCCGACAGCAGATGTCGGGGCGAAATGAGGATAAAGCATGTTGGATTTGTAAAGTGTCAGATACTTTATCCATGTGCTGACAACCCCGGAGCGTAACTAGGAAAGGCTGGACACAATAGCAAAGTTTTGAATAGGCCTCTCCCTCCACTGATTATTAACATTACACACCAAAATGCAGGAGGCCTAAGTCTGTTTTAAAAAAATAGCAATGTCTGACCTGCAAGGTCCAGTTAGCTTAGAAAGAAAACTTTTTATTGATTATGTGCCAGGTGCCCCCCCCAACATTGTGGGCTCTTTAGCAGCCGCTATGGCTGCTATAGTGTTAGTTTACGTCCCTGAGAACAAAGGTTTACAAATCAGCATATATTGTCTTTATTCAGGGAACCAGTCCGGGCTCTGAACATACTATGTACTTTCTACAGTCCATACACGGCTTCGTAGCTGGCCTCAGAGACCTGTCAGATGCGAGCACAGTGCCCAGCAGAGCTCTCATCCTCCTTCCTTCTAGTGATTGCTGGGGTTCTCAGCGCCTGAACCCCAATAAATAAAAATTGTGCATGATGTAAGAAATGGCAGTAATCTTTAATCTCAGGGACTATTGCTGCTGGAGGTGCTGTGTACAGGAATGGCCATGCTGTGTACATGGAGCATCTCCTTGTTCTCAGGGAGACCTCTGCCCATGAATCAAATTTTTAAAATTAGTGCATTAAAAAGTTTGTGCTGCAATAAATGATGCTAATGTATACTCTAAATTGACTAAATAACTGGTTCTGATATCTAACTGCTTGCATTGATATTTCACACTTACGGAAGATCAGTGATAAATTCAGGCCCCATCCAGCCCGTGTCTTCCCAGGAAAGTTCAAGACGCTTTTGAATTTCCTCTAAGATGCACTTCCTCTATGACAGATAAATAGAGAAACCTTAATGAAAGAAATATTAAATGTAAATGTAATTTATAATCCAACTTCATTTCTTACAAGACTTTTCCGCAGTCCACTAGGGATCCCTTGAAGAATCTTAACCACATCTCTGATTTCTGACAGGGTGTTTAGTTGCTGCAGATTGTCACATTCAATTCCATTAGCCAGGGTTCCAAGGCTGCTATAACAGAGAAAAGATATTACATTGATGATTTCAGTCCTAGCATTACAAAGCAGCGCAGTGTGACATACAGTGCTCCTCCTGCTGGTCTTAAAACATTAGACATAAACTTACAGGATTGTATTCTTGGTCAGATTTGCACCAGCCTGAATCTTCCTCCAAAGGAACTGAGTCTGTTCCAAAAGATAACAGTACAGTAATATATTACATTTTAATATGCCAAATAATAATGTTCACTGGCAGTGGAAAGAATGCATCCATTCATGCTCATCATCCTTACAGGCCTACATATTGGGGCAAACAACATACACTCCTCCTATATTGAAATTGCAACACCAAGAAGGACAAGCTGTAAGGTTATGAACATTGAGGGTGTAGTGTCGCTAAGATCTGCAGATGATCAAATTTTGAGGCTCCTAGGTCTGAACTGTGGCACGTGGAAGGGGCATAAAAGCCAGATTGAAAACAAAGTTTTTTAGTCACATGCAACCTCAAAAATTGGATCAAATTACGTGGGATGATTGTGTGATGCCTCCTGTTCATCAATGTGCAAGTTATTGCAAACTGAGAGGAAGAGAATCCTTGAACTAAGAAACTTTGGTTTCTCACTCTGGCAGATCACTACGGGCTTAGGTCAAGATGTCAGCACTGTTCAACATTGCACGTCCCGGTGTTTGGAAGAACAAACAAACAACAAACTGGAATGACAGCAAGAGTTGTACAGAGGCGATCGTCTTCATGGACGAATCTGAGTAGAAGAGCATCACACAGTGGTCCATCCTATACTGCAAGTAAAATTGGATGTCACATCCCAAGCGTAGGGCAGCAAACACTGTCTACACAAACCATCAGAAGGCATTTGCATAATATTGGGCTACAAGCTAGATATCCAACTACAGATGTTCCATTGACCTCATGGCTGGAATGGAGGCCTGTCCTCTTCAGTGATGAGTCCTGCTTATGTCTTGGACACAATGATATCTGGAGATTGGTCTGAAGACCACCTGGGCAATGCTATAAAGAGGCCTTCACATGGGAATGTCATACCCAGGGGCGTAGCTATAGGGGGTGCAGAGGTAGCAGTCGCTATCGGGCCCAGGAGCCTGAGGGGGCCCAAAGACCCTTGTGCCGCATAAGAAGACACTGGTATTATACAAAGTATATGCTGGTCAAGTTGCACCTCTGGCTGGAAGGAAGGGGTTAGGTAAAGAATTTGGCATGGGGGTGGTGGGTGCCGTTAGGCAGCATGAAGGCTGAAGGGAAGGGGGTCCCAAGCTGAACTCTTGCACCCGGGCACATGAGCCCTTAGCTATGCCCCTGGTCATACCAGCTCTTTTCCTGGGATTATGGTGTGGGGTGGCATAATGTAAAGTAGCTGAACCTCTCTAATCTTCATGTTAGGTACACTAACAGCTTGCCGTTACATTGATTTAGTCATGGAACTAGTAGGATGGCTATTTCTCCAAAGTTTACACAGGACAACGCCACGTGACATGTTGCACGTTCTACTATGAGAAGCCTAAGTGGCCTAAATGTGCTACCATAGCCTGCAGTGTCTTCGGACTTGTCTCTCATCGAGTATATCTGGGACGTCATTAGAAGCTTCCAGCAGCGGATCTTGATGATTTGCGTGCACAAGTGCATTCAGCATGGTAGACTATTCCTCTGACAACCATTAATAACCTCACTGATAGCATGTCAAGGAGTGTAAGTGCATGTAATTCTGTGCATGGCACTCATACTTAGTACTGAATAAATCAATCCTGTGAATTCCATAAATCCACGACTTTTCCTTCTTGGTGTTGCAATTTCAATGTTGAGGAGTATATATCATCATATACTACTACATAGGCATATACACTACCGCATAGAAGAAATGTAAAATACAATACTACTCCATTTGAGACACTGAAGGTCCCATCAGTAAAAATGAAACTTGAACAAACACGTTTTATGAACCGCTTTTCTCCAAGACCATTATTTTACTGTTCTTTGAGGTTGGTAACACAGATTACCATCTGTAATCCAAACCCAGGAGCCAGTGACAGGTGTTTTATTATGTCGATAGATATACCTCCATAATGTATAGAGATACAGTATAAAACACCCTATCTGAGTGGTGTTATTGGTGCTTGGATTTGCATCAGGAATACAGAGATGTGCATGCACTGTGGCTTTCTACAATAAATTACACAGAACAGATACTACCAGGGATATCTTTCAACTTGAGATTCCGTTACTACCTGCTGTGGCATCCAAGCAACTTCTCCATACAGGCTCATGTTCCGCAGTAGTATCTGTGTGTCCAAGTGCAAGAGCTTCAATGGCGCAAAGGGAAGAAGACAGGAGAACTGCTCAGGCCAGAGTTCAACATCTTGGATATGTCTCTATGTAAATGAGAATAAAACAACATTTCTGCATAACATAATAGAATTAACCACTTGTGACATCCTTACCCCGTTTAGTAATTGGCAGTATAACAGTTCGGATTGTTTGCATAATTTATAACTGCAGTAGAAATATAATGCCGGGAGCGGCGGACATTAGCATACAGTAGCTGGACATCTTCCCTGACCTGACTGAAGTGCCTGTATTTTTCCCTGTTGGAATATGCACTATTAGACAGCAGACATGCACAGCTCTTTTCCCAGACAAAAATCATGTAGTTCATAACACAAATTAAAACACACTACCTGTATATAGGTCACTGCTGAATGGTAATATGCACAAAAAGACTTGTAATAACAATAGCTACTATAGGAATTGGGAAATGGTTTCACATGCCCCATTTATTTCTTCATGTTCATACTTCCATGTGTCTTTCACTTACAAATTGTGTTCAGGAGAACTAGAAATTTGTAGAATACCTAGCACGCTGTTCTGTTGCTGGCTACCACTGTTATGGGGAAGCTGGTTGGATTATGCATGGCGATAGGTTATCTGGTACTGCTATCAGGGCACTTTGATTATTATTATTATTACTGGTATTTATTGGAAAGCACCATTAATTCCACGGCGCTGTACATCAAGAGGGCGTTACATATACATAATATAAAAAATGCAAAACTATACACAAAACTATTAAAGGGTTTCTATCACTTCGTATCACATATTTAGGTGTCAGACACTAGTGATCCGCTAGTGTCTGCTCTAACAAACCATCCTAATATAATAGGTTTTGGGCCAGCCGTTTTGCTAAAATAACAACTTATATCTATATGCTAATGAGCCTCTAGGTGCTATGGGGGCGTCATTAGCACCTAGAGGCTCCGTCTACCTTCCTAAACTGCCGCCGCCCAGCGCGTCCCTCCAGCCCGCCCATCTCCTGCTGAATGCGATCCTCTCCGTGCGCGTCTCTGTTCTGCGCATGCGCAGTGAATGTCTGACCGCTTCCCTGCTCAGACATCTCCACTGCGCCTGCGCCGATGACATCATAGTGCTCCGAGGAACAGGCGCAGTGGAGATGTCTGAGCAGGGAAGCGGTCAGACATTCACTGCGCATGCGCAGAACAGAGACGCGCACGGAGAGGATCGCATTCAGCAGGAGATGGGCGGGCTGGAGGGACGCGCTGGGCGGCGGCAGTTTAGGAAGGTAGACGGAGCCTCTAGGTGCTAATGACGCCCCCATATCACCTAGAGGCTCATTAGTATATAGATATAAGTTGTTATTTTAGCAAAACGGCTGCCCCAAAACCTATCATATTAGGATGGTTTGTTAGAGCAGACACTAGCGGATCGCTAGTGTCTGACACCTAAATATGTGATATGAAGTGATAGAAACCCTTTGGGAGAGGACCCTGCCCGCAATTATATTGTGGCTAGCACTCTTATAGCAGCACTGGCAAACACTCTGACTAGCACTGTGATGGCAGTGTCGATGTGGACACTTTGATTTTCCATTACTGCTATAGGAGCACATTATGAGAAGCATTTTAAAAGCGGTCAAGTCTATCTGATAGTTATGCTTGGGAGGAATGGTTCAAAAGTGAGTAATGATGATGCCATGCCAGTCATACACATTATACATGAATGTTTGAAATAAGCAATACCTGGATTGTGGAACTCAAGACATTAGTGGTCTGCTCAATGAGGTGTCAATGAACCTTGTTGCAAATCTTACTTAAAGTAAACCTGTCAAATTGAAAATGCAGCCAGCATGTTAAAGAACAGGAGGAACTGAGCAGATTGATATATAGTTTTATGGGAAATGATTCAATATAATTATATTTTAGTCATTTTTATCCCTTATCTTTCCATGATTAGGAGTCCAGTAGGCGGTACTTTCAATTATTGACAGCCTTTTCTGTATGTGTGTGTATAAATACCTAGCTGTAAGTTAAAGATGAGCGGACCAGTTCGTAACAAACTGGGTTTGTTATAAAATTTGCAATTTTTCAGATAAAAGACAAACCAAAACCTTTTTAGGTTTGCTTCAGATGAATCCAGTCAAATGGTGCATAGCACCATTTTTCTGCACATGTCGATGGCAAAAAAGCACTAGGGAGGAAGAAGACTTATGCTCACATGACCCTGAGAGGAAGTGGGGGGGCTTGCCCTGGCTCACAGATAGCCTGGATAAGTCAATCAATGCAGCAGCAGGCAGGAAGGTGCCCTAGCAGAATGAGTAGAACATCATTCTGTGCTGGGCTGTGAATAGGGGTGGATGGGTCTTACAGCGTCTGCCATGAAAACGATCTTGGGGGGGGTCATGGACATTCAAAAGTCATAATCAATCTTGCATTCCACTGCCTGGGACACTGCATATAAGTCATTACTACACCAATACACAAGGTAGTGCACAACATTTTCTGTGAATGATAACGTGATATTAGGCGGCAGCCCTCAATTTGTTTCCATTTATTTCCATCTCCACACGGTTTCAATTTCTTTTTTGAGGTCATTCAATTTATTTAAAACAGGATATACATGATTACTATACCAATACATAAAACATGTGACAGCGCGGTGTGTTTTTAAACACGCTGTATGTTAACGCTGTATGTTAATCTTTACCCATAGCTATGTTAGTCGGAGCCACTCAGACATGATTTACTTTTACTGTCATTGCTTTCAAGAGCTTGGGGAGGGGGGAGCGAAATATAAATATCTTTCAGTCTGCTTAGCTCCTTCTGCTCTATACAGTGCTTTCAGCAGGTTGTACTGCACTTTCAATGTGACCAGTTCCCTTTAAGTGGAAAAAAGAAAACATGCATATCCCCTATGTTTCCTAAAAGCATTTATGACCTGTGGTAAATATCATACCCTTAATGACTGCATTAAGGCAGCTTTCTGAGCAGCCGTCAACAGAGACAAAGAAGTATGTAGACATCGGCAAGCTTTGGCCAATACACTGGTGGAGAGAGAGCGCAAGTGCTCTGGGCTGAGGACAGGAAGCAGGGAGTGCAGTTCACAAATCACCTGCTCTGCAACCTACAAAATAATAATACACAACATTTTTAGATGAGTGCAAACATCGTATTAAAACACACAGAAATTGAAATTACCGGTAATCCTGTCCTCATGAGCATCAGATATTACTAACATATTATAAAAGACATAATGTCAGAGATACTACTTTTATAGATCCATCCTGGTGCATTTGTCAATATATGAAAAATCAGTGGCGGACTGGCCATAGACCTTACAGGGAATTTTCCCGGTGGCCTGATGCCCATACGGCCACCGAGCCCACCTCACTGCCGCTGGCCGGATACATAATACTGTGGACACTATAGGTGTCATTATTAGAGGAAGTCCAGGCAGCATGCTGAAGTTAGGGCTGGCTTGTTGTTGTCACTCACATCTCACCTCCTAAGCCCCCTGCTCCATATCTGTATTAGAGACAACTGGAGGAGGAAAGAATGTGGCAGCTATTGATGGCCAACACAGAGGGACAGCTTCGGCGGAGGTATTTTTTGGTGAACTGTGGTATTTGGTTCTGTGGTATGGCATTCTGTGCTGTACTAAGGCATCGGTGACCCTCAGGGGCGTTGCTAGAGTCTCAAAAGATCTGGGACTCAAGCCCCAATAAATATGGCCCAGTTCTCTAAGTCGCCCCTCCCTCCCCACACATACCGCATTTTGCTGTACTTGCTATACAGCAGCACAAACGTGTCACATCCAGTGCCTCCAAGTGACGTCTCCTCTGATGTAGTTCTTCTCTGTCATCATCTTCTCCATTTGGTCCGTACAACTTCTCTTACATCTTAGCTTCCTCACATTTCTATCATCATCTCCTAACTTGGAGTCCCCACAGTGTTATCCTGCTGCTCACTGTGCCCCCCCCCCCCCCCAATACCCCAAAATACTATTCTGAAGAAAAATTAGTGCCCCCCCCATTCTAATAGTGCTCCTCATAGTACCTCCAATAGTAATTCCCTTCTAGAATGCCCTCATTAGTAATACTGCCCCCTACAGTGCCCCCAACAGTGATAATGCTCCCCAAGAATGCCCCTATTAGTAGAAGAGCCATCCAGTATTAATAATACCCACACAGAGACCCCAGTAGAAATAGGGCCCCTATTGTTCCCCCAGTGGTAATAAAGCTATCTACAGACCCCTCAGTAGTAATAAGGTCCCCTATAGTGCTCTTAGTAGAAATAAGGTGGATCTATAAGTCCCTCCTATAGAGCCCCCCCTTGTAAAATGAATGCCTATAATGTCCCCTGGATTTATAATACCCCTACAGTGTCCCCAGTATTTATACTGACCCCTACTGTTATAATGCTCACCCTGAAGTGCCCTCATTATTTATAATGCCCCCTGTAGTTATAGTCCTCCCTCCGCCATATTAGTCCCATGTAAATAACATCACACCATCTCTCCAGCTCCCTCCAATATACAGTCCCATGTAAATAACAGCCCCCTCCATCTACAGCCCCCTCCAAAATACAGTCCCATGTAAATAACATCACCTTTTCCCGAGCTACCTCCAACATGCAATCCCATGTAAGCATCATCCCCTCAATATACAGTCCCATGTAAATAACATCACCCCTTCAACATTCAGTCCCATGTAAATAAAACACCTCACTCCCTCAGACCCCTTTAACATTCAGTCCCATGTAAATAACATCACACCCTCCCACAGCCGCCATCAACATACAGTCCCATGTAAATAACATCACTGCCTCCCCAGACCTCTCCGACATACAGTCCCATGTAAATAACATCACTCCCTCCCACAGCTGCCATCAACACACATTCCCATGTAAATAACATGATACGCTCCCTAGCCACCTCCAACACACAGTTCCATATAAATAAATAACATCCCTCCGTTCAGCCCTAACTGTCACACGTAATGGGGGGGGATAACACCAGACTACACACAGAAGGGAATAGACCAGAGTCTAGGCCTCAAAGCTAAGGAAGAGGGATGGTAACCTCCTAGGAATCCCTAGACCTCTCCCTGACTCCTGCCAGTATGAATAGACCCTGAAGGTGGAAATACTCATACACCGGAACCTTAGCCCTGGAGACCCTGGAAGCCCTAGGAACGGTGGCAGGGAATGAGACTACTTGTTCCTTCCCAGATAAAGGAACCAGCATCTCCCTGAGGCCTAGAAAACAACACACACAAGCAAACAACAAAGTGCAAAACAATGCACTTATTTTTAAAGAAGAATGGAGGAGTAGGAGATCCAAAGGAACAACACACCAGCTCAACCAACACCAAGCAGGAAATATCAATTGCATGGTAAGCAGTGTGAGTCAGGACTAAATAGAACCTCAGTAATGACCAGGAGCTGCACCTGACAAGAGGTGTGGTCATTACTAAACAACAAGACTGCAAGGTGAAAACAGTGAGACTGTCAGATAACCTCACGTGCCGCCAGTCTCTCAGATCTTCTCACCTCTGTCATGGGAGGGACTGTAACACTAACATACCGTCCCAGTTAAATAACCACAATTCCCAGCATTCCTTTCCCTTCACTTACCTTTCCTCATGTAGCAGACTTCACCACAGCTTCTTCCCCACATTTTTCCTCTTCACTGTCATTCTCACCTGCACTGGTCACATGATAGTGACATCATCGCAGGTCCTTCTCGACCACTACTGGTCACGTGGACCTCTGATCTCATCACAGGTCCTTGAGATCTTCCAGTGCATTAGATTCAATTGTATTGCCGTCCTAAGCTGGCAGGCAGTAAATGCGGGGCGTGGGACAAAAAATCAGGGGCCCAGGCCCAGAATGTTTTAACCTAGCAACGCCTCTGACGACACTAACAACTTGTATTGGCCCCAATTACTTGTGTTGCCCTACTGCCTGTAAATTTGAACCCACCTATAAATAAGGGCCACTTAAAGGTTTTTTTCCAGGGCCACTTTAAGTTCCTAGTGAAGAATCAATTCTAAGGCCTCATGAGTTTATTAAGGCCCTAAATTGTGCAGAACCTGATATGGTACCCAGAGGCCTACTGCACCAATGTATGCCTCCAATTTGATAAGGAATCCATCAGATTTTTTTTGCAGTGGATGCCTTTTATCTCTCTCTCTCTATATATATATATTATATGATCTTCCTGTCACGGTCCCTCTATGATCTTCCTGTCACGGTCCCTCAGGTGACTGGTGTCAGGAGATCAGAGAGACTGGCTGAGTGTGGAGGAATCTGACAGCCTCCTTGATTTCTCTTTATTCAGTGTTGATAGGGTTAATGACCACTTCCCTTTTCTCAGCTGTTGCTCAGTGGTCATCACTTCTACCCTTTATAGTCTGACCCCACCCTTCTGACTATGCGGTAGTGTCATGACTATGGTCATGGTCGTGACTCCTAGAGCCACATGCAGTTGCCAGCGGCCAGGTTGGTTGTGTACCGCAGGTGAGGGCTGTGAGTTTGTTGCCTCACGTGTGGTTGCCGCTGGCAACATGTTGTTGTTTGGCAGTGTAGCAGCCTGAGCTCGTTGCTAGGCCGCTCACTGTCAATGCATGCGGTTGCCTCTGGCAACTTGTCTTTGTATGTGTGCACTTTCCCTGTTTGGTGTGCACGGGGCTTAAGTTGTGTGTGCATTTCCCTTTAAGTGGCTTCACTACCCTGTCTGGTGTTGGAAGGATTAACTCCCATCCTAGTGTGTCTGAGTGGGTGTGGCTGCTTGGGCTATTTAGCTTCCTCTGGATGCCTGAAGCTGAGGGGTACTCCAGCCATGCTGTTTGCTGGAGTCATCCTCCTGGTCTTCTTATGCCAACTGTCCAGTGAGGGCCACCCTTGTGGTCATAAGTAAATGTCTTGATGCTAAGTTTATGTTCTTGTGATGTCTCACCTTATTGCAGCTATGGTATTCTGGTTTCCTGTGTGATTTGTGGTGTGTGCTGAGTCCTTTTATGTTGGTGTGGACATCAGCATTTGTGCACGGGTTCCAGTCAGAGTGTCTGTGGCAGGTGGGTGTGGGACTGGTTTCACTTACCTGCAATTGCCATATGCTGTATATGTTTCCCTCCTTGCAGCTTGGCCAGTTGAGACTCCTGTTCGTCCGTGATGTGGAAGAACAGGTCGTCTTACCCTGCTCCTAGTCCAGGGATTTCCTGAGGGCTAGTAGGGACCCGAGGTTCCGGAGTATGAGCCCTCCTACCATCTGGGTTGGCTCATAGGGTTAGGAATCAGGGTCAGAATTAGGGACGTATTAGGAGGTGACCTGCTCCCTGATCCTGTAGTCCTGGTCTAGCAATTCCCTTATCCCTTTAACATCGCACGGTGGGGGGTTTCCCCCACTCCTCACCGTGACAGGTAGATAGCTTCATTTGGGTTCGGCTGAGCTGGTGTGAGGTCGTCTCTGTTGTTCCCGTTCTTGCATCTCTACAGAAGTTAAGTGTCATGTTTGTTTGTATTTGTTATATTCCCTGTTGTATCTGGGCCTGAGACAGAGACTTTCATTCGTCCATCTGGGAAGGAATGGGTTGTCTCTGTTCCTAAACTTATTCCAGGGCCTTATAGGGAAATCAGGGCCTAGGTATCTTGCATATGAATATTGCTACCTTCAAGGTCTATTCATATTGATAGGTAGTCAGCGCCTGGATTAGGGTTGTCTAGAAGGTGATCTGTTTCTTCCCTAGTTTCCAGGCCCAGTTACTGTTCCCCTTCCCTCCTGTGTTCAGTGTGGAGTTTCCCCCCCACACCGATTGTGACACTTCCCTTAACATTCAAAAGAATGAATTTTGGAGTTCTGAGGACTTTTTACTATGTATTATGAGAAAACATCAACAGGATAAAAAAAAACACTCCTGCCAGCCTCCACTGCTCATGTGCTTTGGTGCATTATTATGATATGCCACCAACACTTCTGCATGGAGATGAAATGTAGCCATCCACTGACTGCAGTGTCTATAGAACAATGCCAAACTTTACTTGGCATTCCCTACCCTAAAAAAATAAGTTCAAAAGATTTTATTGGGGACTACCCAATAATAATTTACAATTAAATGTTATTGTATTATTATAGTAAATCAACACAAATGACACAAACAAGAATATTACATTGAATGGTTGGTGATCAAAATGTACATACGGTAGGTTGGTGAAAGGAAGAGGTTACATGTCAGGGAAGGTAGGAATGATGGAGGAAATATAAATCCTCACCAGGCAGAATGCCAGCGTTCAATACTTACATTGGATTTTAAGGTAATGTTAGTGAGTATTGACAATGCCTGGAAGGAATGAGAAAGCCAACAGTTATTCCAATTATAGGAACATTTAAAACCCAGAAAAAAAGTTACAGATGCTTCAGAAAGTCCTTAGACATTTTGACTTTTTTCACATGATGTTATGTTGCAGCCTTGTGTTAAAAATTGGTTTTTTTTCCCATCGCACTCAATACTCCGTAGTGAATGCAAAATGTTCAAAATCTTTGCTAACTTATTGAAAAGGAAAAACTAAAATATTGGATTGACATAAGTATTCAGACCCTTTACTCAGTACATAGTTGAAGCACCTTTGGCAAGGGGGCCTAAGTGGAGTCTGCACAGAAGACCCAATGGAATTTTATTAGGACTAATTACTGTGCAGATTCCACTTAAGAACCAACAGTAATAATCCTTCTTAACCTCCTCCCGACCACCTAACGCAGGGATGCCTCCTGCGGGCGGTCGGTTTGTTCCTCCTAGACGCATCGGTGCGTCATCTCGCAAGACACGAGATTTCCTGTGAACGCGCGCACACAGGAGCGCGCGTTCACAGGATCGGAAGGTAAACAGCTGATCTACAGCCTGCCAGCGGCGATCATTCCCTGGCAGGCTGTAGATGCGATTTTATTAACCCCTGAAAGGTATATCAGACGCTGTTTTGTTAACAGCGTCTGATATACCTGCTACCTGGTCCTCTGGTGGTCCATTTTGCTTGGATCGACCACCAGAGGACACAGGCAGCTCTGTAAAGTAGCACCAATCACCACACTACACTACACCCCCCCTGATACTTATTAATCCCTTATTAACCCCTGATCACCCCATATAGACTCCCTGATCACCCCCCTGTCATTGATCACCCCCCTGTAAGGCTACATTCAGACGTCCGTATGTGTTTTGCGGATCCGCAAAACACGGACACCGCGGATCCGCAAAACACAGACACCGGCAATGTGCTTTCCGCATTTTGCTATATGCGGAAAAATGCCTTTTCTTGTCCGCAATTGCAGACAAGAATAGGACGTTCTATAGGCTCTACAAAAAACGCAGTGTTCGCCCGATCAGGCCTGATCTTGTGCGCACACTTGCGTTCAGTCCGCCCCACCGCAGTGACAGAATTTTTTTTTTCTGATCACTGCAAAAACACAGTAAAATCGCTGCGACGCTATAAAGATCACTTTTGAGGGGCATGGCGAGTTCATAGAAGATTTTTTTTTTTTGGCACAAGTTAGCGGAAATAGATTTTTTGTTTTTTTCTTACAAAGTCTCATATTCCAGTAACTTGTGACAAAAAATAAAATCTCACATGAACTCACCATACCCCTCACGGAATCCAAATGCGTAAAAAATTTTAGACATTTATATTCCTGACTTCTTCTCACGCTTTAGGGCCCCTAAAATGCCAGGGCAGTATAAATACCCCACATGTGACCCCATTTTGGAAAGAAGACACCCCAAGGTATTTCGTGAGGGGCATGGTGAGTTCATGTAAAATTTTATTTTTTGTCACAAGTTAGTGGAATATGAGACTTTGTAAGAGAAAAAATAAATAAAAAATAAACTTTTTCCGCTAACTTGGGGTGTCACACGGAATACCTTGGGGTGTCTTCTTTCCAAAATGGGGTCACTTGTGGGGTATTTATACTGCCCTGGTATTTTGGGGGCCCTAAAGCGTGAGAAGTAGTTAAAATCCAAATGCGTAAAAAATGCCCTGTGAAATCGTAAAGATTCTCATTGAAATTTGGGCCCCTTTGCACACCTAGGCTGAAAAAAAGTGTCACATATGTGGTATCGCCGTACTCAGGAGAAGTAGGGAAATGTGTTTTGGGGTGTATTTTTACATATACCCATACTGTGTGTGAGAAATATCTCTGTAAATGACAACTTTTTAATTTTTTTTTATACAAAGTTGTCAATTTACAGAGATATTTCTCTCACCCAGCATGGGTATATGTAAAAATACACCCCAAAACACATTGCCCTACTTCTCCTGAGTACGGCAATACCACATGTGTGACACTTTTTTGCAGCCTAGGTGCGTAAAGGGGCCGAAAGTCCAACGAGTACCTTTAGGCTTTACAGGGTTGCTCACAATTTAGCCCCGCCCAAAATGCCAGAACAGTAAACACACCCCACAAATGACCCCATTTCGGAAAGTAGACACCACAAGGTATTCGCTTAGCGGCATATTGAGTCCATGAAAGATTTAACTTTTTGTCACAAGTTAGCGGAAAGGGAGACTTTGTGAGAAAAAACAAAAACAAATCAATTTCCGCTAACTTGTGCCAAAAAAAAAAACCTTCTATGAACTCGCCATGCCCCTCACGGAATACCTTGGGGTGTCTTCTTTCCAAAATGGGGTCACATGTGGGGTATTTATACTGCCCTGGCATTTTAGGTGCCCTAAAGCGTGAGAAGAAGTCTGGAATCCAAATGCCTAAAAATGCCCTCCTAAAAGATACTCATTGGAATTTGGGCCCCTTTGCGCACCTAGGCTGCAAAAAAGTGTCACACATGTGGTATCGCCGTACTCAGGAGAAGTAGGGCGATGTGTTTTGGGGTGTATTTTTACATATACCCATGCTGGGTGAGAGAAATATCTCTGTAAAATGACAACTTTGTATAAAAAAATTGGAAAAGTTGTCTTTTACAGAGATATTTATCTCACACAGTATGGGTATATGTAAAAATATACCCCAAAACACATTGCCCTACTTCTCCTGAGTACGGCGATACCACATGTGTGACACTTTTTTGCAGCCTAGGTGCGCAAAGGGGCCCAAATTCCAATGAGAATCTTTACGATTTCACAGGGCATTTTTTACGCATTTGGATTCCAAACTACTTCTCACGCTTTAGGGCCCCTAAAATGCCAGGGCAGTATAAATACCCCACAAGTGACCTCATTTTGGAAAGAAGACACCCCAAGGTATTTTGTGAGGGGTATGGTGAGTTCATGTAAAATTGTATTTTTTGTCACAAGTTAGTGGAATATGAGACTTTGTAAGAAAAAAAAATAATAATAATAATTTTCCGCTAACTTGTTACAAAAAAAAAACTTCCATGAACTCACTATGCCCATCAGCGAATACCTTAGGGTGTCTACTTTCTGAAATGGGGTCATTTGTGGGGTGTTTCTACTGTCTGGGCATTGTAGAACCTCAGGAAACATGACAGGTGCTCAGAAAGTCAAAGTGCGTAAATTCACATTTTTGCACCATAGTTTGTAAACGCTATAACTTTTACCCAAACCAATAAATATACACTTATTGCATTTTTTTTATCAAAGACATGTAGAACAATAAATTTAGAGAAAAATTTATATAGAAATGTAGTTATATTTGAAAAATGTTACAACAGAAAGTGAAAAATTTCATTTTTTTTGCAAAAATTTCGGTCAATTTCGATCAATATCAAAAAAAGTAAAAATGTCAGCAGCAATGAAATAGCACCAAATGAAAGCTCTATTAGTGAGAAGAAAAGGAGGTAAAATTCATTTGGGTGGTAAGTTGTATGACCGAGCAATAAACCGTGAAAGTAGTGTAGTGCAGAATAGTAAAAAGTGGTCTGGTCATTAAGGGGGTTTAAGCTAGGGGAGCTGAGGTGGTTAAGCAATCCCTCTTTAGGCTCCATGCCCCCAGCCAGCCCCAGTGGGGTATTCTAGTTTTGTTAAGCTATAACTATTAAATCGATAGGGGTCCTACTACTGGGCCCTCAACCATTAATGAGAACGGGAACCCCAAACTATGTGAAAGAACAGCTGGTTGGGTATGCACGCAGCTACTCCATTCTGTTCTATGGGAGTTACGGAGATAGCCGAGTACAGGTTCCCTAATTGACTAACAAGGGTATGGTTATGATGTACATAGTGCACTATATCAAATTGTTCTTTGTCCATACTCCACCAATATACATTAATATGGACCCTAAATAAATATTTTTGTATGTGTTGGTCAATATCCAATACACTTGACAGTGTTCTTAAAACTATAGTATATACAAAAACTATAGTATGGGTAGGAGCGATCGTTAATGTCATCGCTCCTCCCCATACCGAATCATTGTTTGCCTGCAGAAAATATGCCACCGGCAAACAATGATTTTTAAGCCTGCTGTAAGATTCCAATTGCCCAATGAACAGGCTCGTTTGCTCGAACAAGCGTTTGCGTAATTAGCTTGTTAGCGATGATCTTCACGATTATCTGCCAGTCTAATATAAGTTTTATTCTGTACCACTATTGATAAATGGGCCCTGGTGTCTGTGGGAAGAGCAGCAGTCCAATAATAAATAAAGTCAATTTATTTAGTAAATTACACCTAAAATTAGTAAAATTAGAAGAAATAAACATGCAGACCTGGGCAGTAGAAAGGTCAGATGCTTGTAGTTTAGGAAGTAGAGAGGCAACATTATTCCTTGGAAGAGACTGGAAGAATGTGACTCCCATTTCAGGTAGGAGACTTCTCCATCTGGTCAACTCATTGAAGTCCAGTGCCTGTAAATTCACCCTTTTCAGTAGACTCACTAAGGAGTAAGCCAGCTAAAACACAAAGTAAGTCATGTAATAAAGGCATCTTAAGGCAAACTTTAATACAAGTTTAATCATATGCAACATTTTTATTGAGAAATATGGTATAACTATATAAAGCTAGAAAATATTAGGACTAGAGAATAACACAATATAGTTTTCATATGTATTATAAGGAGAGGAATTCCCCTTCAATTACAGTTTTATTTATAAGGCTGAAAAAAGACACTGTACTGACCCCTGATATATTTATACATAGTAATTAGATCTCCCCGTCATTTTTCTAAAGTGAATTACCCTAATTTTGATAATCTTTCAGGGTACTGTAGTCCACCCATTCCAGTTATTACTTTAGTTGCCCTCCTCTGAACCCTCTCCAGCTCTACTATGTCTGCCTTGTTCACAGGAGCCCAGAACTGTACACAGTACTCGATATGTGGTCTGACTAGTGATTTGTAAAGTGGCAGGATTATGTTCTCATCACGGGGATCTATGCCCCTTTTGATGCAACCCATTATCTTATTGGATATTGGCAGCAGCTGCCTGACACTAGTTTCTACAGCTTAGTTTGCGGTTCACTAAAATTCCTAGGTCCTTTTCCATGTCAGTGTTACCCAGTGTTTTACCATTTAGTATGTACGGGTGACTTGCATTATTCTTTCCCATGTGCATAACCTTACATTTTTAGTGTTAAACCTCATCTGCCACTTCTCTGCCCAAGCCTCCAATCTATCCAGATCCCTCTGCAGCCGTATACTGTCCTCTTCCGTGTTAATTACTTTACACAGTTTAGTGTCAGCTGAAAAAATGTATATTTATTTTACTGTGCAAGCCTTCTACAAGATCATTAATAAATATAAAGAGAATAGGGCCCAATATTGACCCCTGTGGTACCCCACTAGTGACAGTGAGCCAATCTGTGTACCATTACATAACCACCCTCTGTTTTCTATCACTGAGCAAGTTTCTTACTCACATACAGACATTTTCCCCCAGTCCAAGCATTATCATATTATATACTAACCTTTTATGCGTAACAGTGTCAAATGCTTTGGAGAAGCCAGGATATATGACATCCATTGATTTGCCACAGTCAAATCTAGAACTTACCTCCTCATAGAAACTGATTAAACTAGTTTGACATGACCGATCCCTCATGAAGCCATGCTGATATGGCATTATTTGCCTTTTTTCATTGAGGTACTCCAAGATAGCATCTCTTAGAAAACCTTCAAACTGTTTACCCACAACAAATGTTAAATTTAGCAGCCTATAGTTTCCGGGGTCTATTTTTGGACCCTTTTTGAATATTGGCACCACATTTGCTATGCGCCAATCCTGTGGAACACTCCCTGTCAGTATAGAGTCCTTAAATATCAGAAATAAGGGTCTGGCTATGACATTACTTAATTCTCTTAGGATACGGGGTGTATTCCATCTGGTCCCGGCGATTTGTCTGTTTTAATATTTTTAAGACGCCTCTGTACTTCTTCCTGGGTCAGACAGGGCACTTTTAATGGGGAATTTACTTTTACATTCTGCATTTCATCTGACAGTTTATTTTCTTCAGTGAATACAGTGGAGAAAAAAAAATTTAATAGCTTTCCTTTCTCCTCACTGCTTTCTGCAACATTTTAGGGTTAATTTTACTCTCTTTGGCAATTAATCTCTCGGTCTCTAGTTTGGCAGCTTTTATTTGTCTTTTACATATTCTATTTTTTTCCTTATAGTTTTTCAATGCTTCCTCGCTACCCTCCTGTTTTAGTGATTTAAATGATTTATTTTTGTAATTTATTGCTTTATTTACATTTTTATTTATCCACATTGTTTTTTTCTGGTTCCTTAATCTTTTATTCCCATAAGGTATGTACCTCTCACAATTAGATTTTAGGATCCTAAAAGTATCCCATTTTGTGGCTGTATTTTTATTTTTGAGGACTTTGTCCCCAGTTAGTTATGCCTATGGCCAGGGGTGCACCACCAATGAGGCCAGGTGAGGCGATCGCCCCAGGTAGCACCAGGTAGGGACAAGAGGGGGCAGCAGAAGGGCCATGGGCAATGAGCGCTTTCATTGTGGCAAAGGGGTTAGGTTAAGAAATTGGCATTGGGGAGGCGGGCGCTGTTTCAGTTTTTGCATCAGGCAGCAGAAAGGCTAGGTGCAACCCTGCCTATGGCCTCTCTTAGGGTACTTTCACACAAATGTATTGCAATACTGTATCCGTCTTTCCGGTTGTCATCCGTAAAAACTGATCCGGTATAAAAAAAATTCTCATTTTAAAGGTCTGCGCATGCGCAGACCGCAAATCCGGATCCGTTTTGCAAGAAGACTTGGGGCTGGATTCGTCATTAATGAATTTCAATGGAAATTAATGCCGAATTCGGCATTCCGGCAAGTGTTCAGGATTTTTGGCCGGAGAGAAAACAGCAGCTTCCTACGCTATTTTCTCCGGCCAAAAAACGTAAGAGGGACTGAACTGATGCATCCTGATGCATACTGAACGGAATGCTCTCCATTCAGAATGCATTAAAATAAAACTGATCAGTTTCTTCCCGGTATTGAGCCCCTGTGACAGAACTCAATACCGGAAAACAAAAACGCTAGTGTGAAAGTACCCTTAGTTGGCTAAATGTAGATTTTTTTTTAAGTTTGGTATTTTTCTTCCTTTTGGAATGTTTATAACCCTTAACCAGAGGCATTGCTAGGGTCTCAAAAGACCAATGCATATGGCCCAATTCTCTAAGTCGACCAACCGCCCCCTAACACCCCGAACCCCCCACCCCCGTAAACACTAGCACTGAAGACATTTTACTGTACTTTCTATAAAGCTATACAGCAGCACATACCTCTCACATCCAGTCCCTCCTAGGTGACGTCTCCTCTGATGTAGATCTTCTCTGTCATCATCTTCTCCATTCCGTCCAGACAACTTCTCTCAGCCGCGCCTAGTCTCTGCAGAGTGCGACACACAGACATCTTAGCTTCCTCACTTTTCTGTACCCCCAAATACTATCCTGAAGAAAAATGAGTGACCCCCATAGTAATAGTACTAATCATAGTCCTGCCAATAGTAATTCCCTTCTGGAATGCCCTCATTAGTAATACTTCCTCCTACAGTGCCCCCAACAGTGATAATGCTTCCCAAGAGTGCCCCCATTAGTAGAGCCCTCCAGTATTGATAATGCCCTTATAGAGCCCCCCGTAGAAGTAAAGCCCCCTATTGTTCCCCCAGTTGTAATAAAGCTATCTACTGACTCCTCAGTAGTAATAAGGCCCCCCATAGTGCTCTTAGTAGAAATAATGCAGATCTATAAGTCCCTCCTATAGAGCCCCCAGTAGTAATAAGAACGCCTAATGTCCCCTGGATTTAAAATGCCCCGACAGTGCCCCCAGTATTTATATAGTCCCCTACTGTTATAATACCCCGACAGTGCCCCCAGTATTTATATCGCCCCCTACTGTTATAATGCTCACTCTGAAGTGCCCCCAGTATTTATATTGCCCCTACTGTTATAATGCTCACCCTGAAGCACCCCCAGTATTTATAATGCTCCCTGCAGTGCCCCCTGTAGTTATATTCCTCCGTTTACTGTCCTCAGAAATTAAAATTCCTCAGCCCCTCCACCATACAGTCCCACGTAAATAACATTACCCCCTCCCCAGCTGCTTTCAACATACAGTCCCATGTAAAGAATATAATCCCCTCCCCAGCCACCTGCAACATACAGTCCCATGTAAATAACATCACCCCCTCAATATTCAGTCCCATGAAATTAAAATCACCCTGTCCCCAGCCACCTCCAACATGCAGTCCCATGTAAATAACATTACCTCTCAACATTCAGTCCCGTGTAAATAATATCACTCCCTTCCAAAGCCGCCTTCAACATATAGTCCCATGTAAATAACATAACCCTGCCCCAGCCAGCTCCAACATACATTCCCATGTAAATAACATCACCCCCTCAACTTTCAGTCACATGTAAATAACATCACCCCACTGTCCCATGTAAATAACTTCCCTCCCTTCAGCCCTAACATACAGTCCCAATTAAATAACTACAACTCCCAACATTGCTCTGAGTAATCTACCCCTTCACTTACCTCTCCTCATGTAGCCGACCTCACCACAGCTTCTTCCCAGGACTTCTCTTCACTGCTGAGCTGTCCTCTCCTGCACTGGTCACATGATAGTGACATCATTGCAGGTCCTTTTCAGCTACTGCATTTAGCACTGATCACATGACCTGTGATGTCGTCACAGGTCTTTCAGCTCTTGCAAGGCATTAGATTCAATTGTATTGCCCTCTGTTATTTTTATTATTATTTACGTATGTAATGGTGGAATAAAACCCTTAGGCCTCTTTCACACGGGCGTTGCGGGAAAATGTGCGGGTGCGTTGCGGGAACACCCGCGATTTGCAAAACATTGTAATACGTTTTGCACTCGCGTGAGAAAAATCGTGCATGTTTGGTACCCAAACCCGAACTTCTTCACAGAAGTTCGGGCTTGGGATCGGTGTTCTGTAGATTGTATTATTTCCCCTTATAATATAGTTATAAGGGAAAATAATAGCATTCTGAATACAGACTGCATAGTAAACTAGCGCTGGAGGGGTTAAAAAAAAAAAAAAATTATTTAACTCACCTTAGTCCACTTGATCGCGTAGCCCGGCATCTCCTTCTGTCTCCTTTGCTGAACAGGACCTGTGGTGAGCATTAATTACAGGTAAAGGACCTTTGGTGACGTCACTCCGGTCATCACATGATCCATCACCATGGTAAAAGATCATGTGATGGATCATGTGATGACCGGAGTGACGTCACCAAAGGTCCTTTACCTGTAATTAATGCTCACCACAGGTCCTGTTCAGCAAAGGAGACAGAAGGAGATGCCGGGCCCCGATCAAGTGGACTAAGGCGAGTTAAATTATTATTATTATATTTTTTACCCCTCTAGCGCTGTTTTACTATGCATTATGTATTCAGAATGCTATTATTTTCCCTTATAACCATGTTATAAGGGAAAATAATAATGATCGGGTCTCCATCCCGATCATCTCCTAGCAACCGTGCGTGAAAATCGCACCTCATCCGCACTTGCTTGCGGATGCTTGTGATTTTCACGCAGCCCCATTCACTTCTATGGGGCATGCGTTGCGTGAAAAACGCAGAATATAGAGCATGCTGCGATTTTCACGCAACTCACAAGTGATGCGTGAAAATCACCGCTCATGTGAACAGCCCCATAGAAATGAATGGGTCGGTATTCAGTGCGGGTGCAATGCGTTCACCTCACGCATCGCATCCGCGCGGAATACTCGCCCGTGTGAAAGGGGCCTTAAAGTGGTATTCTTGTTGTTTGACATAATGCCCTATGCACAGGATAGGAGGTAACTATTAGATCAGTGGGGGTCCTACTGCTAGGACCCTCACCGATCACGAGAACAGAGACATTGTACCCCTGCAACCCACCTGAAATGAATGAAGCAGCTGGTCCAGCATGCGTGTTGCTGTTCTATTCATTTCTATGAGAGTTCCAAAGATAGCCTAGTAGAGCACTTGGCTATCTCCAGAATTCCCATAGAAATTAATAAAGTGGCCGCATGCATGCCTGACCAGCTACTCCTTTCATTTCAGGGGTGCTGCAGAGGTACGAGGCTCCCATTCTCGTGATTGATGGGGGTCCTACTGGTCTAATAGTTATCCTTGATCCTGTGCATAGGGGATAACTTCAAGCAACCAAAATACCTCTTTAAATGATGTTCTTTCCTTTGCTAAGTAGGCATTTGTTTTACAGCATCATAAATTGTCTCAGATTTGTCACGTAGAATCTGTCTAAAAATGGTGACCTATTTCGGGAGAATGTAGGTGGGGGTTAGTAGGACAGTGGTGCTTGAAAGTTTGTGAACACTTCAGAATTTCCATATTTCTGCATAAATTCTAAAACTACAGTCAGGTCCATAAATATTGGGACATCGACACAATTCTAACATTTTTGGCTTTATACACCACCACAATAGATTTTAAATGAAACGAACAAGATGTCCTTTAACTGCAGACTGTTAGCTTTAATTTGAGGGTATTTACATCCAAATCAGGTGAACGGTGTAGGAATTACAACAGTTTGCATATGTGCCTCCCACTTGTTAAGGGACCAAAACTAATGGGACAATTGGCTTCTCAGCTGTTCCATGGCCATTTCATATAAGATAAGGGCCGGGGGCTATCCATAGTATTCAGTATATTGGGCAGACTAGATGGGCCAAATGGTTCTTATCTGCCGACACATTCTATGTTTCTATGTTTCTATTATCCCAATTACAATGAGCAGATAAAAGGTCCAGAGTTCATTTCAAGTGTGCTATTTGCATTTGGAATCTGTTGCTGTCAACTCTCAAGATGAGATCCAAAGAGCTGTCACTGTTCTTGGAGTGATCTTTGTTAGTTGACCCCTCCTGGGAGGGTAATACTGGTCTTGAATTTCGTCGAATTTGTAAACAATCTGTCTGACTGTGGTTTGATGGAATCCAAACTCTTTAGAGATGCTTTTGAGGTCCTTAGAAATCTTCTTTGTTCGTGCCATGATACAATTCCACAAACATGCTGTGAAGATCAGTCTTTGATAGATCTCTGTTCTTTAAATAAAACAGGTCGACCACTCATACCTGATCATCATCCCATTAATTGAAAACACCCAACTTTAATTTCACTTTCAAAGTATCTGCTAGTCCTAAAGGTTCACATACTTTTGCCACTCACGGACACGAGATATTGGATCATTTTCCTCAATAAATAAATAACCAAGTCTAATATTTATAACTCATTTGTTTGATCTACTTTTAGGACTTGTGTGAAAATATAATGTAGTTTAAGGTTAATTTTATGAAGAAATATAGACAATCCTGAAGGGTTCATAAACTTCCAAGCACCACTGTATAGTACCCTAGTCATAAATACAATAATTCCAAAAAAAATTATGCTACACTATGAAAACTTACTCGTCCACGGTGGGATAGTCTCCCCTGTGAAACACATTCAAGCAGCTTCTTCTCCACTGTTCCTAATGGGTAGTGGAAGGGCTGAAACTGTTGCATATCTTCATATGTCAGGTAACAAATGAGATGACCAAGCCTGTGAAACATTTAATATGATAAACTGCATAAAACCAGCATATTAATATACGTGGCATGTGGAAATTATTATATTTTGTAACACAGAAAAATAAAATAAAAAATGATTACCTGCTACCCCACCACCCTCTTGTATTCATGGACTAAAACTTGTACATCGTCCTAACTACTGCTCAAAGTTATCTCATCATCCTACTAATTAAAAAAATTAAAAGTTCCATGTCCAAGTCCTTTATGTGGGTTGACCATTTTTTAAATATCTCTCAGACTTTGAAAACAAAGAGCGGGAGAGGAAATCCATTTTTTTTTACATAGTGTGTCTGCTGCCAGAAACATACTAGTATAAGCACGCTATCTCCCATGGAATCTTAAATATCTCTTCCATTGTCCTATAAGTCAATGCATTCATGTCAAATGAAAAGCCCTTAGAGAATGGACAGTTCCATATACTGTGTGTCTACCTTACAGTTTTAAACAAACATTTGGTACATTATCTTTGATGCCGTTCAAGATTCAACTTCCACTGAATATCCATTAAAAAGGTTTTCTACGACTTAGAGATTGATGACCTATCCTCAGGATAGGTCATCAATATCAGACTGATGGGGGCGGTTCGACACCCAGAACCCCCACTGAGCTTCATCATCTGTGTAGTTTCTGGCAATGGTGTGCTGATGCTCTGTTCCCATTCACTTGAATGTGAGCTGAGCTACAGTACCCTGGTACAGCCACTTGCAGGGGATGGAACTTTGTGTTTGTAGTTCTGTCCACTGTAAAGTTTCCTGTACCAGAAGCTGCCCAAAACAGCTGATTGGTGAGGGTGCCAGGTATCAGACACCCCACCCCCCACCACCACCACCAATCTGAAATTGATGACCTATCTTAAGGATAGGCCATCAATATCTATCTACTGGAAAACCCTTTTAATAGTTCTAATGGAATCACTGATCTAGACACCCAGAAACTACCCATTAGTAAATCTATTATTATCCTGGGGGATTGGTATCAGAGATTGTAAATCTCTATTTCATTCACTGAGTTAAGCCTAGATTCTCATCCTTCTGCATATCCTGTAAACGTGTTGCTTTTGTAAATTGTACAGTTTTCAAGTACTTAAATGGGTTGTCGAAGATATTTAAAAATCTTGGACAAGCCCTCAAATTGCCTAAAATAAAAAAAATCATGTTATACTTACCTTTTTCTCCTGTACCACTAGTCGGGTCCTACTGCCGCTGCTTGTTGATGTGCTGCTATATGGCTCTTGACCGCTGCAGCCAATCACTGTCCTCAGTGGTAGACCATGGTTTTATTTTAGCCAATTTTAGAGTTTTGTCCAAGATTTTTAATTATCTCTGAAAACTCCTTTAAAGTTAGCAGTACAGTAACTATTGGCCGCTATGGAATTGTCTGAAGAATAGCAATGACAATCCCAATCTTTCATAATTTTCAACCTCGTTCACACACAAATTTATGGCAGTACGGTGGCTCAGTGGTTAGCACTGGTGCCTTGCAGCACTGGGGTCCTAGGTTCGAATACATGTTTGCGTGGGTTTTCTCAGACTACTCCGGTTTCCTCCCACACTTCAAAGACATACTGATAGGGAACTTAGATTTAGAGCACCATTGGGGACAGCGTGATGCTAATGTCTGTAAAGCGCTGCAGAATATAGTGCATACAATAAAATGCATTAGGTAAACAAATGCTAAATAAATATATTGTTTATAGCCATAGATACTATACCTCTGTACTTTGTCTATATCTTGGCTTGAGTTCATAAGGCTCTGTGCCACAAAACGGCCTTGTATCATCCCCAGGTTCACATCTTTCCAGCCATCTGCCAGCAATTTAATCTGAGAGGCACAAAAGAAATGATTAGTGCAACTGTCAGTACCTACCTAGCGTCTATTATTTTGCATTTGTACACTTCCCTCACACAATAATCCTATGTATAATGCAGTAGTCAAATGTGCTGCCATGACTTCTTTCACATTATAATCACAGTCAGATTGACTTCAGCATGACAAATCATAGGGCACTTTGCCCATCGCTATAAATATTAGATTGCAGTGTGCATGTTTCTACAGTGATCCAGTCAGAGAACAACTGACACAGAAGCAAATGGCTACAGTACTAATTGTATGTGACCCAACTTATTCCATAAAATAATGTAACATTTGCATGTGTGCATTGTAAGTGAAGACGCACAAACCTGATCAGAGCTGAGCTGTACAAAGTGGCAAAATGGCAGGTACGGGAGAAGTGGTTGAGTAGACAGCAGAAAGTGTGGTGGCCATGATGGGACATCACCGAACATGTCAGCTTGCAGGAAATGTTTAGCAAAAACGCGCTTCTGAGCAACTTTCATTTCTTGACTGTGGATTTTTATTGCATCTAATCTAGAACAAATGAATAATCTTCAAGACAACATCCATCCAGATAGGACATATTTTAATGGAGTATATTTTCCTGGATAATAATGAATTAAAATGGACAGTTCAACTAAGGCCTTGTCTGTTTTGCAGTCCGCATTTTTTGTGTAGACCCATTGACTTCAATAGATCCATGTGCTTTCCACATTTATATGTCTGTTCCTCAAAAGGACAGAACATGTCCTATTCTTGGCCACAAAATGTGAACCACGGACCCATTGAAGTCAATAGGTCCGTAAAAAATGCGGATGCAACACATACAGTACCTGTATTTTGCGGATCAGCAATTTGTAGACTGCAAAATACGTACGGTTGTGGTCATGAGGCCTAAAGGAAATATTTTTTAAACCAGCAATCATCTGGTGATCTGTGCTTTGAAAAGTCATTGCCAAAGATTTGATGAACATTTCCGTAAGAATAATCTTTCCTGCTGGGAGAGGAGCATCACAGTTATGGCCCTTGAGAAATCTGTGTGCTAGGCAGCAATTCCTTGTGTAAATGTTGATATGCACAGAATTTACAGTACATTGAATGATTGCAAGATAGATGAAGATCAGATAAACAAGGAGCAAATGGGCAGTATAAATAGTTTTTAGTCAAGGCCATTTTATGTGGTCCAAGGATGGGGCCAATTATCGGGATCAAACATTCGTAAATGTGCAGCCAATTACCTGACAAACAAGCTTGTTTGTTGGGTGATCACATCTTTCAATTGGTACCAAAAATTCTTGTTTGTTGGCAGCATATTGCCCTGTCTAAAAAATGATGTGTTGCTGACAAATAATTAAACTGTGAGGGAGTAAACAATCGCGGTAAGTAACGATGGTTCATACCCATACAGCAGCAATCATTGCTGAGTGCAAATGCAACTAACGAGCAGAAAATGATCATAAATAAATTTCCTTATTCCTGATCACTGCCTGCCCTGTTGGCCCATATAAAAATTTCCTTGGTCAAAGAAACATCTAGCTACATGGTGTCGGAATACTTGTAGGACTGAAATGAATCAAACATGAATTGCTATGTTAAATAGTGTGGCATCTGCCATTTTATGATATGTCCACCATTTTGTGTGAGCTTATTGAAAGGCCACACGTTCCTATAGTGTATTTTTATATTTTTCTCTATAATTATACCAGTTTGAGGGAGTACTTGCTTGCTTACAGATTATGTTAAACACAAAACATTTATCCATATATCCTAGTTATAGTGGATTTATTTAGTTTTAGCATAAACTAATTGATAAATCACATATATCATATTCTATATTGGCACATGTTATAGCAAGGTATTGATAGATATATATACAGTACAGACCAAAAGTTTGGACACACCTTCTCATTCAAAGAGTTTTCTTTATTTTCATGACTATGAAAATTGTAGATTCACACTGAAGGCATCAAAACTATGAATTATGAACATGTGGAATTATATACATAACAAACAAGTGTGAAACAAATGAAAATATGTCATATTCTAGGTTCTTCAAAGTAGCCACCTTTTGCTTTGATTACTGCTTTGCACACTCTTGGCATTCTCTTGATGAGCTTCAAGAGGTAGTCCCCTGAAATGGTTTTCACTTCACAGGTGTGCCCTGTCAGGTTTAATAAGTGGGATTTCTTGCCTTATAAATGGGGTTGGAACCATCAGTTGCGTTGAGGAGAAGTCAGGTGGATACACAGCTGATGGTCCTACTGAATAGACTGTTAGAATTTGTATTATGGCAAGAAAAAAGCAGCTAAGTGTCACGAGGGTATCAAGAGCCACGTCTGACTCCGTTATACCCGGGGTCAGGAAGTCGCAGCGGGTGGCTGCGCGCTCTATATCTAAAGATCACGGTGTTTCTTAGTTATTGTTTTCTGTGTTTGCCTTGCTATCCTTTTTGTCTCTCTCAGGGATCCGTAGCTTCTCCTCCTCAGCTGTTTCTTGTCTGCCACTCCCTACCTCCTTATATTCTCCCCTCACACTTCTCTAGTTGCCAGTTATAGAGCTTCCTGCCTGGACATCTATACTGACCCACTGGAGTGGTTAATCCTGGTTGTTGTTCCTGTGTGCTACCCTCCGGATCCCTGTTTGGCTTATTGTTGTCTCCTGTTGTCGCCCACCTGGGAATATATGTTGAGTCTGTGTTGTCTGTCCTCCCCTTGGTGTTTTCCCTTAGAGTTAGTGGTGCGGACTAGTGTTCCCATCGCCCTGTTCACTACCTAGGGCTCAGCTCAGGGAAAGCCAGGGCTTTAGGCACGTGATCGGCGTACGGGTGAGGAACCCGTCTAGGGACGTCAGGGCAGCCAGGTGCCAGCCGCCAGGTGAGTCAGGGGTCACCATCTTCCCTCTCACTTGGGCAGGGCCTTCCTCGTTCCCTCCCTCTGTGTCACGTATGTGATAGCCACGCCGACCGTGATATTATAACTGGCCCTTACTTTTTGAAAAAAAAAATAATAATAATTTTTTTTTTAATTGTTGTTTTTTTTCCTCTCTTTACTTAGAATCCAATATGGATCCTATTGATGCCTTGGCAGAACATCTTCAAAGCCTGTCTTTGGAGGTGGCAGGATTGAAGGCGTCTGTTCTCCAACAACAGCAGCAAATGCAGCAGACCGCACCCCCAGCGGTTGCTATGGGTAACCAGGTTGTCACTGAACCCAAGGTTGCTCTTCCCGACAGATTTTCTGGGGGAAGGGACAAATTTGCGACGTTCCGTGAGGCCTGCAAATTATATTTTAAGTTGCGCCCTTACTCCTCAGGTCATGAAGAACAGCGGGTAGGGATTGTCATTTCCCTGCTTCAGGGGAATCCGAAATCCTGGGCGTTCTCGTTACCCCCTGGTTCTCAGGCTCTTCGGTCAGTGGAGGGATTTTTTGGGGCTTTGGGTCTCATATATGATGACCCTGACCGAGTCGCCCTGGCTGAGTCGAAGTTACGGAGACTCCTACAGGGAGATCGGTCAGCAGAGGAATATTGCTCAGAGTTCCGTAGGTGGGCTACGGATACTCAGTGGAACGACCCGGCTCTCAGGAGTCAGTTCTGCTCTGGGTTATCTGAAAGGGTTAAGGATGCACTGGCGCTGTATGAGACCCCCCTTTCCCTTGATGCTGTTATGTCCCTCTCTATCAGAATAGATAGACGTCTTAGGGAGAGATCGAAAATTCCGGAGCAATTGGTTACCTCTCCCAAGCAACAGTCAGCCTGTACTGACTTAGATGAGCCTATGCAGCTAGGCGGAACTTCTCGTCAGGTCCGTCCTCCCGAGGTTCGCCGTAGGGGGGGGGCTTGTTTTTTCTGTGGGGGGAGGGGTCATTTCATTAATGTCTGTCCCTCCTTTCTCAAAAACAAAAGACCGTCGGAAAACTACTAACCCCGGGCTGTGCGGAGGATGTCAGCCGGGGGGTATACGTTTCCTCCATACGAACATCTCAATTTGTGTTACCAGCGGTCATTGTTTTTGGTGTTAAGACGGAGTCTATTTCTGTTTTTCTAGACAGTGGAGCAGGGGTAAACTTGATTGATGCCCATTTTGCCCGCACTATGGGTTTGTCTCTCTGTACGCTGCAGAGACCTATTCCCGTATTCGCTATAGATTCTGCTCCTCTGTCTCAGAGAAACCTCACCCACATTGTTCGTAATTTACACCTTCGGGTAGGGGACCACCGTAATGAGTGTCTTGCATGTTACGTTCTGGAGGGCCTTCCCTCTCCGGTGGTATTGGGTCTTCCCTGGTTGGTAGCGCACAATCCAGTGGTGGATTGGCAGGCCAGGGAGATATTGGAGTGGAGTGAGCATTGCAGAGTGAATTGCTTAAATAACAATTGCTTAATCGCCTCCATAGCTTCCCTACCTACATTTATTTCGGACTTTGAGGACGTTTTTTCTGAAAAGGGTTGTCAGAAACTACCACCTCATCGTCCTTATGATTGCCCGGTTAACCTGATTCCCGGGGCAAAATTACCCAAGTCCAGGTTGTATAATCTTTCGGGTCCCGAGAGACAAGCCATGAAAGATTATATCTCCGAGAGTCTGGCTAAGGGACACATCAGACCCTCTTCTTCACCCGTGGCTGCAGGGTTTTTCTTTGTTAAAAAGAAAGATGGGGGCCTGCGTCCTTGCTTAGATTTCCGTGAGTTAAACCAGATAACCATCCGTGACCCATACCCTCTTCCTCTCATTCCTGACCTTTTTAATCAGATTGCGGGTGCTAAGTGGTTCTCCAAACTTGATCTTAGGGGGGCCTACAATCTGATTCGTATCAGGGAAGGGGATGAGTGGAAGACAGCTTTTAACACCCCTGAGGGGCATTATGAAAATCTAGTTATGCCTTTCGGTCTGACCAATGCCCCTGCTGTCTTCCAACATTTCGTTAATGATATTTTTAGTCATCTCATCGGCAGGTTTGTAGTCATATACCTAGATGATATCTTAATTTATTCGGCTGATCTGAAAACACATGAGGTGCATGTCAGGCAAGTACTGCAGGTCCTACGGACGAATAAATTATATGCGAAAATTGAAAAATGTGTCTTCGCTGTTCAGGAATTACAGTTCCTGGGGTATCTATTATCTGCTTCAGGTTTCCGCATGGATCCTGGGAAGGTCCAGGCAATTTTAGATTGGGATCTTCCAGAGAACCTTAAAGCCCTACAACGGTTTTTGGGTTTCGCTAATTTCTATAGAAAGTTCATTAAAAATTATTCAGTGATCGTTAAACCCCTTACCGACATGACTAGGAAGGGGACGGATTTTTCCAAATGGTCTGACGCCGCTAAAGATGCATTTTCCTCTCTAAAGGAGAGGTTTACCTCGGCACCTGTTCTAATTCAACCTGATGTCTCCCAGCCTTTTATTGTCGAGGTAGATGCGTCAGAGGTGGGAGTGGGAGCTGTATTGTCTCAGGGTCCGTCTCCTGGCAAATGGCGTCCTTGCGCTTTCTTTTCCAAAAAATTATCTTCTGCGGAGAAGAATTATGATATTGGAAATAGGGAACTGTTGGCGATTAAACTGGCGCTTGAAGAGTGGCGTCACTTCTTAGAGGGAGCAATCCACCCCGTCACGGTGATTACGGATCACAAGAACCTTCTGTACCTAGAATCGGCTAAACGTCTCACCCCTAGACAAGCTAGGTGGTCGCTATTCTTTACCAGATTTAACTTTGTAATCACCTATCGTCCTGGGGCAAAAAATACCAAGGCAGACGCATTATCTCGTAGTTTCCCTGGAGGGGGTAATGTTTGTGATCCGGTACCTATTTTACAAAGAGGAGTGGTTGTCTCTGCTGTACACTCTGTTCTAGAGGGAAAGGTGTTAGAGGCTCAGGGGGACGCCCAGGCCTCTTGCCCCTCAGAGAAATTGTTTGTACCGTTAAACCTGCGTCTTGAATTATTAAAAGAACATCATAATTCGGCACTTGCTGGACACCCGGGTAGTAAAGCATCCTTGGAGCTTTTATCTCGTCGTTTTTTGTGGCCAAGGTTGCGTCAGGATGTAATGGATTTCGTGTCTACTTGTTCTACTTGTGCACGCGCGAAAGTCTCTCATACACGTCCAGCAGGGTCTTTATTGCCACTTTTCATCCCCAATAGGCCATGGACACATCTGTCAATGGATTTCATCACTGACTTACCGTTGTCGGCGGGTAAAACAGTTATCTTGGTAGTAGTAGACAGGTTTAGCAAAATGGTACACTTTATTGCGCTACCCGCACTTCCTAATGCTAAAACTCTCGCTCAGGTGTTTATCAGTGAAATCGTGAAGCTTCACGGGGTCCCTTCCGATGTGGTTTCGGATCGGGGAACCCAGTTTATTTCTAAGTTTTGGAAAGCTTTTTGTTCCCGTTTGGGGGTTCACTTGTCCTTTTCCTCAGCTTTCCATCCTCAGTCGAATGGACAGACTGAGCGTACCAACCAAAACCTAGAAACATATTTAAGGTGTTTTGTGTCTGAAAACCAAGAGTTGTGGTCATCATATTTACCATTAGCTGAGTTTGCCATAAATAATCATTATCAGGAGTCCACTGGCAAGTCACCATTCCTTGGTGCATACGGTTTTCATCCCCAATTTTGTACTTTCAAAGATGGGGGGTCTTCTGGGGTTCCCGAAGAGGAAAGGTTTTCTTCATCTCTTTCATCGGTAGGGCAGAAGGTGCAAGTTAACTTGAAAAAGATGAGTGGTAAATATAAATGCATGGCCGATAAGAAACGGTCGCCAGGTCCGGACCTAGGAGTGAATGACTATGTGTGGTTGTCTACTAGGAATATTAAGTTGAAGGTTCCCTCTTGGAAACTGGGTCCTAGGTTCATTGGTCCCTATAAAATAGTAGCCGTCATTACCCTGTGGCTTTTCGCCTGGAGCTACTTCAGACTTTTAAGATCCATAACCTCTTCCATAAATCGTTACTCAAGAAGTATGTTCCACCTCTAGAACCATCGCCGCTGCCACCTCCTCCTGTTATTGTGGATGGTAATCTGGAGTTTCAAATAGCCAGAATTGTTGATTCTCGTCGGGTCCGCCGCTCTCTTCAGTATCTGGTGCATTGGAGGGGTTACGGTCCCGAGGAAAGAATGTGGGTTCCAGCGTCAGAGGTAAACGCCAACAGGTTAATTCAGACTTTCCATGCCTCTCATCTGGAGAGACCTGGTCCTGAGAGTCCGGAGGCCCCTCGTGAAAGGGGGGAAAACTGTCACGAGGGTATCAAGAGCCACGTCTGACTCCGTTATACCCGGGGTCAGGAAGTCGCAGCGGGTGGCTGCGCGCTCTATATCTAAAGATCACGGTGTTTCTTAGTTATTGTTTTCTGTGTTTGCCTTGCTATCCTTTTTGTCTCTCTCAGGGATCCGTAGCTTCTCCTCCTCAGCTGTTTCTTGTCTGCCACTCCCTACCTCCTTATATTCTCCCCTCACACTTCTCTAGTTGCCAGTTATAGAGCTTCCTGCCTGGACATCTATACTGACCCACTGGAGTGGTTAATCCTGGTTGTTGTTCCTGTGTGCTACCCTCCGGATCCCTGTTTGGCTTATTGTTGTCTCCTGTTGTCGCCCACCTGGGAATATATGTTGAGTCTGTGTTGTCTGTCCTCCCCTTGGTGTTTTCCCTTAGAGTTAGTGGTGCGGACTAGTGTTCCCATCGCCCTGTTCACTACCTAGGGCTCAGCTCAGGGAAAGCCAGGGCTTTAGGCACGTGATCGGCGTACGGGTGAGGAACCCGTCTAGGGACGTCAGGGCAGCCAGGTGCCAGCCGCCAGGTGAGTCAGGGGTCACCATCTTCCCTCTCACTTGGGCAGGGCCTTCCTCGTTCCCTCCCTCTGTGTCACGTATGTGATAGCCACGCCGACCGTGATACTAAGTAAAGAAAAACGAGTGGCCATCATTACTTTAAGAAATGAAGGTCAGTCAGTCAGCCGAAAAATTGGGAAAACTTTGAAAGTAAGGGCTATTTGACCATGAAGGAGAGTGATGGGGTGCTGTGCCAGATGACCTGGCCTCCACAGTCACCGGACCTGAACCCAATCGAGATGGTTTGGGGTGAGCTGGACCGCAGAGTCAAGGCAAAAGGGCCAACAAGTACTAAGCATCTCTGGGAACTCCTTCAAGACTGTTGGAAGACCATTTCAGGGGACTACCTCTTGAAGCTCATCAAGAGAATGCCAAGAGTGTGCAAAGCAGTAATCAAAGCAAAAGGTGGCTACTTTGAAGAACCTAGAATATGACATATTTTCAGTTGTTTCACACTTGTTTGTTATGTATATAATTCCACATGTGTTAATTCATAGTTTTGATGCCTTCATAGTCATGAAAATAAAGAAAACTCTTTGAATGAGAAGGTGTGTCCAAACTTTTGGTCTGTACTGTATATATTTATATACTTGATGCCATGTGTATCCCACTAAAAGAAAATGTATTCTTAGGGTATATGGAAAGCATTTACAAAGGTTTTCTACTAATAGAAGTTTCTCAGAAAAGCTAATGTTATTCCAGGCGTCGTTACTCAATAGTTTGGACAGATAGATATACAAACCCATGGTGCAAATGTAAGGCCCATTGAATTTCTTATCAAACCCATAAATTCAAGAGTCTGGGAAAGTCAAGATGGTCCCACTATGTCTATGAAGTAGTTTCAGGGTGTCAAAGAAGCATCCCTCCTCATTGATGTAGGTTGCAAAGGTCAAAGGTTAAAGTGTAGCATAATTCTGATGTTAATATGTTACACAACAGTTCCATCTGGAGACAGGTGGATATCATGACACTATACACAGCAATATTTCATTCTGGGTAAATATGATCTCATAGGATCATTACCATATGAGCACACCCATCCGATGTTATTGGAAAACCCTAATCTGGAAGGATGTGATCATTTGATACGTTTTTGGATAAGAAAGCACACATGAGAGAAAATCGAGGGTAGAAGTAAAAAGGAAAGACAAGTTGAGTTCTCTAGTGGGGTCTATAAAGATGAAAGCCATGGTGAGATGCGCTATGATGGACCACCCAGCTTTCCTAGGAGCAGAAGTGAGATTTTTACTATGACTTGGTAAGAGACACAGAGAATGATATTTTATTTTATTAAGACTAATTTGATAGTGTGGGTGAAATTATACCATCTAGATTGGCGAATAAATAAATAAATTAATTAATTGATCATCTTCATATTGAGATGTAGTCTTTTAGGATATTGTGAGACTTCATTCTACCTGCAGAAGAATCAAGACTCATAATCTAGCAAACCATTAAATTATTGCTTATATATATATATGGAGTATATACATTATGGAGTGGAAAAACTTACTGGAACGGATCGAGAGGTTTGAGGAACATATTGCCGGTAGCGGATGAGTGGAGTCGTTGCCTGGAGGGTGTGATGGGCGGGGGGGCGAGGGAGAGACGAGAGCAACCATCACTAACGGTGTGCACCGAGAGGACCACCAAAGGGGAGGGGGGGCTGGGGGGGTTGCACGTAACTTGGGTGACAATTAATCCGGATAGATTAAAACTCAACTGGGAGCCTGGGAACCTCCCACAACATAGTACACAACTTGCTAGTTTTGTAGTGTTTTTGTTTATTGTATCTTATTATACTGATTGCCCTGGCAGATTGTGTATTAATGAATCCGGATTATTGTACTGTCAAATTGGTTTATTTTTGTATTTTGTATTGGAAAATGAATAAACAAATTTATAAAAAAAAAATATATATATATATTAATAGAATATTCTTCGCCAAGCTAAGGGATGGATTCCCACAGGAAAGACTTGTTTCAAGTCCTTTCCATTTAAGATATGGTCTAGCAAAGATTCTAGATCCCTGTTATTTGTCTTAATAGTCTTACCAAAGTTATATGTGTGAAAATAGTCCAGGATGGAGCGGAAGGATACAGTTATCTCTTCTAAGTTATATCCTTGAATGGATTTGCCCATTCAGGAAGTCATGTGACGTGTAGTTGGTTAGAGGGGGCAGAATGTATTTAGCATTTCATATTGATGTCTAGGATTAGGAATGCCCATTTTTTGATATCATGAGGTTTCCTCTGAACAGAAGTGTTATATATGACTTATGTTCCTATTTTGATATCCTAACTTAATAATAGCTTGGTCATAATGTGACAAGTTATTTCCACTCACATGTATTGTTAAGCTTGTAATGCTTTATATCTACGCCCAATATATTCATTTGCATGTATTATTGTGTTTATTTACTTATGCATGTTTATAATCTTGTAACCAATAAATCTGAGTATTTTTATAATACCTGCGTATTATTGTATAATGGAGATTCTTAATTGAATTATTACCGCCCGACAATGGGCCAAGGCCAGGCCAATAGCAAGCAATGGAAAATTACACAGGGTGGTGTGCTGCCTTCAGACTCCAATTTTAAAGGGAATGTGTCCTAAAATAATGACCTATTGTTTAAATATGTTTAACTTTTTTTTAAGACTTTTTGTTATTTAAAATTTTCCATGTCAATAACTATATTTAAACAAAAATCATAAATTCCTGCAGTTTTCGCACTGGGAAATAGGCCTAATAGTAGGCGCCACTCCTTGGTCCGTACAGATCACTTTATTGCAGTTATAAGATATTCTAAATCTGCCTGTAATGATAAGGAGATATCACCTCTGTGTATAGATAAGACAGGATCCACCACTCACAATAGGTGATTGTCAGAGCTTATCTATTCTTCCCTTGTACAATGACCTCTGCATAGGTCACAGAACATGTCTAGAAAATTCTCCCATAGAAGTCAATACGGTCCCGTCCTGAACATTGTGTCTATGGCCCACGGGGCTGCCGTAAAGCAATTTTTTTTATGCTTTGTAAATGCTGTTAAGAACAGCTCAGGCAAGATGGCAGCCCCCATAATCATGTCAGGCAATAGAATAAAAAAATCTTTAATCAGAAAATAAAATCAGATTAGAAAAAAAGGAGATGTGCTACTATCTGTTTTTAACTTGCAGATAACATTTTTGGTAATACATTTCCTGCAAGTGCTGCAAGAAAGCTGCTATCATCCAACAAATCTCTTTTGTTGGATGATCAGAGGCAACTTTACCCTGGTCAGTTATCAGGGAATGAGAGTTTGTGCAAAATGTTCATTAGCAATAATTGGGCCAAACTTCAGCCCAAGTAAAATGGTCCCAAGGGTCCTGATAGATGTGATGATGGTGAGCCAACAATGAGAGCCAAACGACAATATACAAGTCCGCCTTTTGTTTCCGATAATTGTTCCAATCCTTGGCTCATGTGAAGGGCCTTAAGACAACATACTCAGGAAAAGAAAGAAATAACTATTATGTGTAAATGTGTGAAGAATCCAGCAATAATTCTAGGACTTAGTGTTAAGAATGCCTAGTTAGAAAATAGCATATTTTATGTAGCAAATATTCTTACGCTATAAATATACAGTATACTACTGTATAGTAATACAAAGGCCCTCTAAATATTAAGAAACTTCAAAATATGATTACACAGCTCAAAAAATTGTCTCTTACTTACACACTCTGGTTGGCTAAAAGAGATATTGGGAAGCTCACAATGTCAGATATGGACATGAAGGGAATGAACTGGGAAAGGTCTACGAAAATCCGAGGTGTTAAGAGTGGTAACTTCTGAATCACCATTGAAGTTAAGGTCTCCAAACCCTTCTCATCAGGAGTTATCTAGAGAAATAGAAATATACAATATTTTAGTTGTTTTTCCTATACGGTAAATACTAATATTTTTTTTTTTTTATACAGAAGCATTTTGTCAGAATATATCCAGACCATATATTATAAGTTACAGCACTGAGTTTCATAGAAGAAATGTAGGAAAATATACAGATTGACCTCTACAGGTAGCCTTTGCAACACCTGTTATGACTATTGTTAAACTTCCAACAGTGCTGCACATTTACAACCTGTAGTGAGGAAGACTTATCAAGACCCCTGTGCCTGAATGGTAGCCCCCCAAAAGCCCCGATTTGCAACTTTCTGCTCTTTTCAACCACGCTTGTAATTTTTGTAAAAAGTACGTGGGGCGAGGGCAGGAGGGTTGGTGCTTAAAGGGGTTATCCAATTTCTCAAACAGCCCCCCCCCATGTGCCGGGCCCCTCACAGGTAATATACTTACCCCACTCCCGGCTCCCTGCGCCGCTCCTGGCCCACGCAACGCTGCTGTTTCTCCCTGTACACGGATGAAAACATCCGGTGTTGAGGGGGGGAGCAGCCAATGGCGGGCGGAGACTGGGACGAGCCTCCCTAGCATCGCAGGTGACGCTAGGGAGGCTCGTCCCAGTCCCCACCTGCCATTGGCTGCTCCCCCCGACAGCCGATGTTTTCATCGGTGTGCACGGAGAAGCAGCAGCGGTGGTGCGGGGACCAGGAGCAGCGCAGGGAGTGGGGTAAGTATATTACCTGTGAGGGGCCCGGCACATGGGGGGCTGTTTGAGAAATTGGATAACTGCTTTAAGCAGCCCAACACATTTACTATTACATATGCAAGTTTTCTGGTGCAAGTCATGCCTGGATTTCAGATTCTTTTGCACAAACCTGGCAAAATTATTAAAAGGCTTTCACCTCCCAATAATTTAACATAATCTCCCCCCCCCCCCCCCCATACTAGCATATTGTGAACGATTAGGTAATTTTATAAAAAAATTAACTGCAGAACTTGTAACTAATTTATGACCTCCCTAGTAGTCACCAATAAGACATAAGAAAGCCAAACTGATCATTTTAATAGTTTCTGTTATTCACCATCACCTCTGTTCTCCTTAGACATTTGGTGTTTGAAGGTTCAGGAGAACAATCAGGTGATTCCACATGATTATACCACTTGAATTCCATACCATTGGGTTTGTGCTAGATTATTGTACTTTAATTATAATTCAAAGATATCCAAAATTTAACCAAACAACCAAAAAAGGTTGCCAAAAGCATTCTGCATAGCCTTCAGTAGGTTCATCATATGGTGTACTCAGCCAGTATAAAAGATCAGTTTGTGCTACAGAAAGAATGAAATATCAACTATTGTTCTCACTCACCTGAATTCTTGGCCATGATCGGTGCATTAATGAGATAAAACGTTCCACTGCATCATTTTCTGCTGATAACAGCACCTTCTGGAAACCTTCTCTAGGCATCTGCAGATATTCCTGCCATGAAAACGGGCCATGCATTAATATCTATACGTTGGAACCTGAAGCAGGTTGTTTTTTGAACAAATGTGAGCCAAGCGAACAATTGGTACAGTATTAAAACAAGTGAATGTAGTCTGTCACTCAAATAAAATAATCAGTAGTTTATTCATTCATAGACACGGTGCTCTATTAAAATCCATACTCCTTCTTACGCATTTCAAGCAGTTAGAGAGCTACAAGTGCACATGCAGACTGAATGGTAAAATTCCAATACATGCAACATTAGCTTATTACAGTTTTATATTTGTGATAACATAATATTGACAAGGATTTTTTTGCAGTAGATTATCCATAATCCAATTGAGATAAATATTAATAAATATATGTAAGGTCTGTTTTAAAGTGTCCCTGTACTTTGAAAAAACTTTTGGTACATCATACTGACATATCTCATGTTTTGATCAATGGGGTGCTGAATGCTGAGCCCCCCACCGAACTCTAGAGCAAGGAAAGAGAAGTGCTCACAATGCAATTTTTTCCTCTCTGGGTTCCATAGAATGTCTATGAGCCTGTCTCGATTTTATCTCCTGCTGCCAGGAGAAAGCGATCAATGTAAGCACCGCTCTCTCCCTGTTCTAGGGATCAGTGGGGGTCTCACTCTTCAGAATACAACAATTAAAACCTTTGATTTGTCACTATAAGATATGAACACTTTTTGAAAGTGCATGTACACTTTAAGTTTAGGCTCTCTGCATGGTGTCTATCAATTGTCGTTATCCAATATAGTTCCTGCTTTAATAGTAATTGTCCCTGCGTTTAGGTTTGTTTGCTTTCTCCATACATTTCACCTTTAAATAATCTGTATTGACTTGAGTGGGTAGGAAATGTTTTGATGCCCCTGATAAATTCTTGCCATCAGGATTAGCAATTCCTAAGAAGTTATTCGCCTATCATTTTTCTGGATTGGTGTATCATACATCATATGTACTGCAATTCGCATTGCATGAATTCAATCCTCTACATGCAGTGTGTAGTATAGTACTGTAGTTCATTAAAGTGGTTCCCCGGGAAAAAAAAAAAAAAGCTTAAATATTACATTATAAATCTATTCCCAAATACCTTTCAAATACCTTTCGTTTTGTCTAGGGAGCAGTCATCAGGGGAAATAAAATGGCCATGTCCTATTAGTACACACAAAACCTGTCCTAATCACACAGCTGGACAAGTTACTTCACAACACTGAGCTAAAGAGCTGCCTCATCCTCCTCTCTGCTCTACTTGTCAGAGATTATGATCCTGAAAACAGCTGATAAGATCTTCAGCTGAATTTCTGTAGGAATGGAGTTCATGAGGAGACATGAAGTACAGAGAGGAGGTGATGATGTGGATATGAGCAGCAGCACTTGTATGCAGTATCCATTACCACATTCCCACATTACTACAGTCTGTCCTGTCCGTTCTCTCTGTGCTTCGTGTCTCCTCATGAACTCCATTCCTAATCCCTGACAACTAGGTGAGAAGGCTGAGTCAGCTCTTCAGCTCAGTGTTGTGAAGTAACTTGTCCTGCTGTGTAATTAGGACAGGATTTGTGTGTACTAATGGGACGGTAGCCACTTTATTTTTCCTAATAATTGCTCCGTAGACAAAACAAGCCATTATAACCAATGAAAGGTATTTGGGAATGTTGTTATAATAAAGTAATATTTAAGTATTTTCATTTTCTTAATTGACATAGAACCCCTTTAAGGTAATTACATTCTCCATCTTCTAGAGAAGAATACCAGAGCTCTGAATAGCTCCATAGGGCTCAGTTTATTGCAATAGAGTTTCCATGTACATTAAAAGCTAGGTAGCCATCACTTTTAGTTTTTACTGAGTACTGATATATGTTTGGATATTTATTATAATGTAGAAACCTTCTAAGAGATTAAAAGCAGAGTTTATCTCTAAACTCTTAGGCTATGTTGAAGATTTCATCATATTTCAAGGAAGAAAAATGTATGATTTGCTACTTTTCCCATGAAAACAACAGACAACTGTACAGGCACAATACCTGGAGGAGAATTTCAAATGCTGTGCCATTTTCCTCCTTCTGGATGAGGTCCCATAGCACAGGCTGTCAGACAAAGAGAAATTAATATTACCATACTTTACTTTCACACACTGCCTTTTAACCACCTCCGGACCGCCTAACGCAGATTCGCGTTCCGGAGGTGGCAGCGCTGCGCACAGTCACGCATATACGCGTCATCTCGCGAGACGCGAGATTTCGCTCCAAGCCGGCCCGCGCATGCGCATCGCGGGCCGGCAAAAGTTAAAGAACAAGTTAGTCACCAGCCTGCCAGCAACGATCATTGGCTGGCAGGCTGGCGATTTTTAAAAAATCCAATCACAAGCCATATAACAGATCATATTAGTAAATATGATCTGTTATATGGCTTCTCTGCTCCTGTGCTGGTCCTTTTCGTCGGTTGGATCCAGCACAGGAGCAGACTGAACTGTGAGTAGCACCAACACTTCACTGTAGCCCCTGATCACCCCCCTGCACCCCAATTAACCCTTTGATCACCCCTTTGATCGCCCCTGTCAATCACCAGTGAAAGGAAAAAAAGTGATCAGTGTAAACTGTCACTTTTTTTTTTTCACTAGTATTGGCTGTTAGGTTTTAGGGATAGTTTAGGCCCCTTGGTTAGGTAGTTAGCGTCAGTTAGCGCCCACCCCACCGCACCGCAGTCACTTTTATTCGCTGAATAGCGTATCGCTAATCAGCATTTGTACTTTTATAGTATCTGTAAGTGATCAAAACTGATCACGGTCAGATCTATAATAGTATTAGTGTCACTTTAGTTCGCCCTCCACCCAAAACGCAGTGTTTGCCCGATCAGGCCTGATCGGTCGCCCACACGTGCGTTCACCCACGCCCGCCCCACCGCAGTGACAAAAAATATATATTTTTTGATCACTGCACATTCATTTTACACGCACTGCGGCGATAAAAAAATCAGTTTTGATATTTTTTATCAACCGCAGCGGCCTCCGGTACTTCGCTAGCCTCCCCTTTGTAAGACAGGTTTGCTTTTTTTCTTGGGTAGTCTCAGGGAATACCCCTAAATTTAGTAGTCCAAAATGTCAAACAGGGGGTATTCTTCTGAAGAGGCCTACAGGATTCTGACCCAGTCGGATGAGGAGTGGGAACCCTCATCTGATGAATCTAGCGGGTCAGAATATGAACCTGTGGAAAGCAGTGGCTCTCTGACCCAAAGTTCGGACGAGGAGGTGGAGGTCCCTGGCAGCACCAGGCGTACCCGGCCCCATGTCGCTAGACCACAGGTTATGCAGGATCCGCTTCAAGAGCAGCAGAGTGGGGCTGTCGCTGCCGGATCACGTGGTGAGGCATACACCAGCAGCGCAGCCCTCCCTGGACCTAGTACCAGCACTGCCGTACAACATGGTGACGTGGCGAGCACCAGAAGGGCAGTTGAAGCTGGTACGGTGGCACGTGCACTAGTTACCCCGTCGCAGCCACCGCAAAGACAGGCCCGTAGAGCCCCTAGAATCCCTGAGGTGCTGGCAAACCCTGATTGGCAGTCACCAACTTCAGCCGCACCTGTAGTTCCCCCTTTCACCGCCCAGTCTGGAGTTCGGGTTGAGACGGCTCAAATCGGTTCGGCCCTGGGATTTTTTGAGCTGTTCTTGACTGCGGAGCTCTTGGACTTAGTCGTGGCAGAGACCAACCAGTATGCCACACAATTTATATCCGCCAACCCGGGAAGCTTTTATGCCCAGCCTTTCCGGTGGAAACCAGTCCAAGTTTCCGAAATTAAAAATTTTTTGGGCCTTCTCCTCAACATGGGCCTGACAAAAAAGCATGAATTGCGGTCATATTGGTCAACGCACCCGATTCATCACATGCCCATGTTCTCTGCTGCTATGTCCAGGGCACGATTTGAGGCCATCCTCCGTTTCCTGCATTTTAGCGACAACACCACCTCCCGTCCCAGAGGCCACCCAGCTTTTGACCGGCTCCACAAAATTCGGCCCCTCATAGACCATTTCAACCAGAAATTTGCAGATTTGTATACCCCCGAGCAAAACATCTGCGTAGACGAGTCCCTAATACATTTTACCGGGCGCCTTGGCTTCAAACAGTACATCCCAAGCAAGCGTGCCCGGTATGGGGTCAAATTGTATAAGCTCTGTGAAAGGGCCACAGGCTATACCCACAAATTTCGTGTCTATGAGGGAAAAGATCAGACCCTGGAGCCGGTCGGTTGCCCTGACTACCTGGGGAGCAGTGGGAAGACAGTCTGGGACTTGGTGTCACCCTTATTCGGCAAGGGGTACCATCTTTATGTGGACAATTTTTACACAAGTGTGGCCCTCTTTAGGCATTTGTTTCTAGAACGGATTTGCGCCTGTGGCACCGCGCGAACTAGTCGCGTGGGCTTCCCCCAACGGCTTGTAACCACCCGTCTTGCAAGGGGGCAGAGGGCTGCCTTGTGTAACGAAGAACTGCTCGCGGTGAAATGGAGAGACAAGCGTGACGTTTACATGCTCTCCTCCATTCACGCAGACACGACAATCCAAATTGAGCGAGCAACCCGTGTCATTGAAAAGCCCCTCTGTGTCCACGACTATAATGCGCTCATGGGAGGGGTGGACTTCAATGACCAGATGTTGTCTCCGTATTTAGTTTCCCGCAGAACCAGACGCTGGTATAAGAAGGTGTCTGTATATTTAATTCAATTGGCGCTGTACAATAGTTTTGTTCTCTACAGTAAGGCTGGGAGAACACGATCTTTCCTCAAATTCCAGGAAGAGATCATCGAGAACCTCCTTTACCCAGGAGGTTCCGTGGCCCCATCCCCCAGTGTAGTTAGCCGTCTACACGAGCGACATTTCCCCAGTGTCGTTCCTGGTACCTCAACCCAACCGTCACCCCGAAAAAGATGTCGTGTCTGTAGCAGGAGTGGAATAAGGCGTGACACCCGCTATTTCTGTCCTGACTGTGCTGACCACCCTGCCCTATGCTATGGAGAGTGTTTCCGGAAGTACCACACACAGGTACACCTAGCATAGGGATTGCATCTCACAGGACAGGCACACAGGGCTATTAGGGCCCTTTTACTCTCAGCTGCTGCAAACCTCTCCTTTCACCTGGGATAAAGTGCATAACGTACTTCGCCACATCTTTGGGCGATTTGCGCTTTGCACATTGTCCCATGGGGAAGGAGAGGTTTGTTCTATAAAGGTAAAAAAAAACTAAACAAAAAAAAAATTACCGGTAAGTAAAAAAGTTAAAAAAGTTTAAAAAAGTTAATATGTTCTGTTCTAAAGTTAATAAAGTTATTGCTTTGCGGCCTGGTTTTTTCTTTTTTGTTTTGTTTTTTTTACCTTCCAGGTGGACCAACCGATCGACCAGCTGCAGCACTGATGTGCATTCGGACAGAAGCATTGTGCTGCTGTCAGATTACACGCAAGTCGGTGTATGCGGCGCTGCAAGACGAGATTTCTCCTCTGCAGTAAAAGATATGTTTGCCGAGGCATATGAGCTGAGGAGGTGGCGGTGTTCATATACTTTGGCAAACACTTTGTATATATAAAAAAAAAAATCCCGGCAATGATTTATTCATCCACATCGATTGATGTGAATGGAGAAATCTGGTTTGCCAGGGCATACGAGCTGAAGTGGGTATGGATGTTGGGCGGAGCTCCTATGTCCTGGCAGACGCCTTTCCCCTCCTTTTTCTTTTTTTGGCAGAGATTTTTTCATCCACATTGATCGATGCGAATGAAGAAATCTGTGCCGTTCATTTTTTTCTTTCAGCCCAGAGGCTGAACGGAAAAAAAAAATCTCATTACCCGTATGCTCAATATAAGGAGAATAGCAGAAACTCCTAATGCTGGGCATACATGTAATGATTGCGGAGACCCTCAAATGCCAGGGCAGTACAAACACCCCACAAATAACACCATTTTGGAAAGAAGACACCCCAAGGTATTTGCTGAGGGGCATATTGAGTCCATGAAAGATTGAAATTTTTGTCCCAAGTTAGCGGAAAGGGAGACTTTGTGAGAACAAAATCCAAAAAATCAATTTCCGCTAACTTGTGCCAAAATTTTTTTTTTTCAATGAACTCGCCATGCCCCTCATTGAATACCTTGGGGTGTCTTCTTCCCAAAATGGGGTCACATGTGGGGTATTTATACTGCCCTGGCATTTTAGGGGCCCCAAAGCGTGAGAAGAAGTCTGGTATCCAAATGTCTAAAAATGCCCTCCTAAAAGGAATTTGGGCCCCTTTGCCCACCTAGGCTGCAAAAAAGTGTCACACATGTGGTATCTCCGTATTCAGCAGAAGTTGGGGAATATGTTTTGGGGTGTCATTTTACATATACCCATGCTGGGTGAGATAAATATCTTGGTCAAATGCCAACTTTGTATAAAAAAAATGGGAAAAGTTGTCTTTTGCCAAGATATTTCTCTCACCCAGCATGGGTATATGTAAAATGACACCCCAAAACACATTCCTTACCTTCTCCTGAGTACGGAGATACCAGATGTGTGACACTTTTTTGCAGCCTAGCTGGGCAAAGGGGCCCACATTCCAAAGAGCACCTTTCAGATTTCACAGGTCATTTACCTACTTACCAGACATTAGGGCCCCTGGAAAATGCCAGGGCAGTATAACTGCCCCACAAGTGACCCCATTTTGGAAAGAAGACACCCCAAGGTATTCCGTGAGGGGCATGGCAAGTTCCTAGAATTTTTTATTTTTTGTCACAAGTTAGTGGAAAATGATGATTTTTTTTTTTATTTTTTTTTTCATACAAAGTCTCCTATTCCACTAACTTGTGACAAAAAAAAAAAAATTTCCATGAACTCACTATGCCCATCAGCGAATACCTTGGGGTCTCTTCTTTCCAAAATGGGGTCACTTGTGGGGTAGTTATACTGCCCTGGCATTCTAGGGGCCCAAATGTGTGGTAAGGAGTTTGAAATCAAATTCAGTAAAAAATGACCTGTGAAATCCAAAAGGTGCTCTTTGGAATATGGGCCCCTTTGCCCACCTAGGCTGCAAAAAAGTGTCACACATCTGGTATCTCCGTACTCAGGAGAAGGTGGGGAATGTGTTTTGGGGTGTCATTTTATATATACCCATGCTGGGTGAGAGAAATATCTTGGCAAAAGACAACTTTTCCCATTTTTTTATACAAAGTTGTCATTTGACCAAGATATTTATCTCACCCAGCATGGGTATATGTAAAAAGACACCCCAAAACACATTCCTCAACTTCTCCTGAGTACGGCAATACCACATGTGTGACACTTTTTTGCAGCCTAGGTGGGCAAAGGGGCCCATATTCCAAAGAGCACCTTTCGGATTTCACTCGTCATTTTTTACTGAATTTGATTTCAAACTCCTTACCACACATTTGGGCCCCTAGAATGCCAGGGCAGTATAACTACCCCACAAGTGACCCCATTTTGGAAAGAAGAGACCCCAAGGTATTCGCTGATGGGCATAGTGAGTTCATGGAAGTTTTTATTTTTTGTCACAAGTTAGTGGAATATGAGACTTTGTATGAAAAAAAAAAAAAAAAAAAAATCATCATTTTCCACTAACTTGTGACAAAAAATAAAAAATTCTAGGAACTCGCCATGCCCCTCACGGAATAGCTTGGGGTGTCTTCTTTCCAAAATGGGGTCACTTGTGGGGTAGTTATACTGCCCTGGCATTCTAGGGGCCCAAATGTGTGGTAAGGAGTTTGAAATCAAATTCTGTTAAAAATGACGAGTGAAATCCGAAAGGTGCTCTTTGGAATATGGGCCCCTTTGCCCACCTAGGCTGCAAAAAAGTGTCACACATCTGGTATCTCCGTACTCAGGAGAAGGTGGGGAATGTGTTTTGGGGTGTCATTTTACATATACCCATGCTGGGTGAGAGAAATATCTTGGCAAAAGACAACTTTTCCCATTTTTTTATACAAAGTTGTCATTTGACCAAGATATTTATCTCACCCAGCATGGGTATATGTAAAAAGACACCCCAAAACACATTCCTCAACTTCTCCTGAGTACGGGGATACCAGATGTGTGACACTTTTTTGCAGCCTAGGTGGGCAAAGGGGCCCATATTCCAAAGAGCACCTTTCGGATTTCACTCGTCATTTTTTACAGAATTTGATTTCAAACTCCTTACCACACATTTGGGCCCCTAGAATGCCAGGGCAGTATAACTACCCCACAAGTGACCCCATTTTGGAAAGAAGAGACCCCAAGGTATTCGCTGATGGGCATAGTGAGTTCATGAAAGTTTTTATTTTTTGTCACAAGTTAGTGGAATATGAGACTTTGTATGAAAAAAAAATAAATAAAAAAAAATCATCATTTTCCACTAACTTGTGACAAAAAATAAAAAATTCTAGGAACTCGCCATGCCCCTCACGGAATAGCTTGGGGTGTCTTCTTTCCAAAATGGGGTCACTTGTGGGGTAGTTATACTGCCCTGGCATTCTAGGGGCCCAAATGTGTGGTAAGGAGTTAGAAATCAAATTCTGTAAAAAATGATGAGTGAAATCCGAAAGGTGCTCTTTGGAATATGGGCCCCTTTGCCCACCTAGGCTGCAAAAAAGTGTCACACATCTGGTATCTCCGTACTCAGGAGAAGGTGGGGAATGTGTTTTGGGGTGTCATTTTATATATACCCATGCTGGGTGAGAGAAATATCTTGGCAAAAGACAACTTTTCCCATTTTTTTATACAAAGTTGTCATTTGACCAAGATATTTATCTCACCCAGCATGGGTATATGTAAAAAGACACCCCAAAACACATTCCTCAACTTCTCCTGAGTACGGGGATACCAGATGTGTGACACTTTTTTGCAGCCTAGGTGGGCAAAGGGGCCCATATTCCAAAGAGCACCTTTCGGATTTCACTCGTCATTTTTTACTGAATTTGATTTCAAACTCTTTACCACACATTTGGGCCCCTAGAATGCCAGGGCAGTATAACTACCCCACAAGTGACCCCATTTTGGAAAGAAGAGACCCCAAGGTATTCGCTGATGGGCATAGTGAGTTCATAGAACTTTTTATTTTTTGTCACAAGTTAGTGGAATATGAGACTTTGTAAGAAAAAAAAAAAAAAAAAAAAAAATCATCATTTTCCGCTAACTTGTGACAAAAAATAAAAAGTTCTATGAACTCACTATGCCCATCAGCGAATACCTTAGGGTGTGTACTTTCAGAAATGGGGTCATTTGTGGGGTGTTTGTACTGTCTGGGCATTGTAGAACCTCAGGAAACATGACAGGTGCTCAGAAAGTCAGAGCTGCTTCAAAAAGCGGAAATTCACATTTTTGTACCATAGTTTGTAAACGCTATAACTTTTACCCAAACCATTTTTTTTTTACCCAAACATTTTTTTTTTATCAAAGACATGTAGAACTATAAATTTAGAGCAAAATTTCTATATGGATGTCGTTTTTTTTGCAAAATTTTACAACTGAAAGTGAAAAATGTCATTTTTTTGCAAAAAAAATCGTTAAATTTCGATTAATAACAAAAAAAGTAAAAATGTCAGCAGCAATGAAATACCACCAAATGAAAGCTCTATCAGTGAGAAGAAAAGGAGGTAAAATTCATTTGGGTGGTAAGTTGCATGACCGAGCAATAAATGGTGAAAGTAGTGTAGGTCAGAAGTGTAAAAAGTGGCCTGGTCTTTCAGGGTGTTTAAGCACTGGGGGCTGAGGTGGTTAACTGTCTCCAAGATGCAGCTCTACTTTATTAATAATTGCTTGTTATGAAATGGATAATGGCTTTTGTAAAATAGTTGAAATCTTATTAAAGGGGTATTCTGGTTGTAGAAAGTTATCTCCTATCCACAGAATAGAGGACAACTATTACAACACACTGCCACTCCAGCCATCTCTATGTGAGTTCTGGAAATAGCTGAGTACAGTCTGCTATTTCTGGGACTTCCCTAGAGATTAATGGAGCAGATCCCATATAGAATAATGGTGTATGTTTGACCTGCTATTCCATCTATTTTGGGGATCCTCATTCCCATAATCATGGGGCTCCCAGTGGTAGAACTCCAACCCATATTATAGTTTTCCCCTATCCTATGGATAGGGGGTAATTTTCTAAAACTGGAATACTCCTTTAAGATAAAAAGTTAAAAATTCAAAACATTTTTATCGTCTCAGGTGGGGTTTTCCAGACAGCAATCTGGTCCAATCAAGTAACACTGTTGTCAGACAGAAGATATAAATACAGGGTGGCCCAAGAAAAAGTAGCCCACCTCCAGCGATAGTATGACAAGATGAACAAGCAAGTGGATTGTTTTTTTATTACCCACAAGTCACAAAAGATGCTGTAAATGGTCCCTGTTCACATTTATGCATCTTTGGGGACATCCGATTATGTTGGATGACACTGCTTGCAGCTCTTCAACAGTTAAGCTGCAGAGGAAAAAATTTCCTGCTTTTTCCAACAAGATGGGACAACATGCCCGGGTTGACGTTAACTGTTAATGGTGGAGCGAACTGTGAGTAAGGGGTTATTGCCCCCACATTCCCCAGACTTGTAGACATGCAATTTTTTTTTATCTGTGGGCAAATTTAAAACAGAAAGTGTCCGCTAACAATCCACATCCCCTGGATGAATTTAAGGAAAACATCACAAACACCATCCGCAGCATTGCAAATGGTGAACAGATGGCTCACTCTGGATAACCACAATTGGTGCTCAGGTTCAAAGAAACACCCCTAGTTCTTGAATGTGAAATAGTTAAGAAGTTGAACCGGCACTCAGAACAATTGGAGATCACGTGGAATAGTGTAAAAAGGATTTATTATTGTCATAAAATATATATCTCTACGTCAAACATGTATACATTAAATAAAATAAAATTCACCAGAGATTATAAAAATATATAAAAATATATAAAAAAGGGAGTATAAATATATCCAAGACCTGAATTTTGCAATAATATGAAAACGTCGTATCCAAGGTTCGCTATGTCAAAAAAGCTGCATCCGTTTCCTCCCAATGGGGATGGTTCTCGTGGATCACAGCTAATGTGGTAGAGCGAAATCCTACCTTGGATGACGTATACACCGGTGTTTTTTAAATTGCGATACTCATTATTCTAGCAGGTGATATACATAGTGTAAATTCAACACGTTCAAATCCCGTGCGGCGTACTATTCGCAGCATCACAAGCCGTATCAGCCAACATAATCCGACCTGCCCAACATGCAGAGACCTGAAAAGGGACCACTTTCAACATCCTCTGTGACTTGTGGGTAATTAAAAAAACAAACAAACCACTTGCTCGTTCATATTGTCATACTATGGAGACGGGTCTCTTTTTGTAGTCGACTCTGTACAATGGGGCCTATTTAGTAAAAATAGGGAAAATAAATAGTGGTGGCAACACATTCCAGTAGTCATACTGCAAGCGTGAAAATCACATAGTCAACATCTCCAATGTTTTGCAAGTTTTATACATAAGTTCCTCATGTAACTGAAATTATTGTTATATATTAGTTATTAGAATATTTTATACACAAGCAATTATTACATAAATTACCATAAGAAAGTACTCACTTGAAAGCAACATTTTAAATACAGTCATCTGAATGGAAAAAGATAACTCACACTAAAGCAGCTAAGGAGATCTTCCTTGTCAGATCCACTGCTCTCTTTCTCTAGGTACAATTCCACAGTATGCAGGATGCTCACTGAGGAGTTCATCTTGAAAGAAGTCCAGAAAGAGCTATTATCCAGCAGGCTAGAGAGAAGAATGGCTTCTCCAAGTCTATCCCTTGTTTCCTTACCTATCTGATCCGAGCCTGAGTGAGAGAAGAGAAAATCCAGCACCTTAAGTAGATACTGTACATTTGAAGCCCAGCCATAGGATTCACTGTCACACTGGGAGAGTTGAGAAACCAGGCCGATGATGTAGGAAATAGGATTTCTGCATAACTGTGAGGAATCAAAGCTTGAAGACAGTGGGAGAACATCTGCAAGTTTCTGAAGGAAACATTTGCCATCTAATGAAATGTTTTTCCAACAATGGTCAACAACCCAAGGATGAACTGATTTCAAGGCAAAATACAGAGAGGCGTTTCTACACACAAGATCTGAAAAATCTTGAATATTTATCCCCTTACATTCTTCCACCAAAGTACCATTGCTGAAAGTGTTGCTATCCCATGTCTTGTAATTGCAAGAAGAGCTAGTTATATTGAGTGTCTTTGTTTTTACCATCTGTCTATTACAAAGTCTGGACAACCATGCTCTGCTGTCTTCCGGCATGCCAGATAAGGAATCATTACTGCATAGTTTCTCCATCAAGATAGTTTTATTCTCAAATAGACATGTTTTCAAAGCCTTGGAGTTTATGGACATTCCCTGCCAAACGTCTGAACACCGGATGGTGTTCCTCAGTTCCCTGATCATCTCGGAGCTGTTGTACACCTTAGTGCATAGGTCAGTCATTAATGTCGATTCTTGGTTGTGTGCAGGAAATGATGTGTTGTTGCAAACAGTGATGTTAAATTCAAGTGGGAAATATTCCTTGCACACCCATACCCAAAAAGATTCTTCTTCCATGAATGTTAGGTACCAGGCAGCATCGGAGCAGGCGGCCTGTAGATCATACGATGTGTCTACAGAGTATCCTGTGGCATTATAGACATTACAATACAGAAACACTGTGAAGTTGGAGACACCAGGTAGCCCGGGGATTGTGTCATTGCATACAGCCTCTAATACTTCAGTATAAGATTGTGACTCTTCCCAAAACTCAGTCTGCGACCGCTTCGTAATGTTATGTGCTGCAGCCAAAATTGTCCCAGCAGGCTTACTGCATGTCAGGATTGGAGGAGTTGATGGGAAGCTTGTTGATGTGAATCCGAGATACTGCGTATTCCAAGTAATATTGTGTTTTATGCCCCTGTGCAAGAAAGAAAGAGAGGTGCTTATTTCCTTCCTTTATTAAAGCGGATCTGTTATCAGACTATGCTGGGCAGCACAGTAGGCAGACAGGTCCGCACTCTTCTTTTTTTTCTTTTTCTTTTCCAAAATACAAAAAGACAAATACATTAATGGACCGTCCAAAAGGTCCATATTACAAAACTCTATCATATATTAACATTTTCCGTTTGAATTAACATTTGCATTAACCTTTTACCCCATATACCCACCCACCCCATTGAAGAGAGAGAGAGGGAGCCAAAAAAAAACAACATTTTTTTTTCAAACACCTCGGCCCTGGTTCAACCTTTTCTTCCAAATTTTATAAATTTTTCCCTGTCTATCACTCAATCTCTCCGAAACCTGTTCCAATCTAATCAGATTAAGCACAGCTTCCTGCCACTGTCCTACTGTGGGGGGATCTTTATTTATCCATTTCCGAAGTATCAACAGTCTAGCCTGAAACAATACTTTATTCAACACCAACTGTAGCTTTCTGTTTAACTTAAGGTGTGCAGTAGCCCCCAATATACAAACTACGGGGTCTTCCAAGACTTGAATGCCCAAAAATAATGATATAATCTCTACAATCTCTTTCCAGTACCTTATCAATTTTGGGCATCTCCAAAAACAATGTATAAGATCCGCCCTCTCACCCCTACATTTTGGACAATTATCCGAGGTTCTAACCCCCATTTTCTTTAGCACCCAGGGAGATCGATGTAATCTATGGAGTATAAAGAATTGCGAAATTTTATGTGAAGCCCTTTCTGAAACCCTGGTATAACTTCTGAGGGCATCATTCCATTTTTCTTCCGTAAAAGATAGGAGCTCTTTTTCCCAGCTTCCTCTAGCTGATATTATAATCCCTCCTTTTTTTTCCCCCTCCATTAATAAATTTATATATTCTATCTGATTGTTCTTTTCTATATTTATTTGGATTAGCTGGTATCCTACCAGCATTTTTTAACTGGAGATATTGAAAGCTATCCTTTTGATGGATCCCAAACTCCGTTGCCAAGGTAGAGAAGTCCTTCAGTTTATCCTCCTCAAATATTTGAGCTAAATATTTTACCCCCTTTTTTTCCCAATCTATATAGGATTTAATCCTTTGCATTTGCTTTAGGTTTATGTTTTTCCAAATAGGTGTATAGTGCAGATAGCCCTTTATATCCATAATTTTTTTAAGTTCCACCCATATGTTTCCCATTAAATTCATAATATTATTTCCTGTGCTATTTTTCCCTATTCCCTTCCCTTCCCTTCTTTTAGCCAAAATGAGCTGGAATCTAGATAATAGAAGTGATCAAAGAATACACCAGGCACATAGGGGAGATTTACTAAAACTGGTGCAAAGGAAATCTAGCTTAGTTGCCCATAGAAACCAATCGGAACCGTTCATTTTTCAGTGCTCCTTTATAAAATGAAATTATCAGTCTGATTGGTTGCTAGGGTCGACTAAGCCAATTTTCTGATATACCAGCTGTGGGAAGGCTCTCCCTGTCTTCCCACAACCCTTTTGGTGGTGATCCACAAACTGCTGAGATTAAAATGCTCAATTAACTATTCTTAAAATTGAACCCTTAGGCACCCTATAAGATTAACAGGTTTAAAGGGGTTCTCCGGGAATTAAGAAAATAAAATTACTGAAAATACCCTTTGAGGACACGGCCATTTTTCACCTTAAGGACCAGACCAATTTTTACAAATTTGACATGTCAATAACTTTGGAACACTTTTACTTATCCATTGTACTTCATGACACTGGGAAATAAAATGGCTGACGTCCTATTAGTACACACAAAACCTGTCCTAATCACACAGAAGGGCAAGTTACTTCAGATCATTGAGGTAAAGAGCTGCCTCGTTCTCCTCTCTGCTCTGTCTGTCAGGGATTATGATCCTGATTACAGCTGATAAGATCTTCAGCTGAATCACACATGGCTTTTAGATCAGGTTGAGGGTGATTTTCACCCATAGACCTCAATTTTAAAAGAAACTACACCATAAAAGGCAACTGACCCTGTGTTGTAATTTATACAGTAATTTTAGTATTTAAAATTTTTTCTTGTTGCTCATTTTAAAAGCACAAAAAATATTTGTGACTTACTTTGTGTATAAAGGTTTGATTGAACTTTTTTGAGGATGGGATGGTCCCCTGTTTCCTTAGTAGACCCTGAGAGGAAGGTGAGCTGACAGCTACACGGCATTGTAATTGTATGAGCCATATCTACAGTACATTGCCAATAATTTCTATTGCATTGCTGAAATGTTGTTTTTTATACTTACCACAAGAGTAGCTGTTGCAGGTTCCCTGAAATGAAGAAAATATTTGCCTGTAAGTTAAGTGTATGATAAGCAGCAATACCAGTCATAATGATGCACAGCATATTTTAGTAAAAATTACTCACCAACTGAGCATCTTCCATTCTGATCAGCATGTGGTATCCCAATTACTGAAGACACTCTATGCATCAGTGTCCCTGCCATTCGGGACACTTTCCTATTCAAGTTGTCATATACAGACCTCTCCATCCTCTTCATGAGACTGTAGCGCAGTTCTTCTAATACTTCCCAAACAACATCCTCTGCCGCACTGTCTAAATCAGCAGTTTTGGTTTCTTTTTCCTTTTCCCTGGAACGATATAATATTTCTAAGACATTTTGAACTTCCTCTTTTGCTGACCCAGGACTCGGCCTACTAGAGGTGGAATTTTTGTCTTTTAAGGATTGAACTAGCATGCTAAAAGGTCTATAACTCCCATGTGGTGGAACAGAACTCCCAGACTGCACATTTACTACTGGCTTCCAGTTATTGGCCTCAAATGGCACCAAGAGCCTTGCAAACTGTTCAGGGGGAAAACCACAGTTACGGTGACCCATAAGGGCACATAACACTCCTTGAAGTGTAGTGCTGGTCTGAGTTATAGTACGGCTTAGGAAAGCTTGAAAGAGTGTGTCCAGCAGCCTGCTGAGCATTTCCCAGTTCTGTCCTAAAAGCTGAGCAGCATTCTGGTTGCTGCTAATGGATCTAAAAATGCTCTGTATGAAGCTTAGGAGAACGCTCCAATTTTGACTTCCTCTCAGCGAGACAAGAAAATCCTGAAGCTTGAAAAGTGGGAGTACTGAAGACCTTTCTTTGGGAACCTGAAGAAACTGTGTGACTAGATTGTCCCATCTTTCATCTTCTTGCTCATGAGGTTCTTGATTCTGCAAATAGGTTGAAATATTGTGTAAGAATTCAGACAGGCGATTTTGTTTTACTTTGATTTTTGGAGAAATGAAGAATGATGAAGCTTGGTCTGGTGCAGTCCACAGTGATTCAAACTTAAGCGCCATTTTATCCAGCAAGGTTTGTAAATCTGTAGCATTTAGTTTTGTCTTTACATTAGACATGATGGACAGAGGATGCCTCAATTTCAACCTCCAGATAGAAAGGATCTTTTCCAAATTGCTTCGTTCTAATACTTGGCTCTCTATATTAGTTAAAAAGACAAATGTACTGAACATTAGCCGCATTCTAAATAGTAGATATCAAAGATATACAGTACATACATATTACCCAGACATATGCAACCGTACGCCCATATACGTTGTGACTTTTTCCAGTGTATAAGCTGAATATGCACCACAGTCATGGCATGAATTCAGCCTTATATGCATGTCATTGGACCTTTTCCCATATCAGTGACCACTTTGACAAGCATGATGTAAGTTCTAGAAGTGAATCTAAAAGCCCACACTATAGCTATAGGACTTTCTGCTTCTTGTCTTCTGTATCATAAAAACGTCACTTTCAAAATAATTAAAACAATTTAAAATAATTAGCTTAGAACAAATGTCGCAATGTGTTTAAACAATATGTTTTTCCTATGGGAACTTCCCGCCTTATACAAATGTGTCCTTCCCTACCTTTACTCTTGGCTCAAAATATTCTGAGATTAGTAAAGATTACCAACTTTGGGGAAAAAAAAGTTTGCATTACTCAAAGCGCCTGATAGGGGGGCGGAGTAGGACGTGTGGAACTGCAGCTCTCCCTCCAATTCTGCCTTTACAGCTTGTAGCTGGCCAGGTAAGGCATGTCTTAGGTCACTAGTATAGCTTATATGTGTATACAGCTAAACCTGCTAATAATACAGTTCCTATGTTTATGTGTTAAAGACAAAAGCAGAGTTATTTACTGTGACATCATGTTTTAGATGTCATATAACTGTTATATATTTTGTGTTCACAGAAGCAGAAAAGATAATATGCCTTTAAGATTCATTTTATAGTGTAAGGTAAGCTCAGTGACACAGCAAAAACAACAGAAAGCATAGTGTTAATCTGTTGTTGCTGGGCAGAAGTCTAGACCAATCACAGCCAGCTTCTCACACAGCAAGAGTTTTCACCAATCACAGCCAGCCTCACACACAGCCTGTCTGGGAATTCCCCCAGCTTCTGCTGCTAGAATCATTATTCACCAGAGACAGGAGCTGAAGAGACATTCACTCCACTGAGAGCTGAGTTTTATGGGAACAAGAGGCCAATATAGGTATTTAAAACTGTTATATAATGTTCATATTGTTAGTATTGTGTTTAGAACTGTATACGGAACTAGATATTTATGTGTTTATTTACAGTTCCACCAAACTACAATTGCAACCATACAATTGGAAATACAAATTGCAAGCTATCTCGGAATTTGTGCAGGTGCACGCAGTAGATACCTCTAGCCCCATAATTCAGTGGGAAGCCCTGAAGTGTGTGGTACAGGGTAGACTCATATCGCACGTTTCTATACTTAAGAAAATGCAGTCTGCAGAGATTCAAACTCTTCTTCAAATGCTATCCATGCTGGAGAGGCGACATAAAGGCTCCCTCTCTTCTGAGGCCTACCAGGAGCTGTGCGACACGAGGACTGCCCTCAGGAAACTAATAGATCAAAAATATCTTGGAGCTAGAGACAAGCTCAAGAGACTTTTTTATGAACATGAACAAGGATGGCAGGTTGTTGGTGAGGATGTTGAGGCCCAGACAAGCTACCTATTTCATCCCCACTCTTAACCGTAGAGAGGGAGGCCGCATTCACGCCACTAAGGACATTCTGCAGCAATTCCAATCCTACTACGAGAGTCTCTTTAACCTGAAAGTGAAATTTGCAGATCTTTCCACAGACCTTAAGACCTAGAAAATTAGGGAATGCATCTTGATCGATGTTAAAAAAGCCTTTGACCGAGTGAACTGGAACTTCTTGAGGGAAGCCCTGAGATCCTTTGGCTTGGGACCCTGCATGGTAACCCGCATTCTGGCTCTATACAACAACCCTCGAGCCCAGGTTCGTGTCAATGGCTTTTTGTCCTCCCCCTTTCTAATCCATAATGGTACCAGGCAGGGGTGCCCACTCTCCCGACTGTTATATATCATGGTCATGGAGTTCCTGGCCAGGGCCCTAAGGGCCAATTAATCTATCAAAGGAGTCAACTGGGGGAACTGGAGTCCAAGATAGCTATTTACACAGACGATCTCCTTATCTATTGTTCTAACCCGGATATTGGTTTCCCCAATATTTTGAGGGAGTTCTCGTCCTTCGGAGCCCTGAGCAACTTTAAAGTAAACCTCCACAAATTTGAAATACTTAACATATGTATACCTTCTATTACTGTATCTATGTTGTAGTCTTAATTCCCCTTACAGTGGGCAAAGGGACATATCACTCACCTGGGTATGGCTATCCCCTCGCGATTAGCTGATCTTTACTCTACCAACTTCTCCCCCCTTATTGAGGACATTAAGAAAGATCTCCAGTCTTGGAAGAAAATACCATTATCTTGCTTTGGCAGGATTCAAACTCTAAAAATGAATATTCTTCAGTGAATATTATATTTCTTTAGAACTATTCCCATCCCCTTACCAACTAAATTCTTTAGGGCCTTCTGCTCAATGTTCCTGGATTTTGTATGGGCAGGCACATTGCCTAGACTAGGTATACGTTTCTTAACCCGTGCTAAGCATAGGGGAGGGGTGGGTCTTCCTGACTTACAACTTTACCACAAAGCCGCAATCTTTTCATATGTCCAAGATTGGTTCCACTTTGGATCATCTAAAAGATGGACTCAGTTTAAAAGGCAGGAAGTGGGACAGCCAGCTCAGGATCTGCTCTGGTCAGACCCCCACACCTCCCCTTGCTAACAATGGGAATATTGCAAATCAGGGGTATATATGCGGTGTCTTTGGGCCTAAATACCCGCCCAGGACCCATGACCCATGACCCCTGTGTTTAATAACCCAGACTTCCCTCCTCGGAGTGAGGCAATCAGCAATATTGGGTCTTATGAAAGAGGACAGTCCTCGGGTACATCACTTTCTCAAGGACTTAGCCTTGCGTCCCCTTGACTCATTCCCTGGGGGGAGCAGTAGTGGGGCATGGTATCAATATGTCAGACTTCAAAGCTTTAATTCCTCTCTGGGCCCCCTTTTGACTCTCTTTAGAGACCTTACCCCTTTTGAATCTGTCTGCCTTCAATCCACTCCACCAATGCATCAGGTGTCTCTGGTCTATGGGTTGCTCCAGGGGAACGGGGGAACACCATCTTCCCTGCCTTACAGTATGTGGCAGCATGGGAGAGAGAGTTGGGGAGATCTTTCTCCTGAGACCAATGGGAGAAGGCATTCATTTTGTCACACAAGTCATCCATTAGCTGTAGACTCCAGGAGAAGAACTTCAAAATCATAATTAATGGTACAGGACTCCTGCACTTCTACACTCAGTCTACCCCTCATGTCCAAATCTGTGCTGGCGCTGCGGCAGGGAGGTGAGTACTATGTCCCACATATGGTGGCAATGTGTTTGGGTGGCACCCTTCTGGACGGCCTTGAATAATTTATACAACCAGATGAGCTGCAGCCCCTTGCAATGGACCCTTAAAGAGACTGTGTTATCAATTCTCCTGGGACCATCTCTACCCTGAAAAAGGGCCTACTGAGATTATTTTTGCAAGCCACTCGCCTGGTTGTACCTAGATATTGGAAGTCTCCCGATACACCACACCTTAGAGAGTGGCTAGATTCATTTGAGCTGATCCGTAGAATGGAGGGACTCACAGCGGAGGATGAGGGAGTAACTGAGAAATACCTTAAGACTTGGGCCCCTGGATTCTATTTAAAGGCTCACAAGCCTTTCGCAACTGGTCGACTCTGGCTGATGTCCAGACGTGAGTCCTTTAGCTTACCATTTCTTTGTTTTCTTGTTTTTATTTTTTCTCTAATTTTATTTTTCTTTCATTTTTTTGGGGGGAAACTACAGTGCGACAGGAAGTACATACCCCTTTTTCCCATCCCTTCCACTCTCTTCCCTCCCCCACAATGAAGTGTATAGTCTTATGTTTCATAATCCTCTCCTGCTTGATAATTATGTTTATCCTTCATGTATAATATGCATAATGTAATATATTCTGAAAAGTTAGTACATATACAATGCTGTACCATGACAGTAACTTGATACACTTCAAAGTTGTTATTTATTGTTAGATTGTTAGTTAAAAGTATTTGAACAACAAAGCGCCTGATGAAATGCAAAAGTTTTCCTTTTCAAAGCTAATCCTCTCAGACCACTCATCTCAAAGTATCTCGAGCCAAGAAGAAAGGTAAAGATGGACACATCTGTATGTGAAACATATCCACAGGCCATTATTCAGCTGACAAAGGGCAAAAATGTGCCCTTCTGGCCTTTGTCAGGCTTTGTAGAATAGCATACAAGACTACATACAGACTAGAAGGCAAACAACAAAAACGGCATGATATACGATTTGTGAAAATGGGAGTCGAAGGCAACAGTACCGCATGACATAGATTTTGCTACATGGAAGTTGATAGGTGATGTATATTTACAGTGGCATAAGTCAGGCGTTCTTTGGAGGTATACGTCAGGAAATAATACAAATGTGTCATTGAAGGGTAAGGCATGTTGTGAGCAAACAATGTAGAAGCAGATCAAGCTCATTTCTAGTTAGTGCACAGGTCCGGTGAAAAGTTGGAATGTGGAAAGAACACTTGATAATTAAATGTTTCTTCATTAATGGTATGTGTTTAAATGTCAAAAACAGCAACATGGTGTAAACATGATCCAGGCTATAATTCCCAAATAGCGCATTTCAGACTTATCTATAATCATCAGTTAGGACCGGAAAAGTCTTAAACGTGTTATTTGAGAGTGTTTTCCTGGATCATGCTGTTTTAATCCATACCATTAAAGAAGAAAAATTGTAACTTCAGGTAATGTGAGCACAGCCAAACTTACTATGCATGGAGGAGCACAATAGTACTGTAACTGGCTCTACCTAATCGTTCAAAATTAAAATCAAACTATCCAAAATGCTTAAATTATTTTGCTTTTTAATTTTGTTTGTTGCAAATAATTGTGTCTACAGGAGATGACCTTACTGACAACAAATGATGCTGTATTGATTATTAATGGAGGCCACCACTCTCTTCTACATGAAAGGGAGGTTATTAGTGCCCTACCCCAGCCAATAGCAATGACTAATAGTAATATAATCTAGTTTTTGTTCCTCATTAAAAAAAAACAGTACACATATATATAAAGATATATGAAGGGTAACATCTACTAGGGCTTTCTTTGTTGCTTTGTTTTCAAGGTCCACCATAGTGGGGGATCAAGAGAAGAGAGGTGGGCAATAAAATTCTGGAGCACTGAGAATCCACTGTCTTTTCCATCCAACCCAATTATGGGTTAGTAAAAAAGAAATTATAATGACGAGTACAATTCTTTACCATGTAACTGTTCCATTGGATATCAGTGTTACATTGAAGCTAAGATGAATTTTCAGATCAGAGATCAATTTATCTCCTGAGAATTCTTGTTGCATTGAAAAAATAGTATTTTCTCCCAAACTTCAAATACAACACTAAATAATAATTCATTTGAAAATGATTAATTATTACCTTGGCTTTTAAGTGGTAAGAACATCAGCATAATCCACAGAAAGAGTAGTTGTTTAGCCATATCCAGGGACCACTACCAGAGGAGAAAAGAGAAGGAGTCCTATGTGACATACAGGTTCATATCTCTGAGCTTTGACTTATTACAAACCAAGGGGCATCTTCAGTGTAATCCGCACATTTGGAAACAGGATCTGTAACATGACATGAAGGATCTGTTACCTGAGTATCAAAGACAAGTAACTTTCCTAACCTATGCAGTTTCTGGAGTTACAACCATTATTTACACTCAGTCCTCAAGTTACACTTTCCACTAACTTGGCATGTGAAACAGAAGACACAGGAAAAATATGCACATCTTCCAATAAATATTGGAAATGAAAACCTGTACACATTTGTGACAGAATGAGTTCTCCAGGACTGTACAAATAAAGCTGAATGAACTAAGCATTAGAAGAGCTCTAACCATTTACAGAACCATCTGTTTCAAGGTGGACAGATCTCAGGACTGTGGTTACGTAGGGGGAAAAAGTGTTTGTGCCATCCATGGACAGGACAGATGATGTTTCAATGTACGGTCTGGCAATACCAGACTCAGCCAATGGACAATTGTGGCACTATTTTCTAATATACAAACTTTGCAGGTCACTTATAGTGTATTAGAACATCAGAGCATACTAGCTTCATCTATGTTAATGTATCTTGAGGACCTTTCTCCGGTTGTGAAAATTATATATATCTCTGATCACAGGTCTGTTAATCTGGTAAAAAAAAATTACTATGTTTTTTACCAGTTTGACCATGTTAAAATTAAATTTTACAATAAGCTATATATTTCCTCATTCTTCGCGATGAATGATAGAAACATCTAGCAGGACATAGTAGATTCTGATATTTGCATAACAGAATTCAGGTCCAGGTGGGTAATCCTATATAAAGGTCAAATACATTATTTATGAGACAGCAGGTTACAGTGATATTTATTTTTGCATTGTTTCTTAGTTTATATTATATTCCATTATATGAAAGTTTACAAATAGCAAATATTTCAAATCAGATATTGATACGTTAAAGTGGCATTGTACATACATTGATATGTTAGAGGGACATATCAAAAGTTTAGATCGTAGGGACACTGAGACCCCCACCAATCTCTAGACCCCATCTAGATCCCATACACTTTCTATTGAGTCTGTTTCGCTTCCTGTCCTTCAGTGAAAGGAGAGAAGGCACAAAGCTCGTACTTTTCTTCCCTCGTTCTAGAGATCGGTGGGAGTCTCAACACTCAATAACATATCAAAAGTTTATTGAAAGGACAGTGACCCTTTAATTAACAAATATAATAAAAATTGACATTATAAAAAGGAACAGTTGCATGGAAATATGATCTACTCACCTCTTTAAAATTTGACCTTTATAGTCCTGTTCAGATACAGACCCACTTGTGTTGTTATTTCTAGTAGTAATAATGAAACAGATTCAGAATATTGTCTATGGTGGAAATTCAATGACTGAACTCTTTCCTCGTCTCTCACTCAGCTCCTTCTGATCAGGTTACCTATGTTCAGCACCACTTAATGGCATTGGCTCCAGCCACACTGACCATGTCAGAGAGAGCAGTCCAGAAATATGTCAGGGCAGGGAGGGGCAAGCTTCTCCTTGTCAGCCATACACTCACCTGTCCTGAGAGTCATACATCTTCTCTTGGCCCCTCACTGAGTCTTTACTGCATTATTTATACAGGAATAAGACATTCCATTATTCCAAGCACAGCTGGACAGCATTGTCCGGTGATGCAATACACTTTGTGAATATGCACCAAGGAGATACAAGTGCACTCCAGCTGAAAGCAACTGAAAAAGTGCACCGACCCAAACGAGGAGGCGATTGGAGGAGGGTTCTCCTCAGATGTGAAGCCTTTTGAATACTGACTATGGGCAGCCGTTAAACCTCAAAACGGATGAAACTTTTTTTTTATTAATTATGTCATTATTCTCTATAACCATTTTTTACTGATCTGTCGGTTCACATTATGTTACTATTTGTGTTTTTCAGTGCTTTCTCTATAGGCACACTCCTGTTCCATGTCAGATTTTTCCAAAGTGTTGTTCTCCATGCATGCCTTGCTTTTCTGCATTTAAACTCATTTTATCTTTTATGTATGATATCATGACTAATGGCTCCTCTGCCTGAAACCTGTTGGCGCTATGTTTTTATCTCATTTATGTCCGAAGATGAAATAAAGACATTCTATGCTTATCAGGCGAGTGCTGAGCAGACTACACTTCAGACAACGTGTTTATCCTGGGACCCAGCCCTGTGTTCGTGCACCGCACCACTTATGGAGGTGAGTTGATTCTATCCTACGTTCCTACCCAAATTTTTTATGTCTGGATGAATAGATGAGAAATCTATTGCTGCAGTAAACAACAAGTACTGCCTTTCATTGGAATATAATATTATTGCATGCTGTTGTTGGGACGGGTGTGTGAAGAAGGGCACCCACAAAGGCATCTGGTAGAGTGCTAGTGACCACTGAAGTTGAATGACCTGTGCATGTCATCCAGATGAGCATGATGTCATCTCCAGAACTGTGGCCATCACTGCACTGGAGTCAACCAAGAAGATCAGAACCTCCGTGCAAGGAATAAATTGGCTGCTGTAATGTGCTGATGGTGCTAAGCCCAGTACAGAGAGAGGTGTGACTGAATGTAATACAAGTGGAAAACCCCAATCTGATCGCAAAATCAGGGGTGCTAGTGAGGGACTACACAAAAAAAGAGGCTCCATCACAGGGTATGGAAGGCCTAGTACCCGCTAGTCACCCTCCTAGTACCAAAGTAACATCTAGTTTATCCAGTGCAACTTGTTATCCTGCAGTTTGGTTAGGCACTAGGGTAAAAGAGGTCTGGTCATCAGTTGGGAGAGGGGCCAGGATGAATTTACAACTTTTTATTAGCGCCATCTTGTGGACAATACTGGAAAGTGTCACCCGAAAATGACCTATTGCTTTAATCACATTTTTAGGTAACATTTTTTATTTTAGAATTGGAGGGGTTTTGTTTTATTTTCCATGTTACTATCTATATTTAAAATTTGTATATAATCCTGCTATTTTCACACTGGCCACTAGGCCTAAAATATGTTCAGGTTTCCTGGCTTTTGAGAGCAGATACCTGGGCCATAGACACAATGGACAAAAGGGGACATATATGTGAGAGTTTTATTGCCATGCTCTGTGACCTGTGAAGAGTTCAGGAGGGAGTAGATAATCTGTGATATCACCTATTCTGAATGGTGGATCCTGTGTTATCTATATAGAGGTGTTACTTGTTATTGTAATTCAGTTGTGATAATGATAATAGCTACTGAAAAGTTACCTGTACAGAACAGGAAAATATGATCTATTATTAGGCCTAGTGGCCAGTGTGAAAATTGTAGGATTATATACACTTTTTTGAATATAGACAGTGACATGGAAAAAAAACAAAAAAAAGTAACAAAGTTATTTTCTGATGATACATTCTATTTAATCTTTCATATTCCCTGGAAAAAAAAGAAAATTACAAAGAAAAAAATGAAAAAATCAGGCAATGTATTTTATTACTAAATAAATAAAAAAATATCGGTGACACATTGCTGATATTTGCTAAGAATGCCCATAATTGACCTTCCAGGCTGAATGGATTCTAGGCATTTGATATGTTTTCAATAATCTTCTGCTAATAATTTTCTGTCAAGATCACATTTAGTACTATTAAGATATAGGATAATAATACAAGGTTTTCCCACCAGCCACTAAAACAGCAGAACTACACAACCGCTTTGTACAAACTTTGGCAACTTTTTTTCTGTTGCCTTTCACTATGCAGTATCTGTAACTAGGATCTGTGTTCAGTGCCTTTCCTCATGTGTGGAAGAAACTGAAACCTATGACATCTCTTGTCTTGGGAGCTCTCAATGCTTGGAGAGGCTGTAGCCAACATTCATATTACACGCTTGAAAGAGACAGTTCTGATAAGTGGCTGATAGATGGCTTTGTGCTGTAGATGGTAATTGGCCTCCCAGTTCTGATATCACCAAGTATAAGCAGACAGATTGGTGTTGATAAAAGTAGACAATTGTCTGTTCTAATTGGCAGAAATTCAAAGCTCTTAAATACCCTCTGTAATTATATGAAGCCATAGACAATGCCTGAGCGCTTTGTATTCTTTATCTGTAACAAGAAGCACTATTGTACATGTAATGCACTTGCTCTATGGTGGTGCGTGGTCTCAATATAGGGTGGCCTGCAAACAATATCTAATTATTCATGATCATAAATATAAATATACATTGAGAATACATTTTGTGACCATCTAACTGTATGCTGTTTGTCAAAATATAATAAATTATAAGTAGACTAAGGATGAGAGAATTGATTCGTATTGAACCAGGTTCATTATGAATTTCACAAAAATGTGTCTGCCAAACAAACCTGAAGCTTTTCAGGTTCATTTTAGATGAATCAATTAAAATGGCGTGCAGCACCATTTTACTGCCCATGTTGGCGGGCAAAACCACCAGGGAGAAAGAAGAAGGATGCTCCCATGAACCGAGAAGGATGTGGGGAGGGAAGGATTACCCTGATTGGACTAGAGGCTGAAAAACATCCTCATCAACCAATCGGTGCGGCAGCAGGCACGGAGATGCCTGTGCAGAAAGATCAAAAGTCATTTTGTGTTAGGGCACATTCAGACGGCCGTAGTGTTTTGCGGTCCACAAATTGCGGATCTGCAAAACATGGATACCGGCCGGGTGCATTCCCCATTTTGCGGACTGCACATGGCCAGCACTATGATAGAATTGCCTATTCTTGTCCGCGAATGCAGACAAGAATAGGACAGGCTCTATTTTTTTTTGTTTTTCGGGGCTGTGGAATGGAACAATGGTGTGCTGTCCGAATCTTTTGCGGACCCAATAAAATGAATACAGTCACCTGAATGATCCCTTAAGCTCGAAATCGATTTTTGACCGAAAATGATTTTACACAGTATACAGAGGCACAAGCATCTGTTTTAGTGTAACAGGGACAGTCTAGGGAAATAATAGAAATAAATAATTGTGTATAATACTAGGGACTTTGATCAGGGAAAGTTTTGAGGGAGTGAGAGGCTGGGGCACAATGCTTAATAATACAGCTCCTGCAGAACATCATTCTAGTAATTCCGAGTTACAAAATTAGCCACCTGCAAGAACTAAATATTTATTTATTTTTTCAATTGAACAGAGAGCAGTTTTTTCCCCAAAACCTACATAGGCTTATTGCCAGCACAGCTGCCCAACAGCATTCTGCTTCTTTTGCAAATGCACATTTTTTTCAGTGCATATTATCTGTGGTATTAAACTCCTTGCAATATAGTGAAAGCATTTCACAGCAATAAGGCCATTTTTATAAAAGGGTCTATTAAATGTAAATCACATTGTAGCCAGAAATACTACAGGCCTTTCCTGCATTGGTGGTGCGAGGGTACATTATCACAATACTAGTTTGCAATGTGTTTTATAGTATAAAAATATATTTTCTGACCCAGCATTGTGAAACACAAATTACACAGTAGACAGAACTATTACTGGCCTTTACTGAATTGCTATATTGGTGGTAGGAGGCCTCATTAAGCTTGTAACATGTGTTTTATGGTATAGAAACCCCTGAAGATGCCAGCTTAAGTGGTGTGTCCTTTCTCCGGGGCATGTCTTTCTTCTGTAGCTTTCTTCCTATCACAGCTCAAGAACCATTTAAAAAATGAAATTGAGCATGTACGGCCATCTCAGTGAGCCAGACAAAGAAATAAGTAAAAAAAAACAGAAGGTAGTGCTATACAGAAAAATGTTATTGAATAACTCAGCGACTATACTAAATGTTTAATTTCATGCAATTACAAAAGTATTCAGATCCAGGTGCTGGTTTGAGACCTGTAGAGGTCAGGGTAGGAAAAATACAAGCAATACAATAAACAGTCTGAGGTCAGGACAGGCAGCACAGGGTCCGAATGAAGATTAAACAAGGGTCAGGTCAGACAGCCTGCCATGACCTCAAACTTGTTTTACGGATTTGCACGGTCTTTGCCTTCCCTGACTTCTGCCTGTTTCCTGACCACGAGTATTCCCTGCTTCCTCATCTCTGAGCCCCAAGTACACTGGGACTATTCTAAGAGGTAGTGGGCCTATTCCTGGTGGCTCTCCTGCAGCGAAGGTCAGATTCCTGTATAGGGGTTAAAGGGTGAAAACCAGGGGTCTGCCTTAGGTCTAGCTATCCCAAAGCCAAACTGGTTAATTGGTACAGTGGATCCACATCTACTGTTTGTTACACCTCATTCCATCCAAGGCTTCGTTCATTTTCTCTGCCGACCACACCCCCACTGCGCCAGCCAGTGTAGATGTTCTCATGTCTGGCCTTGAAATTTTACAGCAGGGCATTCAGTGTGTTCACAGTACATGGCTGGAGATTACCGGGCAGATGCGCAGACAGATTCCATCTGCCTGGTGATCTGCAGCCATATACTGTTGGTGTGCTGAACACACGCAAGACTTCAGGGCCAGGCCTGCATATGTCTACATCGCCTGACCCAAAGAGGCTAATTTGCATATCATAAAAAGGCTCATTTCCAAATTTGGGGCACGTATAGAGATGAAAATCTGCTGACAAGCGCACATATACAGAGACAGATGGTTTTACTTACAGGCATGTGGTCACAGATTCCCTTTAACTAGCATGAAACTGGGCGGCTATAATTTTTTTATTGATTTACTCTATTTTTTCATACTAAGTTTTAGGAATTAGTAAATGATCTAAGTGACAGCAAAGGTGAGTGGGAGCAATGGTAAACTTCTAAGTAGGAACCTCATTAGTTATGCTATATAATGAACGAGTAGGATAAAGAAGTGGAAGGTGATCAATGGCAGTACAAGTTTCAGGTAACCAAAAAATAATGTCCCTTTTTAATGTTAAACTGGATCATTTTTAGCCTTTCATCTGACACCACAAGCCTGTCACAGCCTTCTCTCAGCAGGTAACTTGAGACTTTGAATTTCCATCCTCCCGCCATGAGCAGCCGTGTCCAGGTCCTTCGATCCTAGAATACAAAAAAAGAACAAGTGAATTATTGATGTCCCGGGATGCAGGTTCTGCTCGGTGTCTAGGCTCCATTTGCTTTTCTGAATAACAGGGCACCATGCGAGACTTATTAGCTCTTTTTTTAAGTTGTTTTCTTTCAAATAGTGCTGGTTGCTCTCAATGATATGTTGCTATAGAGACTGAACATCTCTGAAGCATACAAAGCAGCATGCCTATAATGCATATTATTCATTTTCAAAGTTATTTTTTTTTTTAATTTTAGAACACATATGTATATGATTACTATTATAATATTTCTTTATACTTAAAAAAAAAAGGAAATACATACATAAATTAATTCCCTTAAAAGTCTTTAATTTGCTTAATTCCACAAATCTTGTAAAGCAGCGCCCTCTGGTGGAAAGCTACAGCTGCTCTCTACTCTAGTGCACAAACATTTCAGTCATTTGAAATTGTGGCAAGTACTGCTTTGTACTAGGAGCTAATCATTCCATTGTATTCCCCTATAAAAGTGTAGTGGCTCCCTGTCCCCCAAAAGTGGATATGGGGAAGTGCATGGATGCATACCTCCCAATGTTTTGGACAGTCAAAGAGGGACACTTTGAGTTCATTGTGTGAAAGATCCATTTTCCTACATGTTTATACACTTCAATACTTTTCTTTTACACAATAGTGCAAAAATGTTTCTGAATATGGAAATGTCTAAAATCCAAAATGCATCAAATAATGAAACAATGTACAAGGTGGGGTGTAAATGTAATAATGTAAATCTCAGATCTAAAAGAGAGACATTTAAAGGGGTTGTCCGGGTTCAGAACTGAACCCAGACATATCCCCCTTTTCACCCACGCAGCCCCCCTGAGTTGTGCATTGGAGCATTTCATGCTCCGATGCTCTCACTTGTCCTGCACTGAATTGCGCAGGGCATGGGATTTTCCATTAGATCTGGTGACTTACCGGGTCTCTGCTAGGCAGAGGCTTCTGTCTAGCACTGAGCACAGTGACGTCACCGGCACTGATGGGCTGGAGTTAGCCTGTAAAACAGGCTAGGGCAGCGCTAAAGCCGCCAATCAGTGCCAGTGATGTCACCGAGCTCACTGCTAGGCTGAAGCCACTGCCTAGCAGTGTAAAAATGTAATCAGAAAAGCTCTTTCCCTGCGCAATACAGAGCAGGGTAAGGGAGAGCATCAGAACAGTAAATGTTCCAATGCTCATCTCAGAGGAGCTGCCTGGGTAAAAAAAGGGGATATGTCCGGGTTCAGCTCTGAACCCGGACAACCCCTTTGAGGAGCAAAGAGGGACAGAGGGTCATAAGCAGGGACTGTCCCTCCAAAAGAGGGACACTTGGGAGGTCAGCATAGACTGTATAGCTGTCACGAGGGTGTCAAGAGCCATGCCTGACTCCGTTATACCCGGGGTCAGGAAGTCGCAGCGGGTGGCTGTGCGCTCTATGTCTAAAGACAGTGCTGTTTATTAATGGTAGCTTTCTGGGTTTGCCTTGCAATCTTTTTTGGCTCACTCAGGGATCCGTAGCTTCTCCTCCTCAGCTGTTTCTTGTCCAGCAATCCCAACCTCCTTATATTCCCATCTCTCACTTCTCTGGTTGCCAGATATAGAGCTTCCTGCCTGGACTTCTATACTGACCCACTGGAGCTGTGTAGCTGTGTTCCCTGGTTGTTGTTCCAGAACGTTACCCTCCGGATCCCTGTTGGGCCTTGGTGGTCTGCTGTTGTCGCCCACCTGGGATTATATGTTTGTCTGTATTGTCTGTCCTCTCCTTGGTGTTTTCCTCTTAGTGTCAGTGGTGCGGACTAGTGATCCCACCGCCCCGTTCACTACATAGGGCTCATCTTAGGGAAAGCCAGGGTTTAGGCACGTGATCGGCGTACGGGTGAGGAACCCGTCTAGGGACGTCAGGGCAGTCAGGTGCCAGCCGCAAGGTGAGTCAGGGGTCACCATCTTTCCCTCTCCCTTGGACAGGGCCTTCCCATTTCCCTCCCTTTGCGTGACGCCGGTCATTACTATAGCTGGCAAAATGCTGTAGTCCAGAAAGATTTCTGCCCGATGAAAACATTCTCACGTCATGGATGGTGCACCCCTGACCCCATGATATGTACACTCTAATGCAGGGGTGCACAACCCGCAGGTCAGAAACACGGCTGATAGCTAATGTGAACAGCTGCGTTTCTGTATGAAGATCGTCTGGACTGTTTATGCATCTATTGACATCTTGATGTTATTAATTTGGTACGGTCGATAGGGATATTACTTGGGTGAATACATAACCACTGTAAAAGGGGCACATGACTGGGCACAATGTTGGACTGGGGTGCCTTGGGTCCACCAGTGGAATTGATGCTGGGGGTCCACCGTACAGCTACCATAAATGGAAATGTTTTCGGTCTCATGCACTTGACCGTGTGCATTTTAGTACACAATACAGTGGGAAAAACAGTATTATATTGTGCACTATTGCACTATATCAAAGTTTTTTCATGAAGCAACGAACACATGACTTTTACTTGATAATTTGTTGGTCATTTACAGTCAGCAGCGTGGATGGTACTAAATGAACCACCTAGTCCCTCAGCCAGGCTAAACAACATCCAAAGTGAAGAAAATGTTTGCCAGCAACTAAAAAAGTTTATTGGAGTGAATATATCATAAGGATCATAAGGATAGGGCTACACGGTGACACTGGCCGCACAGCAACTGTCGCGGCCAGGATCGCTAAGGAGCGGTGATCCTAAAGAAATGAATAGGATCTTCATGACAGTCATAAGAAATCCAACAAATAAAAATGATTTATGTAACGAACAAAAAAACCTTATGGCTGTCAAAAATGTATGTACTAAAAAATAAATAAAAAATTAAAATGTGCCTGGTCATGAAAAGCTCAGGAAGAGGACCAGTCATGAACAGTCTAACCTAAAGGAATGGGAAAGAAAGGAAATCAGCTTTTTTATGGCATGCACTGTAATTAGATTTTTTTTAAAAAAAATTGTGGAATAGAAAAAAATATTTTTGTGTTTTACTTTATACACTGTTACCATGTACTGGAAATGCTATATAATATATATTACTAAGAGGTGCCATGGTCGTAAGGACGCTGTTCCTCCTAATGGCTGCCTTATGGCCAAACACCAGTAGTCGGCACAGTCTGCAAATCTACTAAGGTTTACTACTTGCTGATTCTTAATGGCCGTGTGATTCTAGGCAATCTCTCAATTTATTTGTATACCGTACAAACATTTGTTTTTTGCTACATGGGATGACACCACTGTTCAGAATGTTGGCTGTGTAGAACTGCTGGCAACAGCAAATGATGGCTTGGATGCAACATCGGTGACCATCATTATTGCAATGTAAGGGTGCAGATTTTGTGGCAAAATATTTTGCGACTGAAAATCTGTTCCATTCATTTGAATGGGGCAGTAAGCATATGGATTTCTGCAAGGCCCATTAAGGTGAATGGAACTGATTTTCAGTCCCGGAATTTTACCACAAAGTCTGCCACGTGTGAAGGCCCATGATGCAGATTATGTGCCGTTTTTCTGTGCAGATTTTTATATGGAAAAACCGCAGCGTAATACAGTACCAGTATTAAACGTATTAGATTAGACATGTACACTTTCTCTGCAGAAACTGACCTGGCATGTGCATTTAGAAGTCAACTGTTGGTGTGATCATTTGGCACACCTGCAACAAAAAACACAAGTAACACATGCAGTTTTTGGGGCAAATTTGGTGTTTCCTGCACATGGTTCCAGGTATATGAACAGAAAGTCTGCACACCTGTGCATAACTGCATGTGTTTGGGGCGTATTTGCTGCGGCTTTCTCTCAATTTGCACCCTTGTATTGCAAAGGTTGAAATCTCCCCAAAAAATTGTACAAACAGTTGACAAGCTGTGGATTTGAAAAACACACGGCAGGTCAATTTCAGCATTGAAGAAAAAAGCTAAGTGTACATGAGATCTCATCTCTTTGCTGGTATACTGCATTACGCTGCTGTTTGTCAGCATGAGAACCCATGTGGAAAACATGTAATCTGCATCATGTGCAGGCACTCTAAGGATCCATTCAGACGTCTATAGTTCTGGGTCTGTAACACCCCAGAGTTGTGTTACTACACGCCTCTACCCCGCTACTATATTTTAAGAGCTTTTATATTGTCATCTGATGTAATTTACATTATGTCTTCACAAATGTGCATATAAAACCATGTGAAATACAATGTTTCCTGTAATTTTCCAGGTACACCAGCAAGTGGCAGCAATGCATTGGTCAAGTACTAGTTCTAGTTTAGTATATCTAGGCTGGAATGGATCATTCCAGCTTAGCTCCCCCTCTGTGGAGGTGTGGACTGTTCCCACATCCTGCAGCTTGGGTGGAGAAGAAAGTTAGAGTCAGTGTAGCCCACCCCCTGCTAGGGGTAGGGTGTGTGTGTAAGGAGATCCCCTGCATAGGGAAGAAAGCCAGGATCTTGTCTCGGCTGAGACAGTGATCACATACCCAGCCTAAAAACCTTCAGCCTCAGCTGAATGAAGAAAGCAGACAACCTCCAGAGTTCCAGGACAAAAGCATTCCCTAAGAAACCATCTGAGAGTAAGTCCAGAGACCTAGGAGAAGTCATATCCTCCTCAGCTAGTCTGCCCCCATACAGCAGAAGTACAGAAAGGTGCAGAAGATTAGTTCCTGCCACAATTACAGAGCTACCAAGCAGACAAATTATCCTGCAAGCTCACATTTAAAGTGCAAAGTATTCAGTCCTGCCAACCATTGCTAAAACCTGCTGGGACCAGAGGCCAAAGCTGTATACTGCTTGTATACAAGTTATCTTCAGTAAAGAAACGTTTGCACTGCATCTAAAGGTCTGGACATCATTTCTGCTGCAAAATTCCTCTATTACTCCTACTATCACTACACTCAAATTTATTGCAAGTGAGCCAGGAGTCAGGAGTCCAGCCGTACCCAGGTAGGAGACACCCTTGACACAATTACCACTACCCCATAGAGACATTATAGGCTATTACACCACTCTGGCATTCCTAATCTGGGACGTGCGTTATAACACCTTGGAAGGGCCCTGGGATAGTACCCTGCGCACGCTGCAATTGGTGTCACAAACAAATATAGACTATTATCAACCTGTACCTGTCCACTGCAAAAGTGGCGTCATCGCCCCCATTTCCTGCTCATTGCGGGTCTGCATCCGTTCCTCAATTTTGCGGAACGGGTCCGGACCCATTCATTCCATTCCGCGACACTGCAAAAAAGATAGAGCATGTCCCATTCTTGCCCACAATTGCAGTCAAGAATAGGCAATTCTATCACAGGGCCGGCCACGTGCGGTCCACAAAATGCAGAACGCACACAGCCGGTATCCGTGTTTTGCGTCTCTGCAATTTGCGGACCGCAAAACACTTATAGACGTCTGAACGGACACGCGTGCACTAGCGGCAGGACGGATCCGACAGGCTGTTCACCCGCCGGAACAGCCTGCCGGAGGTCCATGCCGCTAGTATGAAAGTACCCTTACATGATTGATAATGCTCTGTGCCTCTCTGTGACCTTTTTACTACAAAATCACAGTGAGATAAAGTTGACACTGTGATTTTGTAGTAAAAAGATCACAGAGAGGCACGGAGCATTATCAATCATGTTAATGCTCCATGCTTCTGCTGTCCGCAGCGGGTCTTAGCTGTCATTCACGCAGCGGATGTCACGCACGGCATCCGCTCGTGTGAAACAGCCCTTACTGTTTCTTTCACATTCTACCACCCACCTCCTGAACTGGAGTGCGAAGGCAGGCTTCTGTTCTGGCTGCCTTCATCAGTCAGCATCCTGTCTGACTGCAAACCAGCTACCGCACTCTGCAGAGACTGTAGAATGTGGACAGGCAGCTGGGGATGCTGCCTGTCTCTGTGTGCCGTCAACAAGATGACGAATGCAGAAATAATTCACTCTTCAGGAGGAGGGGTGCACAGTGAAAGAATATGGGCCACGTCTCTGCAGCAACACAGGCAGCAACCTATTACTTGCTGCACTTCCCTCCTCCCTGGACCCACCGAAGCTAATTCAGTTAGTGGAGAATGTACTGTATATACATCAGCAGCGTGACACCCGATCAGCAGGCAGATTACATGAAACTGCCTGAAGGTAGGGTGCCGTGCTAATGATCTATATATATTAGCGGGCAGGGCACTTACATTCCTTCAAATGAGTCTGTTAGACAGTGCAGGCTAGGGCCCACTGAGGAATTCATCAGCTCCCCGGTGGGCCAGTCCGACGCTGCCTGGGCATAACTACTGTGAACGGGACACATATCTGGATATAACTACTGTGAACGGGGCACATATCTGGGTATAACTACAGTGAAGGGGGCACATATCTTGGCATAACTACTGTGAAGGGGCACATATCTGGGCATAACTACTGTGAATGGGGACATATGGGCATGACTACTATGAATGAGCACAATGTGGGCATAACTACTGTGAAGAGGGCACAATATGGGCATTATTACTGTGTGCTGAATTACTATGTAGAGGCATTAATGGGACTGGCTGTGTATAAATATGTTTTGGGCGGAGTTAGAGGCGTGGTCTAGCATAAACAAAATTGCATATTGTCCCTCTTTTGGATTTTCTAAAGTTGAGAGGTGTTAAGATATGCCCTCAATGTCTGATAGGTGCGGCTCCCACCTCTGGGACCCACACCTATCTTTAGAATAGAGTCCGCAAAGTGATGGATGGCATACCGGCATGCGCAGCCACCCTCCATTCATTCTTAAGGGAGCGACGAAAATATTTTTGGCAGTCCCATTGAAATTAATGGGGAGCACACCAAGCAAACGCAGCCACCGCTCCATTCACTTCTATAGGGCTGACCTAAATAGCCAAGCCATTGGCTATTTTAGGCAGTCCCATAGAAGAGAATGGAGGGCGACCGCGTATGCTCGTGTGCCCTCCTTCATATAGCAGGCTCCATTCTAAAGATAAGTACAGGACCCAGAGGTGGGAGCCACACCTATTAGACATTGGGGGCATATCCTAGTGATATGCCCCCACTGTCTGAGATGATACAACCCCTTTAACTATGAGTTTAATGTGAGAACAGCCCATTGCTGTTTTGTATGTACTTTATCAAGGCCTAGTATAACGCTGGCATTTGATGATACTATTGTATATTTATAATAATGTAAAACAAACAGTGCGCCACACTGCAGCACATGTACGAAGATTTGACAGTCTAAGGCTGGGTTCACATCAACGTTTAGTTTTCCGTTCTTCTGATCCATCAGAAGAACAGAAAAATAAACAAAAAAAATGATTCTATATTTTAATGCTACTGTAACAGACTCCATGTTGTCTTTGAACAAACTTTTCCAAACTTCTTAAGAACATTCCAACACAGGGTGTGGGAAGAGGATACTGGGATACAAGACTTGTTTAGGTTGCCAAGGGCTAAGGCCAGATAGACTCTGTCCACAGATTCCATCATAGCTTGCACTGTCCTGACATGAGACTGTCTTGCACTATTTCTTCTAATCTGATTGGATCATTGTCCTATACCATAAACCTTTGATTGGCACAGTACCATACTATAAACATCTGATCGGTTTTGTGTTTGTGTCAGATGAAATGCAGAATGTAAAAGTAAATTCCCTATTAAAAGTGCCCTGTCTGACCCAGGAAGAAGTACAGCGGTGTCATAAAAAGATTAAAATAGACAAATTGCCAGAACCAGATGCATACACCAGACCCTTATTTCTGATATTTGACTCTATATTGACAGGGAATGTTCCACAGGATTGGCCCATAGTAGGGATGAGCGAACCCGAACTGTATAGTTCGGGTTCGTACCGAATTTTGGGGTGTCCGTGACACGGACCCGAACCCGAACATTTTCGTAAAAGTCCGGGTTCGAGTTCGGTGTTCGGCGCATTCTTGGCGCTTTTTGAAAGGCTGCAAAGCAGCCAATCAACAAGCATCATACTACTTGGCCCAAGAGGCCATCACAGCCATGCCTACTATTGGCATGGCTGTGATTGGCCAGTGCACCATGTGACCCAGCCTCTATTTAAGCTGGAGTCACGTAGCGCCGCACGTCACTCTGCTATGATCAGTATAGAGAGAGGTTGCAGCTGCGACGTTAGGGCGAGATTAGGCAGATTAACTCCTCCAAAAGACTTCATTCTGTGATCGATCTGCAGCTGTGGATCATTGAAGTGCTATTATTGACTTGCTCACTTTTTTGAGGCTGCCCAGAGCGTTTTTAGATCACTTTTTTTCTGGGGTGATCGGCGGCCATTTTGTGACTTGTGGTGCACCAGCACGAGCTATCACCAAGTGTATTTAACCATCGATAGTGTGGTTATTTTGTGCTATATCCTACATCAGCTGCAGGCTGAGCCTGTGTCACCGAAGTGCATTTAACCATCAACAGTCTGGTTATTTTTTGGCCATATACTACATCAGCTGCAGGCTGAGCCTGTGTCACCGAAGTGCATTTAACCATCAACAGTCTGGTTATTTTTTGGCCATATATTACATCAGGGGCAAGTTGAGCCTGTCACCCAGCGCCTAAAAAATAGACCTGACATTTCTATTCAACCAAATCTGCACAGTTTTAGCTGGTCAAGTTATTTGTAGTGACCGTCAAAGCAGACTTTTTGTTCTGGGTTGAAAAAGCATTCCCAAATTTGCCATTCTGAAAATAACTAGTTTGTGGTATTTCAGGCCTACTTGAAATCTATCCCAAAAAGAAAATCTTACATTGAAGTTATTGATAGTATCATTCAGAAAAACCTAAGACACACGCTAGCGTACTGATAGAAGTGTCATTCTGTGATTAAACCTATAACTGTCACACAGCGCAAAAAAAACAGGTCTCATATCTCTATTCAACCAAATCTGCACAGTTTTAGCTGGTCAAGTTATTTGTAGTGACCGTCAAAGCAGACTTTTTGTTCTGGGTTGAAAAAGCATTCCCAAATTTGCCATTCTGAAAATAACTAGTTTGTGGTATTTCAGGCCTACTTGAAATCTATCCCAAAAAGAAAATCTTACATTGAAGTTATTGATAGTATCATTCAGAAAAACCTAAGACACACGCTAGTGTGCTGATAGAAGTGTCATTCTGTGATTAAACCTATAACTGTCACACAGCGCAAAAAAAACAGGTCTCACATCTCTATTCAACCAAATCTGCACAGTTTTAGCTGGTCAAGTTATTTGTAGTGACCGTCAAAGCAGACTTTTTGTTCTGGGTTGAAAAAGCATTCCCAAATTTGCCATTCTGAAAATAACTAGTTTGTGGTATTTCAGGCCTACTTGAAATCTATCCCAAAAAGAAAATCTTACATTGAAGTTATTGATAGTATCATTCAGAAAAACCTAAGACACACGCTAGCGTGCTGATAGAAGTGTCATTCTGTGATTAAACCTATAACTGTCACACAGCGCAAAAAAAAACAGGTCTCACATCTCTATTCAACCAAATCTGCACAGTTTTAGCTGGTCAAGTTATTTGTAGTGACCGTCAAAGCAGACTTTTTGTTCTGGGTTGAAAAAGCATTCCCAAATTTGCCATTCTGAAAATAACTAGTTTGTGGTATTTCAGGCCTACTTGAAATCTATCCCAAAAAGAAAATCTTACATTGAAGTTATTGATAGTATCATTCAGAAAAACCTAAGACACACGCTAGCGTGCTGATAGAAGTGTCATTCTGTGATTAAACCTATAACTGTCACACAGCGCAAAAAAAAACAGGTCTCACATCTCTATTCAACCAAATCTGCACAGTTTTAGCTGGTCAAGTTATTTGTAGTGACCGTCAAAGCAGACTTTTTGTTCTGGGTTGAAAAAGCATTCCCAAATTTGCCATTCTGAAAATAACTAGTTTGTGGTATTTCAGGCCTACTTGAAATCTATCCCAAAAAGAAAATCTTACATTGAAGTTATTGATAGTATCATTCAGAAAAACCTAAGACACATGCTAGCGTGCTGATAGAAGTGTCATTCTGTGATTAAACCTATAACTGTCACACAGTGCAAAAAAAAAAACAGGTCTCACATCTCTATTCAACCAAATCTGCACAGTTTTAGCTGGTCAAGTTATTTGTAGTGACCGTCAAAGCAGACTTTTTGTTCTGGGTTGAAAAAGCATTCCCAAATTTGCCATTCTGAAAATAACTAGTTTGTGGTATTTCAGGCCTACTTGAAATCTATCCCAAAAAGAAAATCTTACATTGAAGTTATTGATAGTATCATTCAGAAAAACCTAAGACACACGCTAGCGTGCTGATAGAAGTGTCATTCTGTGATTAAACCTATAACTGTCACACAGCGCAAAAAAAAAACAGGTCTCACATCTCTATTCAACCAAATCTGCACAGTTTTAGCTGGTCAAGTTATTTGTAGTGACCGTCAAAGCAGACTTTTTGTTCTGGGTTGAAAAAGCATTCCCAAATTTGCCATTCTGAAAATAACTAGTTTGTGGTATTTCAGGCCTACTTGAAATCTATCCCAAAAAGAAAATCTTACATTGAAGTTATTGATAGTATCATTCAGAAAAACCTAAGACACACGCTAGCGTGCTGATAGAAGTGTCATTCTGTGATTAAACCTATAACTGTGACACAACGCAAAAAAAAACAGGTCTCACATCTCTATTCAACCAAATCTGCACAGTTTTAGCTGGTCAAGTTATTTGTAGTGACCGTCAAAGCAGACTTTTTGTTCTGGGTTGAAAAAGCATTCCCAAATTTGCCATTCTGAAAATAACTAGTTTGTGGTATTTCAGGCCTACTTGAAATCTATCCCAAAAAGAAAATCTTACATTGAAGTTATTGATAGTATCATTCAGAAAAACCTAAGACACACGCTAGCGTGCTGATAGAAGTGTCATTCTGTGATTAAACCTATAACTGTCACACAGCGCAAAAAAAAACAGGTCTCACATCTCTATTCAACCAAATCTGCACAGTTTTAGCTGGTCAAGTTATTTGTAGTGACCGTCAAAGCAGACTTTTTGTTCTGGGTTGAAAAAGCATTCCCAAATTTGCCATTCTGAAAATAACTAGTTTGTGGTATTTCAGGCCTACTTGAAATCTATCCCAAAAAGAAAATCTTACATTGAAGTTATTGATAGTATCATTCAGAAAAACCTAAGACACACGCTAGCGTGCTGATAGAAGTGTCATTCTGTGATTAAACCTATAACTGTCACACAGCGCAAAAAAAAAAAACAGGTCTCACATCTCTATTCAACCAAATCTGCACAGTTTTAGCTGGTCAAGTTATTTGTAGTGACCGTAAAAGCAGACTTTTTGTTCTGGGTTGAAAAAGCATTCCCAAATTTGCCATTCTCAAAATTGTGGTGAACGGGAACAATGAGGAAAACATCTAATAAGGGACGCGGACGTGGACATGGTCGTGGTGGTGTTAGTGGACCCTCTGGTGCTGGGAGAGGACGTGGCCGTTCTGCCACAGCCACACGTCCTAGTGAACCAACTACCTCAGGTCCCAGTAGCCAGCAGAATTTACAGCGATATTTGGTGGGGCCCAATGCCGTTCTAAGGATGGTAAGGCCTGAGCAGGTACAGGCATTAGTCAATTGGGTGGCCGACAGTGGATCCAGCACGTTCACATTATCTCCCACCCAGTCTTCTGCAGAAAGCGCACAGATGGCGCATGAAAACCAAGCCCATCGGTCTGTCACATCACCCCCATGCATATCAGGGAAACTGTCTGAGCCTCAAGTTATGCAGCAGTCTCTTATGCTGTTTGAAGACTCTGCTGCCAGGGTTTCCCAAGGGCATCCACCTAGCCCTTCCCCAGGGGTGGAAGAGATAGAATGCACTAACGCACAACCACTTATTTTTCCTGATGATGAGGACATGGGAATACCACCTCAGCACGTCTCTGATGATGACGAAACACAGGTGCCAACTGCTGCGTCTTTCTGCAGTGTGCAGACTGAAAAGGAGGTCAGGGATCAAGACTGGGTGGAAGACGATGCAGGGGACGATGAGGTCCTAGACCCCACATGGAATGAAGGTCGTGCCACTGACTTTCACAGTTCGGAGGAAGAGGCAGTGGTGAGACCGAGCCAACAGCGTAGCAAAAGAGGGAGCAGTGGGAAAAATCAGAACACCCGCCGCCAAGAGACTCCGCCTGCTACTGACCGCCGCCATCTGGGACCGAGCACCCCAAAGGCAGCTTCAAGGAGTTCCCTGGCATGGCACTTCTTCAAACAATGTGCTGACGACAAGACCCGAGTGGTTTGCACGCTGTGCCATCAGAGCCTGAAGCGAGGCATTAACGTTCTGAACCTTAGCACAACCTGCATGACCAGGCACCTGCATGCAAAGCATGAACTGCAGTGGAGTAAACACCTTAAAAACAAGGAAGTCACTCAGGCTCCCCCTGCTACATCTTCTGCTGCTGCCGCCTCGGCCTCTTCTGCTGCTGCTGCAGCCGCCTCGGCCTCTTCCTCCGCCTCTGGAGGAACGTTGGCACCTGCCGCCCAGCAAACATGGGATGTACCACCAACACCACCACCTGCGTCACCAAGCATCTCAACCATGTCACACGGCAGCGTTCAGCTCTCCATCTCACAAACATTTGAGAGAAAGCGTAAATTCTCACCTAGCCACCCTCGATCCCTGGCCCTGAATGCCAGCATTTCTAAACTACTGGCCTATGAAATGCTGTCATTTAGGCTGGTGGACACACACAGCTTCAAACAGCTCATGTCACTTGCTGTCCCACAGTATGTTGTTCCCAGCCGCCACTACTTCTCTAAGAGAGCCGTGCCTTCCCTGCACAAACAAGTGTCCGATAAAATCAAGTGTGCACTGCGCAACGCCATCTGTGGCAAGGTCCACCTAACCACAGATACGTGGACCAGTAAGCACGGCCAGGGACGCTATATCTCCCTAACTGCACACTGGGTAAATGTAGTGGCGGCTGGGCCCCAGGCGGAGAGCTATTTGGCGCACGTCCTTCCGCCGCCAAGGATCGCAGGGCAACATTCTTTGCCTCCTGTCTCCTCCTCCTCCTACTCAGCTTCCTCCTCCTCTTCTTCCACCTGCTCATCCAGTCAGCCACACACCTTCACCACCAACTTCATTACAGCACGGGGTAAAGGTCAGCAGGCCATTCTGAAACTCATATGTTTGGGGGACAGGCCCCACACCGCACAAGAGTTGTGGCGGGGTATAGAACAACAGACCGACGAGTGGTTGCTGCCGGTGAGCCTCAAGCCCGGCCTGGTGGTGTGCGATAATGGGCGAAATCTCGTTGCAGCTCTGGGACTAGCCGGTTTGACGCACATCCCTTGCCTGGCGCATGTGCTGAATTTGGTGGTGCAGAAGTTCATTCGCAACTACCCCGACATGTCAGAGCTGCTGCATAAAGTGCGGGCCGTCTGTTCGCGCTTCCGGCGTTCACACCCTGCCGCTGCTCGCCTGTCTGCACTATAGCGTAACTTCGGCCTTCCCGCTCACCGCCTCATATGCGACGTGCCCACCAGGTGGAACTCCACCTTGCATATGCTGGACAGACTGTGCGAGCAGCAGCAGGCCATAGTGGAGTTTCAGCTGCAGCACGCACGGGTCAGTCGCACTGCGGATCAGACCCACTTCACCACCAATGACTGGGCCTCCATGCGAGACCTGTGTGCCCTGTTGCGCTGTTTCGAGTACTCCACCAACATGGCCAGTGGTGATGATGCCGTTATCAGCGTTACAATACCACTTCTATGTCTCCTTGAGAAAACACTTAGGGCGATGATGGAAGAGGAGGTGGCCCAGGAGGAAGAGGAGGAAGAGGGGTCATTTTTAGCACTTTCAGGCCAGTCTCTTCAAAGTGACTCAGAGGGAGGTTTTTTGCAACACCAGAGGCCAGGTACAAATGTGGCCAGACAGGGCCCACTACTGGAGGACGAGGAGGACGAGGATGAGGAGGAGGTGGAGGAGGATGAGGATGAAGCATGTTCACAGCGGGGTGGCACCCAAAGCAGCTCGGGCCCATCACTGGTGCGTGGCTGGGGGGGAAACACAGGACGATGACGATACGCCTCCCACAGAGGACAGCTTGTCCTTACCTCTGGGCAGCCTGGCACACATGAGCGACTACATGCTGCAGTGCCTGCGCAACGACAGCAGAGTTGCCCACATTTTAACGTGTGCAGACTACTGGGTTGCCACCCTGCTGGATCCCCGGTACAAAGACAATGTGCCCACCTTACTTCCTACACTGGAGCGTTATAGGAAGATGCGCGAGTACAAGCGCACGTTGGTAGACGCGCTACTGAGAGCATTCCCAAATGTCACAGGGGAACCAGTGGAAGCCCAAGGCGAAGGCAGAGGAGGAGCAAGAGGTCGCCAACGCAGCTGTGTCACGGCCAGCTCCTCTGAGGGCAGGGTTAGCATGGCAGAGATGTGGAAAAGTTTTGTCACCACGCCACAGCTAACTGCACCACCTCCTGATACGGAACGTGTTAGCAGGAGGCAACATTTCACTAACATGGTGGAACAGTACCTGTGCACACCCCTCCACGTACTGACTGATGGTTCGGCCCCATTCAACTTCTGGGTCTCCAAATTGTCCACGTGGCCAGAGCTAGCCTTTTATGCCTTGGAGGTGCTGGCCTGCCCGGCGGCCAGCGTTTTGTCTGAACGTGTATTCAGCACGGCAGGGGGCGTCATTACAGACAAACGCAGCCGCCTGTCTACAGCCAATGTGGACAAGCTGACGTTCATAAAAATGAACCAGGCATGGATCCCACAGGACCTGTCCATCCCTTGTGCAGATTAGATATTAACTACCTCCCCTTAACAATATATTATTCTACTCCAGGGCACTTCCTCATTCAATACTATTTTTAATTTCATTTTACCATTAAATTGTGGGGCAACCCAAAGTTGAATGAACCTCTCCTCTGTCTGGGTGCCGGGGCCTAAATGTGTGACAGTGGCCTGTTCCAGTGGTGGGTGACGTGAAGCCTGATTCTCTGCTATGACATTAAGACAGATTCTGTGCTGACATAAGGCCAGATTCTCTGTTACGGGACCTCTCTCCTCTGCCTGGGTGCCTGGGCCTAAATGTGTGACAGTGGCCTGTTCCAGTGGTGGGTGACGTGATGCCTGATTCTCTGCTATGACATGAAGACAGATTCTGTGCTGACATAAGGCCAGATTCTCTGTTACAGGACCTCTCTCCTCTGTCTGGGTGCCGGGGCCTAAATGTGTGACAGTGGACTGTTCCAGTGGTGGGTGACGTGAAGCTTGATTCTCTGCTATGACATGAAGACAGATTCTGCGCTGACATAAGGCCAGATTCTCTGTTACGGGACCGCTCTCCTCTGTCTGGGTGCCGGGGCCTAAATGTGTGACAGTGGCCTGTTCCAGTGGTGGGTGACGTGAAGCCTGATTCTCTGCTATGACATGAATACAGATTCTGCGCTGACATAAGGCCAGATTCTCTGTTACGGGACCTCTCTCCTCTGCCTGGGTGCCTGGGCCTAAATGTGTGACAGTGGCCTGTTCCAGTGGTGGCTGACGTGAAGCCTGATTCTCTGCTATGACATGAAGACAGATTCTGCGCTGACATAAGGCCAGATTCTCTGTTACGGGACCTCTCTCCTCTGCCTGGGTCTAAATGTGTGACAGTGGCCTGTTCCAGTGGTGGGTGACGTGATGCCTGATTCTCTGCTATGACATGAAGACAGATTCTGCGCTGACATAAGGCCAGATTCTCTGTTACGGGACCTCTCTCCTCTGCCTGGGTGCCTGGGCCTAAATGTGTGACAGTGGCCTGTTCCAGTGGTGGGTGATGTGAAGCCTAATTCTCTGCTATGACATTAAGACAGATTCTGTGCTGACATAAGGCCAGATTCTCTGTTACGGGACCTCTCTCCTCTGCCTGGGTGCCTGGGCCTAAATGTGTGACAGTGGCCTGTTCCAGTGGTGGGTGACGTGAAGCCTGATTCTCTGCTATGACATTAAGACAGATTCTGTGCTGACATAAGGCCAGATTCTCTGTTACGGGACCTCTCTCCTCTGCCTGGGTGCCTGGGCCTAAATGTGTGACAGTGGCCTGTTCCAGTGGTGGGTGACGTGATGCCTGATTCTCTGCTATGACATGAAGACAGATTCTGTGCTGACATAAGGCCAGATTCTCTGTTACAGCACCTCTCTCCTCTGTCTGGGTGCCGGGGCCTAAATGTGTGACAGTGGCCTGTTCCAGTGGTGGGTGACGTGAAGCCTGATTCTCTGCTATGACATGAAGACTGATTCTGCGCTGACATGAAGCCAGATTCTCTGCTATGGCATGAAGAGACTGATTCTCTGCTGACATGAAGCCAGATTCTTTGCTATGGCATGAAGAGACTGATTCTCTGCTGACGTGAAGCCAGATTCTCTGCTATGGGACCTCTGTCCAATTGATATTGGTTCATTTTTATTTTTTTAATTTTAATTTTAATTCATTTCCCTATCCACATTTGTTTGCAGGGGATTTACCTACATGTTGCTGCCTTTTGCAGCCCTCTAGCCTTTCCTGGGCTGTTTTACAGCCTTTTTAGTGCCCAAAAGTTCGGGTCCCCATTGACTTCAATGGGGTTCGGGTTCGGGACGAAGTTCGGGTCGGGTTCGGATCCAGAACCCGAACATTTCCGGGAAGTTCGGCCGAACTTCTCGAACCCGAACATCCAGGTGTTCGCTCAACTCTAGCCCATAGCAAATGTGGTGCCAATATTCAAAAAGGGTCCAAAACCAGAGCCCGGAAACTATAGGCCAGTAAGTTTAACATCTGTCGTGGGTAAACTGTTTGAAGGTTTTCTAAGAGATGCTATCTTGGAGTACCTTGGAGTTATAAAAATAAGCAAATAACGCCATATCAGCATGGCTTCATAAGGGATCGGTCATGTCAAACTAATTTAATCAGTATCTACAGTTGTGTTCAAAATTATTCAACCCCCAATGCTGTAAAGGGTTTTAGGGAATTTAGTGTACATTTGTAATTGTGTTCAGAATGAAATCTTACAAGGACTTTTTAAAGAACCAAATGCAACTAAAATGACATCAATTGTTTTTGTAATACAGTATTAAATGTTTTTTTTTGTGATTTCTTCATTGACACAATTATTCAACCCCTTAAAGACTACCATTCTTAAGAACAGAGGTTCATTCAAGTGTTTTCGATCAGGTATTGAAAACACCTGTGGATGTCAAGGAGCAGCAATCAAGCATAATAAGCACCAATTAGGCAGATTTAAAAGGACTGTGATACTCAGCTCCTTCTAGACATTTACTGGTGTGTTTACAAACATGGTGAAGTCAAGAGAATGGTCCAGGAAGACAAGAGAAGAAGTGATTTCTCTTCACAGGAAGGGCAATGGCTATAAGAAGATTGCAAAGATGTTAAACATACCAAGAGACACCATAGGAAGCATCATTCACAAATTCAAGGCAAAGGGCGCTGTTGAAACGCTACCTGGTCGTGGCAGAAAGAAGATGCTGACTTCGACTGTGGAGAAAGTGGAGAAAAGTCCCCGTGTGACTGCTGAGGAACTGGAAAAAGATTTGTCAGATGTGAATACTGAAGTTTCAGCTCAGACAATAAGGCGCACACTGCGTAATGAAGGCCTCCATGCCAGAACTCCCAGGCGCACCCCCTTGCTGTCTCCAAAGAATAAGAAGAGTCGACTGCAGTATGCCAAAAGTCATGTGGACAAACCACAAAAGTTTTGGGATAGTGTTCTGTGGACTGATGAAACAAAATTAGAACTGTTTGGGCCCATGGATCAACGCTATGTTTGGAGGAGGAAGAACAAGGCCTATGAAGAAAAGAACACCTTGCCTACTGTGAAGCATGGCGGGGGGTCAATCTTGCTTTGGGGCTGTTTTGCTTCTACAGGTACAAGGAAGCTTCAGCGTGTGCAAGGTACCATGAATTCTCTTCAGTACCAGGAGATATTGGATGAAAATGTGATGCAGTCCATCACAAACCTGAGGCTTGGGAGACGTTGGACCTTTCAACAGGACAATGATCCCAAGCATACCTCCAAGTCCACTAGAGCATGGTTGCAGATTAAAGGCTGTAACATTTTGAAGTGGCCATCGCAGTCACCAGACTTAAATCCGATTGAGAACCTCTGGTGGGACTTAAAGAAAGCAGTTGCAGCGCGCAAGCCTAAGAATGTAACTGAACTGGAGGCTTTTGCCCATGAAGAATGGGCGAAGATACCCGTAGATCGCTGCAAGACACTTGTGTCAAGCTATGCTTCACGTTTAAAAGCTGTTATAACTGGAAAAGGATGTTGTACTAAGTACTAAGATTGAATGTCACTTGGGGGTTGAATAAAACTGATAATGATGTGAGCACAGAAAAGACATTTGTGGTTATTTCATTACAAATGTTATGTTATATTTGTCTGACTTACAAGTGCCTCTTTGATTTAATTGTAAACAAGATGACTGAAATGATCAAAATCAATGTCAAACTGGCCAAAACACTCAATTTCAGTGGGGGTTGAATAACACAACTGTATGAGGAGGTAAGTTCTAGACTTGACCGCGCCAAATCAATGGACGTCGTATATCTGGACTTCTTCAAAGCATTTGACACTGTACCACATAAAATGTTAGTATATAAAATGAGAATGCTTGGACTGGGAGAAAATGTCTGTATGTGGGTAAGTAACTGGCTCAGTGATAGAAAATAGAGGGTGGTTATTAATGGTACACACTCAGATTGGGTCACTGTCACTAGTGGGGTACCTCAGGGGTCAGTATTGGGCCCTATTCTCTTCAATATATTTATTAATGATCTTCTAGAAGGCTTGCAGATGACACTAAACTTTGTAAAGTAATTAACACGGAAGAGGACAGTATACTACTACAGAGGGATCTGGATAGATTGGAGGCTTGGGCAGAGAAGTGGCAGATGAGATTTAACACTGAAAATGTAAGGTTATGCACATGGGAAGGAATAATGCAAGTCACCAGTACATACTAAATGGTAAAACACTGGGTAACACTGACATGGAAAAGGACCTAGGAATTTTAGTGAACAGCAAACTAAGCTGTAGAAACCAGTGTCAGGCAGCTGCTGCCAAGGCCAATAAGATAATGGGATGCATCAAAAGGGGCATAGATGGACGTGATAAGAACATAGTCCTAATACTTTACAAACCACTAGTCAGACCACACATGGAGTACTGTGCACAGTTCTGGGCTCCTGTGAACAAGGCAAACATAGCAGAGCTGGAGAAAGTTTAGAGGAGGGCAACTGAAGTAATAACTGGAATGAGGCAACTACAGTACCCTGAAAGATTATCAAAATTATCAAAATTAGAGTTATTCACTTTAGTAAAAATACAACTGAGGGGAGATCTAATAACTATGTATAAATATATCAGGGGTCAATACAGAGATCTATCCCATCATCTATTTATCCCCAGGACTGTGACTGTGACGAGGGGACATCCTCTGTGTCTGGAGGAAAGAAGGTTTGTACACAAACATAGAAAAGGATTCTTTACGGTAAGAGCAGTGAGACTATAGAACTCTCTGCCTGAGGAGGTGGTGATGGTGAGTACACTAAAAGAGTTCAAGAGGGGCCTGGATGTATTTCTGGAGTGTAATAATATTACAGGCTATAGCTACTAGAGAGGGGTCGTTGGGAGTTATTCTGATTGCCTGATGGGATCGGGAAGGAATTATTTTTTTTTTGTGAGGAAAATTGGATTCCCCCTTTTTTTTTTCTTCCTCTGTATCAACTTGGATGATAACAGGCTGAACTAGATGGACAGATGCCTTTTTTCAGCCTTATAAACTACATTACTATGTCTTTATGTATAAACACTGAGAAAGAAGAAACACGGACTCTGTGTGTGCCTATTGTTCCCTGGTCTGTGAATTCCTTGATCCTCGAAAACTTCATTTTTTTAAAGGAAGCTACACTAACATTTAAGCATCTGTTATGCTCAGTTATGCACGTTTTGCATCCGTTATTTTGGATAGAAAAAAGAGTCCTGCATGTACAGTTTTTTAAATTTTCTGTTCTTCTGATGGATCAGAAGAATTGAAAAATAAACAGTTATGTGAACCCTGCCTAAGAAAGCATTGTACTGGATGGATATGTGATATATTACACTACTTCAGTCTTGTCCAGTCCGCCCTGGAGAAATCTGCAGTTTTAGTGCAGCCTGGGCATGTGCTGCCTCCAAAGGAGATCAGTACAGAGGGGGTCACTGGAGTGGCGGTGATGAATGCAGCAGAAGATTATAAGGCAAATGTAATAATAGGAAAATGAGCGGGCACTCATACACTTGGCAACCAAATTGACATATGCAGAAAATATTTATTAAATCCCCATAAAATACAAGTAATAAAATTTATAAGAACAATGTAGCAATAATATACAACATTACAATCACATATATTGTGGTAGATATAATCGATACTATATTCGATAAAAATATATTCGATAAAAATATTCGATAAATTTAATGGTAGAAAATTCAATGTTAAAATATTCGATAGAATATTCGATACAACTCAATAGTGTCAATAAATTCAATAATATATATCACACCAAACACCTCAAGTATATGCTGTTATTTGGGAAAGAGGGGGTATTTTCTTCTAGAGCTCTATCCCAATTTGGGAAACTGAATGTCACTGAAAATGTTGTAGGTGTATTCACTGGGAGCGCAATATGTTCATAAAGTGTCCACAGGAATCCTGATAATGTGAAAAGTCTCTTATAGCATATCCTTTTAAGGTCGATATAATCTTTGAATCGAAGAAAACGTATTCAGTCGCTCCATACAGCAAGTATGAATTTCGCGGGAGTTCCAAAGATCGCGGGAGTTGCCACTCTGTTCCGCAATTTCCTTCGGTGCAGCTTTCGACGATAAGAATAGTTGATCCTTTACTGTAGAAATTTTCTTCTGTATGGCCATACAGTGTTATTGGAGGCTTTTCAATGCAGGTATATCACTTGTTTCACCAATGTACCTGCATTGAAAAGTCTCCGATAACACTGTATGGCCATACAGAAGAAAATTTCTACAATAAAGGATCAACTATTCTTATCGATCAAACCAGACCCTTGGACCATTTTTTCCACTGTCTCATTTGCTAAAAGTTGTTCCTTTAGACTGAGGGTAGAGTCCTGACCAAGTTTTCACCCCCAGCAGAAAAGGGGATGATCCTAACTGGGCCCCTCTTGCTCTGGGCCCCATAGCAGTCACATGGTCTGCCTCTATGGTAGTTAAGCCTCTGATAACAACTTATAATCCTACTATGATGGTCCAGAAGAAGACAAAAACTCCTAAGAAGTTGCCACCAATAACCACATATTATTTAAATCTGGTAATCAGAATAAATCCTGGATTAATGTCCCATCTCTACAAATTCTAGTGCATATGACTTTCAGGTACTTCTTAAAGGGGTTGTCTCACTTCAGCACATGGCATTTATCATTGAGACAAAGTTAATACAAGGCACTTACTAATGTATTGTGATTGTTCATAATGTCTCCTTTGCGCTCTGCATTCATTTTTCCATCACACTATACACTGCTTGATTCCAGGGGTCATGACCACCCTGTAATCCAGCAGCGTTGGACGTGCTTGCACACTATAGGTCCTGGCCACCAGAGAGGACATGTCTTTTTCCTATAATGTGCAAGCACGGCCACCACTGCTGGATTGCAGGGTGGTCGTAATCATGGAAAGAGTCGTGTATAATGTGATAAACAAATGAATCCAGCCAGCAAAGGAGGCAATATGAACAATCACAATACATTAGTAAGTGGCTTGTATTAACATTTTCTACATGATAAATGCCCTTTGCTGAGTTGAGACAACCCCTTTAAACATGTACAATCACAACCATCACAGCATTTTGTTGCAGAGAGCTCTGCAGTCTCACTGCTCTTACTGTAAACAATCCCTGTGATTTTTTCCAAAACAAGATCACCCATTAGATCATCCAGATATGTGGTGACCAAAATTGATGTACATAGTCAAAAATGGAGATATTCATTGTGGCAATGTGTATGGTAAAGTAGTGGAAGGAGTGTATATCTCACCCAGGTTCCTTAGCTGGGTGAGATAGCAGAAATCCAGAAAGTCTGCTGGAGCTCTTTGTTTAAGTTTATACGGGCTGGATTTCTTTGGACTGGTAGATAGGTTTGGTGGGATTTCCTAGTCCACACCCCTCCATTACAGGTTTTCACCTAGCCCAAGGTGATCCAAGGGGAGGCCTGTAGGGATCTTCACTTGGGAAATAAAGCAGACCTCAGAATGCCACTCTGGGGGGAATGAATCCTGGAGAGCTGACTTATGTGGTAAGAGCTTGGTGACTGGCTGACGATGAGGCTGAGTGAATCCGGATATTAATTTAAAACCAAATACAGTAAGAGAAAGTCCATCTTAGACGCAGAGGAGGTCTGGTTCAAAAGAGATGCGAAAGAAGCTATTTATGTTAAATTGGAGAAGCCAAGCTTGAATAGTGGTGGAAGGGTGCAACTTCTACTGTCTGCCACTCACAATGCTGTTTTAGCACCTCTCCTTTGGCAGTTTAATCATAACATAAAGTGTCAGTCATGCAAATGCAATGAACATCTACATGACTGCAGCACCAGTATTTAATGCCGGAATTTTCTCATACAAGCCATTCTAATTGAGAAAGCCGGTCAGATGACTAGCGAAATGTCTTGGTGACTGGCTGACCATGAGGCTGAGTGAATCCTGATCTCCCCTGTGTGAATGGGACTCTATAGGTGAGACAGGAATCGCCTGTTTATTAGGTAGAGCCCAGACAGGCAGGCTTAACACTATTATGTCTCCCAAAAACCTGCAGGATCACAAGTCACCCTAAGCAGCCTGGGAAATCAGATTGTGGTTCTTCTAGATGAGAAGTCACATCTGCTGCTGACTCATCCTGAGAGGAGCACCAAGTCTTACTACCTCCAGCAGTACAATGAACGTCACATCCCAGTGGAGGCCTTTATCATGGCTATATTTGAACTTTTTAACACCCTGGCCAAGGTACAGTATGTGAAAACTTTTGGGGAAAATTGTGTTCGCTCAAGGGATTTGCTGAAAATAGGAATAAAGTTGACTCATGTAAGGTGATTCCGCAATTCTAGAAGATGATGTTTATGGTTCTAGGATGAAGTGTTCTTGACTTGAAAGATACTTATACTTCTTGTAGCTTGAGCCTGACCTAAGCTCAAGCTATAATTTAAAGGGTTCATCCAGCCGGATAAAAAGTTGTTCAAATGTGTTTGAAATGCAAATGAAAAAAACTAACATATTTGAATTATGATTGCAGCCCAAGTGTCCCAGTTTCAGCGCCATTCCACTCCACTTGAATGGCTAGTAACATACTTGATGGGGTTGGCTGCAATAGCTAAGCAGGCCCCCTTCTCCGTCTCTGCATCAGCCATATAGCCAAACAGTCAGACCATTCAAGCATGTCACTAGTCACAGGCGAAGGAAGGGGAGGTCCGTGTGTGTCAGAACTAACCTCGAAATGAAGTGGACTGGAGCTGAAGTGGGGACACTGTGGCAGCTTTCATAATGAAAATATATTACCAAGTTTTATCACTTTGCATTTTAAACACATTAAAAAACTTTTTATTTGGATGGACAAACACCTTTAAAGACTATGTACTGTACACCTTTAGGGGAAATTTTTTCCTTATTGCATTGTACTAATTTTATGCTAAAAATAATTTTTTTCAATTCGTCTTTATTGTCCTTTTTTGTGTACAGATTCTGTGGATTTTCTGTCTTTTCCGTCAGACCAGAAGCTGACGCGCTCCTTATCTCTGCTCTCTGACATTACAAACACTCATTATAGTTCAGTTCTTACCTTACTGATAAGAATGTGGCTTAAATAAGTGTTTATGACCTCTCAGTAGTTTAGAGATAATGTTTATTAGATTACTGCACAAATTAAAAGTACCAGTAACACAGCTAGAAAAACAGTTAACCCTTTGTGACAGAATGGCTCAATATTTTTAACAAAGGCCAATTGAAAACATGATTTTTAGCCAAAAATTAGTAAAAGGCAATCATAAAAAAAAATTGCCTCCGAAGGTAAGTTGTGGAATTTGGATGACAACCAAAAGGACTGGGGAAATAAAGACTTTATAATGGGATTATCGGGGGTTGCAATATTGATGACTTATTTTCAGGATAGGTCATCAATATCTGATTGGTGGGGGTCTTCCTCACAGCATACCAAGTACAGCACCGTACATTGTATAGTGGCTGTTCTTGGTATTGCAATCCTGGCCTATTCACTTGAAGGAGAGCTAGCTGCACCTAGGCCATGTGACCATTGGACCTAACATCACTGGCCTGGGAAGAGGCCAGAGTGCAGCGGCCTCTTCAAACAGCTTTCACACCTGTGCTTTCCTTTCCGGTATTGAGATCCGTCATAGGATCTCGAAACCAGAGGAAAACGCTTCAGTTTTTATTGTCAATGGGGACAAAACTGAACATTCCGTTCTGTTTTCTTGTGTTCCCATGCCGCACACAAAAACGCTGCAAGCAGTGTTTTTGTGTGCGTCATGGTATACCGATCAAGACGTGACTGAGAAAATGGATCCGGCACCATTGACTTGCATTGTGTTTCTTGCTCGATCCGTTTTCTTAGACACGATAGAAAACGGATACGACACCCGTTGACTTACAATGGTTTTAGTGCTGGATCCGTCTTGGTCATTTCAGAGATAATACAACCGGATCCGTTCAGGACGGATGCAGCCGGTTGTTTTATCATAATGGAAGCGTTTTTGCTAATCCATGATGGATCCAGCAAAAATGCTGATGTGAAAGTAGCCTTATTCATTCCAAGAACTCTAGGGAATGTTTTTGTAGAGGAAAGGAGATTCACACATTCATATAGGAAAGGGTTCTTAACAGTTAGAGCAGTCAAACTATGGATTTCTCTACCCCAAGTAGGGCAGATACGATAACAGCATTCAAAAAGGGCTGTAATGATAAATGGTATTGTGGGATATACTTACTTACCAAGTAATGATGTATACCTGTTGTGAAAAAAAGTTTGAACTTGACGAACCTATTTCCTTTTGTAGACCTAAGTGACTGGAAATGTGATGGTGTACAATCCTAAAATATGGTTGCACAATAAAACTTTTTGCATGATATAGTTTGGTGGGCTTTAGTTAGCCGTGCCTGCCTATGTAGGAGTAATAGTGTATGTGTACCCCTTCTAGGAAAGCCATTTGTCAGCAATGGAGAACAGTGGCATACATAGAAAAGTAATGGCCGTATATATAGCAAGGATCAAACCCCTCTTGCCCTCGACCCCATAGCAGTTGCATGGTCTGCCCTTATGGTAGTTACGCCCCTGTCACCACCATTTCTCTTTAAAATATCTTTTGAGTCAAATTGTCTGATTCTCTCTCACCACTGTCTTCCCTTCACAACACTGACACAGTTACTGCTTGTTACAACACCACAATTACTTAAAGGGGTTGTCCGGGTTCAGAGCTGAACCCGGACATACCCTTATTTTCACCCAGGCAGCCCCCCTGAGGCTAGCATCGGAGCATCTCCTGCTCCGATGTGCTCCCTTGCCCTGCGCTAAATCGCGCAGGGCACAGGCTCTTTTGTTTATCATAATACACTGCTGGGCGGAAACTTCCGCCCGGTAGTGTGTTCAGTGACGTCACCGGCTCGGATGGGCGGGCTTTAGCGCTGCCCTAGCCATTTTACTGGCTAGGGCAGCGCTTAATCCCGCCCATCCGTGCCGGTGATGTCACCGGGCTTCCTGGCAGCCCCATGGAGAGCCCAGATATGTTACCGGATCTCCAAAAAATGCCTTTGCCCTGCGCGATTTAGCAAAGGAGAGCATCGGAGCATGTCAGGGGGGTTGCCGGGGTAAAAATGGAGGTATGTCCGGGTTCAGCTCTGAACCTGGACAACCCCTTTAAGCCCTTGACTCAGTTGCCCCTCTCACATACGCAAGTACCAGGTAAATCAATCAACAACCCTGGCACACTCAGCAGCCAAACAAAACTGAGAAAGCTTCCAGAGTCACAGAACAACACTGGAAGAAAACCCACTCCAAGGAAGACTTCATCTCATACAAACAAGCTGTCCTAAACTTCAAGTCTGCACTCACCTTTTCTAGGACTTCACTAATCTTATATCATCTCTTTCCCACAACCTCAATCAATTGTTTAATACCTTCAACTCTGTACTCCGCCCCCCCCCCCCCCCCCGTTGCCCCCTCCCACATCCCTCATCTCGAATGAAGACATTGCCTCATATTTCAAAGATAAAATTTCCAAAATCCAAAAAAGCTTCAAGCAACAAGACCCATTAGTACCCCTCCACACAACCGCTCAGTGCTCTTTCCACATAACTCAGTTTAAACCATTACTGATGAAAATCTTTTCACCTTAATCTCCTAATCACATCTCACCACCTGTGCCCTTGACCCTATCCCATCCAACCTCATTACTATAGTTATCCCTGCCCTAACCCACCTCTTCAAGCTAACACTAACCACTGGCATTTTCCCTTCCTCTTTTGAGCATGCAACCATCATGCCAATACTCAAAAAGCCCTCCCTGGACCCATCCTCTTTATCCAGCTATTGACCTATCTCACTACTACCATTTGCATCAAAACTCCTAAAACAACATGCCCATATTGAACTGTCTTCTCTAATCCCACTCATGCTTTGATCTGCTATAATCCAGCTTCAGACCCAATCTTTCCACTGAAACCACCCTGACCAAAGTTGCCAATGATCTCCTAGCTGCCAAAGCTAAAAGTCATTACTCTGTTCTCCTCCTTCTTGACCTTTCCTCTGCTTTGACACAGTCGACCACTCTTTCCTGTTATATACCTTCTTATTCCTTGGCATCAGAGACCTGTCCCTCTCCTGGATCTCCTCTTACCTTTCCAACAGGACCTTCAGGTTACCCATTCATACACCAACTCCTCACCATGCCCCCTCTCTGTTGGCATCCCTCAAGGCTCTGTCCTGGGTCCTCTACTTTTCTCCATTTATACATTTGGCCTGGGATAGCTGTTAGAGTCCCATGGCTTTCAATACCCCCTCCACGCTGATCACACTCAAATCTACCTATCTGGCCCAGGTGACACTTCCCTGCTATCCTGAATCCCAGTGTGACTATCAGCTATATCCTAATTCTTCTGCTTTTTAAAACTCAACATGGAGAAAACAGAATTCATCATCTTTCCTCCATGTCACTCAGCCCCCCTATCCGAGCTTTCTCCAGTCTCACAGGTCTACTGCCTGTGAAAAATATTTGGTTCTGCACTGTCCTTCAAGCCACACATCCTAACCTTTACCCCCACTTGCTACTTTCAACTCAAGGACAGCTCTAGTATTCACACCTCCCTCACTCCTGAGTCAACTAGAATGTTAGTGTATGCCCTAATTATCTCCCACATAGATTACTGTAACATCCTTCTCTGTGGCCTCCCATTTAGCACAAATGCACTCCTCCAATCTATTCTCAACTCTGCCTCCCAGTTAATCCACCTCTCCCCTCGTTTCTCCCCTACCACTCCTTTCTGACAATTTCTTCACTGGCTCCCCAATGCCCAGTGACTTCAGTTATACTAACAACAACATATAAGGTCATCCACAACCTGTCCCCTCCTTACATCTCAGACCTGCTTTCTCCATACATCCCCACACGTAATCTCCGATCCTCACAAGACCACCTTCTTTGTTACAATCGTCTATAAGATTTCTCAGGTGTAACCCCCATACTCTGGAACCCGCTAGCCGAGCACATCAAACTCTCCCCCAGCATCCAAACCTTCAAAAGCAACCTGAATACCCACCTCTCCTGGAAATCCTACCACCAACAATAAGCATGCTGCCAACATACAACCAGATGAGCAACTTTTACCCTCACCTACTGTGTCCTTGCCCTTCTCTTGTAGATTGTAACCTCTCGTAGACAGGGTCCTCTACCCCTCAGTACTAGTTTGTTAATAGCTTCATGTTTATCTTATTTATGTTTTTTATATTATGTATGTGTAACCCTCTCTTGATGTACAGTGCCATGGAATTAATGGCGCTTTCAAATAAATAATAATATCTAATCAGTGAGGGTCTGACACAATGCACCCCCACCGGTGAGCTGTTCCCTGCAGCCTTCAGCACTGGAATTAGCACTGTGAATGGAACAGGAAGTTCAGAGTGTAGTGGCCATGCCAGGTTACTGCCACTCAGCTGCCACTGAAGTAAATGGAAGCTGAGCTGCAGTAACCCTGCATGACCACTACACTTTTAATGGAGCTGTTCTTCCTGTTCTATTCACAGTGCAAGTTCCAGCATCAGAGATATGTCTACTGTAATCTATGTCTACTTCATGTTTGGATCATTTTGAACATAACATTTTATATTTTTGGAACGTTAGAAGGCTTAGAAGTTTAGAAGCAAATCTTAAAATTTTTAAGAAAATTTCCAAAACCCAATTTTTTTAAGGACCAGTTCAGTTATGAAGTTACTTTGTGGGGTGTACATATTAGAAACCACCCATAAATCACCCCAATTTAAAAACTACACCCCTCAATCTATTCAAAACTGATTTTACTCATTTTGTTAACCCTTTAGGTGCCCCACGAGAATTAAAGGAAAATGGGAATACAATTTCACTTTTTTTTTAGCAGATTTTAAATTTGAATCTATTTTTTCTGCAACACATCAAGGGTTAACAGCCAAAGAAAACTCAAAATCTATTAGCCTGAATCTGGAGTTTACAGAAACACCCCATATGTGCTCAAAAACTGATGTATGGGTGCACAGCAGGCTTCAGAGTGGAAGGAGCACCATATGGCTTTAGGAGAGCGGATTTAGCTGTAATGGTTATTAGGAGCAATGTTGCATATGAAGAAACCCTGAGGTTGCCCTACAGTGGAAACTCCCAAAAAGTTACCCCTTTTTGGAAACTACACCCCTCAAGGAATCTTTCAAGGTGTGTAGTGAACACTTTGACCTGTAGGTGTTTCCTAGAATTAGGAAACACTTGGCAGTGAAAATGAAAAATTGCATTTTTTTCACAAATTTCACGTTCCCAAAGGGTAACAGGACAAAATGGACCCCACATTTTGTTACCCATTTCCCCCCAAATATTGCAACACCCCATATGTGCTAAAAATTTTTTATATATGGGTGCACAGCAAGGCTCTAGAGTCAAACAGCAAAATATGGATTTTGCTGACCTGAATTGGCAGACATTGATTTTAGGTGCCATGTCGCATTTAAAAAATTCCTGGAGGTACACAGAAATTAAAACCCCCAAAATATGACCTCATTTTGGAAAGAGCACCCCCGTACGAACATTTTAAGTGGTGGAAAGGGTACTTTTCAGCAAACAGGTGTCTCACAGAAGGCAGAAACACTTCAAAGCACACATTTGTGAAAATGAAAAATTACTAGCAGACCCCAATTTTTCCATATATCTCAGATTTTGCGGATGTCTTTTCGGAGGGTGGGGCCCAGGAATTGCCCCCTCATCGTGACTATGATTGTCCAGTCAATCTCGTCCCAGGGGCTAAGTTGCCAAAGTCTCAGCTTTATAACCTTTATCAACCCGAAAGAGAGGTCATGCGAAAGTATATCACCGAGAGTTTGGCAAAAGGGCATATTAGACCATCTAAGTCTCCAGTGGCAGTAGGTTTGTTCTTTGTAAAGAAAAAGGATGGATCACTGAGACCGTGTTTGGATTTCCGGGAATTGAAACGTATTACAGTCCGGGATCCATATCCCCTTCCTTTGATCTCTGATCTTTTTGATCAGATTGTTGGAGCCAAGGTGTTCTCCAAGTTGGATTTGAGGGGGCCTACAATCTGATCAGAATCAAGGAAGGGGATGAGTGGAAAACGGCCTTCAATACGCACGAGGGTCATTTTGAGTACCTGGTTATGCCCTTTGGGTTGACGAACGCGCCAGCAGTATTTCAGCGATTCGTCAATGACATTTTTCATCACTTGGTGGGGAGGTTCGTAGTAGTTTACCTGGATGACATTTTGATTTATTCTCCTGATTTGAAGACCCATCAGGATCATGTGAGACAGGTTTTGACGATCCTTCGGGAGAATAAGTTGTATGCCAAATTGGAGAAATGTTTGTTTGCGGTGCAAGAGCTTCCGTTCTTGGGATACATGCTTTCCGATTCCGGTTTTCGTATGGAGCCCGAAAAGGTCCGGGCGGTTCTGGAGTGGGACCGACCAGAGAATCAGAAAGCTTTGATGCAGTTCTTGGGGTTTACAAATTATTATAGAAAATTTATTTCGAATTATTCTACCATGGTAAAACCTCTTACTGATATGACCAAGAAGGGCGCCGATGTCTCTGTCTGGTCGGATGAGGCATTGCAGGCCTTTTCGGCTATTAAGGAGCATTTTGCGTCTGCTCCCATTCTGGTGCAGCCGGATGTGTCTCAACCATTCGTAGTGGAGGTTGATGCATCAGAGGTGGGGGTCGGGGCGGTGCTGTCTCAGGGTTCATCTCCTGGCAAGTGGGTCCCGTGTGCCTTCTTCTCCAAGAAGCTCTCGGTCGCCGAGAGGAATTATGATGTTAGAGATAGAGAGTTGTTGGCTATCAAGTTGGCCTTTGAGGAATGGCGTCACTGGTTAGAGGGGGCGTCTCACCCCGTTACGGTGTATACTGACCATAAGAATTTGGCTTACCTGCAATCTGTCAAGCGTCTGAACCCTAGGCAGGCCAGATGGTCACTGTTTTTTACCAGGTTCAATTTTGTGGTTACCTTTCGCCCAGGGGTCAAGAACGTCAAGGCAGATGCCTTGTCTCGCAGCTTTCCTGGGGGAGGTGATTCAGAAGATCCTGCTCCGATTTTGGCAGGTGGGGTGGTGGTCTCCGCTCTGTACCCTGAATTGGAGATGGGGATGTTGGGAGCCCAGGAGGGGGCTCCTGGTTCTTGTCCCCCAGGGAGGTTGTTTGTTCCTGAGGGCCTACGATACAAGGTGTTCAAGGAACATCACGATACTGTTCTCGCTGGACATCCTGGTGGTAAGTCCACCTGTGATCTAGTATGCCGGAGGTTCTGGTGGCCAGGGTTACGTAAGAGCATTGAGAATTACGTGACAGCTTGTGAAACCTGCGCTCGGTCAAAGGTTGCTCATACTCGACCGCCTGGTTCGCTTCTTCCATTGACTATTCCGTCTCGTCCTTGGACGCATTTGTCTATGGACTTTATCACGGATCTGCCAAGTTCCTCCGGGAGAACAGTGATTTTGGTGGTAGTTGACCGTTTCAGTAAAATGGCTCACTTTATACCACTAACAAGTCTGCCTAACGCTAAGACTCTTGCGCAGATTTTTGTGGATAATATTGTGAAATTGCATGGTATTCCTTCAGACGTGGTCTCTGATAGGGGCACGCAGTTTGTCTCCAGGTTTTGGAGGGCGTTCTGCTCTCGGCTTGGCATTCAACTTTCATTCTCTTCGGCTTTTCATCCGCAGTCGAATGGTCAGACGGAGCGTACTAATCAAAACCTGGAGACCTACTTGAGGTGCTTTGTGGCTGAGAATCAGGAGGACTGGTCCTCATTCTTGTCCTTAGCAGAATTTGCGTTGAATAACCGTAGGCAGGAGTCCATGGGTAAGTCGCCATTTTTTGGCGCATACGGTTTCCATCCTCAGTTTGGTTCCCTTTCTGGGTCTGGTTCCTCTGGGATGCCAGAGGAGGAGAGATTCTCTTCTGCCTTATCCTCCATCTGGCGGAGGATTCAAGGGAATTTGGAGAGGATGGGTGAGAGGTATAAACGATTGGCTGACAAGAGACGTGTGACTGGTCCGGACCTGTGTGTGGGTGATCTGGTGTGGTTGTCCACTAAGAATATAAAATTGAGAGTGCCATCTTGGAAACTGGGTCCTAGATTTATTGGTCCGTATAAAATTTCTGCGGTGATCAATCCTGTGGCGTTTCGGCTGGATCTTCCGCAGACTTGGAGGATCCATGATGTGTTCCACAGGTCTTTACAAAAAAAAAATACGTGAGACCAGTGGAACCATCGCCATTGCCTCCTCCTCCTGTTTTGGTCGAGGGAAACTTGGAGTTTGAGATCTCCAGGATTCTCGACTCGAGAGTTCTTCTGGGTTCCCTTCAGTACCTGGTGCACTGGAGGGGATACGGTCCTGAGGAGAGGATGTGGGTTCCGGCGGTGGATGTCAACGCCAGCCGACTGGTGAGTGCTTTTCATAGGTTCCATCCGGATAAGGTTGGTCCGGGGTGTCCGGAGGTCACCCGTAGAAGGGGGGTACTGTCATGCCCCACTCTGACGATGTGCGGAGGTCAGCCAGGATTGCAGCACGAGTTTAGTGTTTGTTTTGGAGCCGTGCTGGATCCGCCTCTCATCAGGTGCACTGGGTGGAGTCATTAGTTTAAATAGCTCATCAGCCCAGTGCTCAGAGCGGATTATACAAATCATTGTGGTCTTGGAAGCTAGGAAGGAAAATTTTCTGTCTGTTCCAGCTCAGAGAGATAAGTGTGATTTCTGGTTTAGTTATTTTGTGTCATCTTTTCCATCCAGGTTCTGTGCGAGCAGGCTGCTCCCATTTCCCCTCTTCACCAACTCAGGGAAGTTAGGGTTTTGTCAGCCCAGGCACGGGGACACCTCATACCTACCTTAAAGGTCTGAAGGTGGGCTGAGCAGTGCAGGAAAAAGGGTCAGGGATTAGTTAGGAGGTGACCCTTCCCCTGTCTCTCACCCAGAGCCTGGTTGGTAGGTTTTCTGTGATTCTGAGTGCACGCCCGCCGTGACAATGACAGAGTGTGGAGGTGGCGGCAGCATCAGTAGGCCACAGAGTGGCTAGGTGACATAGTGTGGAGGTGGTGGCAGCATCAGGAGGCCGCAGAGTGGCCCAATCACAGAGTCTGTAGGTGGCGGCAGCATCAGGAGGCCACAGAGTGGCCCAATGACAGAGTGTGGAGGTGGTGGCAGCATCAGGAGGCCACAGAGTGGCCCAATGACAGAGTGTGGAGGTGGCGGCAGCATCAGGCCACAGAGTGACAAGGTGACATAATGTGGAGATGGCGGCAGCATCAAGTGGCCACAGAGTGGCTAGGTGACATAGTGTGGAGGTGGCAGCAGCATCAGGAGGCCGCAGAGTGGCACAATGACAGAGTGTGTGGGTGGCGGCAGCATAAGACCACACAGTGACAAGGTGACATAGTGGTGAGGTGAAAGCAGCATGAGAAGACCACAGAGTGGCCCAATCAGTGGCAAGGTGACATAGTTTGGAGGTGGTGGCAATACCAGTACCCGCTGAAGATGGTGGGGGAAAGAAGGAGCACTTGGCATCAGATGTGTGGCATCATCAGAATAGTAGCTGAGGCAGGTAGCTAGAAGAAACCTGTCTCTTTTGTCAAAGTGTTGGTGTGGCACCATGGATGATCTAGTCTGATGCATCAGGAATTGGTGGGTGGAAATCCTGGCTGATCCACGCCTGATTTATCTTGACAAAGGTCAGTCTCTCCACATTTTTGGTGGACAGGCAGTTTCTTCTTGGGGTAACTAACTATGGACCGCGCCGCACTAAACATCCGCTCTGATGCCACACTACTGGCCGGGCAGGACAGCTTTTCCAGGGCAAACTCGGACAGTTGCGGCCACAAATCCAGTTTGGCTGACCAGTAGTCCAGCAGATCTTCAAGGTCGGCAGGTAGGGTGCTGTCACCGCCAGTTCTGTGAGAAGGTCTGGCAGACACCTGGCAGAACTTTCTCATCTCCTTTCCTTCTGCCAGGTGTCACTTATTTAGACTAATCGTCTTCCTTTATATTCCCTCCCATACTGCCTCACTTTGCGGTTTATACTACTTCCTGGATGAAGTGTTCACTGCTGGAGGCTGCTTCTGCTGTTTGCTCAGATAAGTACTTTACTTTATTGTGTTTCCTTGCTGGCTTGATTCTAGGTGACCCTGACTCCATCCGTATTAAGTGCAGGGAGCCGGTGGTCGTGTCCCCTCACTATTATAGGGTTTTCAGGTGTCACACAGACTTAGGTAGGTGGGCATGCAATCGTCTACCATCGAGACCCTTGCATGTGCATAGCAGTCAGGAAGAGCTCTTAGGGTTTTATAGGGCTCACCTATAAGCTCCTTAGTTTGGGATCAAGCCAGTCGCTCGTTTATTCATAAGTTCCAGCTATCTGCAAACTTCACCCGTGACATTATAAACCGCCATAACCGTCTTAAGCATGGATCCGGTTTCAGCCTTGATTGACCGCATGCAAGGTCTTTCGCTGGAGGTAGCAGATCTCCGTAAAACTGTGTCGCAGTTTCAGGTGACCGGTTCTGCTGGCGTTCATGGAGTTTGTTCTGAGCCTAAGATCTCGCGTCTGGGGACGTTCTCCGGGGGTAGTGAGAATTTTGTTCGCTTTAGAGAGGCTTGCAAACTCCATTTTTGCCTACTTCCCCATTCCTTTGGTGATGAGGAGCAGAGGGTGGGGATCATCATCTCGCTGCTCAGGGATAACGCTCAGTCTTGGGCCTTTTCGCTGCCGATGGGGTCACGGCCCCTCCGATCGGTGAATTAATTTTTTGTAGCCCTGGGGCAGATATATGATGACCCGGATCGTATTGCTCTGGCTGAATCTAAACTGCGTTTTTTATGCCAGGGTAAACACTCCGCAGAGATATATGGTTTTGAATTTCAGAGATGGGCAGCTGATACTGGTTGGAATGATGCTGCACTTCGAAGTCAATTTTGCCATGGTCTTTCGGAAAGATTGAAAGATGCATTCGCTTTTCAGGAGAGACCAGCGTCGTTAGAGTCAGCCATGTCTCTAGCTGTTCGTATTGACAGGCGTCTTAGAGAGAGAGAGGAGACTACTCTTTCCTGTCATATTCAGCCCAAGGACAGTGTGGGCTGTCTCATTCTGTGCGCAGGGGTCTCAGTCTGTCTCAATCCCCTCTGAAGAGGAGGCCATGCAGCTGGGTTTGCTTGCCTCTGATAGTAGAGGATTCAGCTCTCAGAGGAGGGTTTGTTTCTGTTGTGGGGGTATAAATCATTTAGCTAATGTTTGCCCCTCTAGGAGATTCATGAAGTTTTCTGAGGGTAATAAAAACAAAACAAAATTAAAAAAAAACTCTAAAACCTTTCCATTTGCTACTATTGGCAAGGTTGATGCAGAAATTGAAGGTTTGCCGTTTGCTTGTAGTTCCTGTTTTCTCCTACCTGCCAGTGTGGCGCTAGACAGCAAGAACATTGTTTGTGAGATTTTTGTAGATAGTGGAGCAGCTGTCAATCTCATTGATAATCAATTTGCAACAACGCATGGTTTCCAGGTATGCACTTTGGAAAATGATATACCTGTTTTTGCTATCGATTTCGCTCCACTTTCTCAAAGATCGTTAAAGGGCATAGTTCACAATATCCGTTTGACTGTGGGTGACGCTCATGTTGAGGATATGTCATGTTTCGTCTTAAACGGATTACCTACTCCTCTAGTGTTGGGGCTACCCTGGCTCACTAAACATAACCCCACCATTGATTGGCAAGCAAGGCAAATAAATGGTTGGAGTGAGTTTTGCAGAGAGAATTGCTTCACGGCATCTCTTTCAGAGGTTTCTACCAAGACTGTGCCATCTTTTCTCTCAGAATTTTCGGATGTGTTTTCCGAGTGGTGTCCAGGAGTTGCCCCCTCACTGGGAGTACGACTACCCTATTAATCTCATCCCAGGCGCCAAGCTAGCAAAATCACGTTTATACAATCTCTCCCAACCTGAAAGAGTCGCTATGCGTACTTATATCTCTGAGAGCCTGAGAAAGGGACACATCCGACCCTCGAAGTCACCCTAGTCAGGGTCAGGGAAGAGGACGAATGGAAGACGGCCTTCAATACCCCTGAGGGTCATTTCGAGAATTTGGTTATGCCTATTGGTTTGATGAATGCTCCGGCCGTCTTCCAACATTTTGTGAACAGCATTTTTCATCATTTAATGGGGAAATTTGTACTGGTGTATCTAGATGACATTTTGATTTTTTCTCCTGATTTCAAGACTCAGGTCTTGCTGATTCTGCGGGAGAATAAATTGTACGCTAAACTGGAAAAATGTGTGTTTGCGGTTCCGGAGATTCAATTTCTTGGTTTTCTTCTCTTCGCTTCTGGTTTTCGGATGGACCCTGAGAAGGTCCGCGCTGTGCTTGATTGGGAGCTTCCTGAGAATCAGAAGGGGCTGATGCGGTTTTTGGGTTTTGCCAATTATTACAGAAAGTTCATTTTGAATTATTCCTCTGTTGTTAAGCCACTCACTGATATGACTAAAAAGGGGGTGTATTTTTTCTCGTGGTCGGTAGATGCGTTTAAAGCCTTTTCTAGTATTAAAGAGAGTTTTGCTTCCGCTCCCATTTTGGTACAACCTGATGTCTCTCTACCTTTTATTGTTGAGGTGGATGCTTCTGAGGTGGGTGTGAGTGCGGTCTTATCTCAGGGTCCCTCTCCTGCCAAATGGCGACCGTGTGCCTTTTTCTCAAGGAAACTATCCTCTGCAGAGAGAAATTACGATGTGGGAGATAGGGAGTTGTTGGCCATCAAATTAGCTTTTGAGGAATGGCGCCATTGGTTAGAGGGAGCCAGACACCCTATTACTGTGTTTACCGACCATAAGAATCTGGCCTACTTGGAATCGGCCAAGTAGGCCAGATGGTCTCTGAACCCGAGACAGGCCAGATGGTCTTTGTTCTTTTCTAGGTTTAATTTTGTTGTTACGTTCCGCCCTGGGGTTAAAAATGTGAAGGCGGATGCCCTGTCATGTTGTTTTCCGGGAGGGGGAACTTTGAAGACCCGGGTAACATTTTGTCTGAAGGGGTGGTCGTCTCTGCTCTTTATCCTGATTTGGAGGCAGAGGTTCAGGCTGTCCAGGCAGAGGCTCCTGATCTTTGTCCTCCTGGGAGGTTGTTTGTGCCTCTCGCTTTATGACACAAGGTTTTTAAGGAGCACCACGATACTGTCCTTGCTGGGCAACCGGGGAGTAGAGCCACAGTGGATCTCATTGCTCGGAGATTCTGGTGGCCGGCTCTTCGTAAGATGGTTGAGGGTTTTGTGGCAGCCTGCGAGACCTGCGCTCGTGCCAAGGTCCCTCATTCACGGCCATCGGGTTCTCTCCTCCCGTTACCCATTCCTTCCTGTCCTTGGATGCATCTGTCCATGGACTTCATTACGGACCTGCCTCGTTCCTCGGGGAAGACTGTGATTCTGGTGGTAGTGGACCGTTTTAGCAAAATGGCACATTTCATTCCCAAGTGCGCATGCAGCGGGCCATTTGCGCAAGTGTCTCGGAGGGACTCCCTGCCTCCATCTCCACTGCATACTGCCACGGCGTGTCTGGGTAATCTGCCTCATGTAGCTCCTCCTCTCCTGTCACCTGTATAGCAAAACCACCCATTTCGCTAGACATTGCTTGTGCTCCAATGTCCTCCTGCTCCAGTTCAGCCCCCACAGGGCTCATGTGGCTGTGAGATCTAGGCTGGTCTCCAGTCCCCTGACCAGCCATATTCACCTGCATCTGTTCCAGGACATGAAGCAGTGGAATGACATTGTTCATCCCGTAGTCCTGGCGACTGACAAATAACGTGGCCTCCTCAAAGGGCCTGAGCAAACGGCAGGTGTCACCCATGAGCTGCCACTGGCTGACATCGAAGTTAAACAAGGGAGTACTACTGTCCGCTTGGATCATCAGGAAATCGTTGATGGCCTTTCTCTGTTCGTACAGTCGGTCCAACATATGGAGGGTGGAATTCCAACAGGTGGAAACGTCGCATATCAGCCTATGTTGGGGGATGCCATTCTGTCGCTGCAGCTCAAGGAGGGTGTGCTTTGCGGTGTACGAGTGGCTGAAGTGCATGCAAAGTTTCCTGGCCATTTTTAGAATGTCTTGCAGATGGGTGGAAGACTTCAGGAACCGCTTGACAACCAGATTGAACACGTGTGCCATGCAGGGCGCATGTCTCAGCCCTCCTTGACGCAGCGCTGACACAATGTTCTTCCTGTTGTCGGTCACCATGGTTCTGATTTTCAGTTGTCGCAGAGAAAGCCAGGATTCGATTTCTTGCTGAAGGACATGGAGCAGTTCCTCCCCTGTGTGACTCTGTTCACCCAGGCAAATGAGGTGTAGAACAGAGTGACACCGCTGTACCCTGCACATGTGGTATGCTGGAGGGGCACTGTGCATTGTCCCTGCAGTGGAGGCGGAGGACATGGTGGAGGATGAGGAGGCAGAGGCGGACATTGTCGCTGGACCAACAGTGTGGCAACGTGGAGGGGGAAGCGGCGTCACCTGGCCAAGTTGCTGGTGTGGCTGTTCAGGAACCACATTCACCCAGTGGGCCGTAAAGGACATGTATTGTCCCCGACCGTAGTTACAGCTCCACACATCGGCGCTGCCGTGCACTTTGGCAGACAGGCTCAAGAACTGGCCCATCTTCTGTTCTACATGTGTGTGCAGGGCTGGTACTGCCTTTTTGGCAAAGAAATGGAGCACATTCAGCTTCTGTGCCATTGGATGAGTGCACGCATACTGTTGTCTCTTTGCAATCACTTCGGTGATCAATTGCCGACGGAATGGGTGACGAGGAGTAGGAGCAGGAGCATCAGGACCGGCAGATGATGGGAAGGACAGACAGCTCCCTTTGGCTGAGGTGGTGGAGCCTTGACTGCCAGAAACCGGGTGCATACCAGTGGGTGATGTAGCGGTTACTGCGGCAGGCTGAACCACCACATCAGAGCCACGGTTCTCCCAGGCCACTTTATGGCAATGCTGCATATGTTGACACAGGGCCATAGTGCCAACATTGGCACCCTGGCCACGCTTCACCCTCTGCCCACAGATTCTACATACAGCCACGTTCACCTCCTCCGGCAGCTTAAAAAAAAAACTGCCACACCGACGAGTAGGTGATTTTACCCCGAACACTACACACTGCCTCCTTGAGCCCCTGCACCGCTACTCCATGGGCAGATAGGCTCCCGCGAAGCGAGTGGTCTACCCCGGGTGTGTTTGGCTCCCGACTGCTGCCACCCTGCTGACTCCCGGCCACGCTAGCGACTTGCTGGCTCATGGGAAAGCTTCCACCTTCTTCTCCCAATGATGATGAAGCCCCTTCGTCACCCGGCTCCCAAGTGCGATCAGCTACATCATCATCATCATCGAGTAGTGTCTGCACGTCACTGATGTCCTCCTCAACCGTCTCTGGGTCAGGAGCCTGACCACTCTCAACACCAGCTTCCACCCCACTCTCTTCATCACTACTTGCCCGCCTAGCGGAGGAAGCGGCGGATGTCTCCTCCACATCTTGGCTGGCCAGTAGCTGCTGACTGTCCTCTAGTAGCTCTTCCTCGCTGAAAAGCGGAGCAGAGCCTAAGGCATATAATACTTCTCGCGATGAGGGAACAGAAAAGGACAGAGGCAGGTTGAGGACAGGTGAGGGCACAGGTCCTGCTCCCGGGCCATGCCAACTAAGGGTTGTGCCTGACGAACCCACTGACTCTTGGCTGGGGGTGTCTGATGTAAGTTGCGACGAAGTCGAAGATCGAGTCAGCCATTCAAGAACTGCTGGGTTGCTGGTCACGACAAGACCTCTAGCTGACACTGGGAGCTCAGGCCTCCCAAAGTGACCCCCGCTGCGACCTCTGCCTGCGCCAGAAACATTTAGGCCTCTGCCACTCCCCTGTGCAGGGCCTGGCACTTCTCTGCCTGACATACTGTTAGATCAAATAACCAAATATTAGATCAAATATTTTTCATTTTGCCACTAATACACAGCAAATAGGGCTTTAGAATATATCACCGCACCGCTAAACTGCAAATATTCCCAAATTGTTTTCCATTTTTACACAAAAGGCTTTTCAACAGATAAGTGCAACGATGAAAGGCGAATATATTTGTATTTCGCCAGTAACACACGGCAAACAGGGCTGTAAAATATCTCACTTCACAGCTGAACGGCAATTAGGCCCTAATTTTTTCTATTTTTACACAAAAGGCTTTTCAACAGATAAGTGCAACGATGAAAGGCGAATATATTTGTATTTCGCCACTAATACACAACAAACTGGGCTGTAAAATATCTCACTGCACCGCTAATCGGCAAAGAAATTTTTCCTTTTTCCACTAATACAGGCAAAAAAGGGCTTTAAAACAGATAACCGCACTGCTGAGCAGCAAATATATTTTTCCCTTTTTCCACTAATACATGCAAAAACTGGCTTTAAAACAGATAACTGCACCGCTAGGCGGCAAAGATATTTTTCCTTTTTCCACTAATACAGGCAAAAAAGGGCTTTAAAACAGATAACCGCACTGCTGAGCAGCAAATATATTTTTCCCTTTTTCCACTAATACATGCAAAAAAGGGCTTTAAAACAGATAACTGCACCGCTGAGCGGCAAATATATATTTTCTTTTTCCATTAATACACGACAAAAAGGGCTGTAATTTTCGCACTTCACCACACAACGGCTAATAAGCCCTTTTTTCCCACTAATACAAGCCAAAAAATGCTTTAGAACATATAACTGCACCGCACTAGGGCAAATAAAACATAGAACTATATCCTTTTATTATCCCTGGTAATGCCTGTATCAAACAGCACTAGTGATGAGCGGCAGGGGCAATATTCGAATTTGCGATATTTCGCAAATATTTTGTAGAATATTCATCATATATTCGCGAATTCGAGATTATATTCTTGATTGCGAAAATCGGCAATGTAATATTCGCGTAATGCGCGCAAAATACAGGCGTGGGTCACTTATGCTACATTTTTCAAGTTTCCTGAGACTGGAGAAAAATGGTTGGCACGGCAGAACATTAGAATAGCTTTATATGCAGATAGAGTGCTCCAATATATTCACGCTTAATTAATTAATGATGCACATATTTTTTTCGCAATACGTGCAACTTGTGACATCACAGCACTATGTCTGTAGCATGTATGTATGGACAGCAGAACCTATCAGCTACACTATAGATCAATCTATCCTACACTGACTATCTCCCCCTAACTATCTGAATTATATATATAAGTTAACTGTCTAATGTAATAACACAAAGCACAGAGCACAGCAATGACACTGCTGTCTCTTTCATAACTGCAATAGACTTTAGAAAATAGCTGCTGGGGAGGTTCTTATATAGTAAGGGGTAGGCAACTTTTCTATTGGTTGCTAGGGATGTTGCTAAGCTATGACATAGATATTGCAGCCTTCTTATTGGCCCTCAAGCTAGAAGCAGGGAGGGATCATGTGTACTGTGAAAATAAAATATATAGAATATTCGAAATTACAAATATATATCACTATATTCTAAATATTCGCGAATTCTCGAAGTGCCGATATTCGCGATTCGAATATTCGCGCCCAACACTAAACAGCACTTGCACCCTAATAAGAACGGTTTGATGGAATTACAAAGCTGTATAATGGCAATTTGGGTGCCCAGTCAGTGCAGCAAGGTGTAATAGGATTGTTCATATTACCCAGGCTGTCACCTCCCCGACTGAACCCTGTTCAACAGAAATGCTGTGGAAAGATTCCTCCCTATCCTTTCCCTACACCTTGAATAATCTTTCCCTGCACTTGTAAATCGTATTTTTTTAGCACAATGAAGTTTTTTCTATCACTGTCCCTAGCGCCTGCAGACGTCTCTCCCTGCACTAAGTACACTGGTAAATGGCAGAATCTAAGATGGCTGAGGCTATTTATAGGTCTGTGACATCACAGGGCTGGCTGCTGATTGGCTGCATGCATGGCATTATGGGTGATCCCACCTTCCCAGAGATCCTTGCCCCATGTCCTCACACGTGCAGCAGCCATTTTAGGAAAAATGTGATTCGCTACCACGAAGCGCGAGGAAATTCGCATTTGGTGCGAATCGAATTTTTCCTGAAATTCGTAACTAAATCAACTTTGTCAGCTTCGATTCGCTCATCTTTAGTTTTAACACAAATCCTGGCTTTAGGGAAATTGTTCATTATTTTAGACACGCCCTGCAAAGATGACCTCTTTGAACCGGTATTCTCATCTAAGATATCTGTCTGATAGATGCAGGGCCAACCTTTAGGTGGCCGGAATAATGGCTCAGACCAGCTTGCTGTGTGTCACAATGCTCACAAAACTTTTAGTAGCTTATACCAAGAAATAAACAAAAAAAGGGAGGACTAAAGGTCGATGGAGGAAGTGGCAGGGGAGAAATGCGGCGAGTATTGATTCCTTTGTTATTTTATCACATTTACAGCTACGGTCCAAGATTTTATGTATCTCGGACAACCCCTTTAGGGTCCGGCTACACATGTCGCATGACAAAAAAGTTTTTTTTGGCATGCGATTTCTTGTAGCAGAAAAGTGACGTGACATTTTTGAAATTATAATCGTTGTTGTCGCACTGCAACAATAACATTTCAGTATGTCGCATTGTGGCACCATTGACTATCATTACAAAAATGTCACGTGACTTTTCTGGGACACATGTCGCCATGCACTCGGACCCTTAAAGGAGATAATAAAATGTTACTTTCATAACTGAAAAAATGTGTAGATATCTCTTTTAGTCACTTTCTGTGAATGCAAATATGAAAGTCATTCTTGTTCTTAGTATGGCTGCAGGGTTTGGATGAACATGTATAGCCTGCATTGTTCCAGCACAGTACAGAACATAAGGAATCATCAGGCCATCATTGTATGCATTTTAGGAAAAAATGTCTAAAATTGAAAGATGAACTAACTCATGACTATATGAAAAAAAAACTATGCAAACATGTGAAAATCATTTCCTGGGGGAATAACTTGTAGTCTGTTGTTTTCTGTTATCAGCTATTTCAACTATCATTATTTAATTCAGAGCAACTAGAGGGACGTGACTTAAATTAGTGATAAGCGAAGCTAGCTTTGGATGTTACATCCAAAGTTGCTTCCTTCATACCTTTGGATTAATACTGTACAGATATTCGTCTCTGTACAGTATTAGAATGTATGGGCTCCGATGAGCCGACCTTGGTTATTCTCAAAGTCGCGCGTGACTTTGTTGAATAACTTAGTTCGTTGACTTTTAAAGTGGAAAACCACTTTATAACTTGAAACCGAACTCGGCTTAGGTTCCTCGGAACGGAAACACCTTTAACTTACCTTCATATGCCTTCACTTGTGGCAAAAAAAAAAAAAAAAGAAAATACACTGCATAAAGACTTCCCCCATGTATGTTATCCTTTGTGTTTGAAAAGGGTCAGTCCCTTCTGCTGTATAAATAAATAATGTGCTGCAGCTTTTCTGAAACATCTCCATTCATTTCATTGGGACATATAATTCGTATTAGCCCCTTCCTGACATAGCTATTTTCCAGTTTTTACTCCCTGCCTACCCGAAGCCATAACTACAGGGTGGGCCATTTATATGGATACACCTTAATAAAATGGGAATGGTTGGTGATATTAACTTCCTGTTTGTGGCACATTAGTATATGTGAGGGGGAAAACTTTTCAAGATGGGTGGTGACCATGGTGGCCATTTTGAAGTCGGCCATTTTGAATCCAACTTTTGTTTTTTTAATAGGAAGAGGGTCATGTGACACATCAAACTTATTGGGAATTTCACAAGGAAAACAATGGTGTGCTTGGTTTTAACGTAACTTTATTCTTTCATGAGTTATTTACAAGTTTCTGACCACTTATAAAATGTGTTCAATGTGCTGCCCATTGTGTTGGATTGTCAATGCAACCCTCTTCTCCCACTCTTCACACACTGATAGCAACACTGCAGGAGAAATGCTAGCACAGGCTTCCAGTATCCGTAGTTTCAGGTGCTGAACATCTCGTATCTTCACAGCATAGACAATTGCCTTCAGATGACCCCAAAGATAAAAGTCTAAGGGGGTCAGATCAGGAGACCTTGGGGGCCATTCAACTGGCCCACGATGACCAATCCACTTTCCAGGAAACTGTTCATCTAGCTGGCACGTTCCCTGAGTTTTTCCAGCAAGATGGTGCACCACCACATTATGGGTGTCAGGTCCGAGCATTCTTAGATGAACAGTTTCCTGGAAAGTGGATTGGTCATCGTGGGCCAGTTGAATGGCCCCCAAGGTCTCCCGATCTGACCCCCTTAGACTTTTATCTTTGGGGTCATCTGAAGGCAATTGTCTATGCTGTGAAGATACGAGATGTGCAGCACCTGAAACTACGGATACTGGAAGCCTGTGCTAGCATTTCTCCTGCGGTGTTGCTATCAGTGTGTGAAGAGTGGGAGAAGAGGGTTGCATTGACAATCCATCACAATGGGCAGCACATTGAACACATTTTATAAGTGATCAGAAACTTGTAAATAACTCATGAAAGAATAAAGTTACGTTAAAACCAAGCATTGTTTTTCTTGTGAAATTCCCAATAAGTTTGATGTGTCACATGACCCTCTTACTATTGAAAGAACAAAAGTTGGATTCAAAATGGCCGACTTCAAAATGGCCACCACCCATCTTGAAAAGTTCCCCCCCTCACATATACTAATGTGCCACAAACAGGAAGTTAATATCACCAACCAGTCCCATTTTATTAAGGTGTATCCATATAAATGGCCCACCCTGTATTTTATTTTTTCATTCACATAGCCATATTAGAGCTTGTTTTTTTGCAGGACAAGTTGCACTTTCTAATGGCACCATTTAATATTGCCTACAATGTAGTGGGAAGCTGGGAAAAAAATTCCAAATTAGGTGAAATTGGAAATAAACCCTGTAATTCTGCCACAGTTTAACAGGTTTTATTTTTATGGCGCTCCCTTTATTTATAAAGGGCATCTGTCAGCAGATTTGTACTATTGACACTGGCTGACTTGTTACATGTGCACTTGGCAGCTGAAGGTATCTGTGTTGGTCCCATGTTCATATGTGCCTGCAGTGCTTAGAAAAGTGAAGTTTTAATATATGTAAATGACCCTCTAGGAGCATCAGGGGTGTTTTAGTTACACCTAGAGGCTCTGCTCATTCTGCAACTGCTGCGCCCTCTGCACTTTAATTGACAGGGCCAGGTATTTTGGTGTTTTCACTGCCTCGCCCGATCAATCAAATTGGAGATGGCTTGACAATTGCCCCCTTGCTCCTAGAGGCATATATTAAAACTTTATTTTTCTCTGCAATGCAGGCCCATATAAACATGGGATTAACACAGATGTCTTCAGCTGCCAAGAGGACATGTAACAGGTCAGCCAGTTTCATAGGTACAAATCCTATCCACAAATACTGAATAATGAAATTTTATATATATATATATATATATATATATATATATATATATATATATATATATATATATAGTCCTGATCAAAAGTTTAAGACCACTTGAAAAATGGCAAAAAATCATATTTTACATTGTTGGATCTTAACAAGGTTCCAAGTAGAGATTCAACATGCAACAAGAAGAAATGAGAGTGAGACAAAACATTTTTTGAGCAAATTTTAGGACCACATGCCTTTAAAAGGCCAAATCTGTGCAAAGATGTGGATTCATTGTCATTTTCTGTCAGGTAGTCACACGTTGTGATGGCAAAAGCAAAAAAACTCTCCCTTTTTGAACGTGGTCGGGTTGTTGAACTGCATAAGCAGGGTCTCTCACAGCGTGCCATCGCTGCTGAGGTGGGACTCAGTAAGACATTCATTTGGAATTTCTTAAATGATCCTGAGGGTTATGGAACAAAAAAGTCAAGTGGAAGACCCAAAAAAATGTCATCAGCACTGAGCCGGAGGATCCAATTGGCTGTCCGTCAAGACACTGGACGATCCTCGACCCAAATTAAGGCCCTTACTGGTGCTGACTGCAGCCCCATAACCATCAGAAGGCATCCCCGACTGAAGGGCTTCAAAAACAAAAAAATGTCTTCAAAGACCTCGTCTCCTTGAACGCCACAAAACTGCTCTTTTGGACTTTGCAAAAGAGCACCAAACATGGGACATTCAAAGGTGGAAGAAAGTTTTATTCTCTGATGAGAAAAAATTTAACCTTGATGGTCCTGATGGTTTCCAACGTTACTGGCATGACAAGCAGATCCCACCTGAGATGTTTTCTACGCGCCACAGTGGAGGGGGCGCCATAATGGTCTGGGGTGCTTTTTCCTTCAGTGGAACAATGGAGCTTCAGGAAGTGCAGGGGCGTCAAAGGGCCGCCGGCTATGTCCAGATGTTGCAGAGAGCATTCCTCATGACTGAGGGCCCTCGTCTGTGTGGTAACGACTGGATTTTTCAACAGGACAACGCTACAGTACACAATGCCCGCAGGACAAGGGACTTCTTCCAGGAGAATAACATCACTCTTTTGGCCCTTCCTGCGTGTTCCCCTGATCTAAATCCAATTGAGAACCTTTGGGGATGGATGGCAAGGGAAGTTTACAAAAATGGACAACAGTTCCAGACAGTAGATGGCCTTCGTGCGGCCGTCTTCACCACTTGGAGAAATGTTCCCACTCACCTCATGGAAACGCTTGCATCAAGCATGCCGAAACGAATTTTGGAAGTGATAAACAATAACGGCGGAGTTACTCATTACTGAGTTCATGTTTGGAAGTTGGATTTCTGTTTTGGGGGGGGTTTAGTTTTTTTTGGAGGTGTGGTCCTAAACTTTTGATTAGCTGAAAAACAGCCTGTTTCAGTTTATTCGTTGTTTTCATTAAATTGAATATGGGATTACACTTACCGGTAATCATTTTTCTTTGAGCTTATGACAGCACCCATGGATAGCATCCGCCCCCTTCCTCAGGACATGAAACAGGAAGCACAGCCTCTTCAAAAGGGAGGTACAACCCCCATCATGCCAGTCCTATTCCAAGAACTAAGGAGACAAAAACCAGACTACACCACAACAAATCTACAACAGAACAAACACTTATATCCGTGTGTACATAGAAGTATATACAAACACACACGTATATCTCTCTCTATATCTATTTTTTTTTTGGGAGGGTATTAGGCGGGTGCTGTCATAGGCTCAAGGAAAAATGATTACCGGTAAGTGTAATCCCATATTTCCCCCCTCGCCTATGACAGCACCCATGGATATCTAGGCGAGATTATCTAGGGTGGGACAACTGCTTGGAGGACTTTACGCCCAAACCCTAAACCTTCCTGTGAAGGAAGCTGCAGTCTATAATGATTAAAGAAGGTATGAGAAGAACTCCACGTAGCAGCTCTGCAAATCTGGTCAATAGAAGCGGAAGCTCTTTCTGCCCAGGATGTAGACACCTCTCTCGTTGAGTGTGCTCCAAACCCGGCAGGGGGAGGAACCCCTTTAGAGGAATATGCAAGATAAATGGCTTGTTTTATATATCTGGCAATGGACTGAGAGGAAGCAGGGGAGCCCTTCTTCTGTCCCTGAAAGGAAACCACAAGCTTAGAGGACGACCTCCAGTCCTGAGTGGCAGAAAGGTATTGAATTAGACACCTTCTATCATCGAGGCAATGGAATTCCCTTTCCTTCTGATTCTTGGGTGAGGAACAGAAGGAAGGTAAAACTATATCTTGAGATCGGTGAAAGGATGATGAACCCTTTGGAAGGAAGGCAGGGTCAGGAGATAAAATAACCCTATCTTCTAAAATATTAAGATACGGTCTCTCGATTGAGAAGGCCGATATCTCGCTCACTCTTCTAGCTGAAGTAATGGCTAGCAAAAAAACAAATTTATAGGTTAAGATCTTTATTGAGATATCCTCAATGGGCTCAAAGGGATCCCTGGTTAAGGCAGACAAGACTAGATTTAAATCCCAGGGGGGAACTCTGGACTTCTGGACGGGGGCAAGTTTAGAAATTGCAACGATAAATCTTTTAATCCAGGTGTGGTCTGCTAACTTATACTCAAAGAGAGCACTTAAGGCAGAGATATGAACCTTTAAAGTACTAGGCCTCAGTTTTTTATTCCAGCCCTCCTGGAGGAAGCTAAGGACTAGAGGCAACTCCGGGGGCTCCAAGACATTAACTGGCTTATTTGCAAATCTAAGGAAGGCCCTCCAAACCCTCAAATAGATCTTAGAAGTAACAGCTTTCCTACTGGACAAAAGGTTGTTTATCACTTCCCCAGAGAGACCCTTCATTTCTAGGATCTGCCTCTCAACAGCCAAGCTGTCAAGTGCAGGCTCTCTAACTGTGGATGAAGTATCGGCCCCTGCACCAGTAGCCCCGGGAAGACAGGAAGTACCCAGGGATCTGCTACTGACATCCTCCTTAGCCAGGAAAACCAGACCCTCCTGGGCCAAAAGGGGGCTATAGTAATTACTAGGGCCTTCTCCTCCCGAATCTTCTTCAGGACTCTTGGGAGTAGTTTTATAGGAGGGAAGGCGTACAGGAGGTCTACTCTCCATGATTGGGCCAATGCGTCCACCGCCGTGGGCTGCTCTAATGGGGACAGAGAGAAGAATCTTTTCACCTTTCTGTTTCCCCTTGTGGCAAAGAGATCTACTACCGGGAGACCCCAAAGAGCCACAATGTCGTTGAAGACCTGTTGATTCAGGGACCATTCCCCCTGCCGAACACAATGCCTTCTCAGAAAATCACATTCTCCTTTCCCTTTAAGTGTACTGCCCTGATCGATAGAAGGAAACCCTCTGCTAGCTTGAAAATCTCTTTGGTGAGATATATTAGGTCTGGAGATCTGGTCCCCCCCTGAAGATTGATATGAGCTACTGCCGTCATGTTGTCTGAGTAGATCAAAATATTTCTGCCTTTTAAGAGGTGGAGGCTCCTCTTCAAGGCCATGAGGATCGCTAGAAGCTCCTTGAAATTGTGAGATTTGGGAACTATCTCCTGATTCCACTGTCCCTGCAGAAGTAGAGAATCTGTGTGAGCTCCCCAACCCCAAAGGCTTGCATCTGTAGTCAGAGTAAGGGGATCCTTCCTTGACCAAGGGACTCCTTTTTGAAGGTTGGAAGGCACCGTCCACCATTCTAGATCTTTTAACGTTTGAGTTGAAAGGGAAAAGAGAGAATCCAAGGATTGGGGGATCTTTGTCCCAAACCCCCAGGATCTGCAACTGAAGTGACCTCGAGTGGAAGTGGGCCCATTCCACCCCCGGGATTGCGGCTGTCATTAGGCCTAGAACAAACATAGCTTCTCTTAGAGAGATGGAGTGGCGGGCTACAATGTCCTAAACCCTGGAGACTAGCAGAGATATTTTCTGTGTTGGAAGAAAACACATTTGTTTCTGGGAGTCCAGGAGTAGCCCCAGAAAGGTGCATATCTGGCTTGGCACAAGATTGGATTTCTGGAGATTTAACTCCCAACCCAACTTCACCAGCACCTCCCTGAACCAGGAAATCCGATCGATTAATTGATCTGGTTCCCGAGAGAGAAGGAGGAAATCGTCTAGATAGGGAATGACAATCAGATCCTTCTCCCTCAGATGAGCCATCATCTCTGCTACAATCTTTGTGAAAAGCCTGGGTGCCTGAGACAACCCAAACGGCAGGGCCCGAAACTGTACATGTAGGAGTCTGTCCGGGAACTGAACTGCTACTCTTAGGTACCTCTGGTGACTGGGATGGATTGGAACATGGTAATAAGCGTCCCTGAGATCCAGGGTCGCCATGTAGCAGCCCGGAAATAAATTTGGGATTATGGAACTGATAGTCTCCATACGAAATCTCTCGTACACCAGGTATTTGTTAAGCAGTTTCAGATTTATTATAGTACGGAAGGTGCCATTCGGCTTCCTTACAAGGAAAAGCGTTGAATAGTATCCCGTCTCCCTCTCTTGAGCTGGAACCTCCTGCAGGACCCCTTTCTTCAGCAAATCCGAAATCTCCAGACTTAATGCTTCTAGCTTCTCTGGGCTGGAGCTATAGTCCGTCAAAACGAATCTTTCTGGAGGAGTTCTTAGGAAGTTCAGGCAATAGCCCTCTGAAATGATTGAAAGAATCCAGGGGCTGTTCGAGATCTTCCGCCATTGCTCTGCGAAGAGGGAGAGACGACCTCCAACCGGGGGTCTGGCGTCATTGCGGAGGCTTTTTAGAGCCCTCTCCACCTGAAAAAAGAAAAACCTTGTTCCTTCTGGCCGCATTACCAGACTGTCTGGGAGTTTCTCTTCTCTTGAAGTTAAATCTGGATGTCTGAGAACGAAAGGGCTTTTTAGGAGGCTGCTGATGCATAGAAGGGAAACCCTTTTTTCTGTCAGAAGCCTTTTCCAGCAGATCGTCCAACGTGGGCCCGAAGAGAAATTCCCCCTGACAGGGAATAGCACACAATTTCGCCTTTGAACCTGCATCTCCCTTCCAGTCCTTTAACCAAATCGCTCTGCGGGCGGAATTTGAAAAAGCTGCGGCTCTCGCTGACAGCCTCAGGGAGTCCACTGAGGCATCTGCTAAAAAAAATCAATGGCACTATACAGAGTTGGAAATGACGAGAGCAATTATTCCACGGGCGCTCCCATCTTTATTTGCTCTTCCATCTCTTTCATCCAAACCTTTAAAGACCTGGCAACAGAAGTGGCGGCTAAAGCTGAGGCTTTGTCTTCGAAGGGATACTTCCTTTTTAAGGCAGAAGGCACGAAAAATTTTCTATCCGGCCTACTCCATTCATTCTTAATTACCAAAGTTATGTTTTCATGTACATCAAAACACTGCAGCCTCCTAGGACCTAGGCCCTCAAACATAGAATCTCTCATGGACTGGGGTTCTGCCTGATAGTCAAGCCCCATAGTTGCCCTGACGATCCCGACTAGGGAATTAATGTTCTCTGGAAGGAACAGAGGTCTCCCTGCCAGTCGCTCATCCTGGGAGTGATCCGAGGACGGAAGTTCTCCCTCCTTCTCTAATCCCGATAACTCCTGATCACTTGAAGCGGGAATAGAGACAGCAGTGGAAGTGCAAGGGCGATCTTCAAGCAGATTACTCAAGGACTTCTTCACTGATTCTTTAACCTCTTCCTTGATAATCTTTTTTAGGCTTGATAAGAGAGAAGGGGCCTCATCCTCCAACAATTTGCCCACGCAGGCCTGGCAGGCAGGTTTACCCCAACCGGACGGTAGCTTTCCTTTGCGAATAGCGCAGCCCCGCTCCTTGGACCTTGACCCTCTTTTCTCTTTGGGAGTCTAAACACACAAAATAAACAAAGACTCCCATCAAGATCTGAAATAAATGAAAAAGGCAGGGCATTCACCCATCTTACCCCCACCGGTACCAAGGATTCGTTGGTGGTTTCAGTGGGTTCTGGGCGCTGTGTGGGCTCCATTTTCTGCCACTGGCTTTCGTCTATGGAGGTCACTGCAGGCCAAAACACCAGCCTGCAGTGAAAGCTGGCTGGATTTGAACTTGCCGGGCGCGTACCGGCACCCTCCCCTTCCGGCCCAAGGCCACGCCTCCTCCCACTGCAGAATCCGGAGGCCAGGATCCGGCGCCAACTAATGACGTCAGCGCCGGCCTGACCTACCCGGAAGTGACGGCGTCACGCCCCGTGCGAACGCCAGACCGCAGCCGAACATACAGCACGGCCGCAGAGGTTCGCCGTGCTGGGGACACACAGGGCGGCCCCGACGGGGGAGTGACCGGAACGAGGGGGAGTCCAGAGGTCCAGGCTTCAGCAGCGGCTTCCAAAGAAGGCTTACGCCGCTCGGGTAGGCCCTCCTCCCACGGGTAAAAAAAAAAACAAGGGGCTCCCGCAGCTCCATCTCTTCATGCTGTGCATTCCACCCTGTCCCTTAGGACAGGAAACAGAACTGGCATGATGGGGGTTGTACCTCCCTTTTGAAGAGGCTGTGCTTCCCGTTTCCTGTCCTGAGGAAGGGGGCGGATGCTATCCATGGGTGCTGTCATAGGCGAGGGGGGAAAATGTTTTGTCTCACTCCCATTTCTTCTTGTTGCATGTTGAAGCTCTACTTGGAACTTTGTTAAGATCCAGCCATGCTAAATATGAGTTTTTGCAATTTTTCAAGTGGTCTTAAGCTTTTGATCAGGACTGTATATATATATATATATATATATATATATATATATATATATATATATATATATTACATTATATTATATACACTGCTCAAAAAAATAAAGGGAACACAAAAATAACACATCCTAGATCTGAATTAATTAAATATTCTTCTGAAATACTTTGTTCTTTACATAGTTGAATGTGCTGACAACAAAATCACACAAAAATAAAAAAAATGGAAATCAAATTTTTCAACCCATGGAGGTCTGGATTTGGAGTCACACTCAAAATTAAAGTGGAAAAACACACTACAGGCTGATCCAACTTTGATGTAATGTCCTTAAAACAAGTCAAAATGAGGCTCAGTAGTGTGTCTGGCCTCCACGTGCCTGTATGACCTCCCTACAACGCCTGTGCATGCTCCTGATGAGGTGGCGGACGGTCTCCTGAGGGATCACCTCCCAGACCTGGACAGTCTGTGGTGCAACGTGACGTTGGTGGATAGAGTGAGACATGATGTCCCAGATGTGCTCAATTGGATTCAGGTCTGGGGAACGGGCGGGCCAGTCCATAGCATCAATGCCTTCGTCTTGCAGGAACTGCTGACACACTCCAGCCACATGAGGTCTAGCATTGTCTTGCATTAGGAGGAACCCAGGGCCAACCGCACCAGCATATGGTCTCACAAGGGGTCTGAGGATCTCATCTCGGTACCTAATGGCAGTCAGGCTACCTCTGGCGAGCACATGGATGGCTGTGCGGCCCTCCAAAGAAATGCCACCCCACACCATTACTGACCCAATGCCAAACCGGTCATGCTGGAGGATGTTGCAGACAGCAGAATGTTCTCCACAGCATCTCCAGACTCTGTCACGTCTGTCACATGTGCTCAGTGTGAACCTGCTTTCATCTGTGAAGAGCACAGGGCGCCAGTGGCCGTTGCCAATCTTGGTGTTCTCTGGCAAATGCCAAACGTCCTGCATGGTGTTGGGCTGTAAGCACAACCCCCACCTGTGGACGTCGGGCCCTCATATCACCCTCATGGAATCTGTTTCTGACCGTTTGAGCAGACACATGCACATTTGTGGCCTGCTGGAGGTCTTTTTGCAGGGCTCTGGCAGTGCTCCTCCTGTTCCTCCTTGCACAAAGGCGGAGGTAGCAGTCCTGCTGCTGGGTTGTTGCCCTCCTACGGCCTCCTCCACGTCTCCTGATGTACTGGCCTGTCTCCTGGTAGCGCCTCCATGCTCTGGACACTACGCTGACAGACACAGCAAACCTTCTTGCCACAGCTCGCATTGATGTGCCATCCTGGATGAGCTGCACTACCTGAGCCACTTGTGTGGGTTGTAGACTCCGTCTCATGCTACCACTAGAGTGAAAGCACCGCCAGCATTCAAAAGTGACCAAAACATCAGCCAGGAAGCATAGGAACTGAGAAGTGGTCCTGTGGTCACCACCTGCAGAACCACTCCGTTATTGGGGGTGTCTTGCTAATTGCCTATAATTTCCACCTGTTGTCTATCCCATTTGCACAACAGCATGTGAAATTGCTTGCTAAGTGTTGCTTCCTAAGTGGACAGTTTGATTTCACAGAAGTGTGATTGACTTGGAGTTACATTGTGTTGTTTAAGTGTTCCCTTTATTTTTTTTGAGCAGTATATATATATATATATATATATATATATATATATATATATAATATTATATATAATGAAAACTATATATAAATAATTTTTTCTTTTCAGTGCCGTATTCTGGCCCCCATAACTTTTTTTTATAGCTTTGTCTACAGAGTTCATTTTTTGCAGGACAATCTCTAGTTTGAATTGATACCATTTTGGAGTGTGTATGACTTTTTGATCACTTTTTATTTAATTTTGTATGGAATAAATATTTTTAAAAGTTACTAGTACAGGCATTTTTTTCAGAGGCAGAGATGCCTATGATGTTTATTGTTATTTTGGGGAGGGGGGTGAATTTTTATATTTTTTAACATCAGCATGCAATTATCAGATTGCCATTTGTATTCAGTGACAGAATTTATTCTATTACTGAATAGAAAATTCTGTATATTCCAGGGATGGCCAACCTGCAGCTCTTCAGCTGTTGTAAAACTACAATTCCCACCATGCCCTGCTATAGGCTGAAAGCTGTAGGCAGTCTGTTGTAGTTGTGCAACAGCTGGAGATCCACAGGTTGGCCATCCCTGGTATATTCCAATGCAGTGCTGCCACCAGCATGGCCTGCTTTGGAATATACCAGCAATAGGCCTGGAAGCCTTAGGTCTATTCCTACTAAGGAACACCTTCTCTGATCTCAACAAGGGGGAGGCATTCTGGCCAGAGAGCGTGTACTCATTTTATTAGCTCTCAGATGCCATGGAATCTGATGGGTTAAATGCCTGCCGATCGCAGACTTTAGTCCTGGGTGTCTGCTGTGTGAAACAGCAGACACGCAGGGGCTATGGTTCTCACTCTGCTCTTGGCTCCATCTTTAAAGACCCGACATCTGCCGCATCGTAATCCGCAGATAAAAATCTGCACCATTGAAAAAAGCTTTAAAGGGGTTTTCCAGGATAACTAGTCTTTACCTTATGCTTCCAGCCTGATTTAATAGGCGAAAGATTCATACCTACAGTACAGACCAAAAGTTTGGACACACCTTCTCATTCAAAGAGTTTTCTTTATTTTCATGACTATGAAGGCATCAAAACTATGAATTAACACATGTGGAATTATATACATAACAAACAAGTGTGAAACAATTGAAAATAGGTCATATTCTAGGTTCTCCAAAGAAGCCACCTTTTGCTTTGATTACTGCTTTGCACACTCTTGGCATTCTCTTGATGAGCTTCAAGAGGTAGTCCCCTGAAATGGTCTTCCAACAGTCTTGAAGGAGTTCCCAGAGATGCTTAGCACTTGTTGGCCCTTTTGCCTTCACTCTGCGGTCCAGCTCACCCCAAACCATCTCGATTGGGTTCAGGTCCGGTGACTGTGGAGGCCAGGTCATCTGGCGCAGCATCCCATCACTCTCCTTCATGGTCAAATAGCCCTTACTTTCAAAGTTTTCCCAATTTTTCGGCTGACTGACTGACCTTCATTTCTTAAAGTAATGATGGCCACTCGTTTTTCTTTACTTAGCTGCTTTTTTCTTGCCATAATACAAATTCTAACAGTCTATTCAGTAGGACTATCAGGACTTCTCCTCAACGCAACTGATGGTCCCAACCCCATTTATAAGGCAAGAAATCCCACTTATTAAACCTGATAGGGCACACCTGTGAAGTGAAAACCAGGGGTCTACCTCTTGAAGCTCATCAAGAGAATGCCAAGAGTGTGCAAAGCAGTAATCAAAGCAAAAGGTGGCTACTTTGAAGAACCTAGAATATGACATATTTTCAGTTGTTTCACAATTGTTTGTTATGTATATAATTCCACATGTGTTAATTCATAGTTTTGATGCCTTCAGTGTGAATCTACAATTTTCATAGTCATGAAAAGAAAACTCTTTGAATGAGAAGGTGTGTCCAAACTTTTGGTCTGTACTGCATATGCTCCCCGCTGCTCCTGTCTTCTGTGATGGCTGTCTATCTTCCTTTCCAGGATTGTTTACTTTTGGAGCAGACATGGTCATATGCTCCGCTGCACCAATGACTGACTACAGTGGTGATGTGCCACTTGTAGAAACCTCACCACTGAAGCCACAGTCAAGTCATTGGCTACAGTGGAGCATGTGACCATGTCCACAGGTGTGCACCCACAGGGGAAGTCCTATGGGTTAGAAGTAGCACAAGATAAGTGGGAGTGGTGGCGGGGGCAGCAGGACTGTGAGAAATGAGCATTTCCATTGTGGAAGCACTCATCTCTACATTCATCTCTATCACCATCCTAAAGACAGCTGATGCCTTGGCGTGGCACGGGAGCCGCGTCTCCCTTCCCCATTTCTCTGATAGGCTGCAGGCCCTAGTGCCTGCAGCCTATCAGAGGCCAGCGCTGGTGGTGACAATGATGTCATCATCATAGCGCCGCCTGAGTCAGGCAGCATACAGAGTGGAACACAGACCGAAAGAAGCCTGCATAGCATCGCTGCCAGAAACATGGAGGTATTTTTTATTTCATTTGGCACAATGCTGTTGGGCGGACTACAAGGAGGGAGGGGGGCAGAGGAGCACTATATATCGGCATTTTTTACTGGCACATTGTGGGTGACACTATGGGGAAGGGGAGGACAGAAGCACTATAGGGGCATCTATTGGGCACACTAAGAAGGGGTATTTTATACTGGCACATTATGGGAGACACTATGAGGGCATCTACTGGGGGCACTAGATAAGGGAATGTTATAGTGGCACACATTATGGGGGGCTACTATGGGCAAGGAGCAAAGAGGAACACTAGGGCTGAAACGATTACTCAATTGAATCCAGTAATTAGACACAAAAAAATCATCGATGCAATTTTGCATCGAGGATTTATTTGTGTCATGTGACCACGGAGCGGGAGTGAAGCGCTTGCTATTACTTACCGCTTCGTGGTCACCTGCTGGCCTGTACCGTGCTGCGCTGGATCCTGACACATTGTCAGGTCATAGTGCACGTAAGCGTGCACTATGACCCGACGCTGTGTGACGTCAGGATCCAGTGCAGCGTGCAAAGAAGAGGAAGGAGCGGCGCCCCTACAGGAAAGGTAAGTATTTTATTTCACTGGGGCTGGGGACATTGCACTGAAGGGGGACAGCCAGCAATGGATGGCATGGAGGGGCAGATGGGGGTGGGGGACATGGAGGGGCTGACTGATGGCAGTGGGGGACATGGAGGGGCTAATCTGATGGCACTGGGAGAGTGGGTGACATGGAGGGGCTGATCTGATGACACTAGGGGAGTGGGGGACATGGCAATGGATGGCATGGAGGGGCTGAAGGCACTGGGGTGGGCGACAGCTGAAGGAACTGGGGGAACGGAGCTGATGGCACTGGGGGAACTGATGCACTTGGGCTGATCACACAGAGGGAAACGAAGGGTGTTGGGGACTGATGGCAGGAGGTCTGATGAGTTTTTATAAAGGAAAACAGTCTATTAATTCATTTCTTCTTATTAGATTACTCGATTAATCGTAAAAAATAAAATCGATAGAATACTCTATTACTAAAATAATCGTTTACTGCAGACTTAAAGGGACACTGACAGGCCCTATAAACATATTTAGTTATTCCTATGCAGTCATAGATCTATTAAAAGTGTATTCCAATGATATAAGAGTACCCCCTGTCCGCATTGTAAACCATGTAAAAACAACTTTATATTGATCTGTCAATCACATTTCTTTATGCCCAAGGGGCGTTTTTTCACATTTCTTTATGCCCAAGGGGCGTTTTTTCTCCTACCTTCGTGCCCAGCCGCGCCTCAACTGTCGATTCCTAGTGCCGCCCAGCTCATTATTATTCACTGCGCTGGGCGGCTCTTACATTCCCCGATCCTGTCAGTTGCCGTGCATGTCCGATAGATACTTATGGGCATCGGCCTCAATCGGACCATCTGCGCAGGCAGTGCAGCCAGGGCAGGCCCTCCCTCTCTGATGTGTAGAGCCACGCTCCTCCACCCGGACCTACACATCTTAAATATTGTGCAGCTCCTCCTCCACTCCTCCTTTTGGCGCCTTCAGGACTAGGAGGAAGGAAGAAAAGTTGCAACAACTCTTGCCGCAGAGCCATGTGGTGGGCAGTGTGTGAAATAGAACTGGATGGTGATTTCTGTCACAGGGAGGGTAAAAGATCAGTTTGTTTCAGTACAGTACCTTTATTTTGGGGCCCTGAGTATTAAAGGGGTTATTCAACCCCTGAAATGCCACACCCATATGCCCAGGCCCCTCACACACACAATGTACTTACCTCGCTCCCCGCATCGGCGTCGGAGGGGATGGTTCTTACCAAATAGCAGGCGGTGGTGGGAATGAGCCTCCCAAGCATCGTGGGTGACGCTAGAGAGGCTTGTTCCCGTTACAGCCTGCTATCAGAAGCGTCGCAGGTGCCATGGCCACATTCCTAGTACCAGTTCCACTCTCTGTGCCAGCTGTTCTGTCAGTTCCACTGCCCCTCTCAGACTTCTCTGGTGAAAGCTGATGTGGCTCTTCGGACTGCCATTTTAGAATAGATTACCTGTGACTCCATCCTGCTGACTTTATAGGTGCTGCAGGTGGATGGTGATGACGAAGCTGAGAAAGGTGCAATAAACAGTCCTTTACTGGCACGACCAGCACACAAATTACATATCTTTTAGGCTGGATGTCCATGCTGTGGTTTTAATGACTTTTTGGAGCAACAGGAAAAACCACATTGGAAAAATTGCATGCGGTTACCAGCTGATGAGTATCAACCCGTCCGCTACCAGCGCTGTACATGTACGGTGCTGGAGCAATGTGTAAACATGGTGCCCGGTCGCATGTGCAGCAGGTGCCATGGCCAGTTATCTCTGCTGTTTCAAACAGCAGAGACCTGTGGCTAATTACCGTGACCGGCAATAATGCTGATCGCGGTAATTAAATGCTTTAGATGCTGTGACCAAGTGAGATCATGGCCTCTAAATGCACAAAAAACCCGGAAGTGCTTCCTACAGAGGCCCCGTGTGGCCAATTGGGGCATCGGTAGTTGCTCTGAACACTTTCAGCCTCGCTGACGAGGCTGAAAGTGTTCCTGCTGCAATTCTTATTTTGGCCACCAGATGGCAGAACAGGGTAAGAAATTAGCAATATTGAGTTTAAATTGCATTTTAAAAATCCCTGATAGAACAAAATTAAAAAACATCATTTATTGGCTCATATATGAGGTACAAAATCACCACAAAAAAAAAAAATGCTAAAAAATTATATAGAAAATTAAAAAAGAGTTTAAATTGCCCCCATTTTCGTATAATTAAAAAATAAATACCTAAATAGCAATAAAGCCGGAATTAGACTTACCGGTAATTCATTTTCCACGAATCCACCATGACGGCCCAGAGAGATTGACCCCTGACCTCTGTAGGGGCAGGAACAGAGATAGGTTTAAAAGGACCCCTCCCACCACCATTCATCAGTGAGTTCCAGATTATAGTGCTACAACCACCGGTTACGAGTGAAACAACTCCAAGTGTTTTTTTTTTGGTATTAACTCATACCAAGTCATTGGAAAAAATTTTCCTTTTTTTTTTTTTATATATATAGGGCGGGATATCATGCCGTCATGGTGGATTCGTGGAAAATGAATTACCGGTAAGTCTAATTCCGGCTTTCCACTTCACCACCATGACGGCCCAGAGAGACATAACAGATTATATACGTCTTAGGGTGGGGCAACGGCCTGTAGGACCTTGCGACCAAATGCGAGGTCAGAAGACCTGGATAAGTCAAGCCTATAATGTTTAATGAAGGTGTTTACATTAGACCAAGTTGCAGCCCGGCATATTTGATCTAGGGAAGCGCCTGCCCTTTCAGCGAAAGAGGCAGATATAGCTCTTGTGGAGTGAGCCCGGATGACTTCTGGACAATTGATGCCCTCGATCTTGTAACAGTCTGTAATAGTCTGTTTTACCCATCGGGCAATGGTAGATCTGGAAGCTGCCTTCCCCTTATTTTTACCACAGAAGAGCACTAGTAAGTTGTCCACCTTCCTCAGGTCTCTGGTGACCTCTAGGTATTTTAGTACCGTTTGTTTGACGTCCAGGGTATGGAAACGTTCCTCTCCAGGATTTTTAGGATTCACACAAAAGGAGGGAAGAATGATCTCCTGGTTTCTATGGAAGTCTGTTACTACCTTTGGCAAAAATGTCGGGTCTAACCTCAAGGTAATACGATCCTCCTGTATTGTGAGATATGGTTGTCTTATTGACAATGCCTGAATCTCACTCAGTCTTTTTGCCGATGTTATGGCTATAAGAAAAGCCACCTTCTGAGAAAGATTCTTCAAGGAACATGCGTCCACGGGTTCGTAGGGTGGACCTGTGAGTCCTCTAAGGACAATGTTTAAGTCCCAGGTAGGCACCTTTGATCTGAGAGATGGTCTTAGTCTGGCTGCGGACCTCAGGAATCTTTGGATCCATCTATGGCTGGCTAATTCGGAATCGAAATAGGCACTAAGACCTGGACTCTCAGGGTGGAAGGACTTAACCCTAATTCTAGTCCCTTTTGAAGGAAATCCAGAATTTTCTGTATATTTGGTCTGGTTTGGTCTGGGGCCTCGTTGCCTGACCAGGTGCAGAATCTTTTCCAGATTTTAAAATAAATGGCGTTAGTCACCTTTTTTCTGCTGGCCTTCAAGGTAGATATAACACCCTCAGAGAGACCTCTCTGTCTCAGGAGGTTGAACTCAGGATCCAGGCCGAGAGTTTGAAGATTTCCGGATGAGGATGGAGAACCGGCCCCTTCTCGCTGGGAGAATAAATGCTTCCTGTGGGGAGAGCTTGGCTAGAATCGAGAACCAGCTTCTCTTGGGCCAGTACGGGGTGACCAGGATGACTCTGGCTCTGTCCCTGATGATTTTTTGTAGAACCCTTGGGATTAATGGGAACGGGGGGAAGGCATATGCAAGATCCCAGTCCCAGTGCAGGGAGAAGGCGTCGATCGTTAGGGGCCTGTCCCTTGGGTTTAGGGAGCAAAAGGTTGATACCTTTGTGTTTATCTTTGTAGCGAAGAGATCTACCACTGGAAGGCCCCATCTCTGGACAATCAGATTGAAGATCTCGATGTTTAAGGACCATTCTCCCTGGTCTATGGTAGTCCTGCTGAGGAAGTCCGCCGCACAGTTTAGGCTTCCTTTTAAATGAACTGCCGATATTGATCTTACATTTTTTTCCCCCCAGAGGAAGATTTTTCTGGACAGACCTTCCAGTTTTTGAGCCCGTGTGCCCCCCTGATGCTTGAGGTAGGACACGGTCGTTACATTGTCTGAATAGACCTTTATATGTTGGTTCCTTAGTTTTGGAGCAGCTGCTCGTATTGTTTCCCAAACTGCCCTGAGCTCCCTGTAGTTGGAGGACTGAGCTGCAATTTCTAGAGGCCAGTCTCCCTGGTAGAGATTGGAGTAGATTTTTGCGCCCCACCCTTTTAGGCTGGCGTCGGTCTGAATATGTACTGCCGGGGTCTTGAACCAGACCATGCCTTTTTTTAAATTTTTTGTTTGAAGCCACCACCGGACTGAAGATTTTATGTGGCCCGGGATCAGGATCTTCCTGTCTAAAGAGGTCAGATTTTTGTCCCATTTTCTTAGAAGCCAGGACTGAAGGGCTCTGTAATGGGCCTGGCACCACGGGACTGCTACGATGCAGGCTGTCATCTGACCTAAAAGGCTCATCGTTTCTCTGAACGAGAAGGAGCGACGTCTCAGGAAGGCCCTGATTGATGACTGTAGGTTCTGGATTCTTTCTGCTGGAAGGAAGGTAGTTTGTTTTTCCGAATCCAGCAAAACCCCCAGGAACTTTACCCTGGTATTCGGAACTAGGGATGACTTTTTTAGGTTTATAACCCAACCTAGATATGTCAGAAGGGAACAGAAGGTTTCTCGATCTGCTATAGATTGATCCACCGTGTTTGAAATTAGTAGAAAGTCGTCTAGATAAGGAACGACCGTCACCCCCTGAGGTCTCAGGGAGGCGACCATCTCTACCACCAGCTTCGTGAAAATCATTGGGGCTGAAGCCAGCCCGAAGGGGAGAGCCACGAACTGGAAGTGGTGAACAGACCCTCTGTGATCCCTTACTGCAAAACGCAGGAACTTCTGAGACTGGGAGTGAATGGGAACATGATAATATGCGTCCTTCAGGTCGATTGTACAGAGGGACGCGTCCCTTTGAATTAAGGGGATGGTAGAATTTAAAGATTCCATCTTGAACCTTTTGTAGATCACAAATTTGTTTAGCCTCTTGAGGTTTATGATCATGCGGAAGCTCCCCCGGTTTTTTTACCAAGAAAAGGCTGGAGTAGAACCCCCGCCCCCGTTGAGGCACGGGAACCGGAATTACTACTCCCAGGTCCAGGAGATTCTGGACCTCCTTCCAGATCTGGCTGTGCTGAAAAGGAGAAGGGTGGTGAGAAATCAGAAATACATCTGGAGGGGGGGAAGATAACTCTATCCTGTATCCCGACTTGACAAGATCTTGCGCCCAGAGGCTCGGAGAAGTCTGCTGCCACTGAGCAAAATGTTGGGATAGTCTTCCCCCTATCCTGGCGTCACTGTTTCTCGCCACCCTTGTTTTGGGGATTAAGGAGGTACCCTCTACCCCTCCCCCCTTTTGGGTAACTCCAACGTCCGGTTTTTCCTTTTCCACGAAAGGAACTATTCTGGGTATATTGACCACGAAAGGAGGGTTTCTTTTTAGGGGTCCTATCCTCAGGGAACCCCTTCTTTTTATCAGTAGCCTTCTCGAGGATCGTGTCTAATACGGGACCAAACACGTATTCACCCGAGAAGGCTATAGAACACAGCTTCATCTTGGAAGAGATGTCTCCCGACCAAGATTTCATCCAAAGTGCCCTTCGGGCCGCATTGGACAAGGCTGCATCCTTGGCTGAAAATCTAATTGTCTCTGCGGAAGCGTCCGCTAAGAAACCCGTGGCAGACTTTAGCAAGGGGATAGAGTCTAGTATCTGTTCCCTGGGAGTTTTACTGCTTAGATGACACTCTAACTCATTCAGCCACAGGTACATAGACCTGGCGACTGAAGTAGCGGCTATGTTTGTCTTGACACTAAACATGGCTGCCTCCCAGGACCTTTTTAATAAGCTGTCCGCCTTCCTTTCCATAGTGTCCCTTAACTGACAGGAGTCTTCAAATGGAAGTGAGGTTTTCTTATTGACTTTCGCCACCTGGACGTCAATTCTAGGGACCTCGTCAAAAATTTTTGAGGAGTCTGACGGGTCAAATACAAGGCGGTTTCTGAATTCCTTGGAAATTTCTAGCTTCTTTTCAGGATGGGCCCATTCATCCATCACCATCTCCTTAATGTTTCCGTTTATGGGGAATACCCTGGAGCGTTTGACCCTCAATCCCCCAAACATCTCTTCCTGAACTGTGTGGGGTTGCTGAATGTCCTCCACCCCCATGGTATCCCTGACCGCCTTTAAAAGGTCACTCATTTCACTGGGAGTGAAGAAAAATTTCCTAGAGTCCTCTACGATCTCTCCTTCAGAAAGGGGGTCGTCGTCCTCTTTTCTAGAGGATGAGGCATCATCTTCTAAATCCTCGGAGTCAGAGGGAATGTCCGCCCCCTTGGGTCTTTTAGGTGGGCGGATCCCCCTGGAATCCTCACGGAGGGAGGCCAGTGAGGACCTAACCTCCTCCTGAATCATGGATCTAAACTCCTGCATAATTGAGGGCTGTTCGTCTCTCACTATTTTAGAAATGCAATGCTTGCAAAGCTTTTTAGTATAGTCCTCAGGAAGCCTGACGGAGCACTGGATGCATTTGGCGGTCCTTTTTCCTTTTTTTAAGGTAAGTTTGGCCTAAAGTGAGAGAGGCAGCCAATTAAATTTATGTCAGTCTAGTATAGGAGCATAATTTGATGCAGTATACCAGCAGACACACCAGGGGGAGGGGAAAAGCGGTTAACTCTAAGCACACATCCCCCCCCCCTGCCACCTGTGAAGCTGCCGATTTGCCCAGGTGGGCTACTCACGCAGGGGCGCTCGGGAGCGGTCTGCTCCTGCTGCTGCTGTGGCTCCTTCTCCTGGTCCGACATGTTCCGGTCAGAGCACGATTGCAGAGAGCGCAACGGGAAGGTGCTTGTTAGCATTTTTTATAGGAGCTCCGTCTACTTCCGGGTTCCGCCGGCGGCCCGGAAGTGACGTCAGACGCGCGCGACAGCGCTGAGCGTCTTTCCGGTCGGCTACCTCCCTGGAGGCAGGCGACTCAGCGGCAGCTCAGGGCAGGCTTCCCACAACAGGGAGCGTGACCCTGGCGTCTCCCTGTCAGCTTAGGAACAAAGTCCGCCGGAGAGCAGGGGACGCATCTCTGGGTGAAAAGGACCCGCAAGGGAGGCAAGGAACACCACCGATGCGGTCACCCAGGTACTTAAAAATAATAAAACGAGGTCCACTTCACCTCCCTGAAAGCCAGAGAGGACTTTTCTCTGTCCTGGCCGCTATAGGGGCAGGAACACACTGATGAATGGTGGTGGGAGGGGTCCTTTTAAACCTATCTCTGTTCCTGCCCCTACAGAGGTCAGGGGTCAATCTCTCTGGGCCGTCATGGTGGTGAAGTGGAAATCACCGCTATCGAAAACGCCCATACTATTAAAATACAAAAAAAAAATTCCAATACGGCGAATGGCATAACGGAAAAAAAGGTTCAAAATGGCCGATTTGCCATTTTTTTATTGCTTCTCTTAAAATGTGATCAAAAAGTCACCCACATTCCAAAATGGTATCAATAAAAACTACAGATTGTTCCACAAAAAATGAGCACCTAAACAGCTCTGCTGCGGTTTGCTCTCTGGTATGAGAACGCAACTAAACGGAACAGGATGAATTTTGGTGCACTCCATTCTGTTCGGTTACATTTTGTCCCCGTTGACAATTAATGGGGACAAAACGGAAGCGTTTTTTACAGGTATTGAGAACCTATGCAGGATCTTAATACTGGAAAATAGAAACGCTAGTGTGAAAGTAGCCTTAGGCCTCTTGCACACGAACGTTTTTTTTTTTTCGTTTACGTTCCGTTTTTTGCGTTCTGTATGCGAACCGTATACGGAACCATTCATTTCAACGGATCCAAAAAAAAAAAACGGAAGGTACTCCGTATGCCTTACGTTTCCGTATTTCCATTCCGTTCAAATATGTCCTATTACTGTCCGCATAACGGACAAGGATAGTACTGTTCTATCAGGGGCCAGCTGTTCCGTTCCGCAAAAACGGAATGCACACGGACGTCATCCGTGTTTTTTGCGGACAGCAAAATACTGTGCAAGAGGCCTTAGACGGTGTATCCTCCTACAAGTGGTAGTCAGACAGCTCTTACGCCCGATGCACTTTCGGCTAGCTCACTCACACTCTGGGTTTTAATCCAGGGCTCTTACGGCTTCACGCCACTGATCATTGCGGCCAGCTACTCCACTGTGCTGCAGTCTTTTGGTGTACCACAACCTCACCTTGTGGTGACCTCCATCATCCCCTTTCTGCCAGATTTCTCACAGGACTGAGCAGGACACACTTAGGATATGACCACAGGATACAGTTGCAAGGCAGGCTCCAATTAGCCTAATTAGGACCGTACCTTTCAGTCGGTCTGCATTGTTAGGGCAGAGAAACTCACTGTATGTTTCAGTGTGAGGTCCTGTTCTGACCTCTGCTCCTGTGACAGGATCGCACAGTGTTATAATGATTGATAAGGCTGTGTGACCCTGAGAGACCTGGAATCTACTGAATTACACTTATAGCATTATATCAGTGTAATTCAATAGATTCCAGGATTCTCAGGATGAAATCAATATAAGGGCTCATTCAGACGGCCGTATCTGTTTTTGCGGACCACAAAAACAGATAAGAATAGGACATGTTCTATCTGTTTATTGGGGCCGCAGAATGGAAGTGCGGATGTGGAGAGAACACACTGTGCTGTCCGCAACTTTTGCTGTCCCATTGAAATGAATGGGTCCACATCCAATCTGCAAAATTGCGGAACAGATGTGGACAGAATATACATTGATTACTCTTACCGGTAATCCGTTTTCCATGAGCCCATGACAGAACCTGTGAGAGATCCACCCCCTTCCGGACAGGAAACAGGAACTTCCCAGATCTTTAAAAGTGTCCTCTGTACTCCACTGCTCAGTTTGTGACAAGATTCCTAGGAACGCCGAAACACCTATATACAGTGAAACTTAACACCTCATACATAAATATATGCCATTCAGAATATCTCCTCTTTAAGATAACTTCTATGAAACTAATTATATATCAAATTTATTTATTTATTTGGGGGAGGGGGGGGTGGGGAATATTGTAGATGCTGTCATGGGCTCATGGAAAAGGGATTACCAGTAAGACTAATCAATGTATTTCCATTATGCCCCATGACAGCACCTGTGAGAGATTAGACTAGATAATTTTAGGGTGGGACTACCGCCTGCAGCACCTTTCTCTCAAAGGACAGGTCCTGAGCAGACAATAAATCCAATCTGTAATGTTTGTAAAACGTGGTCGGAGAGCTCCAGGTCGCAGCTCTACAAATTTGGTCAATGGTGGCACACCCCTTCTATGCCCAAGATGATGCCACTGCTCTTGTAAAATGGGCCGAGAATCCCGTAGGTACCTGGAGACCTGCCAGAGAATAGGCTAAGCCTATTGTCCTCATAATCCATCTGGCAAAAGTGCAACTTGTAACTTTTAACCCTCTGTTTGGACCCTGGAACTGAACGAAAAGTTGAGAGGCTTTCCTACACTCCCTTGTTGACTCCAAGTATCTACAGACACATCTCCTCACATCAAGTGTATGAAATGTCTCCCCGTATTCACTTTTGGGATTTTGACAAAATCCGAGACAACCTTTTTCAGAAAAGCAGGGTCTGGTTTAAACACTATCCTATCTTCCAGTACCAAGGTATAAGGTGGAGAGGTGGATAAAGAGGAAAGCTCCCCCACTCGTCTAGGAGATGATCATTATCAGCTGGAGCTTTTCAATACAAGATGTTGGCAGATTGACTGGGTCAATTAAAGAAAGTGACCCAGCATTTTACTAAGAGAATCAATCACTTATTTATGTTGCCCTTAGTTAGGACACCATAAAACTGGTGACAGGTTCCCTTTAACAGATGGGAATAACCTGGATGACGCTTTAATAAACCTCTTAATCCAGGGATGGGTAGCCATCCTGAAGTCAAATAGCGCACTGAGGGCAGAAATCTGAACTTTTAGAGTGCTAGGTTTTTGTTAAGACCCTCCTGTAGAAAACCTAAAATTAATGGAATATTTGGTGGCGAAACCAGATCTAGCCTGACCCAGCAAATTGAACAAAGGTCTTCCAAACCCTCAAATAAATGTTAGAGGTAACCTCCTTTCTACTAGCTAGTAGAGTTTCTACCACTTATTCTGACAGACCCCTGGCCTAAAAGAACTCCCTTTCAAAATCCAGGCCGTTAAGTGTAACTTCTTTACTTCCGGATGACGTAGAAGGCCCTGATACAGCAAGTCCTCCCTCTCTGGCAATATCCAGGGATTCGAAAGAGATAGCCTCCCTAACCAGGCAAACCATACTCTTTTCGGCCAGAATGGAGCTATTAGGATCACCGTTGCCTCCTCCCTCCTGATCTTCTGAATTACCCTGGGTAATAGGCCAAGAGGGGGAAAAGTATAAACCAGATCCCTGCCCCAAGGTTGAGACAGGGCATCTATCCTCAGGGATTGATCTACCAAACTCAGAGAATTTTTTTTTGGGCATTTCCTGTTTTCTCTGGATGCAAAAAGGTCTATTGTTGTGGATCCCCACAGAGCTTCTATCTGATGCAAGACGTCTTGGTTTAGACACCAGTTTCCTTGACTGAACTTGTGTCTGCTCAGAAAGTCTGCTTGGCAGTTCTCTGAGCCTTTCAGGTGTACTGCTGAGAGAGATAGAACCTTCCCCACCATTTGTTGGAAAATTAAGGACGATAGATGCAATAGCTGAGGAGATCTTGTCCTCCCTTGTCTTTTGATACAGGCCACCACCGTCGTGCTGTCGGATAGAATTCTGACGTGTCTGCCTATCAGAAAGGGAAGACCCTCCCTCAAGGCACACAGTACTGCCCTCAGTTCCCTGGAGTTTTGGGATTGTAGACTGAGATTTTGACCACTGACCTTGGGAAAACCCCAAAACTGAGTGGGGCCCCCCCCACCCCTGGGGCTGGCGTCTGTTGTATTTATCAGTGGATCTTCTTTCACCCATTCTACTCCTTGAATCAAGTTCAGCTCCTTCATCCGCCATAAAAGGGAATCCTTTACTGACCTGGGGATTACACATTTGCAGTCTTGTCCCAATGCGAAAGGATGTATGACTGCAGTATACTGACCTGAACTGGGCCCATTTCACCACTGGTATACATGCAGTCATTAGACCTAAAATGGACATAGCCTCTCTCAGCGTAGATATTCTGGTTCTGCTGAATTTCCTCATCCTCTGTTGTAATGCCAGTCTCTTTTCTACTGGAAGAAAGGATTTTTGGACTAATGAATCTAGTTGAATTCCTAGAAAAATGCAGCGGTAAGCTGGTGTTAGACATGACTTGTCCCAATTTATGAGCCAACCTAGTTTTGTCAGAATCCCCAACACTTCCTGAATTTGGCTCGCCAGGACATCTGGGGACTGCCCTACCATAAGGAGGTCGTCTAGATAAGGAATTATGATAATGTCCGATATCCTTACTTGTGTCATCACCTCTGTCATTAGTTTTGTGAACACTCTTGGCACTTGTGATAATATAAATGGGAGCGCTCTGAATTGTAGATGAGCTATTGATTCCTCCATCCGTACTGCCACCCTGAGAAATTTTGGTGCAGCATTTTTGTGTCCGTCTCCAAAGCGGAATGGAGACTGAACTGATGCAAACTGATGGATTCTGAGTGGACCCTTTTCTATTCAGAATGCATTAGAATGCAAACTGATCCGTTTTGGACCGCTTGTGAGAGCCCTGAACGGATCTCACAAACGGAAAGCCAAAACACAAGTGTGAAAGTAGACTTATCCAGACAGGGTTGACAACAAGCTTTGAGATAAGATGGGCTCAATTTTCTTTTGCAAATTTCACATTCTCTGGCTTTAGTCTTGTGCGTAGCTTTTCTTTGGGCCTCCTTAACCTGCATTAACACATAGCCCATAATCAGTTACCAAAAGTAAAAAATAATCTCCTAAAAAGGAGATAACAGGGACAACCCCTCTTACCCCTAGGAGTACCATGCTGGATTCGGAGTGTAGCTCCTGTCTTTCAGTGCACTGTTGCATCTCCCCTTCTTCCTGCATTTTGCGTGCATTCAAGGGGTATGGAAGGAAGATCTGGCAGTCTGGTCAAAGCCATGCTGGCTGGCCGGCGTCCCCTCATCAAAAAGGCCGCGCACCGCCTGCCATGTTTATTGGCCCTTCCTGTTCAGGTGGAACACATGTGTTACTTCCCATGCGCCTGGAACAGGCCTGCCGTTAACCACGAGGAGAGGACGACTTCTCCCCCCTCTTCGCCGGCTGCAGACTGAAGGATACGAGGTGGCCACCAGGGATCCCCCCCCATGGCATAATGAAGAGGGAACTACTGAGCTTTACAACGGCTCCTAGTGGAGACTTACGCCGTCAGGTACCTCCACTAGGCCTAAGGTAATTACCCTAGAAGTCCTGCAGCCCCCTAGAAGAACCATCCCCCTGTCCTACGGACAGGAAACAGGAAGAAACTGAGCATGAGAGTACAGAGGACCCTTTTAAAGATCTGGGAAGTTCCCGTTTCCTGTCCGGAAGGGGGAGGATCTCTCACAGGTGCTGTCATGGGGCGTAATGGAAAATATGGTTGTGTGAATGGATCCTAAAGCTGTGCAATCTGGTCAGAGGAGCAGTTTTGAATGGGACCTCACACAGCGAGATACTTGCACTAAACTTGCCGGTCCGTGTGTGCCCTTAACAGCCATGTGGTACTGTGGGTGTGGCACTACCATTAACAGTGCAGATTGAATAAACAGTATGGTCTCAATTACAGCTCTCTGCAACTCGTATGGATGTGTCACAACCGCTCTGTATGGTTATACCCTTAGGCTAACTTCAGATGAGCACATTCACTGCGGGACACATGCTTCGTGCAGGAGCGTGATTTCCCAGACTGGACCCTTCTCCCATGACAGAACCGCATGGCATTATAATCATTTATAATGCTGTGTGTCCCTGCCCCACATCAGCCGCTGTAATGACTTGTACTGATGACATTGTGTCAGTACAGTTCTTTACAATGGAGGTCGGGCAGAGACACACAGCACTATAAATTATTATAATGCCATGCGGTTGTGTCACAGGACTAGTGTCCAGTCCTGCAAATCACGCTCCTGCGCGGAGTATGTTTCCCGCAGTGGACACGCTCGTCTGAAACTGCCCTTATTGCATACACCATCCTATAAGCTGCACACCAGTTTATACAGGCGATGTGCTGACGACAAATGGCGGATTACATGACAAATTTGATTATCTGACAAGTGGCATGTTTACACATGGAAATGATCCAGTACAAACTTTTGTAGGAATGTAGCTTCATAAGGGCTCATGCACACGACTGTTGGCTGTTTTGCGGTCCGCAAATTGCGGATCCGTAAAACACAGATACTGACTCTGTGCTTTCCACATTTTGCAGAATGGAACGGTCGGCCCCTAATAGAACAGTCCTATCCTTGTCCCTAATGCGGAAAATAATAGGACATGTACTTTTTAGCGGAACGGTCATGCGGAAACTGAACGCACACGGAGTAATTTCCATTTTTTGTAGCCCCATTGAAATGAATGGTTCTGCATACGGACTGAAAAAAAATAACGAAACATACACGGGAAAAAAATTAATTCGTGTGCATGAGCCCTAAGGCTGGGTTGACATCTGCACTTTGAACTCCGAGCGGAGGAACAGTCTGCCGCAATTCACCGTATCCGACATAGGCAGATACCACCATGCACTGCTTGATACCCATTCAATGTAATGGGATCTGGCTGCTTTCTGGCATATATATGCAGACTTTGGTTAGGGAAAAAAAAAAGCTGCGTGTATTTTTTGTCCAGTCGAAAGCTGGCATGTATACTGCTACAGTGAATTCCAGCAGTCTGTTGCTCCGCTAGAGTTCAAAGTGCATGTGTGACCCCGGCCTAATTAGCCCTCTCCTCGGCCATGTAAAAACTCCTTCCAGGACCCACAGGGGCACATTTACTAAGACCATTCACACCAGCCTTAGTTTCGCCCTTGCGCTGCCCTATGATTCGTCTACATTATGGTGAGGCATATGCCTCGTCATAAATTAGGCGCATCTATGTCATTCCTTGCGCATGGCTCAACTCCGTTGGCTGGCATAGATTTTTGCCAACATTTGGGATCAGTTATCAAACTGGTGTAAAGTAGAACTGGTTTAGTTGCCCATAGCAACCAATCACCTTTCATCTTCCAAAGGAGCTGTCAAAAATGAAAGGTGGAATCTGATTGGTTGCTTTGATAAATGACCCCAAATGTTTCCAGGTATAAATGTAAGTAAATTAGCCAAGATTGGAGCCTGCGCACGGCACCCTACACGCTCTTGTCCCTCCCAACTGGCAAACGCGCCGTAAATCCAGCCGTTCTACTACACATTGTCGTAGGCTGGTTAAAATGGGGACTTTCCACTATTTTTCAACTTAAAAGGGGTTGTCTCACTTCAGCAAGTGGCGTTTATCATGTAGGGATAGTTACTACAAGGCACTTACTAATGTATTGTGATTCTCCATATTGCCGGCTTGATCCATTTTTCCATCACATTATACACTGCTCATATCCATGGTTACGACCACTCTGTAATCCATCCGTGGTGGTCGTGCTTGCACACTATAGGAAAAAGCATCGGCCTCTCTGGTGGCCGGGACCATGGGAGCTCACGTAGCCTAGTGCAGTTTCCTATAGTGTGCAAGCACAACCACCGCTGATGGATTGCAGGTAGGGTTGCCACCTTTTCTTCAAGCCAAACCCGAACAGAAGGGAGGGAGGGCCCCCTTCCAGGCCCCACCCATGTCCCGTCTCCAACCACGCCCATGTCCCACCTCCAGCCACACCCATGTCCCACCTCCACCCCTGGTCGCTGTCGCACCACGATCGTTACTCCCCTGATCCAGTCACTACAGAAATACAGCGCCTCATACCTCTTACATCCAGTGACGTCTCCTTTGATGTAGATGTTCTCTTTCCTCATCTTCTCCTTTCAGACCTTCAGACCAGACACCATTTTTCGTCTCTGCAGTTTGACAATAAAAATCTTAGGTTACTACTTTTCCATCATTCTCCCATCTTCTGGACAAATCATCCCACTACCCCCAATACTGTTCCGCTGTGCTCCCCAATACTACACTGCAGAAACAGATAAACCCCCTGATAATAGTAGTACCACACAGAGCCCCCCATATAAAATACCCCTTCTTTGTGGCCTCAGTAGAAGCCCCCAAATAATATGCCAGTAAGAAGTGCCCCCCATAGATGCCCCCATGTGTCAGTAAGAAGTGCCTCTTTTCTCCCGCCCAATATGTGCCAGTATAAGGTGCCTCTTCCCCCCCTTCCCTTATATGTGCCAGTATCAAGTGCCTCATTTCTCACCCCCAATATGTGCCAGTATGAGGTGCCTCTTTCCCCACCCCCTTCCCCCATATGTGGCAGTTTCAAGTGCCTCATTCCCCCCAATATAAGGTGCCTCTTTCCACCCCTTCCCCCATATGTGGCAGTTTCACGTTCCTCATTCCCCCCCAATATGTGCCAGTATAAGGTGCCTCTTTCCACCCCTTCCCCTATATAAGCAAATTTCAAGTGCCTCTTTTCTCCTCCACCCCCAAATATGTGCCAGTATAAGGTGCCTCTCCCCCCCCTTCCCCCATATGTGCCAGTTTCACGTGCCTCATTCCCCCCCCAATATGTGCCAGTATAAGGTGCCTCTTTCTACCCCTTCCCCCATATGTGCCAATTTCAAGTGCCTCTTTTCTCCTCCACCCCAATATGTGCCAGTATAAGGTGCCTCTTTCTACCCCTTCCCCCATATGTGCCAATTTCAGGTGCCTCTTCTCTATAAAAAAAAAAAATATATATATATTTTTTACTTACCTCCAATGATGCAATGCAGGCCTCTTCCCGGCCTGTGTACCGTGCTGTATGGCTCAGGCGGCGTGATGACATCATCGCGCCGCCTGCACCAGCCTCTGATAGGCTGCGGACCTTGTGCCTGCAGCCTATCAGAGGAACAGGGGAGGGAGACGCTTCTCCCTCCCCTGCCCCGCCGCAGCACAGCCGTCTGTATTGCTGTCCTGAGGATGGCGATACAGATGACTATGGAGATGAGCACTTCCACAATGGAAACGCTCATCTCCCTGTGCCCAGCCATCATTCACAGCTGATCCTGTGCCCGGGTCTGACAAAGGCTTGTACCCGGGCACAGGATTGCAAACCTGGACTGTCCGGGTCATTCCCATATGGGTGGCAACCCTAATTGCAGGGTGGTTGTAACCATGGAAACAAGCAATGTATAATGTGAAGGAAAAATGAATCAGGTCTGTAAAGGAAACAATATGGACAATGACAATACATTAGTAAGTGGCTCTACATGATAAATGTAACTTGCTGAAGTGAGACAACCAGACCTGCTCCATGTTTCACAAGCAGGCTCTGCCCAGCAGACACTACAGGCACACAGCACTCAGACACTAGGACAGGCTCCTCATGCACAGCAGCAGCATTTCCCAGGCCTCCCTCCATTGGGTCCAAACAATGAGCTGCTAAATGGATTCAGGAGAGCACATGACCAGGACCGCTCCCTCCTCCTCAGGCTCCACTTCCCCCACTGGCCTCCAGGCTCCCATTTCACACCAAACCCCTCCCCCAGCTCCTCCCACTCGCCATCAATCTTGACTTCCCAGAGCGCTCGTCTCCGCCCACAGTCCCGACTGCACGCACAGACCAAGGCTAAAGGGGCGGGCTCAGGTTATTTGCCGGCCAGTCACGTGGGAATGTAGCTCCCGAGCAGTGTGTGTGGCAGAGGCTCGGTTCTCTGCAGCACGTGTCTGAGCCGCGTACACACATAGCTGCACATACACACTAGGTGCTGAGCCGCAGCCCTTCGGAACTCTTGTGCTGAGGACAACAGGGCGGCAGCATGGAGTACTTGCTCCAGGTGAAGCTGGGCTGCCTGTTCGGGCTGCTGCTGCTCACTCTCTTCTTAGGGCTGGTGCCGTCCAGGATGAAATGCTTCCAGGCTGGAAGAGGTGAGTCCCTCCTGTATATAGCTATGTATATAGTCCGTACACAGCGCCTGCAAGTCACGTGAGTCGCTGCCGGCTATGTCATGTGACCTGCGTCCTCAGGCACTCTTTCCCAGAGACTATGTATATTGTATAGCTGACCTGTGCCTGGATTCAGACTGGTCAGCGCTGCTGCACTGCAGATAGGCAGGGGTTAAACATGGGAGAAAGCTGAAGATGAATTTCAACATTCCCTTTATTTATTTTTTTCCTTCTGGGAGAAAAGCCACCAGTCACCTGTGGTGGTTTACCTGCCAAAGGGCTTGGGCGTGACAGTTCCGCTCGCCTGCGCCGCCTTTGTCCCCATATTATCTGTGGGGAGAGCCGGGAGGCCCCATACACATAAGGGCGCTTTCACGCCAGCGTTGTATATTTCCGTTAATAAACACAAGTGCCGGACTCGGTAAGTGACAGAAAGGGACACAAACAGGTCCCATTGACTATAATGGGATCCGATCAGGAGAGCGCCTTTTTAGCAGAGAAAAAAGTCCTTCCAGCCCCGGAGCCTCCACCGCAGATGTGAACAGGTTCCTAGATGGTTGCCTGCTGCTGAGATGCGGTGGGTTCAGACAACTTTAGGTGAAACTTTTGTCCAACTTTCTTCTTTGAAAACGTGCATGTGTATGAGGGGGTCAGGGGCTACATGGCGACATGTGTCACATGACTGTCTCAGGAAAGTCACGTGACTTGTCTGCCATTACCGTCGCAAATCTGTCTCGGAGCTGAGTTCTGGAAGCGACTTGCTTTGTGGTCTAGCGTGACAGTCAGGTGTGACCAGAAATGTAAGTGTTGGATTTTTTTTGTGCTGGGAATTGAAGTTTCCATACGTTTTTGATTCTTTAATACCCGGTTTGATTTGATAAAATACTGGGATTACCTGGGATTTTTTAAATATTTCTTTATTTATACTAAGCTGCGGTTTTGAGCAGTTTAACATCTGTTCCTGTCAGAGAACATGGCGGGCACAGTGGAGAAGAAGGAAGCCTGATGCGGGAGATACATGCACCGCTATTCCTCTTGCTGCTGTACGCTGGTAGGGAAAAGGACCTGTGATGATGTCATCATCATGTGACCAGTAACGCCCGCATCCTGGTTATGTAGCGATGACATCATCACAGGTCCTTTATCCTACAACATCCAGGAGGATCTTGCCTCCGTAAAGGTTTCCAGCTGTTTTCATGTGGAGATGCAGGTGACGGGTATGTGCCTCGTGCAGACGCAGCTGTATTAGGCGTCATTCACACCAGCGATGCAGATTGTGTCAGGATCTGTTCAGGAACAAACTGATGGTTTTACACACAAGTTCAGTCAGTTTTTTTTTTTTCTGCGATTGCGTTCAGTCTGTGCGTTTTTACCATCCAGATTGTATGAGTTTTTCACGCACATGAAGAATAAGAGTCTCCTAGCAGCCATCAATGACGAACACGTTGCATCCGGATACCTTCCGTTTTTCACTCGAGGCCCATTCACTTCTATGGAGCCAGAGCTGCGTGAAAGACACGCAATACAGAACAAGCTGCGATTTCTCCTGAAAAACCACATTACAGCTCGAGGCTCTGCTCTCTCCAGCTGCCGCACCCTCATCACAACTGTCCATCAAAGTGCAGAGGGTGTGTCAGGTGCAGAGAGAGCAGAGTCTCTTGGTGTAACAGCAACGCCCCTGTTGCTCCTAGAGGCTCATTTGCATATATTAAAACTTAATTTTTCTCAGCTATGCGGGCACATATGAACATGGGACCAACACAGATGTCTTCAGCTGCCAAGTGCACATGTAACAGGTCAGCCAGTTTCGTAGGTACAAATCTGCTGACAGATGCCCTTTAGGCGGCATTTATTGGAAATGGCCTTCTCCAGTATTATGGGTAGTCTCACGGAGGTCAAGCTGGTGATCAGCTGCCACAGGTCTGGTGCCTCGGGGACACCTGGGTATACGGCCAGATTTACATGCCAGTAAGAAATGAATGGCTGACAATGTATATCCTGGACTTTTTGGGTCTATCTGGGAGGGCCCTGCTCCTTCACTCTGTCCTGGCTCACAGTGATCCGCTCAGTCATGTCCATATGCTCCAGTAAGACCTGGACAATGGTTGTCCTTGCAAGACAACCCCTTGAAGAGCAGGTAGTAATTGTAATATTGATGTTATACAGTCGAAGTCCGCTGCGTTGGTCATTCTTATCATTCCGTTCACCTTTCCTATAACCTCTGCTTGTTTTTCAGAGACGCAGCAGATGTGGATAAGCTTCATCAGCTGCATCGCCGGGGGAGTCTTCCTGTCCGCCTGTCTGCTGGACATTGTTCCTGACTTTCTAAGAGACATGAAGGAGGCGATGGAGCAGCAGCAAATAATAGTATGTGGACTTCTAACTACAGAGCATGGCCCCTTGTGTGTGAGGTGTGATGGGTATGTTCATCATTTCACCACACAACCACAGCATCTATCTGATTCTGGGTTGATAGGTGTGAAAGCCTTGTTCACACCAGCGACAGTATTTCCCTGTGTTCTCAATAAAATAACAGAAGTGCTGGATCCGGCACGTTACTCCTTGACTACAAAGGGGGTCTGTTTGGTTCTGTTCGGGATGCTGCTTCATCTGCTGGACAGAATAATCCTCCATGCAGCAGTGTTTTTTCTGCTCTGCTCTTTTTAAAGGAATCTGCAGGTCCCGAACAGAGGCCTGCATTTGAATGGGACGGAGCAGTTGTAATTGCCATGCTATGTCAAAGGCTCGCAGGTAAGAGCGGGTTCACATCACCGTTATGGATTCAGTTTTTGTTTTCAGTTATGACGTGGTTATAACTGAAAATAATAGAATCCATAAGACTAAAGCCTTTAAAAGGGCAAGCATAACGGATCCGTCTGGTTTCCGTTACGCAGATCAGAAAAAAAGTCCTGGTAAGGGCTCGTTCACACTAACGTTTTTTGCGTTCCGTATACGGAACCCAAAAAAACGGCCCGTATATGGAACTATTCATTTCAATGGTTCCGCAAAAAAAACGGAATGTACTCCGTATGCATTCTATTTACGTTCCGTTCAAAGATGTAACATGTTCTATTATTGCCCGCAAATCAAGTTCCGTGGCTCCATTCAAGTCAATGGGTCTGCAAAAAAAAAAAAACGGAACACATACGGAATGTACTCCGTATGTCTTCCATATCCGTTCCGTTTTTGCCCAGCCCAATTTTCTTCTATGTAATTACTGTATACATATATACCATACGGAAAAACGGAAAGGAACCGGAAACACTACTAAAAACGAAAAATGGACCGCAAAATACTGAAAAAGCCATACAGTCATGTTAACGAGCTCTAACGCTGATCAGCTGTGTACAGAGCCAGAACATCACAGCTCCATACGCTGTGTAGTGGCAGTTCTTGATTACTGCAGCTCTCTGGCCAAAGCTGCCTGATAAATTCATAAAAATTTATTAATTACATCCGAAATCTACAGGCGCTCCCAGCTGACCTAGATTTCAGTTTCTGGTTTCTGGACCTCCTAAGATAAGCCAAAGTTAATAGGGGTGTGCCAGCATATTATCAATTTGAAAGTTTTAATAAATTCCCCCCCTAAGTGCACACTGCATCTGTATATATGAACATTTTCATACGCCTTTATCCACTAGACGTAGGACAATAGTGTCCTTGGTCCTCTATCTGGGCAGTATGTGTCGGTACTTCCATTCTTTCATCCGGTTCTTTACAGTAAGACACTATGGGTCTCAGATGTCTTCAGACACACTGTATATAGAGCCATTCTGTCAGAAAGGGCGAAATCCACAATCTGCAGAATTCGCCATGGATTTTCAGGCTCGTTGCACAGGGAGTTACTGATGTTCTGTGTGAGTCCATCTACCTGCACGCCATCTTGGCAGCAGTGCTACATGGCACTATATATGCTGGCATGCAGGTAGACTGAGGTGAACACTGAAGGGGCCAGAGCACTTGCACAAGTGGCATGGCCCATTAATGCAACTGATTGATACAGGTGCCAAGAGTCGGACCCCCATCTTAATGTTATCACAGATCGTCGCAATATGACATACATTTCCAGGATTGGTGTACCCCTTTATAGTTTTCTAGTTCTTCTCCTGCTCCCTATTGTTCCAAATATTAGAATTGTGCCAAAGGCAGAGAACATGTTATTGATGTTTTGTCTCCTTTACATCTTTAGACAGATTTCCCTCTGCCGGAATTCGTCCTGGGTATCGGGTTCCTCCTAGTCTTGATTGTAGAACGCATTGTTCTGCAATGCAGTGATGGGATGACGGAAGAGAACACCCCCTTATTGTCTAGCAGTCTGAGCTCTCCAGCTGTTGAGGAACATTTCCACGGCCACTCGCACAATAGCCAACACCGTGATGTAGAACACACAGGACGCCACTTCCACGTGGATTTCAACGCTCACTCCTCCTTCCGCTGTTTTGTCCTTATCCTCTCGCTGTCGCTGCACTCCATCTTTGAAGGAATAGCCATTGGGCTACAGAGCGCCCAGACGGCGGTCCTACAAATAGCTATTGCTATTCTCATCCATAAAAGTATAATTGCAGTGAGTCTATCGCTGCTCTTGATGCAGAGCAACGTGAAAACCCGGTGGTTTGTACTTTCAATTGTCACGTTTGCCCTCATGTCACCTATTGGCATAAGTATAGGGATTGGGGTGATGCAAACTGAAGCCAATGGAGGCAGTCTTGTCCAGGCTGTTCTTGAAGGTTTAGCTGCTGGGACCTTTGTCTACATCACGTTCCTGGAGATCTTACCCCATGAACTAAACTCAAACAAATGGCGCCTGCCTAAAGTCATTTTCATCATTTTGGGTTTCTCTGGGATGGCAGGACTGAGATTTTTGGGGTGAAAATAAGCCTCCATGTCTTCTGGGTTTCTTTTGGCCAACTTTTGCACCTACCTCTGTTTACTTGAGGGACGGGAACAAATTTTTTAAGCACTGAAAATGATGGAGATGTTTTCTTTAGTATGGACTTTTGCTTCCCATTTACTTATTCAAATGACCCCCACGGGAGAATCATGAAAGCCTCTATATAATGAGACCTTCAACAAACTAATCATGAACATTTCTCTATTTTGTTAGCATTAACATTTCATTTTCCATTGTTGAAAGCATCTTTTTTTTAACTTGCCAACTCTTATTTTTATCCAATCGGAGGAAGACAATAAGTAGTTGTTTATTTTATAATTTAAGGGGGCTTTTCTGGGAAATAACACTGATAGCCTGTCATTAGAATAGGGCATCAGTGTGTTATTGGTGAACGCTCAACCCCTGAGTCCTCCATATTAGCCAAAAGAAGAGGCTGTGGCATTGCCATGTTGTGATGAAGTAAGTGGATATCCAGCCAAATACAGGGAAACGTCTCTGATACACTTTGAGAAGACCATCCCCTTATCCAGACTGGATTTCCGATGACAGTTTTTCAGGTCCACCATGTACTATGCATGCTGACTCTTCTTTGAGAATACCACCACCCTAGAAGACCACTCTTCAGTGCCATTTTGGGTGGTAGTCTCAAAGAGGTTTCACTGTATTAATAATATTAATGTAATGAGATGTGTGGTATCTAGTTTAAAGGGCTTATTCGATTATTACTATTTTTATTTTTGTAACTGATGACCCGCATCTGATTGGTGGGGACCCCTGCCGATCAGCTGTTTGAGAGAGCCCCAGCTAGGATATGCAGCACACGTGACCAGTGGTCATGACGTCACTGGCCTAGGGTAAGCAGCGAGAAAACTGCGGAGCTCACTGGCCTAGGGTACGCAGCGCATGTGACCGATGGTCGCGGCATAACTTGCTTAGGGTATGCAGTGAGAAGGCCACGACATTCATAGGCGCACCAGGGATTTCTCTAACAGCTAATTGGGGGGAGGGTCCCAGGTGTTTGATCCCCACTGATCAGACAAAAAGTCACATAACCCCCTTTAATCCAGACAGACCATCAGTGTAATTTCCTGGAACAGATCTTTTCTGAACCCAGTGCCTTAACTTGCACTTTATGAGAGGACAGTTTCTAAAAACCAATAATAAACTGTTATTAAAGAGCCTTCCTATTGTGCTGACTTATAATCTGTGTTTTTCTGATTGCGTTGTAATGCGATATACTATACAGTGTATTTCTGGCATTGGTCAAGCTGGAAAAAGTTAGTTCCAGATGTAAAACAGCAAAAAAATGTGAAACTCCCTGTTGCCACCATAGTTATAGCTAAACACGTTGGTGGGTAAAGGCAATTCTTGATACCAGCACGATATTGAGGCACATAGATATAACTTGTTGGATTTGAGTAGGGAAATACTGAAACACTTCTTTAATCCCTTAAAGAGGACCTGTCGCCTCTCCTGACATGTCAGTTTTTGTAACTACTTGCATTCCCCATATCAGGGCCGGCGTCAGCACCCGGCATACCTGGGCAAGTGCCGGGGCCCACTGCGCAGTGGCGTGCCAAGGGGGGTGGTCCAGCTTTCAGGGGGGTGCCGGGTCGGCTGCTATAAGCCCCTCCATCAATACCGATCGAAGCTCTCGGTGCTGGAGCGCAGGGGAGCGGGTGGTCCTTTCATTCACTAACTGCACCTGAACTCCTTCTGTCCTCCAGGCCCGGCCCAGCGGTGACGTCATGACTTGTGTATCACTGCTGCGCTGGGCCGGAAAAGAGAAGGTGCGCAGGGAGATGAGCTGCGGTTAGTGAATGAAGGGACCGCCGGCTCCCCTGCGCTCCAGCGAGGATGGGTATGTAAGGGGGGCCACTGGGAGGGTCATTACACTATGACGGGGCCAGGGTTAAAATACTGTGAAAGGGGGCCACTGGGTGGAGTCATTATACTGTGTGAGGGCCCCTTACACAGTATAATGACCCCCAGAGCCCTCATTCAGTCTAATGACCCCCCAGTGCCCCTTCATACAGTATTAATTAAATAAATATGTACTCTGCACACCTAGGATCCGGTGTGGGTGCCTGTGAGAGTGGTTTAGACAATATAAAGTTAATCCACGGCACTCCAAGAGATTTGTACAAAATACATTTAATTCTTAGCTTGCAGAATATCATTTGTGTACATCCAGAGCAATTCATTTATACATCATACGTATTTAAGCCATATCAGACAAATAATCCTGGACGTTTCGGTCATTGCGACCTTCTTCAGCGGGGTCTAGAGAGATGTATATACAATGTAATCACAGGAGATTTTGAGTATAACAGAAATTCTGCTAAAATTTAGAAAAATAAGTGAGAAGAGAAGAACTTAAGGGTAAGTCCTGATGGAGATTAAGGAGAGGGAGAGTGGAAAAATCACAGGGTAAAAGTCAAAAAGCGATGGCCCTAGTTTGCAGTGAAATAGGAGACACAATCTAATTGATATCAAAGCAAAAAAATCTAGAGACCTGGTTTAGGTTATTCCGTAGCAGTTCCATTTACTGGCTCTAGGTCTGAAGTTATTGAGGGTCCTAAATTACCTCATGGCAGAGTAGAGAGGCAGGCGCTGGATGTGGCGTGCAGGCAAATCGGCGCTCTTTTAAGGCAACTAGCCGTATTGGACGGCGCTCACTGATGACGTAATCACGCATGGCTCTTCTAACGAGTGAACGTCCGCGCTGGGACTATGCGATGGGAATCGGCGATTCGGGAGCGACGTCATGACGTGTTGAGAAGCGCTCAGTGATGACGTAGTCACCTCTAGCGCTGCTAGGGAGTGAACGCACACTTGGGCTGTGTGTCGGGAATCGGCGATTGATGCGAACGTCATTACGCAACATCGTGCGCGCGCATGCGCACTCTACAGGCTGGTTTGGTGTGGGCAAGGACGCCGAGGAGATGAGCAAGGTGGAGGAAGAGGGAGACGGGGGGGGGCAATTGTAACGAGGGTATTACATTAGAGATAATTAAGAAAAAAAAAAGGGGGGGGGGGGGATAATAATTCCGATTCTGCCAGGGCTGTATCAAAGAAAGGCAATGTAATAGAAAAATGCATATAATCATAAGTATGCATGTACAATATGTCATAGGTCAGTGTAGTAGAACGTGGCAATATGGATATACAGATGTGTACAGAAAAAGATGTAATGAGCAACAACAAATTAACAATAGATAATTTATAAAACCATATAGTATTGATGAACATGAATCCGGGAAAAACTGCTAGCATGGGGTGAGAGGGAAAGGGGGGGGGGAGGGAGGGAAAGATAAGGGGAGGGGGGGGGGTTAATTCTCACCCATGTTCGCCTAGTTCCCATCAACGAGCCTAGAACAGAGAAACAGGGAATAAATTATAATCATGATAATATGCGAAAGTCACATTCCCTATTTAGACCTTTTAGGTTCCAGTGTGTCCAGTTTATGAATCCAATATGATTCCCGTTGTTGTAAAAGCGAGATCCTGTTACCCCCGCGTCTTGGTTGGTGTACCTGTTCAATGACTTGGAACCGAAGTTGAGACATTTTTGGTGTTTATGTCTTTCAAAATGTGCCGACAAAAGATGAGTCACATGTGAAAAAATCCTTGATTTGAAACTGTTTGGCCTTATGCACACGACTGTTGTGTGCATCCGCGGCCGTTGTTCCGTTTTTTTTCGCGGACCCATTGACTTTCAATGGGTCAGTGGAAAAATCAGAAAATGCACCGCTTTGCAGCCGCATCCGTGATCCGTGTTTCCTGTCCGTCAAAAAAATAGGACCTGTCCTATTTTTTTGACGGACAACAGTTCACTGACCTATTCAAGTCAATGGGTCCGTGAAAAAACACGGATGCACACAAGATTGCCATCCGCGTCCGTCATCCTTGTCCGTAGGCTACTTTCACACAGACGGATCCGCTGATCCGTCTGCATAAAAGCTTTTTAGATCTGATTTTTCACTTCGTGAAAACTCAGATCCGACAGTATATTCTAACACAGAGGCGTTCCCATGGTGCTGGGGACGCTTCAGGTTAGAATATAGTAAAAGAACTGTGTACATGACTGCCCCCTGCTGCCTGGCAGGTGCTGCCAGGCAGCAGGGGGAAGACCCCCCCCCTCCCTCCCCTGTATTTAACTCATTGGTGGCCAGTGCGGCCCCCCCTCCCTCCCCTGTATTTAACACATTGGTGGTCAGTAGGCCGGCCCCCCCCCCCCCCCAATTAAAATGACCGACCCCCCCCATCATTGGTGGCAGCGGAGAGTTCCGATCGGAGTCCCAGTTTAATCGCTGGGGCTCCGATCGGTTACCATGGCAGCCAAGACGCTACTGCAGTCCTGGCTGCCATGGTTACTTAGCAATAGAAGCATTATACTTACCTGCGATGTCTGTGACCGGACGGGCGCTCCTCCTACTGGTAAGTGAAAGGTCTGTGCGGCGCATTGCTTATAGCACAGACCTTTCACTTACCAGTAGGAGGAGCGCCCGGCCGGTCACAGACAGGGCAGGTAAGTATAATGCTTCTAAAATTGCTAAGTAACCATGGCAGCCAGGACTGCAGTAGCGTCCTGGTTGCTATGGTTACCGATTGGAGTCCCAGCGATTAAAATGGGACTCCGATCGGAACTCTCCGCTGCCACCAATGATGGGGGAGGGAGGGCCGGCCGCACTGGCCACCAATGTGTTAAATACGAGGGGGGTCCGGCCGCACTTGCCACCAATGTGTTAAATACAAGGGAGGGGGGGGCGGCCGCACTGGCCACCAATGAGTTAAATACAGGGGGGGAGCTGCTGCCAGGCAGCAGGGGGCAGTCATGTACACAGTTCTTTTAGTATATTCTAACCTGAAGCGTCCCCATCACCATGGGAACGCCTCTGTGTTAGAATATACTGTCGGATCTGAGTTTCACGATCTAACTCAAATCCGATGGTATATTCTTTGACAATTTTCTTTTTATTGAAAAGAAGCAGGTAGTTATTACACAAGTGACCTTACGTCATAGTATCAAGACAAAAAGAATGTACCATTGCAGAGCCAGGGTGGATAGGCACATCCCCCAAACATGTCCAAGTAGTATGAATAATGCAATTAAACAGACCAGAGACATGACATGGAGCCAAGATAATAAAGCATAACATCCATATAATAGGCACTAGTGGATCCTTGTGGGGACACGCCTTGGACATATATAAATGTGTATTTGTATCGATCACTTGGTTTACAGGGACATTTTATCCAATTGGTGAACAGCAAGGCAACGGCCTCACAAAAACATACATAACCGTAACGTACATCTCTAAGCACATCTTGAAGAAGTATAAGATAATCTGATGTTGGAGGTAGAGTGAAGTAGTACAGGTCGGAAGGGTCAGATGACCTTTATTGAGTAACTGATGTTTGTGACAAGCGATAACGCAACCAAGGGTTCCACATTTTAGCATGTTTCTCATGTGATCTATTCTCCCAACTGGCTAGTTCCTCAAGGCGCTGTATATGATCTACCTTATTCATCCATTGGGATAAGGTGGGAGGATCTGTGCTCAGCCACCTCTGTGGAATTATCAACCTTGCCGCTTGGATCAGTTGTGTGGCTAAGCTATTCTTAGAAGGGGAAAGAGCTTTGGTGGGTAACCATAGAAGGACTAACTCAGGGGACAGAGGTATCATCTTGTGTGTAATTGAGTTAATGGCCTTAGATACCATCGCCCAAAAAGGTTGTATCAGAGGACAGGACCAAAAGATATGTAAAAGTGTACCCACACCATCTTTACATCTCCAGCATTGGTCACTGGAACTCAGACCCCTGAGGAACAACTGTTTCGGTGTCATATACCATTGGGTGAGTACTTTAAAAGAGTGCTCTTGTATCTTGACGCACCTGGAGAAGCCGTGCGAGTGTGCATATAATCTGAGAACCTCCGTCTCAGTGAAGGACCTATCTAATTCTGACTCCCAGGTTTTCAGAAACAGAGGAGCGTCATTCGCTCGGGGTACGTTTAGGCCTAAATAAAATAGGGAAATCAATCTACTGTGTGGCGAGCTGGAGGACAGAATTTTCTCGAACCATGTTTGATCCTTTTTATGAATCTGTTTATCTATTAGAATCTTACTGACTGCCTTAAAGTCAGCCAAGCCCAGGAAATTAGAGGACTGCATGGCTAGGTGAAAGGGATGATCAGCTGGTAAACTGCCTAGAGCAGCATCTAAATACACTTTGGTGGTGAACTCTCTAAGGGAACTCCACGCTGGGGAAGTGTTTGCTAATGTAGGTCTTACTGCAAAGGGGGCTAAGTCTGCTGGCATAGCTAGTGAGGGGGCGCCTAACAAGCCGCGATCTTTGTTAAGTTGCTTAATTACCATACTTGTGCCCTTAAGTAGTGTATGATTATGCAGAGATGTGGTAGTCAGACTCCACAATGCTGCTCTCTGTGATTGAGAGAGTTGGAGTGTTTCTAAGGCATTACCTAACGTTGAGCAGTTAGGGACATGTAACTGCATCCAACGTCTAAGGTGGATTACCCTATAGTATAACTGAACATCTGGCAGCGCAAACCCACCCTGAGTCTTCCTCAGGATCAATCTAGTGTAAGCTATCCTAGCTCCCCTCCCCCCCCCCCCCCCCCCCCACACAGGTAAGTAGAGAATAATCTCCGGATCTGTGTGAAAAAGGAGGAGGGAAGGAAGACAGGCAGCATCTGCATGACATATAGTATTTTAGGTAACACAAAGGCCTTCAGCAGATTCTTTCTCCCATCCAGGAGGTGTAAGGGATGCGGAGAGGTCCTAGTAATCTTTGTATATCGGACAAAAGGGGGGTATAATTCAGCTGAAAAATGTTCTCCAGTTTAGACGGAATATTAATTCCCAGGTATGTGATGTTGGGAAGTCTGCCAAATAAAGGGTGTTGTAGCTTTAAGGGAAGATACACTTTTTGATGGGGCTGTAATATTCATAACCTCCGACTTAGTGTAATTTACCTTATAATTAGAGACTGTGCCGAATAGTTCAAATAAGGAAAGGAGATGCGGGAAGGCCTCGACCGGGTTGGACACCATCACCAAGAGGTCGTCAGCATAGGCGACGTTAATATATTCAATTGTGTCTTTCATGGCCCTAACCCCTCTTATACCAGGGTGGTCTCTAATGGCTTGGAGAAGGGTCTCCATCACTAAAATGTATAGAGCAGGAGATAATGGGCAGCCTTGCCGGGTGCCATTATAAATGGGAAAGGAAGGTGATAGGGTGCCGTTTACTCTAATTTTAGCACTCGGGTTGGTGTAGAGAGTCATGATGGCTTTTCGAAATTGTTCAGGGATACCAAACCTCTGCAATGTCCTCTCCATGAAGCCCCATTTTACCCGGTCGAAGGCCTTCTCCGCATTCACACTTAAAAAAATTAGTGGGGTACCATGCTTCTTAGCCCACTGGATTGCCGTGACGACTCTGCAGGAGTTATGGTTCCCCTCTCTTCCTGGTACAAAACCAGCTTGGTCAGGGTGGATCAATTTGGGAAGAAAGGAACTAAGTCGGGTAGCCAAGATTTTGGCCCAAACCTTTACGTCGACGTTCAAAAGAGATATGGGCCTGTAACTCCCGCAGAGCGTGTGGTCTTTCCCAGGTTTAGGCAGAATAGTCACATTAGCTTCCAAAGATTGAGTAGGAAGATGTCCACCTGTAAGGAGAGAGTTGCACCAATTTGTGAGATGAGGACATAAGATATCAGCAAATTTCTTGTAATATCCTACCGGAAATCCGTCCGGTCCCGGACATTTCCCCATGGGCATTGACCTAAGCACTTTCCCTACTTCTTCCTCGGTTACCGGAGCAATCAGTGAGGACCCCTCTTCGCTACTAAGTTGGGGCAAATTTAAGTTAGATAGGAAATCATCCATCATAGAATTTACTATTGGGTCTGGGCTAATAGAGCTTTTATCTAACCCATAGAGCTCCTGATAGAAATTTTTAAATTCCTTTGCTATGTCTACAGTTCTATGTAGTAGTTTACCATCCGAAGATTTTATACTGGGGATAAACATAGAGTCTTTCCGTTGTTTTATAAGCGATGACATCAGCTTCGAACCTCTATCCCCATGAGAAAAAAACCGAAACTGCGCATATTGATACGCTTTGGCGTGGCATATGTTTAGATGGTCCTTCAGTTTCGTTCTCAGGAGGAGGAGTTCTTGCTGTATCTTCAGAGCTTTAGACCTCTTATGAGTGACAATTTCTTTGATAAGGCCTCTACTGCCTCTCTTCTATCCAGTAAGGTTTCATTAAGTCTCCATTGCTTGGACTGGGAGGGTAAACCGGAAATATGTATAACCATCGATACAGGGGCATGATCAGAAATAGTGATAGGGTCGATCACCGTCCGTTCCACCATGTCTATGCAGGAATTTGATATCAGGAGATAATCTAGTCTTTTATAGACATTATGTGCAGCAGAGAAAAAGGTGTAATCCCTGTCTGTGGGGTGCGTCAAGTGCCAGGCATCAGTTAAGTTAGCATCAGTAATGTGTGCATTAATACAGCCTAAGGTCCTCTGTGTTTGCTGAGTGGATCCGTCCGAGGTATCAATACTGGGGTTCAGAGCCACATTAAGGTCTCCGCCTATGATACAGATCCCCTCAGCAAAAGCTTTGAGTACCTGCAAGGTCTGAGAGATCCACGCTTTCTGACCTCTGTTGGGGCTATACAGGCTCGCCAGAGTTACAGTTTGGGTGCCTATTACACCTTTCACAAGGATGAATCTGCCTTCAGCATCTGTCTGGGTGGCTGTCATCTTAAAAGGTATACGTTTTGCTATGGCAATACCCACCCCTCTTTTGGCTTTGTCAAAAGTGCTAAGGAACCAATTATTAAAATATCCCTTTCTGAAGCGTGGGGACATTTGTGGTTCTAAAGTGCAGTTCCTGAAAGAAACATATGTCTGTGCGGTATTTCCGCAACAGGCGTATAACCTGAGATCTTTTTTGTGGAGTATTGAACCCCCTCACGTTAAAGGATGTACATTTAATCCGTGACATCTTCCATGAATATAAAAGCCCTCCAACAGCAGCCCCATATATCGTGCAATAGAGATTTAGAACCATATAAATGAACCCAGCCATCATTCCTTACAGAACTTAGGAACATGGCCACATAACAGAACTTAGGGGGGATACATCTGACAACTCCTAACAAGGAGCATACAGTCAGTATGCCGTCCACCCAGTTAATGCGCTGACACCAGGGCTGCGCTAGTATACCCCTGATGTGAAACATGTGGGGGGGATCTAAGATCGAATATAGATCCTAGGCATCCAGCGAATCCTGCCACCTGGTGCAGTATAACAAGGGATTGACTAACATAGCCCGTTATATGTAACTCTCAGATATTCCAGCAACATGACATGGGGCATATTAGGAACTGGAACATGACAGAGGCAGACACAACAAGCTAGTCATATAAGAAATAGACAAGTACCATAAAATGAAACACAAATAATACTTGCTATACTGAAGATAGAAGTGAGGGATCATACAGAACACACATAACCCTCACTGGATCCAACTGATAAACCACAGGGACAAACCCTTAGGTCGCAGCGTTCATGTGTCTCTGAAACCAGGACCCGTCTTCTTCGGTCCCACTTTGGACCACCGCTGTACTCCGGGTAGATCAGGTAGTGGAGTTCCCGTCTCCGCCGATGGAAGCCACGATGGGATGTCCATTGGGGTGGTCTGGAGTAGCTCCCAGGCCGCAGCTAGATCTTTTGGGACACGGATGGTGCACCTCCTGCCCCCGACTGCAAACGTTAGGCCAAAAGGGAACAACCATTTATATGGTGTCTTGATATGTCGCAGGTGGTCTGTAAGAGGTCGGAGAGCCCTCCGTTTGTTCAGCGTTGTTGGCGCCAAATCCTGAAACAGCAGGATCGTGGCCCCCTCATGGGTAAGATCTTTTTTCTCTCTGGCTGCTCTAAGCAAGGCAGCCGCATCTGTGTCTCTCAGCAGACCACAGATAACATTTTCGTTATCTTTAGGCTTCGGTCTGAGCGATCTGTGAATGCGCTCGATATCAATATCTGCTGCGTTTTCTGTGCCCATCAGGGTGGCGAAGATGGCGGCTGCCGCCTCAGGTAAGTCCTCGTGTGGGATCAGCTCCGGCATGCCGCGTATCCTGATATTTTTCCGCCTGCTGCGGTTCTCCTGATCCTCGATGAGGGAGAAGGCTGTGTCTAAGGAATCCATGCATGCCGCCGTATTTTCTCCAAAAGAGCGGGTAAAAGATATTAAAGCAGCCTGGTTTCCTTCTAATGTCTCCACACGGTGACCGATTTGTTTAATGTCGGACTTGATTTCCTGGAGGTCCTGTAGCACCGGTGCAATAGCCGATGAGAGGGCCTGCTGGAGGAATGTCCTTGATATAGGTGCTATGCCTGTGTGCTGAGGCCTGTCTTCTATGCCTCCAGTAGCTCCATCAGTCTCCTGTGGCCAGTCGTCTGATTCATGTGGCGCCATTTTAGCCGCACCGCTCACCGCACCGGAGGGCTTCTTGTTCAAGTACCTTTCCATGTCTGAGACCCCTCGATCCGGTTTCGGAGAGTCTGATTTCTCTTTAGGAAGGTATCTGCCAACTTTCCCCATACTTTGTTGGGCTAAATTGCTAAATATACCAGGTTGCAGGATTGCATAGACAGGAGCTTCTCCTACATGCGACTGCTCAGGTCAGCAGTCAAACTCCGCCCCCAAATCCGATGGTATATTCTAACATAGAGGCATTCCCATGGTGATGGGGACGCTTCAAGTTAAAATATACTATCGGATTGGAGAAAACTCCGATCCGATGGTATAATAGGGACTCCTGACTTTACATTGAAAGTCAATGGGGACGGATCAGTTTGCAATTGCACCATATTGTGTCAACGTCAAACGGATCCGTCCCCATTGACTGCATTGTAAGTCAGGACGGATCCGTTTGGCTCCGCACGGCCAGGCAGACACCAAAACGACTTTTTTTTCATGTCCGTGGATCCTCCAAAAATCAAGGAAGGCCCACGGACGAAAAAACGGTCATGGAACAACGGAAATCCGTTTTGCGGACCGCAAAAAAAACAAAACGGTTGTGTGCGTGAGGCCTTTACCTGTACGTGGATGTGTGATCGAATCGCCTTTCAAGATGTTGGAGCACTGAGCACAATGCAAGCATGGAAAGGTTCCATATTTAGGGTTTGTCAAGAAACATTGTTTGGGGATCTTTTGGATCCCTCCAAAGTCCGCACGGATGAGTTTGTCTCTCACATTGGGGCCTTGTTTGTAGCACGTACGTGGGGGTTTTTCAAATTCTTTAACTGATGGGTATGCATTTTGTAAGATGGACCAGTTCTGGCGCACTATACTATGTATCTTGGGCATGAGGGGATGGTATGTGGTTATACAAAGGATGCGCGGTGCGTCTATCTTGGGTGTTGTAGGTGATTGTTTACTTTTCTGTTTCATTAGATGGGGTGGATATCCCCTGTTTGTGAATTCTTTGCTCCTTTCTGAGACTCTCAGTGTACGTGTTGCTGAGTCTGAAACTATTTGTTCGACCCTGGTGATTTGTGATAATGGGATCGCCCTCTTGGTGGTATGGGGGTGACAACTAGAATAGTGGAGTAAACTGTTCCTGTCAGTGGGTTTTGAATACAGGTCAAATTGGAGCTGGTTCTTGGTGTCTTTTTGTACTAGTGTGTCTAAGCTGACTTCTTTATTATCAATGTGTATCGTGAAACCTAATTCCGGATAAAAGGGGATGGGTGTATACAAACCTGGTTTCGAAATCGGTCAGATAGGTGTTAGCGTACGGCGGCGCCATGTTGGCCCCCATCGCGGTCCCGCATTTTTGTATGTAATATTGGTCACCAAATAAGAAATGATTCTCTTTGAGAACAAGTGACAGGAGTTGTATACAGAATTCCTGTTCTAGTGGAGATAAATGTGAGTGTGATATTAGAAGTGATTTGGTTGCTTCAATGCCTTTCTCGTGTGAAATGGAGGTGTACAGGCTATTCACATCCATGGTTGCAAGTAAAGTATCTGTTGTCACTAACATTCTGGAGTTTGGTGATAAAGTCATTGGTATCTAGAATGAATGACTGTGAGGTTCTGGTGAGTGGTGTTAGAATGTGGTCTAGAAAGATTGATAAGGGTGATAGGATTGAGTCAGTGGATGCTACAATCGGACGTCCGGGGGGGTTCTGTAAATCTTTGTGGATTTTTGGGAGTATATAAAAGACAGGGGTAATAGGATGTTGCTTAGTGAGGAAGGTTACTATATTGTCATCGATTATATTGGTGGATTTGTAATGGTCAAGTACTTTTTGAATTTTAAGTGCGATGGCTAATGTGGGATTTGATTGTAAAGGCTCGTATGTTTGTTTGTCTGAGAGTTGTGACATCACTTCACTAAGGCTGAGTTCACACGGGCGTTGCGGGAACATGCGCAATTTTTCCGCGCGAGTGCAAAACATTGTAATGCGTTTTGCACTCGCGTGAGAAAAATCTCGCATGTTTGGTACCCAAACCCGAACTTCTTCACAGAAGTTCGGGCTTGGGGTCGGTGTTCTGTAGATTGTATTATTTTCCCTTATAACATGGTTATAAGGGAAAATAATAGCATTCTGAATACAGAATGCATAGTAAAATAGGGCTGGAGGGGTTAAAATAAATAATAATTAAACTCGCCTTAGTCCACTTTATCGCGGAGCCGGCATCTCTTCTGTCTCCTTCTTTGCTGATTGCAGGAAAAGGACCTGTGGTGACGTCACTCTGGTCATCACATGATCTTTTACCATGGTGATGGCTCATGTGATGACCAGAGTGATGTCACCACAGGTCCTTTTCCTGCAATCAGCAAAGGAGGAGACAGAAGAGAAGCTGGGCTCCGCGATCAAGTGGACTAAGGTGAGTTTAATTTATTTTTTTATTTTTTTTAACCCCTCCAGCCCTATTTTACTATGCATTCTGTATTCAGAATGCTATTATTTTCCCTTTATAACCATGTTATAAGGGAAAATAATAATGATCGGGTCTCCATCCCGATAGTCTCCTAGTAACCGTGCGTGAAAATCGCACCGCATCCGCACTTGCTTGCGATTTTCACGCAGCCCCATTCACTTCTATGGGGCCTGCGTTGCGTGGAAAATGCACAATATAGAGCATGCTGCGATTTTCATGCAACGCATAAGTGATGCGTGAAAATCACAGCTCATGTGCACAGCCCCATAGAAATAAATGGGTCCAGATTCAGTACGGGTGCAATGCGTTCACCTCCCGCATTGCACCCGCGCGGAAATCTTGCCCGTGTGAACTCAGCCTAAGGTACATGGACTTATCCATCACCACAATCGCCCCGCCTTTGTCCGCTGGTTTATAAATAATCTCTTTATGTGTCTTAAGAGAGTTGATTGCCACAATTTCTTCAGGGGACAGGTTGTTTGTGTGGCAGAATTTGCCTTGATGGTGCATGTTAAGAACTTCTTGGATGGATTTTTGTGTGAATGTGATGTAGGTCTCAGCGGGATGATAGGATCTCGGTGGCATGTATGTGCTCTTGAGTCTGTGTCCTAGTGTTTGTAATGATAAGTGGTTTTGGGAAGGAGAATTGATCGTACTCTGGTTATAGGAATCAGAGAAATGAGCTTTCAATCTAATGGTTCTATAGAACCTCTGCATTTCTTGTTCTAAGAGAAAGGTATTTAGTGGACTGGAGGGACAGAATGAGAGGCCCTTTTGAAGTACAGTTATCTGTGCTGGGGAAAGTGTCACAGAGGAGATATTGATCACTAGATTGTCTATTGTACCTGGGAGCATGTCTGTATCAGCGTGTCCTCTTCTCTTTCTCCCGCCTCGGCGTGTCTTCCTCTGCCTGGTCTGTATCGTCCACGGCCTAAAAAACTAGATGGTTTCGTTGATCTGTCACTTTCTGAACCTGACGTGCTTGCTCCTTGGGAGTGGTAGTGTTGTTGGTAGCCCCTTGGTGCAACAAAATTGGGATCCCGCCACTTATAGACTTTGTTGAGCCTGTAATCCTCGGAGTCTCTTATGAATTTGTATCTCTTTGTTTCTTCCGTACGTTTTCTAAATTCTAGTGTTTGTTTGGTGGTCTTGTCTTTGATGGATGTCCACTCTTCTGCAGGAAGTGTGGTCTGTAGTTGTTCAGTTGTGTGGATTTGTTTGGTCAGTTCCGTGATGGTTTGATGTGACTTCTCAATTGTGAGGAGTATTAAATCCAGTGAACATTTATTCAAGATCTGTTCAAATCTGTCGCAGAAATCGTTGTCTTCTTTGAATAGTGTTGGTCTTAAATGTGATCGTAGGCCCCTCGGAATACGGCCACATTTGTGGTATTCTCTAAGAGTACTACAGTGTAGTTCTAGCGAAGTTAGGCAACTTTCACACGAGCGTTCGGGTGTCCGCTCGTGCGTACCGTTTGAAGGGGCTCACGAGCGGTCCTGAACGCAGCCGTCTGGCCCTAATGCATTCTCAGTGGAGGCGGATCCACTGAGAATGCATCCGCCTGCCAGCGCTCAGCCTCCGCTCAGTGAGCGGACACCTGAACGCTGCTTGCAGAGTTTGGGTGTCCGCCTGGCCGTGCGGAGGCGAGCGGATCCGTCCAGACTTATAATGGAAGTCAATGGGGACGGATCCGCTTGAAGATGACACCATATGGCTCAATCTTCAAGCGGATCCGTCCCCCATTGACTTTCAATGTAAAGTCTGGACGGATCCGCTCAGGCTACTTTCACACTTAGAAATTTTTCTAAGTTATAATGCAGACGGATCCGTTCTGAACGGATGCAAACGTCTGCATTATAGGAGCGGATCCGTCTGATGAAACATCAGACGGACCCGCTCCGAACGCTAGTGTGAAAGTAGCCTTAGTCTACATTGATCGCGGGAAAGGTCCCGCGGGAAAGGTCCCACTCCTGTGCTGGAATCTGTAGGAAATCACTTGATAACTGTATCTGTGAGATAATATTCAATGAGGTTTCTTCATCGTAAAAGAATGTATTATTGGACATTGGGTGCTCGAGTAGCAGGTAGTAGATAATTAAATAAATATGTACTCTGCACACCTAGGATCCGGTGTGGGTGCCTGTGAGAGTGGTTTAGACAATATAAAGTTAATCCACGGCACTCCAAGAGATTTGTGCAAAATACATTTTCACATTTAATTCTTAGTTTGCAGAATATCATTTGTGTACATCCAGAGCAATTCATTTATACATCATAAGTATTTAAGCCATATCAGACAAATAATCCCGGACGTTTCGGTCATTGCGACCTTCTTCAGCGGGGTCTAGAGCAGCGGTTCTCAACCTAGGGGTCGCGACCCCTTTGGGGGTCGATCGGCCCTTTCCGGGGGGTCGCCTGAGGCTTCTTATTGTGGGTCCAGGCCCGTCGCTAACAGGCAAAACAAGCAATTGCTTGGGGCCCCGAGCTGGCCCGGGGCCAAGCAGAGCCGGTGCTTGTTTTGCGGCTGAGTAACTCAGAAGATCCAATGTTATATTCTAACCCCCAGGCGTTCCCATGGTGACGGGGACGCTTGCCTGGGGGTTAGAATATACAGGGCCACGCCGCTCACAGCAGTATATTTATAAACTAATCAGTAACTACTTTAACTTTAATCATTGCTCATTGCTGAGCTCTTTACTTGGATTATAATTTATTTGGATATGGGATATCTCACTTCGTCTTAGCTCCGGTAATAGCAGGCAGTGCGGGGGGCGGCGCTCACTCACTGACGTCACGCGCCTGCTCCTCCCACCAGGCGGCGCAGGCGCGTGACGTCAGTGAGTGAGCGCCGCCCCCCGCACTGCCTGCTATTACCGGAGCTAAGACAAAGTGAGATATCCCAAATAAATTATAATCCAAGTAAAGAGCTCAGCAATGAGCAATGATTAAAGTTAAAGTAGTTACTGATTAGTTTATAAATATACTGCTGTGAGCGTCGGGGAGGGAGATCTGTGGATGGCACTGTAGGGGGATCTGTGGATGGCAGTGCCATCCACAGATCCGCCTACAGTGCCATCCACAGATCCCCCCTCCCCTAAACAGTGCCATCCACAGATCCCCCCTCCCCTAAACAGTGCCATCCACAGATGGCACTGTTTAGGGGAGGGGGATCTGTGGATGGCACTGTTTAGGGGAGGGGGGATCTGTGGATGGCACTGTTTAGGGGGGAGATGTGTGGATGGCACTGATTAGGGGAGATGTGTGGATGGCACTGATTAGGGGAGATGTGTGGATGGCACTGTTTAGGGGAGGGGGGATGTGTGGATGGCACTGTTTAGGGGAGGGGGGATGTGTGGATGGCACTGTTTAGGGGAGGGGGGATCTGTGGATGGCAATGTTTAGGGGAGGGGGGATCTGTGGATGGCAATGTTTAGGGGAGGGGGGATCTGTGGATGGCACTGTTTAGGGGAGGGGGGATCTGTGGATGGCACTGTTTAGGGGAGGGGGGATCTGTGGATGGCACTGTTTAGGGGAGGGGGGATCTGTGGATGGCACTGTTTAGGGGAGGAGGGATCTGTGGATGGCACTGTTTAGGGGGGAGATCTGTGGATGGCACTGTTTAGGGGGGGGATCTGTGGATGTCTTTGTGATTTAATTACTCTGCTTTAATGATGTTCAATTTGTAGCAATAAAAATACATCCTGCATATCAGATATTTACATTACTATTCATAACAGTAGCAAAATTAGTTATGACGTAGCAAGGAAAAAAATTTAATGGTTGGGGGTCACCACAACATGAGGATCTGTATTAAGGGGTCACGGCTTTAGAAGGGTTGAGAACCACTGGTCTAGAGAGATATACAAATTAGTACAGAAGTAGATTACACAAAAAGAATGGCGTAAAGCCGCAGTAAAGGCCCCTCAAAAGAGCTTAACTCAGAAACTAAATAGAAAACCTACAAAAGAGCACTGAAAGCTGATGAACTATAAAAATATTGTTTTATTGGGTACATAATTAAAAGCATACATGGAGATGACAGACAAATGCACGAAGTGCAGCACAATCCTGGGAGAGCTGGTAGAGTACAAAAAATGATAAAAAGACAGAAGTGACCCGGGTAGGGATATATCTGAATAAGGCAAAGTTACCATGTAAAATATATGTTAAAGGGATGCCCACTATTGATGGGAATATGCATGATCTCGTCAAATATAAAGTGCAAGTGCAAACTTATATATAAGCAAAAAAGAGGAGAAATAACCCCTCAATGTGGGTCCCTAAACACATATATATATATACCTATTCAAGCGGTCTAAGCGGGTAAATAAAGTGCATGTGCAGATCGCATAACAGTTTGTAAGAGAAAACACTTGGTAAGTGTTTGATCAGAAAACACAAGACAACCGCAGAAGTTTAACAGGTAAGTAAATGAACAGGAATGAGGTCACATACCGTGTGTAAAATGATGGTAAGTCCACAGGAAGACTGCACACCCCGACGCGCGTTTCCAGAGGAAGGTTTCAAATCGAAACGCGCGTCGGGGTGTGCAGTCTTCCTGTGGACTTACCATCATTTTACACACGGTATGTGACCTCATTCCTGTTCATTTACTTACCTGTTAAACTTCTGCGGTTGTCTTGTGTTTTCTGATCAAACACTTACCAAGTGTTTTCTCTTACAAACTGTTATGCGATCTGCACATGCACTTTATTTACCCGCTTAGACCGCTTGAATAGGTATATATATATATGTGTTTAGGGACCCACATTGAGGGGTTATTTCTCCTCTTTTTTGCTTATATATAAGTTTGCACTTGCACTTTATATTTGACGAGATCATGCATATTCCCATCAATAGTGGGCATCCCTTTAACATATATTTTACATGGTAACTTTGCCTTATTCAGATATATCCCTACCCGGGTCACTTCTGTCTTTTTATCATTTTTTGTACTCTACCAGCTCTCCCAGGATTGTGCTGCACTTCGTGCATTTGTCTGTCATCTCCATGTATGCTTTTAATTATGTACCCAATAAAACAATATTTTTATAGTTCATCAGCTTTCAGTGCTCTTTTGTAGGTTTTCTAGAGAGATATACAGTATAATGTATATACAATGTAATCACATGGGATTTTGAGTATACCAAATTCTGCTAAAATTTTGAAAAATAAGTGAGAAGAGAAGAACTTAAGGAAGGGTGAGTCCTGATGGAGATTAGGGAGAGGGAGAGTGGAAAAATCACAGGGTAAAAGTCAAAAAGCGATAGCCCTAGTTTGCAGTGAAATAGGAGACACAATCTAATTGATATCAAAGCAAAAAAATCTAGAGACCTGGTTTAGGTTATTCCGTAGCAGTTCCATTTACTGGCTCTAGGTCTGAAATTATCGAGGGTCCTAAATTACCTCATGGCAAAGTAGAGAGGCAGGCGCTGGATGTGGCGTGCAGGCAAATCTGGCGCTCTTTTAAGGCAACTAGCCGTATTGGACGGCGCTCACTGATGACGTAATCACGCATGGCTTTTCTAACGAGTGAACGTCCGCGCTGGGACTATGCGATGGGAATCGGCGATTCGGGAGGGACGTCATGACGTGTTGAGAAGCACTCAGTGATGACGTAGTCACCTCTAGCGCTGCTAGGGAGTGAACGTACGCTTGGGCTGTGTGTCGGGAATCGGCAACTGATGCGAACGTCATTACGCAACATCGTGCGCGCGCATGCGCACTCTACAGGCTGGTTTGGTATGGGCAAGAGTGTGGGCAGGGACGCAGAGGAGATGCGCAAGGAGGAGGAAGAGGGAGACAGGGGGGCCAATTGTAACGAGGGTATTACATTACAGATAATTAAGAAAAAAAGGGGGGGGGGAAGGGAAGAATAATTCCCATTCTGCCAGGGGTGTATACAAGAAAGTACAATGAATGAAGCAATACAAAAGGCCGTGCAGACCAAAGTCCTGAAGACCTATACATACACCATATCCATACATATTCCACCATAATCATAACAATAATACATAGGGCAGATCATACATGAGCAGCATTTTTTACATTTTACATGTCCCCCCGGTGGCTCCTACACTGTATAATGACCCCCAGAAAGTATGACACCCCCCCCCCCCGTGGCCCTCCACACAGTATAATGACACCCCCCCCCGTGGCCCTCCACACAGTATAATGACACCCCCCCCCGTGGCCCTCCACACAGTATAATGACACCCCCCCCCCAGTGGCCCTCCACACAGTATAATGACCCCCCCCCCCAGTGGCCCTCCACACAGTATAATGACACCCCCCCAGTGGCCCTCCACACAGTATAATGACACCCCCCCCCCAGTGGCCCTCCACACAGTATAATGACACCCCCCCAGTGGCCCTCCACACAGTATAATGACACCCCCCCAGTGGCCCTCCACACAGTATAATGACACCCCCCCCCCCAGTGGCCTGACACCCCCCCCCAGTGGCCCTCCACACAGTATAATGACACCCCCCCCCCAGTGGCCCTCCACACAGTATAATGACCCCCCCCAGTGGCCCTCCACACAGTATAATGACCCCCCCCCAGTGGCCCTCCACACAGTATAATGACACCCCCCCAGTGGCCCTCCACACAGTATAATGACACCCCCCCCCCCAGTGGCCCTCCACACAGTATAATGACACCCCCCCCAGTGGCCCTCCACACAGTATAATGACGCCCCCCCAGTGGCCCTCCACACAGTATAATGACACCCCCCCCCAGTGGCCCTCCACACAGTATAATGACACCCCCCCCCAGTGGCCCTCCACACAGTATAATGACACCCCCCCCAGTGGCCCTCCACACAGTATAATGACACCCCCCCCAGTGGCCTGACACCCCCCCCCCAGTGGCCCTCCACACAGTATAATGACACCCCCCCCCCAGTGGCCCTCCACACAGTATAATGACCCCCCCCCCCAGTGGCCCTCCACACAGTATAATGACACCCCCCCCCCAGTGGCCCTCCACACAGTATAATGACACCCCCCCCAGTGGCCCTCCACACAGTATAATGACACCCCCCCCAGTGGCCCTCCACACAGTATAATGACACCCCCCCAGTGGCCCTCCACACAGTATAATGACACCCCCCCAGTGGACCTCCACACAGTATAATGACACCCCCCCCAGTGGCCCTCCACACAGTATAATGACACCCCCCCCCCAGTGGCCCTCCACACAGTATAATGACACCCCCCCCCCAGTGGCCCTCCACACAGTATAATGACACCCCCCCCCCAGTGGCCCTCCACACAGTATAATGACACACCCCCCAGTGGCCCTCCACACAGTATAATGACACACCCCCCAGTGGCCCTCCACACAGTATAATGACACCCCCCCCAGTGGCCCTCCACACAGTATAATGACACCCCCCCCAGTGGCCCTCCACACAGTATAATGACACCCCCCCAGTGGCCCTCCACACAGTATAATGACACCCCCCCCAGTGGCCTGACACCCCCCCCCAGTGGCCCTCCACACAGTATAATGACACCCCCCCCCCCAGTGGCCCTCCACACAGTATAATGACACCCCCCCCCAGTGGCCCTCCACACAGTATAATGACACCCCCCCCCCCCAGTGGCCCTCCACACAGTATGACACCCCCCCAGTGGCCCTCCACACAGTATAATGACACCCCCCCCAGTGGCCCTCCACACAGTATAATGACACCCCCCCCCAGTGGCCCTCCACACAGTATAATGACACCCCCCCCAGTGGCCCTCCACACAGTATAATGACACCCCCCCAGTGGCCCTCCACACAGTATAATGACACCCCCCCAGTGGCCCTCCACACAGTATAATGACACCCCCCCCCAGTGGCCCTCCACACAGTATAATGACACCCCCCCCAGTGGCCCTCCACACAGTATAATGACACCCCCCCCAGTGGCCCTCCACACAGTATAATGACACCCCCCCCAGTGGCCCTCCACACAGTATAATGACACCCCCCCCAGTGGCCTGACACCCCCCCCCAGTGGCCCTCCACACAGTATAATGACACCCCCCCCCCCCAGTGGCCCTCCACACAGTATAATGACACCCCCCCCAGTGGCCCTCCACACAGTATAATGACACCCCCCCCAGTGGCCCTCCACACAGTATAATGACACCCCCCCCAGTGGCCCTCCACACAGTATAATGACACCCCCCCCCCCCAGTGGCCCTCCAAACAGTATAATGACACCCCCCCCAGTGGCCCTCCACACAGTATAATGACACCCCCCCAGTGGCCCTCCACACAGTATAATGACACCCCCCCAGTGGCCTGACACCCCCCCCCCCCCCCCCAGTGGCCCTCCACACAGTATAATGACACCCCCCCCCAGTGGCCCTCCACACAGTATAATGACCCCCTCACACAGTATAATGACGCCCCTTATAACCCAGGCCCCAGCTGGAGCGCAAGGGAGCTGGCGGGCGGCGGTCCTTTCATTCACTAACAGCAGCTGGTCTTCCTGCACTCCCTTTCTCCTCCGTCCCAGCGCAGGAGTGATACATGACGTCACCGCTGGGCCTGGAGGAGAGAAGGCGTGCAGAAAGACAAGCTGTGGTTAGTGAATAAAAGGACTGCCAGCTGCCCTGCGCACCAGCATTGAGAGCTTCTATCTGTATTAATGAAAGCGCTCATAGCAGCCGGCCCGACACCCCCCCGAGAGCTGGACTGCCCCCCTGGCACGACACTGCGCAGTGGGCCCCGGCACTTACCCAGGTTTGCTGGGTGCTGATGCCGACCCTGAGTATGACCCCAAGTTAGAGGGCCACTGGGGGGTCATTATACTGTGTGGGGGGCCACAGGGGAGGTAAAATTATACTGTATGGGGGGGGCCACTGGGGGATTATTATATTGTATAGAGGCACAGGGGGTCAGTATACTTTCTGGGGGTCATTATAGGGCGTGGGAGACATGTAAATGTAAAAATGCTACAAGGAGGTCCACATGAACCTGTAGCCAACCCTGCCCCATATAATACCAATTCTGGAGTGTCTAGTCTTATGACTCATCCTTGTGCCATTCTTCTATTATTCTTGCTAGAAGTTTACAAATAAATTGCCAGCAGTCTGCAGTAAAGGTACTTCTGGGTGTTACCAGTAGCGTGTGTGTCTGTCCATTCAGTGCTGCTGGTGGTAGACTGGGCAGGGACACACCCCAACTGGTAACACCCATCTGTACCTTTACTGCAAGCTGCTGGAAATTCATTCAAAACTTCTAGTAGAAACAACAGATGAATGGCACCACATAGAGCCATAAAAATAGATGTTTCAGAATTATTACATGGGGAATGCATGAAGCTATAATGTCAGGAGCCGTGACAGGTCCTCTTTAACCCCTTCCCGACCTATGACTTACTACTACGTCATGGGAACCACTGCGTTCCCGCAATTTGACGTAATAGTATGTCATAGTGATCGCGCGGGCATCGAAGCGGTGCGCGCAATCACTGCAGGGGCCCGGCAGTCCGTGGTAGCCGGGCCCCTGCTGTATCCGCCGGCATCGCTGTAAAAGCCGATGCCGGCAGATTAACCCCTTCTATGCCGCGGTCCGCGCTGACCGCGACATAGAAGATGTTTGTGTCGGGTGAGCGATCGCATCGAGTCCCCGCGCTGCTGTGGCGGGGGCCCGATGCGACGCAAGGCAGCCCGATGCCGTACAGAGGCTTCCCAATGCCTTGCACGGCATCGGGAACTGCCTTCTACGGGAGCCGAGGAGATCCAGCCTCAGGCTGTGTCTCCTAGGCAACCTGTTAGTGTATGACTCAGTGTCATCCACTAACAGGCAATGCATTACAATCAGGGCCGTCTTTAATATTGATTGGACCCTGGGCAAAAATTTACTTGGGCCCCCTGGATCCTGCCTTCACACACCTTAGCAGGCAATCACGCCCTCCACCACAACACACACATAAAAAATCCACACATCAGGTAGAGTCCAGTGAATGACTGTAAATACTTCCAGTTCTGAAGACTCCAGGATCAGTGCTCTGGGCAGCTGGGCTCAGGCTGGAAGTGGGCACCGCTCTGCAGGAAGGAGACCGGGGCTCGGCTCACCCTAGTGTTACAGTGCACCCCAGCACCCCACAGTATGCAGTATAGCACCCTATAGTATACAGCACCACACAGTATACAGTATAGCACCCCACACTATACAGTACCCCACAGTATACAGTAGAGCAGTATAGCACCCCACAGTATACACCTCACTGTATACAGCACCCTAAAATATACACGATACAGCCCCCCACACTATACAGTACAGCAGTATAGCACTCCACACTATACCGCACCCACAGTATACAGGCCCAGCACACAGTATACAGGCCCAGCACACAGTATACAGGCCCAGCACACAGTATACAGGCCCAGCACACAGTATACAGGCCCAGCACACAGTATACAGCCCCACACAATATACAGCACCCCACTATACAGTAGTTTACAGTATATTAACATAACAGCCCCTTTCACCTTTTTCTGATGTAATCTTCACACAAAAAAGCTCCACAGTTAATTCCTGCTAGGACCTGTGATGACCTCATAGCCATGTGACCAGTAATTGCTAGGTTACTGGTCACATGGTGATGATGTCATTAAGGTCCTAGATCACAGCTTTCACAGTACGATGCCTGGGGCAGTAGCTTGACACCCGGGGCAGTAGCTAGCAGGGCTCAAGAGGCAGCTGCCTTGGGCCCCCCAGGAGCAACTGGGCCCGGGGCAGCTGCCCCTTTTGCCCCTTGGTAAAGATGGCCCTGATTACAATACAGATGTATTGTAATGCATTGCAGAGGGGATCAGACCCCCAAAAGTGAATGTCATAAATAAAGTAAAGTGAAAAAAAAAAAGTGTTTTTAATAACATTTAATAAAGTAATCAAATTAATAAAGTAAAAAAGAAAAAAAACGCCCTTTTCCCCTTTTTTTTATAATAAAAAACACACATTTTAGGTATCGCCGAGACCGTAATGACCGGCTATATAAATATATCACATGATCCACCCTGTCCGATAAACACCATAAAAAATTATAATAAAAAAGGTGTAAAAAAAAAAAAGCCATTTTTGTCACCTTACATCACAAAAAGTGCAACACCAAGCGATCAAAAAGGCGCATGTCCCACAAAATAGTATCAATAAAACCGTCACCTCATCCTGCAAAAAATGAGACCCTACCTAAGACAATTGCCCAAAAAAAAAAAAAAAAAAAAACTATAGCTCTCTGAACATGGAGACACTAAAACATCATATTATTTTTTTTGCTTCAAAACTCCATTATTGTGCTAAAATGAAATACATAAAAAAAATATATACATATTGGGTATTGCCAGTCCGTAACAACCAGCTCTATAAAAATATCACATGACCTAACCCCTCAGAAGAACACCGTAAAAAAAAAAAATGCAATTTTTGTCACATTACATCACAGAAATTGCAACAGCAAGTGATCAAAAAGGCGTATGCCCCCAAAATAGTACCAATCAGACCGTCACCTCATCCTGCAAAAATTGAGACCCTACCTAAGAGAATCGGTCAAAAAATAAAAATGGAGACACTAAAATATCATTATTTCAGTTTCAAAAATGCTATTATTGTGTAAAACGTAAATAAATAATAAAAAGTCGACATATTAGGTATTGCCACGTGCGTAACGATCTGCTCTATAAAAAAGTCACATGACCTGATCCCTCAGGTAAACGCTGTAAAAATAAAAACAATGCCAAAACATCAATTTTTTTTGTTACCTTGCCTCACAAAAAACATAATATAGAGCAATTAAAAATCATATGTACCCCAAAATAGTACCAATAAAACTGGCACCTTATCCCGTAGTTTCCAAAATGTGGTCACTTTTTTGAGTTTCTACTGTAGGGGTGCATCAGGGGGGCTTCAAATGGGACATGGCATCTAAAAACCTGTTCAGCTAAATTTGCCTTCCAAAAACCATATGGCGCTCCTTTCCTACTGCGCCCTGCCGTGTGCCCGTACAGCAGTTTACGATCACATGTGGGGTGTTTCTGTAAACCGCGGAATCAGGGTAATAAATATTGAGTTTTCTTTGGCTGTTAACCGTTGCTTTGCTACTGGAAAAAAATTATTAAAATGTAAAATTTGCCAAAAAAGTGAAATTCTGAAATTTCATCTCCATTTTCCATTAATTGTTGTGGAACACCTAAAGGGTTAACAAAGTTTGTAAAATCAGTTTGTATACCTTGAGGGGTGTAGTTTCTAAAATGGGGTCATTTTTGGGTGGTTTTTATTATGTAAGCCTCACAAAGTGACTTCAGACCTTAACTGGTCCTTTAAAAAGTGGGTTTTGGAAATTTTCTGAAAAATTTCAAGATTTGCTTCAAAACTTCTAAGCCTTCTAACGTCCCCAAAAAATTCATTTTCATTTTCAAAATGATTCAAACATGAAGTAGACATATGGGGAATGTAAAGTAATTACTATTTTTGAAGGAATTACTATCTATTATAAAAGTAGAGAAATTGAAATCTGCTAATTTGCAAATTCTTCCAAATTTTTGGTAAATGTTGGTATTTTTTTTATGAATAAAAATTATTTATTTATTTTTTTTACTTATTTTTACCACTGTCATGAAGTACGATATGTGACGAGTAAACATTCTCAGAATGGCCTGTATAAGTAAAAGTGTTTTAAAGTTATCACCACATAAAGTGACACATCTCAGATTTGCAAAAAATGGCCTGGGCAGGAAGGTGAAAACAGGCCCGGGGTTGAAGGGGCTAAGAACTGGTTGTGTATGGCCCTTAAAGAGGTTGTCCTGGCTTTTTAATATTGATGACCTATCCTCCGGATAGGTCATCAATATCAGATTGGCAGGGGTCCGACAGCCCCGCCAATCAGCTGTACGGAGAGACGGCGCAAGTGCATCACTCAGGATAACCAACATGAAATAGTTAAGAAAAAAGAGCATAGTCACAGCCAAAGATAAGCAAAGTATAATGAGATTTTATAGGTTTGCCTGCAGCCGTATCCTGTCTTTTTCCTCCAGTCTATTATTGTTGCAAACAGCAGGTGGCGCTATACAGATACAGTTTATTAAATAACTCAGTGGCTATGCTAAATTTTTAATTACATGCAATTACAAAAGTATTGAGATCCGGGTGCTGGTTTGAAAACTGTAAAATATTTTTCATGGGACAACCCATTTAAAAAGAATTCTTTATTTTATATTATATACACTTTCGGGTAAACAGGGTGATAACAGACAGTTTTGGTGTGGGCTATTTTTATTTTTATATTGTTAAAATTTATGTATTTGCACTTTTCCACTGTAACCGGGGCATCCAAAGGAGCCCTAGTTACAGTGGAAAAACAGCCTGCTGCACTGGCATTCTACACATGCCGAGCTGGTCAGGGCCTGCTAAGACCCTGTAGCTCTCCTATTGCCGAGACACCTGGTAATCATGTGATCGCTGGGCCCAGTAGAGGAAGCTGCGTAGCCCTCACTATACGTGTACGCTGCTCTGGATTAAAGCCCAACCTGAGTGCTGTACATGTTGGTTGTAATGGGGTTAAAGTAGCTGCCCAGTAACATAAGAAGGGTTTGCTTTTTGCCAGAAACACAATCATGGGCTGCATCTGGTATTGCATTTGAGCTCCATTTATTTGAACTGGGATAGCTGCAATACCAGATACAGCACCAAAAGTGGTGTTTCTTGAAGGGAGGAATCCCTTTTTCTGGTATTGGGCAGCACATTTTAGGCTACTTTCACACTCGTGTTTTGGGCGGATCCATCATGGATCTGCAAAAACTGATCCGTTACAATAATACAATCGCATGCATCCGTCATGAACGGATCCGTTTGTATTATCTGTAACATAGCCAAGACTGATCCGTCATTAACTCAATTGATAGTCAATGGGAGACGGATCCGTTTTCTATTGTCAGAGAAAACTGATCTGTTTGGCTCAGTTTCGTCAAGCGGACACCAAAATGCTGCAAGCAGCGTTTTGGTGTCCGCCTCCAAAGCAAAATGGTGACTGATCGGAGGCAAACTGATGCATTCTGAGAGGATCCTTTTCCATTCAGAATGCATTAGCGCAAAACTGATCCGTTTTGGACCGCTTGTGAGAGCCCTGAACGGATCTCACAATCGGAAAGCCAAAACGCCAGTGTGAAAGTAGCCTTATTCAATCTTCCAGCAATCTATACCAGTGGTCCCCAACCTTTTTTGCACCAAGGACCGGTTTCATGCAAGACAATTTTCCCAGGGACCGGTTGGGGGGGGTGAAGGGGTGGAGTTCTGGGGCGGGGCTTAGGGGGTGGGCGGGACCGACTGATTCACGTGCATAACAAAACACAAAGGTGCATATTAAAATATATAACACTATATAATGACTATATAAACTGACTATGGTCTCTGCTGCACTGGTCTCTGCTGCACTGTACCGTATTTTTCGCCCTATAAGATGCACCTAGGTTTTAGAGGAGAACAATAAGAAAAAAATATTTTTCATTACACCTCAGGTCAGACCAGCAATCAGACCCCCAATGTTAATCAGACCTCAGATTAGACCCCCAATGTTAATCAGACCTCAGATTAGACCCCCAATGGCTCAGATCAACCACCAAACCTTTAGCCATCTATCAGCCCCCAATGTCAGCCATACACCCCCCCCCCAATGTCAGCCATAAACCCCCCCCCGTGTCAGCCTTAAGCCCCCCATTAGCCCCTCATGTAAGCCATAAGCCCCCCATTAGCCCCTCATGTAAGCCATAAGCCCCCCATTAGCCCCTCATGTCAGCCATAAGCCCCCCATTAGCCCCTCATGTCAGCCATAAGCCCCCATTAGCCCTTCATGTCAGCCATAAGCCCCCCCATTAGCCCTTCATGTCAGCCATAAGCCCCCCATTAGCCCCTCATGTCAGCCATAAGCCCTCCATTAGCCCTCCATGTCAGCCATAAGCCCCCCATTAGCCCCCTCATGTCAGCCATTAGCCCCTCACGTCAGTCATAAGCCCCCATTAGCCCTTCACGTCAGCCATAAGCCCCCCATTAGCCCTTCATGTCAGCCATAAGCCACCCATTAGCCCTTCATGTCAGCCATAAGCCCCCCATTAGCCCTTCATGTCAGCCATTAGCCCCTATTAGCTCCTCATGTCAGCCATAAGCCCCCATTAGCCCCTCATGTCAGCCATAAGCCCCCATTAGCCCCTCATGTCAGCCATAAGCCCCCATTAGCCCTTCATGTCAGCCATAAGCCCCCCCATTAGCCCCTCATGTCAGCCATAAGCCCCCATTAGCCCTTCATGTCAGCCATAAGCCCCCCCATTAGCCCCTCATGTCAGCCATAAGCCCCCATTAGCCCTTCATGTCAGCCATAAGCCCCCATTAGCCCTTCATGTCAGCCATAAGCCCCCCATTAGCCCCTCATGTCAGCCATAAGCCCCCATTAGCCCTTCATGTCAGCCATAAGCCCCCCATTAGCCCTTCATCTCAGCCATACGCCCCCCATGTCAGCCAGCCCATAAGCCCCCATGTCAGCCAGCCCATAAGCCCCCCATGTCAGCCAGCCCATAAGCCCCCCATGTCAGCCAGCCCATAAGCCCCCCATGTCAGCCAGCCCATAAGCCCCCCATGTCAGCCAGCCCATAAGCCCCCCACGTCAGCCAGCCCATAAGCCCCCCATGTCAGCCAGCCCATAAGCCCCCCATGTCAGCCAGCCCATAAGCCCCCCATGTCAGCCAGCCCATAAGCCCCCCATGTCAGCCAGCCCATAAGCCCCCCATGTCAGCCAGCCCATAAGCCCCCCATGTCAGCCAGCCCATAAGCCCCCCATGTCAGCCAGCCCATAAGCCCCCCATGTCAGCCAGCCCATAAGCCCCCCATGTCAGCCAGCCCATAAGCCCCCCATGTCAGCCAGCCCATAAGCCCCCCATGTCAGCCAGCCCATAAGCCCCCCATGTCAGCCAGCCCATAAGCCCCCCCGGTCAGCCATCAGTGAAAATAAAATAAAAAAACACTTACCTCTCCTGCTCCTGGTCACCATCGCGATCCTCTTCATTCTGCTGTCGGCTGGCTGTGTATAGCGGCGCACAGTGTGAGGTCACAGAGCGACCTCACGCTGTGCGCAGCCCTGCACAGCCGATAGCCGAGCCGAGGACCAGGAAGCGGTGAGTACAGATCCTTCACCGCTCCCTGGTCCTTCTGTACTAAGGAAGCGCTTCCATAATGGAAGCGCTTCATTAGTACAGAGTTAAAGACTGCCCTGATCGCCGTGGCCCGGCTAACAATCTTCCACGGCCCGGACCTGGGCCGCGGCCCGGCGGTTGGGGACCGCTGATCTATACCATATATATACAAAAGGACATATGTGTGTGTATGTTCTGCGAAAACTCAAAAACGCAACCATCCATTTCAACGAAACTTGGTATACACATCCCTTGCTACCTGGAAAGAAATCTTGCGGGGGGTCTCAGCTCTCTAGGACGTACTGTTCCCAAGATTTTCCTGAAAAATGACCTGCATTAGCCAATACAAGCCTGCAAGTCTTTCACTTAAATCCTAACTGCCATACACTCGGTCACATGTCCCTTATCAGCCAATAAAAGATCGCAGGTCCTACCCCAGGTTGCCATAACAACTAATCACAGGTTTTTGCAGTTTGCAGGTCCTGAAATATTCAGTGATATGATGTATGACGGCACAACTACACTGCTACATGCATGGGGGGCAGGGACCACTATTAAAGGGGTGGGCACTGTGGAGGTCACTGTTAAGGGGCGGCCACTGTGAAAGTCACTGTTAAGGGGTGGCCACTGTGAACGTCACTGTTAAATGGGCAGCCACCGTGAACGTCACTGTTAAAGGGGCAGTCACCGTTAAAGAGGGGGCCATTGTGAAAGTCACTGTTAATGGGGCGGTCAATGTTAAAGGGGCGGCCACTGTGAAAGTCACTGTTAAAGGGGCGGTCAATGTTAAAGTCACTGTTAAAGGGGCGGCCATTGTGAAAGTCACTGTTAATGGGGCGGCCATTGTGAAAGTCACTGTTAAAAGGGCAGCCACCGTAAACGTCACTGTTAAATAACCATGTGGTGGAAACATACATCGCTATTGTAAAAAGAAACATTGCAGAGTTACAAGGTACTAATTTGAAGCAACACAGGTCCAACTTATCCATTGTAGAGAGGCATGCCATTAAAGAGTTGGAGTGCAATAAACAACTTACCATTAAGCCAGCAGACAAGGGGGGAGCCGTGGTTGTCATGGACACAGACAGGTATATTAGGGAGATTATGAGACAGTTAGGTGATGTAGAGGTCTATGAGGTTTTGGGAGGGGATCCCAAGTGGGACATTATGCGTATCATAGGGGGCATTCTGGATAAGGCCAGAGATGAAGGGATCATTGATGATGATCTCAATAAGTATCTTAGAGTCAGCCAACCGATTACCCCTGTGATATACATACTCCCCAAAATACACAAGAGCTTGGTGGATCCCCCTGGCCGGCCGATCGTGTCGGGCAGGGGCTCTGTCTTCAATACTGTCTCTATATTCCTGGATAGGGTCCTGCGGGTCCATGCAACCTTGGCTCCCTCATACGTCAGGGATACTAGCGATTTTCTCTCAAAATTAAAAGCGATTGTATTACCTAGTGAATTTAGGTTGGTAAGCTTTGATGTTTTTTCACTTTATACCTCTATTGACCACACTTATGGTTTGAATGTTTTCGATGTGGCCCTGGCCGGCATGGGACTCTCCATGGGCGCTTGCCATCTGATCCTCAACCTCCTGGAGGTGGTCCTGGGGAGGAATTATTTCCTCTTCAGGTACACCTTCTATCAACAGAAGCGGGGTGTGGCCATGGGGTCCAATGTGGCACCCACCTACGCTAACATCTTAATGGCGGAGGTTGAGGACAGATTGGTATATCGCTCCCAATTTTCTGGGAGAGTCCTATGCTGGTGGCGCTACATCGACGACATTTTCATGATTTGGAGTGGGACTGAACATGATCTTAAGCGATTCCACCTCCATTTGAATAGTGGTGTACCGGGGTTGGAATTCATATTGACGGCATCAATGGAAGAGTTACAATTCCTTGATGTACGTGTATACAGTAGTGGCCAAAAGTTTTGAGAATGACACAAATATTAGTTTTCACAAAGTTTGCTGCTAAACTGCTTTTAGATCTTTTGTTTCAGTTGTTTCTGTGATGTAGTGAAATATAATTACACGCACTTCATATGTTTCAAAGGCTTTTATCGACAATTACATGACATTTATGCAAAGAGTCAGTATTTGCAGTGTTGGCCCTTCTTTTTCAGGACCTCTGCAATTCGACTGGGCATGCTCTCAATCAACTTCTGAGCCAATTCCTGACTGATAGCAACCCATTCTTTCATAATCACTTCTTGGAGTTTGTCAGAATTAGTGGGTTTTTGTTTGTCCACCTGCCTCTTGAGGATTGACCACAAGTTCTCAATGGGATTAAGATCTGTGGAGTTTCCAGGCCATGGACCCAAAATGTCAACGTTTTGGTCCCCGAGCCACTTAGTTATCACTTTTGCCTTATGGCACGGTGCTCCATCGTGCTGGAAAATGCATTGTTCTTCACCAAACTGTTGTTAGATTGTTGTTAGAAGTTGCTGTTGGAGGGTGTTTTGGTACCATTCTTTATTCATAGCTGTGTTTTTGGGCAAAATTGTGAGTGAGCCCACTCCCTTGGATGAGAAGCAACTCCACACATGAATGGTCTCAGGATTCTTTACTGTTGGCATGACACAGGACTGATGGTAGCGCTCACCTTTTCTTCTCCGGACAAGCCTTTTTCCAGATGCCCCAAACAATCGGAAAGAGGCTTCATCGGAGAATATGACGTTGCCCCAGTCCTCAGCAGTCCATTCACCATACTTTCTGCAGAAGATCAATCTGTCCCTGATGTTTTTTTTTGGAGAGAAGTGGCTTCTTTGCTGCCCTTCTTGACACCAGGCCATCTTCCAAAAGTCTTCGCCTCACTGTGCGTGCAGATACGCTCACACCTGCCTGCTGCCATTCCTGAGAAAGCTCTGCACTGGTGGCACTCCGATCCCGCAGCTGAATCCTCTTTAGTAGATGATCCAGGCGCTTGCTGGACTTTCTTGGACGCCCTGAAGCCTTCTTAACAAGAATTGAACCTCTTTCCTTGAAGTTCTTGATGATCCTATAAATTGTTGATTGAGGTGCAATCTTAGTAGCCCCAATATCCTTGCCTGTGAAGCCATTTTTATGCAACGCAATGATGGCTGCATGCGTTTCTTTGCAGGTCACCATGGTTAACAATGGAAGAACAATGATTTCAAGCATCACCCTCCTTTTAACATTTCAAGTCTGCCATTTTAACCCAATCAGCCTGACATAATGATCTCCAGCCTTGTGCTCGTCAACATTCTCACCTGGTTAACAAGACGATTACTGAAATGATCTCAGCAGGTCCTTTAATGACAGCAATGAAATGCAGTAGAAAGGTTTTTTTTGGGATTAAGTTAATTTTCATGGCAAAGAAGGACTATGCAATTCATCTGATCACTCTTCATAACATTCTGGAGTATATGCAAATTGCTATTATAAAAACTTAAGCAGCAACTTTGCCAATTTCCAATATTTTTGTAATTCTCAAAACTTTTGGCCACGACTGCACATTGAGAATGGAGAAATCGGGACTGATCTCTTCCAAAAAGTGACCGATAAAAACACATTGTTGATTTATGACAGTAATCTTCCCCAACGCATGGTTGAATCTTTACCATGGAGCCAATTGTTACGTGTACGAAGAATAGTATCTGATGATGACAGATTCCTTACCAGAACAACAGATGAGATGTGCAGGAAGTTTATGAGAAGGGGTTATCCTCGCACCTTACTGCAGAGGACTAGGAGTAAAGTTTTGGCAGTCAATCGTGAAACGGTCCACACGGACAGGGACTGAGAACAGGATTCCTTTTGTGTCCATCTTCGGTGGCGATAGTGGTGCGATATCTAATATCCTCAGGAAGGATTGGCATATCCTCCATCAAGGAATGCCTGATACGAGAGAATTTGCATTCCCCCGATGATGACATACAGAAGGAGTGTCTGTATACGGGACAGACTAGTCTAATCTGATGTGGGCGGAGCTAGGACAGAAAAACAGACTTTATTGGCACCTAGGAAAACGGGTAATTTTCCATGTTTATCATGTTGTAACTGCAGTGGGATCATGAAAGGTGATGTATTTACCCATCCATATAGTGGGAAAACCTTCAAGATTAGGGAATACTACACCTGTAGATCCAGAGATGTAGTCTACATGATACAGTGCCCCTGTAGCTACATTTATGTGGGAGAAACGACTATGGAGCTCAGGGAGCGAATAAATAAACACAAGAGTACCATTAGGAAGGCCATGATAGAAAAACCGGTGGCGAAACACTTTATTGACTGCGGGCACTCCATTAACCACCTCCGTTTTCGTACAATAGATTCTGTGGGGCCATTAAGGAGGGGAGGTGATAAGAATAAATTACTCAGGAGGAAGGAATTGAAATGGATCCACACTTTGAGATTGCTACAGCCCTATGGGCTGAATTTAGAGTTTAATGTAGCCAGTATTGATTAGGTTGGTGGATGATCCTCATCAGTGTTCTATATGGATAGTGTTTTTATGATATTCTATAGGGGGCGGAGGTCCCACCCATGCTAGGATTCTTTTTTCTTTAGAAAAAATAATAATTTGACTATATCATGCATCACCATTTAATATATCCATGCACACAGACGATACACCTGTTGTCTGGTGCAGTGTAATATATGTTCTATACAGCGCTCAATCTGTATGATAATAGTATAAGTATAAGATGACAGTTATTTACACTGCATTTATGGTTTGATCAGTATCCACTGTGATACGCTGTGGATATTAAGCATATATGTTGTCCCAGTGTGTTTCAGTTGTGGGCTTCATACGCGGTCCCTAATCACTTACGCGGCTGCATCCCCTAGGTAACGCGACGGTGAGCGGGGCGGAGTCTCTATTATGCTGTGGTCAGCTGTTTCTGACGTCGGCTATCGCGGGACTTTGCTCCGGGCGCGCGTGTGTGACGTGGAGCGGGGCCAGTCGCTACATGGACATGCGCAGTGTGGTTTTGAGGACGCGGACCACAGCTGAAACCATTGCGGATAAGGAGAGGGTAACTACAGGTGATTAGTATGGGAGTCTGTGTGCAGAGAGGTAATGGGATGGGCGGATGATATGGCTATGTTCAATTGGTTCTGACAATTGTGGGTGTTCCTGGGTGTGGGTATTTATATGCAATTTTGCCATATGTTTTTTATGCTTGACAAAGCCTGTTGCACAGCCGAAACGTTGCTGATTTTTTGTATGCTGTGAAGCTCTAATAAAGATGGAATGATGGGAGATGCTGCCACCGCTGTTTGATTTTCACGTATTCTCTGGCTGATTGGATCCGCGGCTGTTGCGGGGCTGTTGCAACTCCCTACAACAAGGACGGACCGTTGAGTGCTGCTCCTGCACTTTTGTTTCTGTTAAAGGGGCAGTCACCGTTAAAGGGGGGGCCACTGTGAAAGTCACTGTTAAAGGGGCGGTCACCGTGAAAGTCACTGTTAAAGGGGCGGTCACCGTTAAAGGGGCAGCCATTGTGAAAGTCACTGTTGTTTAATATAAAATTGCAATAAATAAATACCCGAGCAACGCCGGGTCATCAGCTAGTATACCATAAATGTATGGCACAAAGATGGCCTGTGCCCATAACCCTCAATAGTGAGCTGATGTTCCGCAGTAATGAGAGGGTGTAAAGCCCACCCCATACACCCACAATAAATGTAAGTTATATGCAAATGTTACATGCTGTTTTACTTATTTTGGGCCTTTGGGACAGAGCAATTTTTTTATTTCCATTTCATCACCATGATGGCCACAAAGGAGATTGACCGGTGACCTCTGTAGGGGCAGGAACAGAGAAGAGGTTAAATTGCCCCCTCCCACCACCGATCCTCAGTGTTCCTGTCCCTACTGAGGCCAGGGGCGGAGAAGAGTCTCCCTGCGTGTCAGGGAGATGAAGAGGAAATCCTCCTTTTTTGTTTTTTCTCATCTCCAGGACGGTCGGTCTCCTTGTATTACCTTAAGCTCCATTCGGGAGCTCCCCAGTCCGCCGGCGGCCGTGTGCTTATGCTGGGCTGGGGATATCGGGAGGACTCGTTCCGGTATATCTGGAGCCTGCTCCCGGGCCGCATAAGTTCCTCCTCTCCCCCGGTGGGGCAGGCAGTGCAGCGGCCGGCGTGCGCGCACGCCGACGTCGAGGACATTTGACGTCACTTCCGGGTTCCGGTCATGTGACCCAACCCGGAAGATCGCTGGGACGGAGGCAGATAAAAGCGGGGCAAGCCATGGCAGACGCTGATCTGAGGTCTGAGTAAGTACCGGTTTTCACTGACACCCCCAGCATGTCGGGTCCTGAACTACAGAGTTCTATGGAACTCTATGCCCCCATCTTGCCCTCCGTAAGTTCCCCTGGTGGTACCCCCTTTTCTTACTATCTTGTTACTTTCCTTTATTTTTTCTCTGACGGCTCTCCTTTTTTTTCATATCCCGAGGTAAAGGAGGCACAGAAAAAAATTTAAAAGCCTCCAACCTGCTTAACCTGCTCAAAAAAATTACCTGAGGGATATGCAAAAAAGTTATGTAAGGACTGCATCTCGGAAGTAATCCACCAGGAACAGCCCTCACTTACAGAAAGCATCCGTTCGGTGGTACAGGAGGAGCTAAGAGCCGCCATGTCCGGGGTTTCTGACCTTCCCCATCCTCCACCCCCTAAACGCCCCAGACATCAGATTGCGGATCCCAAGCTCTGTGAAGGTATCCCTATCCTGTTGGAAGGTGGAGAGAAACTTGTCCAGGGGAGTCCCATAACAAATCCCCGTCAATTACGGTCCTCATGGGCGGGATGACGTGATGACGCAGATGTACTGTGTCACGACATTCGCTTTCCCCGTGGCTTGGCCACCCCCGCTGCTCCTGATGTCCCTGCTGCCGCCTTGCCTCCATGGTGCCGCAGCCTCCTGATTCCGTTTTTTCCCCTAGCGGTGTCTGCTTCCCCAGCTCTCCTGATTTCCTGTCTCTCCACCACCTCACCTCTGTGCTCCATCTTGCTTGGGATCGTATGGACTGAGGACTTCTCTACGCTATCCTGGTGTCCTGCCTGCTCCGTCCCTCGCTCCCTCTTGATTTTTTTCATCCGCATCTGCTTTCTGGCTGGCGGGGGGAAGTGCAGTCGGCTGAATCAGTCGGGGGGCTCCTGCTGCGCCTGGGATTTTGGATGCTGCTCCAAAAGCTAGCAGGCGCTCGGCTGATCTTTCCGGCCAGAAAGCGGGTACCAAAACCTTTGAAGTGCAGAAAATAGACCAATTCTTGAGGTATCCAAGGGTTAATACGAGGGGGGGGGTCAAAAGGATATTGGCCCCCAAAAAATTTATAACTGCGAGGAGACGGAGAGAGAGCTACAAATTCAAAAAGTCCCTGGACACCCTCAAGGGGAGGAGGGAATGGAGGGAGAAGACACTTCCAGTGTTAATTCCTCTCCGCTAAAAGAAATACTGTTGGCGGTAAAACAGAATGGGGATTTAATACAGGGTATCACAACCCAACTCGGGTCTATTCAAGTTGACGTAGGATTGATCAGAGACGATTTGTCAAAAATTCGAGATAGAGTTAGTAATGTGGAAAGCGCTATGGCTCTTATACAGAATGAATCCCAAAAAACAAACTCAGAAATTTCCTCATTAAAGATAGAGGTCAATCTTTTGAAGAAAAAGGCGGTGGATCTGGAAGATAGATCACGAAGATACAATGTGAGAATCCTGGGGGTCCCAGAGGGCGCCGACGATAAGAATCCTACCCAATTTATACAGACGCTAATCCTTGAGAACTTTGGGAGGGATTCGTTCTCTTCACTTTTTATGATAGAAAGAGCTCATCGGGTCCCAGGTGGCAAACCAATCCCTGGGAGACAACCTCGGACACTTATTGTTAAAATGTTGGCTTCAAGGGACAGAGATATGTTACTAAGAAGGGCAAGGGAATGCCCCCCTGTTGTATATGATGGAGGCAGACTGGCCTTCTTCCCCAATTTCTCGAAAGATGTTCAAGAAAAGAGACGCTTGTTTATGATGGTTAAAAAGAGGCTAAGAGATAGGGATATTAAATATTCCCTTATGTTCCCAGCAAAACTTTGGACACAACCTTATTTTTTGATACCCCGGACAAAGCCGCGGACTGGCTTGAACGAAATTATATGTGATCGAAGTGGTCCTAGGGTCCATGGGGAATAATAATTGGCAGAGGGTGTCTATATTTTCTGCTACAATATGTGGTGTTTTACTTGTATGGGGGGTGAGATTTGGGCTGTGGTGCGTCTTTTTCATTTTTTTTGTCATTTTTTCCTTTTTTTGGAAACTCACCTTACTGGGGAGACCTCCAGGGCTGTCGGCAGGGGATGGGCTGCGCACACATATCACTCCACCTTTTCCAGCTACTCTAGGGGTGTCACTGTTTATATACATAGAACGATTGATTTTGTGTGTGAGGCATCCTCTGTCGACCAGCAAGGGAGATTTGTTTATCTATACTGTAGGTTGATGGGGAGGACATGTATTTTGGCCTTTGTCTATATTCCACCGCCATTTTCTTTTATAGTCCTTAATTCTCTTCTATCATTTATGGATAAATGGCCAGAGTGTCCAACCATGATTATTGGTGATTTCAATTGTGTTATTAATCCTGTGTTAGACAGGGTTTCTACGGGGGTCAAGGGAGGGTTCTCCCTTGGCACGGTTCTGTTCTGAGGCCGGGTTCGAAGATCTCTGGGGATATTTAGGTCATGGGAAAAGGGCTTATTCATGTATTAGTAAACTAGGTAAATCTATGTCCAGAATATACCTTGCCTTGATGAATAGAAAATATGTGAGACTTGCAAAACGAATGAATTATGAAACAAGGTCATTCTCGGATCATTTACCCTTACTCCTTGAACTCTGTGTGACCCAGGAGAAATATATAGAGAGACTCCCATTCAGACTAAATCCGTATTGGTTATCACTAATAAAGAAACATGAAATAATACAAAATGAAATTGACCGATTTTGGGATAATAACTACGGCTCAGTAAAAATCCAGGTGGTATGGGACACTTTTAAGGCCTATATGAGGGGAATAATGGTCAGTAATATAGCGAACCTTAGAAAGGAGTATGGGGAAAAAAACTGAAAAACTTAGAAGAACTAGCATCCTCAGCTACACAATCCTTCTACATAAATAAGACGGAGGAGAATAGGGAAAATATGCAAAAGTGTACACAAACATACTTCATTTTTTGCTGGATAAGGCCCAACAAAGGCTATTCTTTAAGGGGCAAAAATATTTTACAGAGTCAGGGCGACCTGGAAAACTCTTATCGAGAGTGATTTCGAGTCAAGAGTCCAAAAAATATATAGACAATGTCCGACTGGCCAACGGTAGGATGGTTAGTGGACAAGGTTCTGTAGAGAAGATCTTTCTGGATTATTTTTTAGATCTTTATAAAGCTGATACTAAGATTACAGATGAAATGATGGACTCTTACCTGGATAGTATTGTTTTTCCAACTATCACTCTGGCCCAAAAGAAAACACTGAAGGTAGAGTTCTCGATTCAGGAACTTGAGGGGGCAATCAAATTATGTTCAGGTAACTCCACCCCCGGTTCAGATGGACTCCCATATGAATTTTATAGCAAATACAAGGAGTTTATTCTCCCTAGACTGTTGGGGGTCTTTGCTGAATCGGTGGAGGATGGGAAATTGCCAGACTCAATGATGGAAGCCGTAATAACATTAATCCCCAAAAAAGGCAGGGACCCCGCAGATCTGGGATCGTATAGACCGATCTCACTGCTTAACGCAGATGTAAAACTCCTTGCAAGGATTTTGGCCACAAGGCTCTCCAGGGTTATTTTCCTCCATTGTCCATCCAGATCAGAATGGCTTTATCCAAAATAAGGGCACGCATCTCAATCTGCATCGGCTCTTTGCCAATATACAGGCCCCTGGGGGGACCACCCGCTCCATCCTGTCACTGGATGCGTCGAAGGCCTTTGACAGGGTGGAGTGGCGCTTCCTCTGGAAGGTTCTCATAAGGATGGGCTTTGGGGAAAGATTTATAAACATCCTCAAATTATTGTATAGATCCCCTACTGCAAAACTGAGTCTTAATGGGATCTTGACCACTAGTTTTGAGCTAAATAGAGGTATGCGCCAGGGTTGCCCATTATCCCCATTATTATTTGATATCTACATTGAGCCCCTAGCCTTGGCCATTAGGCAGGATGATCAGGTTAGAGGATTTGGAACATTAGGAGTGCAAGATGTTCTTTTTTTTTTTTATAGACCATACGGAAATAACTCTCCCCAGAATCATTCAAATGGTCAAATTATTTGGTGAGGTCTCCGGCCTTCTTATGAACTGGTCTAAGACCAAAAAAAAGACTTCTACTGTAGGTAACTTTGATACCTAGTGTACATCCATACACATGACAGCCGCCCCAACACACCCAGTTCTGCTACATCCATACACAGTGTACTGCGGCAGCTGTCATGTGTATAGATGTTCACTAGGTATCAAAGTTATCTACAATAGAAGTCTTATATATTTTTTTATTTTTTTTATTTTAAGCAACTGGCTATACAGCTCTCATAGCCGTGTGGGTAAATGCCTTGCCTCTGATGTGAAAGGTCGTGAGTTCGAATCCCAGGAGAAACTTTTCTGAAAGACATGCTAAATAAGATTTAAATACACCAGGGTCTCGTAGCTCACAGCCTGTCAGCTGTGTGCCGTTCGCTCTGTAATTTTTCTGAAAGACGGGCTAAATGAGAACACGAGCACCAAATCTTCAGCACTAGAGGCTGGTGGGAACACAGGAAGAGGAAGAGGCCTGCATCGCATCGCTGACATGGAGGTAAGTATAAAAGTGTTTTGTTTTTTTTTGTTTTTTTTAAATACCGGACTGTTACTTTACTGTCGGGGGGGGGGGGGGGGGCTATTGGCGCCATGATACTGGCACATGGAGGGGGGAGGAGAGAGGCACTTGATACTGGCACATTAGGGGGCAGGGGGAGAGGATGGCACTATGATATTAGCACATGGGGGGAGGCAAGAAATGGACATGAATCATGAGGGGCAGAAATGTGAAATGATGGGGAAGGGGGGGGCAAGAAATGGACATGAATCATGAGGGGCAGAAATGTGAATGATGGGGGGAGGCAAGAAATGGACATGAATCATGAGGGGCAGAAATGTGAAATGATGGGGAAGGGGGGGGGGCAAGAAATGTAGATTCGCTTGTGTTGACAAAAATCCTTGCACCGGCCCTGATCAAGGTCCTATTCTTCATCCTCAATCTCACAGGCTGGATCCTGAGGTCGCCATACTAAAATATCAAGGTCTCTCTGACAAAGTCGTTTCCACTATGAAGTGCTGCCGAAAGAAAGTAACATCTGCAATATACCTAAAGATATGGAAGAAGTTCTGCTCATGGTCTGGAGAGACAGAGCCCAATCTCAGAGAGCCTAACATCCACAAGATCCTTGACTTCTTGCAGAATGGTCTGGAACTGGGACTTACTCCCTCTACACTGAAAGTACAGATCTCCGCACTCAGTACCATCTTTGACACCAGTCTCGCGGATCATAGGTGGATTAAGCGGTTTATTAGAGCAGCAACCAGGTTAAGGCCCTCCTTAAGGCCTCGTACTCCTACCTGGGATCTAAATCTAGTCCTAAACAGACTTGCGCATCCTCCCTTTGAACCGCGGGAAGACTGCACAACAAAATTGCTCTCCTTCAAAACCACTTTTCTAATCGCCATCACCTCAGCCAGAAGGCTGGGAGAAATTCAAGCACTTTGCATAAGGGAACCATATCTGACTATATCTGACGATAAGATTGCTCTGAGACTAGATCCGGGATTCCTGCCCAAAGTAGTTTCCAGCTATCACAGAAGCCAGGAAATCATCCTCCCCTCCTTTTGCGACAAACCCAAAAATCAGAAAGAAAGCGACTTCCATACCCTTGACGTCAGACGTACTGTACTAAAATATCTGGAAGTCACAAAAGACTTTAGGAAATCTGACAGTCTTCTCATCCAGTTTGCAGGGAAAAATAAGGGCTTAAAAGTCCTCTATCGCCCGATGGATTAAAGATACCACCTCTCTCTGCTACGAACTTCAAAACTTAGATCCACCCGCAAACGTTCGAGCTCACTCCACTAGAGCAGTTTCCACCACTTTCGCAGAAAAAGCAGGCGCTTCCCTAGATGATATATGCAGGACAGCCACCTGGTCAAGCATACACACCTTTGTTAAACATTACCGCTTGGATTTATTGAGGTCCTCCGACCTTTCATATGGGTGCAAATTCCTTCAAGCAGTTGCCCCCCCCTAATTGTATAATTTTATAATTCTCCTGTGTGGCCGTCATGGTGATGAAATGGAAATCCGGAATTAGACTTACCGGTAATTCTGTTTCCATAAGATCACCATGACGGCCCATGTTTCCGTTCCCATTTTTCTTTTGGTATGAAGTAATACCTTGTTTCCCCTTTCGGGGTATAATGTAATACCTTGAACTATTGTGTTATTAGTCTGCCACTTAGTAGTCTTTGAAACACTGAGGATCGGTGGTGGGAGGGGGCAATTTAACCTCTTCTCTGTTCCTGCCCCTACAGAGGTCATGGGTCAATCTCATGTGTGGCCGTCATGGTGATGAAATGGAAACAGAATTACCGGTAAGTCTAATTCTGGATTTTTTTTCATTTTTTTCATCGTTACGTTCCAAGAGCAGTAACGTTTTATTTTTCTGTCAATGTAGTTGTATGATGCCTTGTTTTTTGCAGGGCATATTTTTCTATGACACCAGGTTGGGGCCCATTTGACTTACTGGGGGAGACTTATGAAAATTGGCTTAGTTGCCAATAGCAACCAATCAGATTCCACCTTTCATTGTTCACAGCTCCTTGGAAGATGAAAGGAGGAATTTGATTGGTTGCTATAGGCAACTAAGCCTACACCAGTTTTGATAAATCTCACCCATTAACTTTTATTAACCATGGGAATAGAAATTCCAGTATTGTTTGTGGGGTTAAATATTTTGCAATGTTCACGGCGCAGCATAATACTTATACCTTTGTTCTGTAGGTCAGTATGTTGTTGTTTTTCTTCTTCTTATGTTTTACTGTTACTATGCTATACAGTCATGCTGTATTTCTGCCTTCAGAAAGTCAGAGGACAGCCCCAAACTCAGGTGATTGGCTGATCCTGCCGAATAAGTGGGTTTGGTCGCCATTAATGTTTCATTTAGTTTTAACTGTGTCAGTGTGTGTATTTTTTCTTTTTTTTCTTTTCTTTAGTGTGAAATAGTCCAGGATTTAATATCATGTGTATATGTTACCAGTAGAGGTCACACACGCTCTCTGTACGTTGTGTGAGTCTTTCCTTTCTAATTCAGCGTTGAGCAATTCACTGACACAATCAATCTACAACAATGGGAGCGTTCTTCCAGTCTAAGTAAGAAGCAGCCAGGCACGCCCATAATGTTGTACCTCAGTCAAAGAAAACTCAGCTTTAGGGCTCGTTCACACAACCGTGCCATTTTTTGCGGTCCGCAAATTGCGGATCCACAAAAAATGGATGCCGCCCGTCAGGGCCGGCGCTACCATAAGGCAGACCAAGCGGCTGCCTTAGGGCGCACCCTGCGCAGGGCGGAAGAATGAATGCCTTTTTTTTTTTAGCACTTGTGCTGCAGCGCCGTCGCCGTCATTGAACTCGCCCACCCCCAGCCTACGTGTGCCAGCTGGCGGCCGCGGCGCTCGTCGTAGTCAGGGCAACAGTACACAACAGAAAGTTTCACAGATAGGCATTCATTAGGCTCAGGCTGCCTCGTCACCTGCACAGGGGGCGTGACTGGTGTGAGAGCGGTGCCATGGCGGCGGGTAGCGCAGGTACCATAGGCGAGGCTCGAGCTGACTGATTGTGTCTGAGTCAGACAGACACAGGCAGCCGCGCCCGCCAGTAAGATTAGATCAGATGATTCAGATCAGAGTCAGACGCACACTGGTACTCTGGCAGCCAGCAGCAGCAGGAAATGTGGTCAGGACAGGACAGGTCAGGACTTGTTAGGGTATGTCTGAATTGAATTTTGAATGTTATTTTATAATAATTAATATGAGATCATTTGATTTAACCACCTCAGCTCCCCTAGCTTAAACCCCCTTAATGACCAGACCACTTTTTACAATTCTACACTACACTAATTTCACCGTTTATTGTCATACAACTTACCACCCTAATGAATTTTACCTACTTTTCTTCTCACTAATAGAGCTTTCATTTGGTGGTATTTCATTGCTGCTGACATTTTTACTTTTTTTTTATATTAATCGAAATTGACCGAAATTTTTGCAAAAAAATGATATTTTTCACTTTCTGTTGTAAAATTTTTCAAATAAAACTACATTTCTATATAAATTTTTCTCTAAATTTATTGTTCTACATGTCTTTGATTAAAAAAATGCAATAAGTGTATATTTATTGGTTTGGGTAAAAGTTATAGCGTTTACAAACTATGGTGCAAAAATGTGAATTTACGCACTTTGACTTTCTGAGCACCTGTCATGTTTCCTGAGGTTCTACAATGCCCAGACAGTAGAAACACCCCACAAATGTCCCCATTTCGGAAAGTAGACACCCTAAGGTATTCGCTGATGGGCATAGTGAGTTCATGGAAGTTTTCATTTTTTGTCACAAGTTAGCGGAAAATGATTTTATTTTTTATTTTTTTTCTTACAAAGTCTCATATTCCACTAACTTGTGACAAAAAATTAAATTTTACATGAACTCACCATACCCCTCACAGAATACCTTGGGGTGTCTTCTTTCTAAAATGGGGTCACTTGTGGGGTATTTATACTGCCCTTGCATTTTAGGGGTCCTAAAGTGTGAGAAGTAGTTTGGAATCCAAATGCGTAAAAATGCCCTGTGAAATCCTAAAGATACTCATTGGAATTTGAGCTCCTTTGCGCACCTAGGCTGCAAAAAAGTGTCACACATGTGGTATCGCCGTACTCAGAAGAAGTAGGGCAATGTGTTTTGAGGTGTATTTTTACATATACCCATGCTGGGTGAGATAAATATCTCTGTAAAAGACAACTTTTCCAATTTTTTTATACAAAGTTGTCATTTTACAGAGATATTTCTCACACACAGTATGGGTATATGTAAAAATACACCCCAAAACACATTGCCCTACTTCTCCTGAGTACGGCGATACCACATGTGTGACACTTTTTTGCAGCTTAGGTGCACAAAGGGGCCCAAATTCCAATGAGTATCTTTAGAATTTCACAGGGCATTTTTTACGCATTTAGATTCCAAACTACTTCTCACGCTTTAGGGCCCCTAAAATGCCAGGGCAGTATAAATACCCCACAAGTGACCCCATTTTGGAAAGAAGACACCCCAAGGTATTCCGTGAGGGGCATGGCGAGTTCCTAGAACATATTTTTTTTTGGCACAAGTTAGCGGAAAATGATTTTTATTTTTATTTTTCTCACAAAGTCTCCCTTTTCGCTAATGTAGTGTCCCACTAGTAAGGGTGGGCACTACACAAGGGTTAACATGTCTATTGCATTAATGTGATGTTTAATGTTCATTTCCCTGTGTTATCTGGGTGTCAGGCTTGTTAGGGTGTAGTTCAGCCTCCTAGACATGAGAGGGAGCTAGAGAGCCCTGAGTATATATATAGGTAGGCCCAGACAGGGGTCAGTGAAGTCCAGGTGGCTAGAAGTGCAACCTAGTCAGCCTGAAGTTCCTGAGTCTAAGCTTAGCTCAGAAGAAGTCACCCCAGTAGAAGAGAATTTGCCTCCTGGGAGAAACCTGCAGTACCCTCAAGCCAAGCAGAGCCAGTGTATCCAGCTAGATGCAAGTAAGCTAAAGGGCAGAGAAATCATTACGTGAATGCAAGGATTAATACGGGAGGAAGATTATTTGCCAAGGATGAAAGCCAGCATTTAGTCATACGGGCCTTGGGATACAGCCAGACAGAATATCTGTGAATTAGTGCAGCCTGGTCTGAGAAGCATTGGTCGTTTATCCTCCGAGTATCTTGCCAAGATTATACCTACCAGTATTGAAATAAGCCTGCTTGTGAAGCACTTGATGCAAGGGACTGTATTGTCATCTTATTGTACAAAGTTGGACTGTTCTCCAGTAAAGCAAAGTTTGGTTCACTATACCATCTGCGTACCTCACTTATTACTGCTATAAATCGGTGTGCCACCGTTACAGGCACTGGCGTCACGATTCTTAAAGGGACCTTGCCTCAGGCACTCAAAACACCTGCAACATCCAGGGCACCTCATCCACCATCAGGCCTGGTCTCTACATACAGAGTGTGCCCCAGAGGAACTTTGTGTCAGCCTCTCCTTCACTGTCGCATGCCTGCCCAGGGTACTCCTATGAACAGTGAGTAACCCTAGATTGCCCATAACCGTGACCTCACTTCGCAATACCCTGCAGGTCTGGCGTGCTGCACTAACATGTGACAAAAAATCTAATTTTACATGAACTCGCCATGCCCCTTACGAAATACCTTGGGGTGTCTTCTTTCCAAAATGGGGTCACATGTGGGGTATTTAGCCCTGGCATTTTAGGGGCCCTAAAGCGTGAGAAGAAGTCTGGAATATAAATGTCAAAAAAAAATTACGCATTTGGATTCCGTGAGGGGTATGGTGAGTTCATGTGAGAATTTTATTTTTTGTCACAAGTTAGTGGAATATGAGACTTTGTAAGAAAAAAATGAAAAAAATAACAATTTCTGCTAACTTGTGCCAAATAAAAAAAATCTTCTATGAACTCGCCATGAACTCGCCATGCCCCTCAAAAGTGATCTTTATAGTGCCGCAGCGATTTTACGGTGTTTTTGCAGTGATCAGAAAAAAAAACATTTCTGTCACTGCGGTGGGGCGGACTGAACGCAAGTGTTCGCACAAGATCAGGCCTGATCGGGCGAACACTGCGTTTTTTGTAGAGCCTATAGAACATGTCCTATTCTTGTCCGCAATTGCGGACAAGAAAAGGCATTTTCTATATAGTTCTGGCTATGTGCGGATCCGCAAAATGCGGAAAGCACATTGACGGTGTCTGTGTTTTGCGGATCCGCGGTGTCCGTGTTTTGCGGATCCGCAAAACACATACGGACGTCTGAATGGAGCCTTACAGGGGGGTGATCAATGACAGAGGGGTGATCAGGGAGTCTATATGGGGTGATCAGGGGTTAATAAGGGGTTAATAAGTGACAGGGGGGGTGTAGTGTAGTGTGGTGATTGGTGCTACTTACAGAGCTGCCTGTGTCCTCTGGTGGTCGATCCAAGCAAAAGGGACCACCAGAGGACCAGGTAGCAGGTATATCAGACGCTGTTAACAAAACAGTGTCTGATATACCTTTCAGGGGTTAAAAAAATCGGATCTACAGCCTGCCAGCGAATGATCACCGCTGGCAGGCTGTAGATCAGCTCGTTTATCTTCCAATCCTCTGAACGCGCGCTCCTGTGTGCGCGCGTTCACAGGAAATCTCGCGTCTCGCGAGATGACGCGCCGATGCGTCTACGAGGAACAAACCGACCGCCCACAGGACGCATCCCTGCGTTACGCGGTGGGGAGGTAGTTAAAATTAAATCAAAATGATGAGATGAGCGCCCATAAGCGCAAAGCGTTAGGCTAGCGCACACACTGACTAGCGCCAGAGCAGAGGCGCTCAGGCTTAGCACAGCATCAATGATGTGTTTAAAAAAATGTATTACACACCCCGCCTGCCCTCCCCCCCCCCTCCCAAGCCTGAGCACCTCTGCTCTAGCGCTAATTTGTGTGACCATGACATGATGGAGGGAGGGCCGGAGGGACAATGTAAATGTCTGTACTCTGAGTATGTCACTGTATGTGACATGGGAATGGGGCCATGCCGCCAGGAAGGGTCGACCGGGGGCCGGGGGGGGGGGGGGGGAATGATGTGCCATGGGGGGGTAAAATGTGACACAATAGGGGGTAATGATGTGATCATAGATGGGGCCAGAGCCGTCCGGGCGGGGGGGGGATTAAGTGCCATGGGGGGGGGGGGAGAAATGTGACACAATAGCCTATTTGCTGAAACTTCAGAAAGACCTCCACAGAGGCCATACATTTTACAGTAGGACAGTTTTTAAAAGAATCAGGTTTGGATACAGCAATCTGAACCCGATTCACTCATTAGAACCATAGGGGGCAGCATAGCTCGAGAAAGAAATCACTAACAAGTATTCTTCTTAGCAGTTGTCACAAAGGTACTTCAGTCATACATTAACTTTGTATCAGTCTCATTCCTTCTGAAAATGCCATAACTGCACGCCCCAAAGGTCATTCTTGTCCTTAAAGGCGATGGCCGTTTTCTGGTTACTGCTGACCAATGTGTTTGTAAGTTGACTATGACACTTATTAATATAGCCTTTGTTAATATTCTGCACCATTTTCTAGATTTCAAAAGGTATTCACCCTTGTTTGCAACGTCTTTTCTTGTGTCCACACAGAGGTATTCAACATCCGAAGCTGAACTCTGCTTCATTACTGAGGCACGAAGCAGAGTTTAGCCTCGGATTTTGACACTGTAATTTATGCGACCAAACGGCGAGTCACGTCATAGACGCGAGATGAAGCAAGTCTCGCAATATTTGCCGCAAGTTCACAAAGACCTCAGCGGAGTCCATACATTTTACGGTAGGACGGAGGCTATAATGTTAACCAATGTAGTAAAATGGGCAGACTTGGGTTATTTAGCATTGCACGCCCATTTAATCTTGCATTCTGACCTGCACATGCACATTTCCAGTGTACTTTGTACACCACAGGTCCTTCCTTCTGCTTGGTCTTCCCCAATGTAAAATTGAAATAAATGACATACACACTTGCAGACACTCTTAATATTACAGTCACAGAAATCAGATTCCCACAGATGTCAGCCAAATACCAATTATATCAGTGCGGAGAGAAGAAGGCCTGTCACACTGCTCATCAGCTATGTCTATTGAGGGTGTCTATGGCCAGTTATGGATGTAGGGTTCGAATGCCCCAGGAAATTTTCCACACTCTTCAGTGAATGTAAAAAATTCCATGGTTACCTCCAGGATGATGACCAAGGTACTAACATTCACTTCGCTCATATACCATTAACACCCACTATGGACCTTTAAAGTGAACACTCCCCACTAGAGATGGCCTTGCGGTTCGCCCGGTGGTCATTTCGTGGCAAACTTTGCTCGTTTGCGATTCGCCGAACATATAGCGATATTCGTACGCACCATATTTTTTGCATAGCGCCGAACTTTGACCCATGACACATCCATCAGGTGGGACAGGACAACCAATTGAGACATTTCAGCACATGGACACCCCCACCCCCACCCTATAAATAAACCCGATCTGGCAGCCATTTTACATTCTGTTTTTTGCCAGTGTAGGGAGAGGGTGCTGTGTGGAGCAGGGACAGACTGTTAAGGACACCAAACGCTAGCTAATAGGGCCACAAAAGTCCTTTTAAGGACTGGTATAGGTGTGACATACTGAGGGGTGTGATATACTTATAATATAATATACTTTCTAACATAGAAAGTATATTATAGTGCAATTGTATTGTGCAGCAGTTGTGTGGGGTTCTGCTGAGATACCGCAGCTAGATAGAGGGACAAACGCTATTGGAATAACTAATTGCAACTGTTGTGATATACCTGTTGCCCCCCAAAAAAACTGATTAAGGGATGCGATACACCGGCTTCCACAAAATATTGATTGAGGCCTGCGATACACCGGCTTCCACCACATATTAATTAAGGTGTTTGATATACCGGCTTCCAGCAAATACTCATTAAGGGGTTCTATATACCTGTTTCCACAAAATACTGATAGAGGGGATTGATATAACGGCTTCCACCAAATATTGATTGAGGCCTGCAATATACCTGCTTCCGCAAATACTGCTCTTCAATAGGGACTTTGTCACAGGGTCATTTTGAAAATGACAGGTAGAGGAAGAGGCAGGCCATTCTGCAAGGGTGGTATAAGTCAGGCAGGTGCACCAGGCCGGAGCCTAAGAGGGAAGTTGAAGAAGGTGCGTGCGATTACGTCAAACGACGCACCAGAGTTGGTTGAGTGGCCCAAAGACACCACCACCACCATATCCCCTCCACTCGAGTCAAAGGAATTATTTTCCCATCCATTCCCAGACCTTACCTATGCGCAGCCATTCTTGGCATCTGATCAGGAAGAGGAGGTAGCAACGGCCACCACCCAGCGGTCTGACGACAGTACCCAGATCAGCCCAAGGTCGGAGGTCCCCGCTGTTGCTGCCTACTCCGAGATCTCTAATGTGCTGTTGTGCCTGGAAGCCAAGAGCCACACCGGTCCTGTACTGCTTTCAACTCTGCGGTCACAGGCCGATGAGTGGCTAACCCTGCTCAGTTTGAAAGTTGGTAAAGTGGTGTGCGACAACGGTGCCAATCTGCTGAGCACGCTGAAACAGGGCAAAATGACACACGTGCCGTGCATGTCACGCGTCCTGAACTTAGTCGTGCAGCGATTCGTTGCCAAATACCCCGGGTTCTAGGACATCTTGCGGCAGGCCAGGAAAATCTCTGGCCATTTTAGAAGATCTTACACGGCCATGGCTCGCCTTGCTGACGTTCAGCGGCGTCGCCACCTGCCGCCCGCCAGACGTCTGATTTGTGACAGCCCGATGTGCTGGAACTCCACCTTGTATATGCTTGATAGGCTGCTCCAGCAGAAATGTGCCGTTAACGACTACCTGTACGAACTCTGCAGCAGGACAGGTTCTGGGAGCTTGGTTTCTTTTCACCACGCCAGTGGCTGCTCATGTGCAGTAAGCTGGACCGGGTTATGCACTCTGATGCCAAATTATGCAATGGCTGGGTCAGATGTAGATAATAGCCTATGTTTTGTTTGTGACGTCAATTGCAGCGTGCGCAGGGTACTATAACAGGGCCCTCCCAAGATGTTATAATGCACGTCCCAGTTTAGAAATGCCAGAGTGGTGTAATGTCTATGTATGGCAGTGGTAATTGTGTCAACGGTGTCTCCTACCTGGGTACGGATGGACTCCTGGATCCTGGGTCACTTGCAATAAATTGAGTGTAGTGCTAGTAGGAGTAATTGAGGAATTTGCAGCAGAAATTGAGATCCAGACCTTTAGATAAAGTTCAAACTTGTCTTTACTGATTGTAACTTTCATCCAGGCAAGGTACAGCTTTTGTCTTGGGTCCCAGCAGGTATTGGCAATGGTTGGCAGAAATAAATAGTCTGCACTATAAATCTGTGAGCTTGCAGGAAAGGACGTCTGCTTTGTAGCTCTAAACATGTGACAGGAATTTGACTTCTGCACTTTGTATCTTCTGCTATATGGGCACTGACTAGCTGAGGTGGAATATGGTTTCTCCTGGGTCTCTGGACTTTACTCACAGTTATCTTCTCAGGGTATGCTTTCTTCCTGGAACTGAAGTTTGTCTGCTTGCTTCATCTAGCTGAGGCTGCAGGGCTCAGGCTGGGGATTTGATCAATGTCTCAGCCGAGACAAGATCCTGGCTTCCCTCTCTATCTCAGGGAGCTCCTACAAGCACACCCTACCCCTAACAGGGGGTGGGCTACACTACTTCTAACTTCCTTCTCTCTCTCCCCATGCTGCAGTATGTGGGCACAGCCCACTCTGCTCACAGAGTGGGAGCTAAGCTGGAACAAACTATTCCAGCTTAGATAAACTATACTGAACTTAAAGAGGACCTTTCATCGGTCCAAACATTGTAAGATAATTATCAGGCTACATAGAGCGGCGCCGCTCCGTTCGCCCGCTGTGTCCTCCGGTATCTTCACTGAATTGGTTCTACTAGGCAGAGTCTGCCCTGTTTCACCCGGGGCGTTCCTTCTCCCAGGCTGTAGCGCTGTCCAATCGCAGCGCAGAGCTCACAGCCTGGGAGAAAAAATTTCCACCCACAGAGAAACAGTTGTGGGTACCAATCCTACCGCGCATGCAAAAAGAGGGCGGTTTGAAGATGTGTTGGTCACTTCGGATATGAAATCATTCTTGCAGCCAACCCATCAACAGCCGCCCTCCGGATCTAGCCTCAGGGAACGCCTAGATCGACAGGTGTCCGACTACATCGGGTTAACGGCTGATGTGGACGCTCTGACAAGCAAGGAACCCCTTGACTACTGGGTAATCAGGCTTGACCTGTGGCCAGAGCTGGCACAATTTGCTATGGAACTCTTTGCCTGTCCCTCGTCGAGTGTCCTGTCCGAAAGGACGTTTAGCGCAGCAGGGGGGGATCGTGACCAATAAGTGCACTCGCCTAGCTCAAGACAGTGTGCACTAGCTCACATTTCTAAAAATGAATGAGGTATGGATCTCGGAGGAATTCAACACCTCTGACCACGTTTAACTGAATTTCCTCATGCCAGCCCACACACATATCCGCCACCACCCAGAACAAAGACTGGTCCCTGTCTTAGGTAAATACAGCGGCATTAAAGGCCTTTTCTGTCCGGTGAATGCCTAATGTTTGGGGCCTGTACTCCACTGGCCCGCAGTAAAATTGGTATCCAATGACGTCTAATATACCTCCAGCCACATAATCACTTGATCTTTTCTGTACGGTGAATGCCTAATGTTTGGGGCCTGTACTCCAGTGGGCTACAGTAAAATTGTTATTCAGTGACCGCATAATGTACCTCGAGCCACATAATCACAATTTCTATTACGTCAGGTGAATGCCTAAATTTTAGGGCCTGTACAGGGTGGGCCATTTATATGGATACACCTTAATAAAATGGGAATGGTTGGTGATGATATTAACTTCCTGTTTGTGGCACATTAGTATATGTGAGGGGGGAAACTTTTCAAGATGGGTGGTGACCATGGCGGACATTTTGAATCCAACTTTTGTTTTTTCAATAGGAAGAGGGTCATGTGATACATCAAACTTATTGGGAATTTCACAAGAAAAACAATGGTGTGCTTGGTTTTAACGTAACTTTATTATTTCATGAGTTATTTACAAGTTTCTGACCACTTATAAAATGTGTTCAATGTACTGCCCATTGTGTTGGATTGTCAATGCAACCCTCTTCTCCCACTCTTCACACACTGATAGCAACACCGCAGGAGAAATGCTAGCACAGGCTTCCAGTATCCGTAGTTTCAGGTGCTGCACATCTCGTATCTTCACAGCATAGACGATTGCCTTCAGATGATACGAGATGTGCAGCACCTGAAACTACGGATACTGGAAGCCTGTGCTAGCATTTCTCCTGCGGTGTTACTATCAGTGTGTGAAGAGTGGGAGAAAAGGGTTGCATTGACAATCCAATACAATGGGCAGCACATTGAACACATTTTGTAAGTGGTCAGAAACTTGTAAATAACTCATGAAAGAATAAAGTTACATTAAAACCAAGCACACCATTGTTTTTCTTGTGAAATTCCCAATAAGTTTGATGTGTCAAATGACCCTCTTCCTATTGAAAAAACAAAAGTTGGATTCAAAATGGCCGACTTCAAAATGGCCGCCATGGTCACCACCCACCTTGAAAAGTTTCCCCCCTCACATATACTAATGTGCCACAAACAGGAAGTTAATATCACCAACCATTCCCATTTTATTAAGGTGTATCCATATAAATGGCCCACCCTGTACTCCCGTGGCCTAAAGTAACATTTTTCTAGGCTCCAGCAGGGCACATTTTTGAGAATTTCCCTTTTAAGACGCATAAAAATGGCCCATGATTAAAATACATATTTTTTTGTGGGAATTTTTGTCATTGATCCCCTTCTAGTATGTCACTGTCCATGTTGTGGGACTATTTGTGCACTTCTAGTAATTATTTGGTGGCTGCAAATATGACCTGAAGGTTTTTTAGGTTCACCTGCCATTAAAGTAAATGGGGCCCGCCGCGAACTTGCAGTTTGCGAACATTTAATCGCGTTCGCGAATCGTTTCCGGCCGATGTTCGTCCATCACTACCCCCCACCCCCCTGCAGGCAGCCAATATGGCTGGGCTCCGATGATAATATAGTCTGACGGTAAGGGTTTTCTATGATGTCCATACAGCATTGCAACCCCTTTAAATCAGTGTTCCTCAACTTCAGGGCCCACCTGACAGTCATGTTTTAAGGATTTCCTTAGTATTGAGCAGGTGATATAATTAGTGTCATCAGGACTTACCACAGGTATTTATTCTGTGGGATATTCTCAGATCATGACCGGTAGGTGGGTCCTGAGGACTGGAGTTGAAGAACACTGCTTTAAAGGGGTTTTGAAATATTGGTACTTAATGAAAAAATCGGAATCATACTCACTTGGTCCTTGGTGCTCCCTTTGTCTACTCAGCTGGGGTACGGCCATGGTCAAATGCACCACTAAATCCAATGACTAGCCTCTGCAGTGACATGTACCCAACCGGCACATGACACCGCAGTGATGTACCACTTAGGGACATGTCACCACTGAGGCCAGTCATGGGATGTAGTGGCAGACATGACCCTAGCTGGAACAGAGGAGCAGGTGAGTATGATTATTTCATTAGGTAGCACACAGCACCGGAACTAATTAACCCCTTAACGCAAAACGCTGTGCATCTACGGCAGGGGATGCATTGCCAGAATGCATTCCGCCATACATGCACGGTGGGCTGATTGGGCAGGCACCGGAGCGGTGCGCGTCCGATCACTGCAGGGGTCCGGCAGTCCCTGATAGCCGGGCCCCTGCTGACCGCAACATAGAAGTGGTTTGCGGCGGGTGAGTGAGCTCATCGAGTCCTTGCGCTGCTGTGGCGGGGACATGATGTGTCAGAAGGCAGCCCGATGCCGTGCAGAGGCTGCCCAATGCCTTGCATGGCATGGGGACCTGCCTTCTACGGGTGCCCAGGAGATCCAGCCTCAGGCTTGGTCTCCTAGGCAACCTGTTAGTGTATTACTCTCTGTAATACACTAACAGGCAATGCATTACAATACAGGTGTATTGTAAAGCATTGCAGAGGGGATCAGACCCCCAAGAATTGAAGTCCCAGAGTGGGACAGAAATAAAGTTTAACTCCTTAAGGACACAGCCTTATTTCACCTTAAGGACCAGGCCATTTTTTGCAAATCTGACCAGTGTCACTTTAAGTGGTGATAACTTTAAAACGCTTTTACTTATCCAGGCCATTCTGAGACTGTTTTTTCATCACATATTGTACTTCATGAGATTTGGTAAAATGGAGTAAAAAAAAACTCATCTCAGGGTAATTTGCATATGTATCAAATCGCTTTTTTTTTACACCATAAAAGCACACAGAGCTATGGGGACTGGGTATTGCGGGTGTGCTAGCGGCGATCTAGCAGCCCATGTCCTCAGCTCTATACACAAAACCAGGTGACAGGTTCCCTTTAAGGACCAGTTCAGGTCTGAAGTCACTTTGTGAGGCTTACATAATAGAAACCACCCAAAAATGACCCCATTCTAGAAACTACACCCCACAAGGTATTCAAAACTGATTTTACAAACGTCGTTAACCATTTAGGTGTTCCACAAGAATTAATGGAAAATAGAGATACAATTTCAAAATTTCACTTTTTTGGCAGATTTACCATTTTAATATTTTTTTTCCAGTTACAAAGCAAAGGTTAACAGCCAAACAAAACTCAACATTTATGGCCCCGATTCTGTAGTTTACAGAAACACCCCATATGTGGTCGTAAACTGCTGTACGGGCACACGGCAGGGCGCAGAAGGAAAGGAATGCCATACGGTTTTTGGAAGGCAGATTTTGCTGGACTGTTTTTTTTGACACCATGTCCCATTTGAAGCCCCCCTGATGCACCCCTAGAGTGGAAACTCCAAAAAAGTGACCCCATTTTAGAAACTACGGTATAGGGTGAAAGTTTTGTTGGTACTAGTTTAGGGTACATATGATTTTTGGTTGCTCTATATTACACTTTTTGTGAGGCAAGGTAACAAGAAATAGCTGTTTTGGCACAGTTTTTTTTTTGTTATTTACAACATTCATCTGACCGTTTAGATTATGTGGTATTTTTATAGAGCAGGTTGTCATGGACTCGGCGATACCTAATATGTATACAATTTTTATTTATGTAAGTTTTACACAATGATTTCATTTTTTAAACAAAAAAATCATGTTTTAGTGTCTCCATAGTCTGAGAGCCATAGTTTTTTTTCAGTTTTTGGGCGATTATCTTGGGTAGGGTCTCATTTTTTGCGGGATGAAGATGACGGTTTGATTGGCACTTTTCGGGTGCATATGACTTTTTGATTGCTTGCTATTACACTTTTTGTGATGTAAGGTGAAATTGCTTTTTTTATTTTTATTTTTTACGGTGTTCATCTGAGGGGTTAGGTCATGTGATATGTTTATAGAGCCGGTCAATACAGACGTGGCGATACCTAATATATCTACTATTTTTTTTCCATATTTTATACTAACTTTTTTTTACTTTATTTGGGAAAAATGCAGTTTTTGTTTATTTTTACTTGAAACTTTTAATTTGTGGGGGGGGGACTTTATTTTTTCAACTTTTTTTTTACTTAATTTTTTGTCCCACTTTGGGACTTCAACTTTTCGGGGTCTAATCCCTTTTACAATGCATTCCAATACTTCTGTATTGGAATGCATTGGCTGTATGAGTAATACTGTGTGTATTACTCATACAGCTTCCGGCCTGTGAGATCCAGGGGGCTGGATCTCACTGGCTCGTCACCGGAAGGCAGCACCGATGCTTAAGGAAGGCATCGCGCTGCCTTCCATGCCATCGGGTCCCCCCTACAGCCGCATGGGGACCCAATGGCACCTCCGATCACTGCCGCTGCATAAGATAAAAGCCTCAAACTGCCGACAGGGGGGGGGGGGGTCATGGGACCCTTCCTCGCATTTAGCCAAGGTGCCTGCACAATGATTTGAGCAGGCACCGGGCTCCGATCACCGCCCGCCGCGCGGCGGTGATTGGAAATACACAGGTCGTACAGGTACGCCCTGTGTCCTTAAGTACCAGGACATCAGGGCGTACCTGTACACCCTGTGTCCGTAACAAGTTAAAAAAAAAAAAGTAAAAAATGAGTTTTCAATTAAAAAAAAAAAAAAACGCCCCTTTCCCCTGATTTTATAATAAAAAATAGAAGAAAAAGAAAAAACACACATTAGGTATCGCCGCGTCCGTAACGACCGGCTCTATAAATATATCACATGATCCATCCCGTCCGATAGACATCATAAAAAATAAAAACTGTGTCAAAAAAAGCCTTTTTTTTGTCACCTTACATCACTAAAAGTGTAACACCAAGCGATGAAAAAGGCGCATGCCCCCAAAAATAGTATCAATCTAACCGTCACCTCATCCCGCAAAAAATGAGCCCCTACATAGGACAATCGCCCAAAAAATAAAAAAACTATGGCTCTCAGACTATGGAGACACTAAAACATGATTTATTTTTTGTTTCAAAAATACTTTTATTGTGTTAAATGTAAAAAAATATATATAAACAGTACAGACCAAAAGTTTGGACACACTTTCTCATTCAAAGAGTTTTCTTTATTTTCATGACTATGAAAATTGTAGATTCACACTGAAGACATTAAAACTATGAATTAACACATGTGGAATTATATACATAACAAACAAGTGTGAAACAACTGAAAATATGTCATATGCTAGGTTCTTCAAAGTAGCCACCTTTTGCTTTGATTACTGCTTTGCACACTCTTGGCATTCTCTTGATGAGCTTCAAGAGGTAGTCTCCTGAAATGGTTTTCACTTCACAGGTGTGCCCTGTCAGGTTTAATAAGTGGGATTTCTTGCCTTATAAATGGGGTTGGGACCATCAGTGGCGTTGAGAAGTCAGGTGGATACACAGCTGATAGTCCTACTGAATAGACTGTTAGCTGCTTTTTTCTTGCCATAATACAAATTCTAAGTAAAGAAAAATGAGTGGCCATCATTACTTTAAGAAATGAAGGTCAGTCAGTCAGCCGAAAAATTGGGAAAACTTTGAAAGTAAGGGCTATTTGACCATGAAGGAGAGTGATGGGGTGCTGCGCCAGATGACCTGGCCTCCACAGTCACCGGACCTGAACCCAATCGAGATAGTTTGGGGTGAGCTGGACTGCAGAGTGAAGGCAAAGGGCCAACAAGTGCTAAGCATCTCTGGGAACTCCTTCAAGACTGTTGGAAGACCATTTCAGGGGACTACCTCTTGAAGCTCATCAAGAGAATGCCAAGAGTGTGCAAAGCAGTAATCAAAGCAAAAGGTGGCTACTTTGAAGAACCTAGAATATGACATATTTTCAGTTGTTTCACACTTGTTTGTTATGTATATAATTCCACATGTGTTAATGCATAGTTTTGATGCCTTCATAGTCATGAAAATAAAGAAAACTCTTTGAATGAGAAGGTGTGTCCAAACTTTTGGTCTGTACTGTACATATTAGGTATTGCCGCATCCGTAACAACCTTCTCTATAGAAATATCACATGATTTAACCACTCGGGTGAACACCGTAAAAAAAAAAAAAAAAATGGTATCAAAAAGCCATTTGGTCACTTTACATCACAAAAAGTGTAATAGCAAGTGATCAAACAGTCATGCGCACCCCAAAATAATACCAATCAAACCGTCATCTCATACTGAAAAAAATGAGCCCCTACATAAGACAAAATTAAAAAAGCTATGGCTTTCAGAATATGGAGACACTAAAAAATAATTTCTTTAAAAAATGCTTTATTATGTAAAACTGAAACAAACCACCAAAAAAGAAGTCATATTTGGTATTGTCGCGTCCGTAACAACCTGCTCTATAAAAATAGCTCATAATCTAAGTTGTCAGATGAACGTTGTAATTAAAAAAATTCAAACAGCTATTTTTTGTTACCTTGCCTCACAAAAAGTGTAATGTAGAGCCAGCAAAATTCATCTGTACCCTAAAATAGTACTAACAAAACTGCCACCTTATCCCGTAGTTTCCAAAATGGGGTCACTTTTTTGTAGTTTCTACTCTAGGGGTGCAACAGGGGGTCTTCAAATGTGACATGGCAAGTTAAAATTATCCCAGTGAAATCTGCCCTCAAAAAACCATTATGGCATTCCTTGTTCTGCGCCCTGCCGTGTGCCCGTACAGCAGTTTACGACTACATATGGGGTGTTTCTGTAAACTACAGCCTCAGGGCAATAAATATTGAGTTTAGTTTGGCTGTTAATCCTGGCTTTGTTAGCGGAAAAAAATATTAAAATAGAAAATCTGCCAAAAAAGTGAAATTCTGAAATTTCATATCCATTTTCAATTAATTCTTGTAGAACATCTAAAGGGTTAACCACGTTTGTAAAATCAGTTTTTTTTTACCTTGAGGGGTTTAGTTTAAAATGGGGTCATTTTTGGGTGGTTTCTATTATGTAAGCCTCACAAAGTGACTTCAGACCTGAACTGATCCTTAAAAAGTGGGTTTTGGAAATTTTCAGAAAAATTTCAATATTTGCTTCTAAACTTATAAGCCTTCTAACATTCACAAAATGATCCAAACATATGGGAAATGTAAAGTAATTACTATTATATGAGGTATCACAATCTGTTTTAAAAGCAGAGAAATTGAAATTTGGAAAGTTGCGAATTTTTCAAAATTTTTGGTAAATTTGGTATTTTTTATGAATAAAAATTTAATATTTTGATTCAAATTTATCTCTCCACCTCATGCAAAGGAGACTAGAGCCTGATAAACGACAGTTACGTTCCTTTGCCAATATTCTCACTCATTCTGAGTTGCCTGGTTCCTCTGTAATCTTTCCTTTCTATGTGCTGGTTCATGGAACTAACTATGGAGTTTTTTTAACTCTCCAAAATGGAGGTGCAGTTTTTCCTCAGACATCACACACACTCTGACCTTCTTTCTCCTTAATCTCTGTACTGTGTGCAGGGCGGAGTTAGCCCTGGGAGGCTGGTTAGAACCTCCCCCTCCCTATGCAACTTTATTGGAACTTAGACAGGAGCACAATTTAGGCTACTTTCACACTTGCGTTGTTCTTTTCCGGCATAGAGTTCCGTCACAGGGGCTCTATACCGGAAAAGAACTGATCAGGTATGTCCCCATGCATTCTGAATGGAGAGTAATCCGTTCAGTTTGCATCAGGAGGTCTTCAGTTCAGTCGTTTTGACTGATCAGGCAAAAGAGAAAACCGTAGCATGCTACGGTTTTATCTCCGGCTAAAAAAACTGAAGACTTGCCTGAATGCCGGATCAGGCATTTTTTCCCATAGGAATGTATTAGTGCCGGATCCGGCATTCAGAATACCGGAATGCCGGATCCGTCCTTCCGGTATGCGCATGCGCAGACTGAAAAAAAGGTGAAAAAATAAATGCCGGATCCGTTTTTGCCGGATGACACCGGAAAGACGGATCCGGCATTTCAATGCATTTTTTCGACTGATCAGGCATTTTTAAGACTGATCAGGATCCTGATCAGTCTTACTAATGCCATCAGTTAGCATACATTTTGCCTGATCCGGCAGGCAGTTCCGGCGACGGAACTGCTTGCCGGATCTCTCTGCCGCAAGTGTGAAAGTAGCCTTACATGAAACACAATCACAGTAATAAGCAATGTGTTTCAGGACACTGAATATTCTACACCACACAGAAGAGCCGACAGATCCTCTATACTACACCCTACAGCAGAGGTGACAGATCCTCTATACTACACCACACAGGAGAGCTGACAGATCCTCTATACTACACCACACAGGAGAGCTGACAGATCCTCTATACTACACCACACAGGAGAGCTGACAGATCCTCTATACTACACCCTACAGCAGAGATGACAGATCCTCTATACTACACCACACAGGAGAGCCGACAGATCCTCTATACTACACCACACAGGAGAGCCGACAGATCCTCTATACTACACCACACAGGAGAGCCGACAGATCCTCTATACTACACCACACAGGAGAGCCGACAGATCCTCTATACTACACCACACAGGAGAGCCGACAGATCCTCTATACTACACCACACAGGAGAGCTGACAGATCCTCTATACTACACCACACAGGAGAGCTGATAGATCCTCTATACTAAACCACACAGGCGAGCTGACAGATCTTCTATACTACACCGTAAAGGAGAGGTGACAGATCCTCTATACTACACCACACAGGAGAGCCGACAGATCCTCCATACTACACCACACAGGAGAGCCGACAGATCCTCTATACTACACCACACAGGAGAGCCGACAGATCCTCTATACTACACCACACAGGAGAGCTGATAGATCCTCTATACTAAACCACACAGGCGAGCTGACAGATCTTCTATACTACACCGTAAGGCCTCATGCACACGACCGTTGTGTGCACCCGTGGCCGTTGTGCCAATTTCCGTTTTTTTTCGCGGACCCATTGACTTTCAATGGGTCCGTGGAAAAATCGGAAAATGCACCGTTTTGCAGCCGCATCCGTGATCCGTGTTTCCTGGCCGTGAAAAAAATATGACCTGGTTGCCATGGTTACCGATCGGAGCCCCAGCGATTAAACTGGGACTCCGATCGGTACACTCCGCTGCCACCAATGATAGGGGGGAGATTTTTATTAGGAGGGGGAGGGAGGGGAGAAGGCCCACTGGCCACCAACGAGTTAAGTACAGGGGAGGGAGGGGGGGGGCCCACTAGCCACCAACGAGTTAACTACAGGGGAGGGAGGGGGGGCCCACTGGCCACCAACGAGTTAAGTACAGGGGAGGGAGGGGGGGGCCCACTGGCCACCAATGAGTTAACTACAGGGGAGGGGGGGGGGCCGGCCGCACTGGCCACCAATGAGTTAACTACAGGGGAGGGAGGGGGGGGGGCCGGCCACACTGGCCACCAATGTGTTAACTACAGGGGGGGGGGGCTGCCCCCTGCTGCCTGGCAGCACCTGCCAGGCAGCAGGGGGCAGTCATGTACAGAGTTCTTTTAGTATATTCTAACCTGAAGCGTCCCCATCACCATGGGAACGCCTCTGTGTTAGAATATACCGTCGGATTTGAGTTTTACGATGTAACTCAAATCCGACGGTATATTCTAACATAGAGGCGTTCCCATGGTGATGGGGACGCTTCAAGTTAAAATATACCATCGGATTGGAGAAAACTCAGATCCTATGGTATATTAACTCCTGACTTTACATTGAAAGTCAATGGGGGACGGATCCGTTTGAAATTGCACCATATTGTGTCAACGTCAAACGGATCCGTCCCCATTGACTTGCATTGTAATTCAGGACGGATCCGTTTGGCTCCGCACGGCCAGGCGGACACCAAAACGACTTTTTTTTCATGTCCGTGGATCCTCCAAAAATCAAGGAAGACCCACGGACGAAAAAAACGGTCACGGATCACGTAAAAATGGAACCCCGTTTTGCGGACCGCAAAAAAATACGGAGAGGTGACAGATCCTCTATACTACACCACACATGAGATCTGATAAATGGCCTGGATAGGTAAAAGCGTTTTAAAGGTATCACCACATAAAGTGACACATGCCAGATTTGCAAAAATCAGTCTGGTCCTTAAGGTGAAAAATGACGCGGTCCTTAAGGGGTTAAAGAGGATCAAAATCCTGGAAAACACCTTCATCGCTGTTATTCAAATGACCCATCAATAGATAAGGGAGTTGTTATTTATGCAATTCTGTAATATAACCTTGCTGATAACTGGCTTGATATACACTTAGTCTGCTTGCTATAATCTACAACTATATTTTTATATTTCTGGTAATGGATCACTAATGTCAGGTCTGACATTTTCGCTATTAGTCACCCTTGTGCCTAAATCACAAACAGCCACTATCTCAGAAAGGCAGCCATTATGGGTATAGAGTTACATGGTGACAGCTGTTCAGGTCTGGAAAACAAACCCTCCTTGTCTTCTAATGCCACCACGGTCTCTGAGTCTCTCCTCACTCTGTCCTTGCCAAATAATACCAGCAATGTAGACAAAGTTCTCATTTTATATTTATTAAGTCCAAACTGATGATTGTTTTACGCGATTTCAATTTTTCTACTTTTCAGATAGACTGGAGGAGCGATGTTATCCCGCACAACCGCCTAACACACATTATGCTGGTCTCCAGGATTTAAAATCCTATAACTGGATCCACATGCTGCAAACAGTGCCCAGATTTTTTAATGTGTCGGTGTCTAGAATCGGTTTAAACAGTGGCGCAAACAGGTGCAATTAAGGTTTCTACACTTTTTTACCAACTTGTTTGAAAGACGGGCAAAGTTTATGAAGATGCAATGTTTTGTGCACAATGCTGGAGTGGTGTAAAATTCTGTCTCAAAGGAAGCCAACCAATAGTTGGCCTACAGCTAGACAACAGTGTCCATCCCTGCACCACGTTAATCATCCAGCCTGAGCCCCTGTAATAAACCTGGTGCAAGTCTAAATGCCATATATAGGATTAGTAAATCTGGGTCTGCCGTGAACCCCTACATTCTGCAGCAAATGCACATGTGGGTTTTACAGCAGATTTGCAGCATGTTTCATCTATCACAATAGAGTTGGTGAAATCTGCAGCAAACTTCAAGTACACCATGGCCACATTTACTTCAACTGCTGTATCTTATAGCACTCTAAGGGCTCATTCAGAGAAATAAATTTCCATGTGGAACACTGACCCGTTAAAGTCAATAGGCAATTGTCTGTGTAAAGGAAACTGTAGCATGTGTTTGCATGTGCATGTGTAGCAAGTTATGGAGAGACCCCCAGAAACTGTTATGGGTAAAGTTGGTTTATATGTTACCGTGTCTTTAAATTTGCAGACATTATCTGTTTCAGGGTTTGCAAGTCATAGAGTCTATTAAGTGTATGGTTTGTTATATCCATTGCTATGCTGCCACCTAGTGTCCAAACTGTGTTATGCTATGGCAATGTGAACTTGCATCAGGACCTTTTGAACACATGACCATATTGGAAGGTCCTTGGGTCAGGGTAAGCACTTGTGGAGAGTGCTGGAGCAGACAGAACTGGAGTCTGCATGTGCGGTAACACAGCCTGGCTGTTGAACAGGCTGACTGATTGTTGGATTGGTTTTCACCAAGTTATATATTCTCTATTAAAATTAATCAGAAGATCAAATCTATGTAGATTTGCAACCAAATAATGCAAAGTTTTCTGGCTTTTTTTCTGAAAGTAGTTACTATGCAGCAAATAGAGCATTTCAAATGAAGTATTATAACAATATACAAACAATAAAAATGTTGGGGGAAATTCATTATTCCCTTTTAGGCCTCTTTTGTCCTAGAAAAGTCACATATCCACTGGATTTGCAACTTTTTAATGCATTTGCGACTTTTCTAGTCGCAATCTGCATTTTACGCTGCTCTCGCTAACTCTATTTACCTAGAAACTGGCGTAAATAATGACTGAAATTTGTGGCAGATTTCATTATGGCACACAGAGTCGGAGGAGGCAGGAAATTTATGAAGAGGCCTGCACCTCGTCAGTAATTACATACCGCCTCCAGCAGTGCCCTATAAAGGTCGGCATAACACACACTGGCCTTGATAAATCAGGGCCCTTGTCTTTTTTTATGTACATGACATAACAAATACCAGCTCTCCTCCATGGGCCACACTGTACATCCTCCACACGGATTCCACTTGACACCAGCTCAGTATCCACATAAAAACAGCAGTCCAGCCAGGATCAAAGGCATTGACCAAACATTATTCCAAACATGTTAAAGACATACCAGGAGGCAGAAACATAGGGACTGTTTGTGTGTTTCGAATGCTACAGGCGTTCTTACTCATAGCTCACAATCTGGCACAACAGGAAACATATGTTATGGTGGCGGTCTGGGTCCACCACGGGCGTAGCGAGGGGGGTCAGGTGGGCATGTGCTCTGGGTGCAGAGGCCTGGGGGGGGGGGGGCACCTGCCCAGCAGTTCTTGTCACTGCCGGGCAGTTCGTTTCCATAGTGAAGCAGGGAGTCCTCTGCTCCCTGTTCTTCTGAGATCCGGACCAGCACTCCGCCCTCAGGCCGCACATCACGCTGCTGGCTGTGGAAGGAGCGCTGTAAGCCTGGGAATCGGCCTCCGACACAGCCAACAGCGCAATGTGTGCGGGAGCGTGTTCTCAGGGAAACAGGAAAGTATTTTTTTATTTATTTTTCCCTTCAATGTAGCTGCAGTCTGGAGAGGGCACTGGGGGCCAAATGGGGCATAACTCCACTGAGGGGGCACCTAATCTGGCATAAGTACTGTGAGGGGCACCTAATCTGGCATAACTAGTGTGAGGGGGCACCTGATATGGCATAGCTACAGTGAGGGGCATAAAGATGGCCATAACTACTATGACGGCACAAAGGTGGACATAACTACAGTGAGGGGCCACAAGGAGGATATAACTATTGTGAAGGGGCCACAAAGATGGGCATAATTACTGTGAGGGGCGACAATGTGGGCATTACTACTCTGTAGTAGCACTTAGAGGAAATTTCCTAGATTACCCTGTTATACATTGGGATGGCTCTGTCTTACATGGACAGTTACCATCCCTTATGTGATAATTCTTTTTTCTCTATCACCACAGGGACCTTGTTCCGGATCGAGAGGACATCACGCTAGCGACACCCTGGATGAGGTAGGACAAGTTGGTTTTTTAGTTTATTGGCTGGTTGTATTGGTACCGCTGTGTACCCTATGACACTGGCGTAACTATAGGGGTCGCAGTTGCGACTGGTCCCCTAAGCCGGGGGGGGGGGGGCAGAGGAGAAGAGATGAGAGCTGTGAAGACAGCCTGACCAGGAGAGGTAAGTTTGTTTATTTATTTTATAGTCTGATCTGGGGTTTGATTAAGGATCTGAAGGGTCCGATTTGGGGTCTGATTGGGGGTCTAAAGGGTCAGACTGGGGGTCTAATTGGGGTCTGGAAGTCTAATAGGGCTCCAATTGGGGGTCTGGAGGTCTAATGGGGGTCAGATATGGGGGTTTGGAGGTCTAATGGGGTCTGATTGATGTCTAAAGGGTCTGACTGGGGGTATAGAGAGGTCTGACTGGGGGTCTGGAAGTCTAATGGGGCTTTGGGGGTCTAGAGGTCTAATGGGGGTCTGGAGGTCTAAATGGGGTTAGATATGGGGGTTTGGAGGTCTAATGGGGGTCTGGTCTGAGGTCTAATGGGGGTCTGGAGGTCTAATGGGGGTCCGGTTGGGGGTCTAGAGGTCTAATGGGGGTCTGATTGGGGGTCTGGAGGTCTAATAGGGGTCTTATATGGAGGTCTGGAGGTCTAATGGGGGTCTTATATGGAGGTCTGGAGGTTTAACCAGGGTCTTATCTGAGGTCTTATATTGGAGCAGGGTCTGACATGGAGGTCTGACAGAGGTCTAAAGGGGGTCTGGTCTGAGATGTGGGGGGGGATGTCTCATCTGGGGTTTGATCTGAAAAATAAGGGGGTATTTTTTATACTGGCACACTATCTGTGTGGTACCAGTATTTTCAGGGGGACTGCAGTATAGTATTGGGGAGGTCAGGATGGGGTGTTGAGAAGGTGGAAGGATGATGGAAAAGTAGGAAAGTAAGATGTCTGTTTGTTAAATTCTGCAGAGACAAGACGCGGCTAAAATAAATCATCATGGCGGTCTAGTCTGAAAGGAGAAGATAAGAAAAGAGAATATCTACATCAGAGGAGACATCACTGGATGTAAGAGGTACATACAGTCCTGATCAAAAGTTTAAGACCACTTGAAAAATGGCAAAAAATCATATTTAGCATGGCTGGATCTTAACAAGGTTCCAAGTAGAGCTTCAACATGCAACAAGAAGAAATGGGAGTGAGACAAAACATTTTTTGAGCATTCAATTTAATGAAAACAACGAATAAACTGAAACAGGCTGTTTTTCAGCTGATCAAAAGTTTAGGACCACACCTCCAAAAAATAAATATACCCCCCCAAAACAGAAATCCAACTTCCAAACATGAACTCAGTAATGAGAAGCTCCGCCGTTATTGTTTATCAATTCCAAAATTTGTTTTGGCATGCTTGATGCAAGCGTTTCCATGAGGTGAGTGGGAACATTTCTCCAAGTGGTGAAGACGGCCGCACGAAGGCCATCTACTGTCTGGAACTGTTGTCCATTTTTGTAAACTTCCCTTGCCATCCATCCCCAAAGGTTCTCAATTGGATTTAGACCAGGGGAACACGCAGGATGGGCCAAAAGAGTGATGTTATTCTCCTGGAAGAAGTCCCTTGTCCTGCGGGCATTGTGTACTGTAGCGTTGTCCTGTTGAAAAACCCAGTCGTTACCACACAGACGAGGGCCCTCAGTCATGAGGAATGCTCTCTGCAACATCTGGACATAGCCAGCGGCTGTTTGACGCCCCTGCACTTCCTGAAGCTCCATTGTTCCACTGAAGGAAAAAGCACCCCAGATCATTATGGCGCCCCCTCCACTGTGGCGCGTAGAAAACATCTCAGGTGGGATCTGCTTGTCATGCCAGTAACGTTGGAAACCATCATGACCATCAAGGTTACATTTTTTCTCATCAGAGAATAAAACTTTCTTCCACCTTTGAATGTCCCATGTTTGGTGCTCTCTTGCAAAGTCCACACGAGCAGTTCTGTGGCGTTCAAGGAGACGAGATCTTTGAAGACGGTTTTTGTTTTTGAAGCCCTTCAGTCTCAGATGCAGTCTGATGGTTATGGGGCTGCAGTCAGCACCAGTAAGGGCCTTAATTTGGGTTGAGGATCCTCCAGTGTCTTGACGGACAGCCAATTGGATCCTCCAGCTCAGTGCTGATGAAATTTTTTGGGGTCTTCCACTTGACTTTTTTGTTCCATAACCCTCAGGATCATTTAAGAAATTCCAAATGACTGTCTTACTGCATCCCACCTCAGCAGCGATGGCACATTGTGAGAGACCCTGACCCGACCACGTTCAAAAAGGGAGAGTTTTTTTGCCTTTCCCATCATAACGTGTGACTACCTGACAGAAAAAGACAATGAATCCACATCTTTGCACAGATTTGGCCTTTTAAAGGCATGTGGTCCTAAAATTTTGATCATCAGAAAAAAGCCTGTTTCAGTTTATTCGTTTTTTTTTTCCATTAAATTGAATGCTCAAAAAATGTTTTGTCTCACTCCCATTTCTTCTTGTTGCATGTTGAAGCTCTACTTGGAACCTTGTTAAGATCCAGCCATGCTAAATATGATTTTTTTGCCATTTTTCAAGTGGTCTTACACTTTTGATCAGGACTGTATGTGGGGCTGTATTACCCTGTATGTTCTGTAGTGCTGTATGTAATGTTTTCCAAGTATGTCTTTAAAGGGGTTGTCTGCTTTTTTTTCCGTATGAGCACTGCCTTCTCTGCTCTGTTTACATGCTCATCACTGCAAATGCTACGGTGAGCAGGTGAACAGAACAGAGAAAGCAGCTCTCATATGAGCGTTACCCTCTCTTTAAACAGCTGATCGTGGGGGTGTCGGGAGATGCCCGCCAGTCTGATATTGAGGATAGGTCATCAGTAGTAAAAAGAGGACAACCCCTTTAACAGCAGGACTGGAGGAAATGGGTTAGGTTGAGAATTTGGCATGGGGGAAAACGTTTCAATTTTTGCCTCAGGCAGCAGAAAGGCTAGGTGCACCCCTGCCCCTTGCTATAAAACACTGAGGGAAGGTGGGGGTGAGGGGGGCCCAAACTGAACTCTTGCACCAGGGCCCATGAACCTATAACTACGCCCCTGCCTTATGACAGATTTTATTAGGTGGGTGTGCCGTTCAGCTAACATACCACCACTTTATGTATATTTGAGTTGCACGGGGGAAAAGGGCGCAAATCTGAATCCTTGCCCCAGGTGCAGAAAAGCCTAGCTACTCCTCTGGTGTCCACCACCGTTCTTCCTCTGCTGGTGGGCACGACCACCGCCTTGCTCACCCACTCTGCTCCCTCAGTCGGTCCCTCCGGCTTCTCCCTCTTACTGCATGGCAGTCCTGGCGGCCACAGTCTGCATCTTGCCAGCATTGCTTCTCATTGCCCATAGGGCACGTGTGTGCTCCGCCTCCATCTCTTAAAGGGCCAGTGTAGTGATCTCATGGTGAAGAGGCCAAGACAACTTTTATTCATTCATCCCTACTTCTAAATTCATAGAAATATATAGCTATTTATCTTTCTAGACAGTAGAGAAGAATATTGTGGGAAAGCATTACATACCATATATATCTCTAGGGTTATTTTCTATGCAGGAGAGGAAAGATTTAGCAAGTACTAATTACATTACACCCTGGAGATTGATGAGCTGTTGCATACCCACAGTACAGGAAGAAAGTCCTTCTGATACGCAAGTAAAAAAAAAAAAAAAATGTTTTAAAATTTGCTGGATAGCCCCTTTAATACACTTGACTAAATCTACATTCCTTTAATAAATTTGACTATATCTACATCTCTTTGGAAAGCCTGCTCATTTATTTTTCCACTTTTCAAATTTGTTGAGTGGGAAAATTCACAAATCCAGCACTAATGTGTCAAATTATAATTTGTGCCTTTTTGCGAAACAGTATACGCTGCTGTAAAATATTTAGTAAATGTGTGAACATAACATAATACATACCTAATAAATGGATATTGGGCAATACTGGGCTAGAAAAGCAATGCTGCACTAACTATGGACATGGCACATTAACACAGAACAGTGAGGCAATCATAAATACTCGTTTCACAAATACAGTATTCAAGTCTGTGCCGTCTATAGAGTCAGGTTTCTTGCCAAGTTCTGTTGTTTTGATTAGATAAGGATGCTGAAGTGACAGATCTGGCTCTCTCTTCTAAAGACTTAATGCGGAGCAGCATTTCTGTTAGTCAGAAGATGTAACTGTTTGTGCTGATTCAGCATTTGGTCGACAGCTATTTTTTTTATACGTACTTTTGTTTTAAGATTTGGTGTCCAACAAGGAGGTTGCCGCAACTGCCATAAGATCAGAGGGGCTATGAATCAGCTTAGTGCAGAGTGAAGCTCCATCTCCACCAGAATAAAAGTTCATATTCACACTACTCCTGATAATAAAACTCCACAAAAATTATGTGTGTCCTGCTCTCCTTGCCCACCTAGTGCACTCAGCAACTAAGGGTACTTTCACACTTGCGGCAGAGGATTCTGGCAGGCAGTTCTGTCGCCGGAACTGCCTGCTGGATCCGTCAAAACATATGCAAACTGATGGCATTTGTCAGACGGATCAGGGTCCTGATCAGTCTGACAAATTAATTGAAATGCCGGATCCGTCTCTCCGGTGTCATCCGGAAAAACGGATCCAGTATTTATTTTTTTTCACATTTTTTGCAGTCTGAGCATGCGAAGACCGCAATGCCGGATCCGTTTTGCCGGAACACTCGGGGCCGGATCCTGCATTAATGCATTTCAATGGGAAAAATGCTGGATCTATCATTCCGGCAAGTGTTCTGGAATTTTGGACTGAGATAAAACCGCAGCATGCTGCAGTATTATCTCCGTCCTGAAAAGGCAAAAAGACTGGACTGAAGACATCCTGATGCATCCTGAACAGATTGCTCTCCATTCAGAATGCATTAGGAAAAAACTGATCAGTTCTTTTCTGGTATTGAGCCCCTAGGACAGAACTCAATGCCGGAAAAAAATAACGCTAGTGTGAAAGTACCCTAAGACTTCATGCACGTTTCTGTATTTTAGTCTGCAAACGGCTTCACAACATACCTTCCATGTTCATTCCACATTTGTTTTCAATCCCATCAACAGAAAGGACTATTCATATCCTCTATACGGACAAGAATAGTTTAAGGAAATAGGTAATTTTAATGGGGTTGACTTCAGCAAATTTATCATGTAGAGAAAGTTAATACAAGGCACTTACTAATGTATTGTGATTGTCCATATTGCCTCCTTTGCTGGCTGGATTCATTTTTCCATTACATTATACACTGCTTATTTCCAGGTGTCACGACCACCCCTGCAGCACAGATACAAGGTGATGGGAACTGCTGCTCATGCGTGCCTATGTGCATTCCCACAGTCCCGGCCACCAGAGGGGCCGGCACTTTTTTCCAATAGTGTCCAAGCACGGCCACCGCTGCTCGACTACAGGGTGGTCGTAACCACGGAAACAAGCAGTGTATAATATGATGGGAAAATTATTCAAACCAGCAAAGAAGGCTATATGGACAATCACAATACATTAGTAAGTGCCTTGTATTAACTTTCTCTAAATGATAAATGTTATTTGCTGAATTGAGACAACCCCTTCAAGAATCAGAAAGTATTGCTCTCCTCCCGGCTCCATTGGTATGAACGGAATGCGTTTGAACCCAGACCGATGAAGTAAAAGAAAAAGGTACCATATATTCCAGTGTCCAATTTCTAGAAAATGCAGTCTTTATTTCATCCATTAAAAAGAATCCAAACGGCAAAGGATACAATACAAAACGGATAGTTTGTGTACTGTATCCTTTGCTGTTTGGATTGTTTTTACTGGATGAAATAATGACTGTATTTTTTCTGGAAATCAGACATTGGAATATAACAGAGTTTTTTTACGTTCACCATCCAGAACCACAGTCAGAAAACTCAGAAACTGTTAAGTCTTCCTTAACCAATCTGGTTGGTACGATGCTCAGGCTACCCCTAACTTCTTTACTGCAAGGCAAGATGGATTTGGCTGCTGGGGATCCAAGTTAAAGGGGTTGTCCGGGTTCAGAGCTGAACCCGGACATATCCTTATTTTCACCCAGCCCCCCTGAGGCTAGCATTGGAGCATCTCATGCTCCGATGCGCTCCCTTGCCCTGCGCTAGATCGCGCAGGGCACGGGCTCTTTTGTTTTCAATAACACACTGCAGGGCGGAAACTTCCTCCCGGCAGTGTGTTCGGTGACGTCACCTGCTCTGATGGGCGGGCTTTAGCGCTGCCCTAGCCGTATTACTGACTAGGGCAGCACTAAATCCCACCCATCAGTGCCGGTGACATCATCAGGCTTCCTGGCAGCCCCATGGAGAGCCCCCGGTACTTCACCGGATCTCCAAAAAATGCCTTTGCCCTGCGCGATTTAGCGCAGGGCAAAGGAGAGCATCGGAGCATGAACTGCTCCGATGCTCCTGTCAGGGGCGCGGCCGGGGTGAAAATGGAGGTATGTCCAGGTTCAGTTCTGAACCCGGACAACCCCTTCAAGTCTGTGGTGTAAGGTAGCAGAAAACTTGTGCAAGCTCACTAGAAGGATACCTACCAGAATGACCGGGGTAAAAAGAGTAGTAGACAAGCAGGGTCAGAACCAGTAGAGACAGATAGGCCCAACCAGCAGATGAGGGGTTAATCCAGAAACTAGCCACATTCAGCATACCAGGAGAATCAGAAGAAGCCAATTCAGAGGATGAGGGGTTAATACAGCAAAAAAGCCATGGTCAGTACCCAGAGGGTTAATGAGCAGGACTAGAGCTAAGGTACAAAACACAAAGTATCAAACTGAGCTAGGATACATAGGCAGTCACCAGCAGCTGCCATGTCTGAGCCAAAGACTTCAATACCCCGCCAAGCTCTGGGATTAGACACTAAGCCAGGAACATGGTTCTGGTCCTTTGCCCCACAATCTGCGACTTCACCCAGCTCACGCCAGGTCTAAAAAAGTGGGTGTGGTGTGGGTTGGGGAGGCATAGAAAATGGTCTAAATGTTACACAGCAAGTGAGCTGACTTACATTTAGGAGCGGAGGTGGATCCACTGAAGTTATGTAGAGGCCGGCGCCTCTTCATAACTTTGGCAGATCCACCGCCGGCGCAGGGGCTTTTCTAAAACACCGGTCTTAATAAATGCGCCACTTAGTTTTTCCTATTTAAAATAAGTCATGTGAGTAACTGATTATGACTATCTTCAGAACAATATTAAGGCTACTTTCACACTTGTGTTGTTAATTCCGGTATTGAGATCCTCTGCCAAAATAAACTGATCTGTTTTGATTTTGCACATCAGGATGCATCCATTCAAAACGGAAAAAAAACAGATCTGTCACCATTGACTTTTACATTGTTTTCAGCGACGGATCCGTTTTTATGACCGGACACAAAGCCGCAGCTTGAAGCGGTTTTGTGTCCGGTCACAAAACAGAATGCTGATGGAACGGAAAACATCCTGAATGGATCTCAGTCTTTCCATTCAGAATGCGTAAGGACTAAACGGAAATGGTTTTTTTTCCGGTATTAAGATTCTCTGTCGGATCGCGTGTGAAAGTAGCATCAGACAAATGTCTTTGATGGCGCTGCCACAAAATCTAAGACTGCAGTAAATATGAAGAAATGGAAATGTCGTTTTCTCTGCATGACAAATGTTTTCTTTTTAATCTACCAGTTGATGGTCATGAGACACGATTCCTCCTAAGAGATCAGAGTGAACATGACATCTGTCAAGTCCATGACTATTCTTAGCCGAGAAGGTTCTCTCAGGAGAACAATCACATAGGAATTGTTAAGACAGCAGTATTTTTTTTTGTAACCTACATACTATACATTATATTTTTTTCCAGATCCTTTATGGTTACACATATGGTGCACATGGGTCTACAGGGAAAAAACTAATTATTGTTTATTATCATTTCAGGTATGTTTCTACCGGCAGCCTTACCATGTATGAACAGGTATAGCACCTGTGTCAGCCACGGCCCATGTACTACACTGGGGAATGTGACCTATATGAATATATACAATGCATTCAGAAAGTCTTTAGACCATTTCACTTTTTTCACATTTTGAGGGAAAGCTGAATGGAGCAAAGTATAGAGATAATCTTAAAGGGGTTATGACATACTAAACAAAAATCACAGAAAAAAAGATAAAAAACAAACATAAAAACATCCTGCATGATATGATAAATAATTATGTGGATGTCCATGGCTGCATTTATGGAAAATAAAAATCACAGAAAACAAATAATAATGCACTAACACAATAGATGCAAGCATTTTATATGGACTAAGCCCTTATTCTGATATAATAAAATCTGAGCTAACAGCTGAGCTTGCTCCTCCTCTCATCGGTTGCTGGATGCACATAGAGGTGACTAGGAGCAGCACACTATATGTGCAGGGTCTGCTCTCCTCAACAAAGATGCACAACGTCATAGGTAGGTTTAGCGTAGGACCTGCCTGACTGAGACCACCTTGGCGGGGGTAGGTGGGCACAGATGTGTTTTGATCAAAATGTACTGGCTAAGAGTCTCTGATTTTATTATATCTGAATGAGGGCTTAGTCGATATATAATGCTTATTATTTGTTTTCAAGGGTTATGACATGACTAATGTAAAAGATGAAAATCAGACATCCTATATTACATGTACCTCTCATATACCTCCAGAGATCTCCCCATTCATTGATCTGCTAGATTTATATCAAGCTGAGAGCTCAAGGGGAGTGTCTTTACTGCTGCTGCTCAGGAGGCGTGTCTCAGCTCTCCCTATCACAGCTCAGGGGGCGTGTCTCAGCTCTCCCTATCACAGCTCAGGAGGCGTGTCTCAGCTCTCCCTATCACAGCTCAGGAGGTGTGTCTCAGCTCTCCCCATCACAGCTCAAGAGGTGTGTCTCAGCTCTCCCTATCACAGCTCAGGGGGCGTGTCTCAGCTCTCCCCATCACAGCTCAGGAGGTGTGTCTCAGCTCTCCCCATCACAGCTCAGGAGGTAGTTGAAGGATGAAACTGAGCATGTGCGGCCTTCTCAGTGAGCAGGTCAAAGAAATAAGAAAAAGAATAAACAGCAGGTGGCGCTAAACAGAAATTTTATTGAATAACTCGGTGGCTATGCTAAATTTTTAATTACCGGATTTTTCGCTTTATAAGACGCACCTGATGATAAGATGCACCTAGGTTTTTGAGGAGGAAAATAAGAAAAAAATATTTTGAACCAAAAGGTGTGCTTTTGGTAGCTTTTGAACTAATGGTGGTCTGTGGATGATGTACTGTTATGGGGATCTGGGGATGACGCACTGTTATGGGGATCTGTGGATGACGCACTGTTATGGGGGATCTGTGGATGACGCACTGTTATGGGGGGATCTGTGGATGACGCACTGTTATGGGGGATCTGTGGATGACGCACTGTTATGGGGGGATCTGTGGATGACGCACTGTTATGGGGGGATCTGTGGATGACGCACTGTTATGGGGGGATCTGTGGATGACGCACTGTTATGGGGGGATCTATGGATGACGCACTGTTATGGGGATCTGTGGATGACACTGATGGGGGATCTGTGAATGACACTGAGGGGGATCTGTGAATGACACTGAGGGGGGATCTGTGAATGACACTGAGGGGGGATCTGTGAATGACACTGAGGGGGGATCTGTGCATGACACTGAGGGGGGATCTGTGCATGACACTGATGGGGGATCTGTGCATGACACTGATGGGGGATCTGTGCATGACACTGATGGGGGATCTGTGCATGACACTGATGGGGGATCTGTGCATGACACTGAGGGGGGATCTGTGCATTACACTGAGGGGGGATCTGTGCATGACACTGATGGGGGATCTGTGGATGACACTTATGTCATCCACAGATCCCCATAAGTGTCATCTACAGTTCCCCCATCAGATGCATCAGTGTGGAGGGAGGAGGTGGAGACACTCATGGCGGGGCCCGGTGCAGTGACTCTACTCTAATAAACCGGGCCCCGCAACTGTTAAACATTCAATCTGATCTATATCTAATAGTATATGCTCTGTACGGCTCTTACTGTAGTACCGTAAGTATAGCGCAGACCGGCATCTCGATCGGTCATGCGCCGCTTGCCGCACCTCCCTCCTCATGTGCCGTCTGCTCCAGCTCCCTCTGTCATGCGCCGCCTGCCCCAGCTCCCTCCTCATGCGCCGCCTGCCTGCTTATCTCACTTTATGAATGAACAGGCAGGCGGCGCATGACAGAGGAAGCTGGGGCAGGCGGCGCATGAGGAAGGAGGTGCGGCAAGCGGCGCATGACCGAGGGAGATGCCGGTCTGCGCTATACTTACGGTACTACAGTAAGAGCCGTACAGAGCATATACTATTAGATATAGATCAGATTGAATGTTTAACAGTTGCGGGGCCCGGTGTATTAGAGTAGAGTCACTGCACCGGGCCCCACCTCCTCCCTCCACACTGTCACTGATACTTCGCTGGCCGCGCTGTGCAGCATAGCGGCCAGCGAAGTATTCGCTTTATAAGACGCACGGCCATTTTCCCCCCACTTTTGGTAAAGTTTAAAGCAAATTTAATTTAAAGCGAAAAATACGGTATATGCAGTTACAAAAGTATTCAGATCCAGGTGCTGGTTTGAAAACTGTAGAATATTTTTCGTGGGACAACTCCTTTAATGAAAACCTGATCCAGTGTGATTTGGACCTCAGATTGGGCTGAAGGTTCACCTTCCACCAAGACAATGAACCTAAACCCACAGCCAAGACAACAGAGGAGTGACTTAGAGACAACTCTGAAAATATCCTTGAGTGGCCCAGCCACAGCCCTGACTTGAACCCAATTTAACATCTCTGGAGAGACCTGAAAATAGCTGTCTATCGACATGCCACATTAAAGAGGACCTTTCACCTGGATATCCTTAATCTAATTATTATCCTAGCCAGGGAGAAGGAGCTCAAGTTCTCGCGGGAGAAGGAGCTCCGATTCTCGGGAGAACTTGAGTTCCTTCTCCCTGGCTAAGAGTGGGGCGCTCTGATTGGATGCGCTCACAGCCAGGGAGAAGATAACCGCGCCCAGGAGTAATACAAGTCCACGCCTAGTATAACAGAGTCGCCTCATTAACATATGAGGCGCCAAAAGATACGGGGACCTCATATGGGTTCTTTAGAAGAAAAAGTGCCAAGACATCAGTGGGGGCCGCACTATGAGGTAGGATAATAATTAGATTAAGGATATCCAGGTGAAAGGTCCTCTTTAAGCCTGACCGATCTTGAGAGGGTCTGCAGAGAAGAATGGCAGAAAATCCCCAAATCCAGTTGCAAACCTTGTGGCATCATAACCAAGAAGACTGCAGGCTGTAATCGCTGCCAAAGGTGTTTCATTAGTCCTGAGTAAAAGGTCTCAATACTTATGTCAATGCAAGATTTTAGTTTTTTCTTTTGAATAAATTAGCAAAGTTTTCTACCATTCTGCTTTCACTTTGTCATTATGGGGTATTGACTGCAGAATGATGGGGAAAAACTGGAATTCTTTATATTTTAGCACAAGGCGAAACATAACAAAATGTGAAACAAGTGAAAGGATCTGAACTCTGAAGACTTTCTGAATGCACTGTATGTAGAATTAAAACACATGAATCCATATATCCACCTTGCCTTACGACACAGTGCTTCACCGGGTCTCTATCTAACACAGCAGAGTTGATGTGGTGGAACTGCACATTTCTAGCAAAAATGTAAGAGGCTATCAGGAACTATGGACCAGAATCTCCCAGGAAGCCTATTGTTAAATTCATGTCTGTTCTGTACCTGATTAATGGGGAATATTATTGTAAAAAATACTAGCCTAGCTAATCAGTTCTGTAGTCAGAAGGGAATTTTGAAGGATTTCAGCAGGGAATCCCCTGGAGAACCTCATAGACTATGCTGCGGCTGAGCCTAAATTGTCTGTCGCCTGTGGTAGGGAGGTTTTTGCACCCCCTGGCCTCTAAGTAGCCAAAGCATCAACCCCTGGCTTGTCATTTGCATTAACACATTTAGGGTATGACAGTGAAAGGTCCTCTACGGAATTTACAGAGATTTCTGCTGCTAATTTGTTGCAGATTTTACCCTCTCTATTACAAAAAGTGAAATCTGTGAAGTAAATCTCAGTACAAATGAATACACTGCAGATTTATAATCTACACAGCAGGTTAGTTGACACTGAAAATAGTTTTTGCAATGGATGAGATTTCTTACAATCAGCGGTGCTGTAAAACACTGAAGATGTGCTGCACGCAGTGTTTGCACCTCATGTGGGCATACCCTTAAAGGGATTGTCTCACTTCAGAAATTAGCATTTATCATGTAGAGAGTTTATACAAGCCACTTACTAATGTATTGTGATTGTCCATATTGCCTCCTTTGCTGGCTGGATTAAATTTTCCATCACATTATACGCTGCTCGTTTCCATGGTTACAACCGCCCTGCAATCCATCAGCGGTGGTTGTGCCTGCACACTACAGGAAAAAGCACTAGCCTATGTGTGTTCCAACGGTCCCAACCACCAAAGAGGTTGGTGTTTTTTCCTATAGTGTGCAAGCATGACCACCACTGATGGTTTGCAGGGTGATCGTAACCATGGAAACGTGCAGTGTAGGTGGAGACAATATGGACAATCACAATATATTAGTAAGTGGCTTGTATTAACTTCCTCTACATAATACATGCTATTTGCTGAAGTGAGACAACCCCTTTAAAGAAGCTGTCACCTCCCTGAAAAGTTATTAGGAGTAGTAGTACAGTACTGCTCCTGCTGAGTCTGAATTTAATGTTCATACGAGCCTCCCACCATTCACCTGCTGTGCGCCCACAAAGCGCTGCTATAGTACATTGTCAGGACTGCTGAGTTTATGCTCAGGAGTCCTCTCAATTATAATGGTGAGCGCAGAAGTCTTCTCAATGTATTAAAGCAGAGCTTTGTGGGCACACAGTGGCAGAACAGGGGGAGGGGAGTACTTCTAGTAATGCTTTGGGGGAGGGGGACAGACAGTAGGGTGCAATGTGCTCCACTATCAAAGTGATGGGAGTTCTAGTCTCCAGGATTATTTTACAGTACATATTTGTGTTGAATCTTCTTTTCACTAGTAAGTTCAATTATGGAGGTAGGTTTGAGTAGTCCTGAGGGACTCTTTCTGTTAATCCTTTAATGCCATGTTACTGGATGGTTCCAACCCCCTTTACCTGCCACCTGTGTAATGTAAACACATGGACATGTTCCAATCCACAAACAATGAATCCTGCATATTGCAGCCTGTCCTTAGCTTGTACGCGAAAACATTCTCATCACTGATGGCTAGCCTCCAGTGCCACTAAGCAGATGTCATCCAGCCTTAGGTAGCCCTGGCATCATTCTGAATCCTGACAGGCAGAGCATAAGAAGAGTAAACAACCTGTGCATGACCCCGCAGTGAATTTGCCTTCTTTCTAAGTTCTTGGATGTGTTCCACTATATCTTATAATCTTAATCAGGAACTTACTATTTATTGTGGCACAGATTGTAAGTTTTCTGTCCAAATGGCAAATAGATTTTCTGTTCCGCCTTAATATCTAGAAAATATTATATGCCATCCCTACTAAAGAAATGTCGTTTCTTTGCCGTTTTCTTTCTTGATTTGCTTGGTCACATGATCTTCCATCAGCAGCCTTTTTATGAACAAGACCTCCGTGTGGACAGCACAAAAGACATAGCCAAACAGGGGATATGGCTTAAGAAATATAGAAAACTGCACAGAATATTAACAAAGGCTATATTACTAAGTGCACATTGGTCACAAGTAGTCAGAGAGTGGCCAACCCCTTTAAGGTTATGTGATCAGCAGATGAGTCTGTCATAAGCCATCATAGGTGTGTGGCTATTCTAGTAAAAGCAGGGCGGCACTACCTTCTTGAATTCGCGGTGCACCTGTCCGTGGAATGGCGTCCAAACAAACGTTTCAAAGAAGAATACCGGCACTTTGCAGATGTAGATCACAATGTAGATTTATTCAGTCACATATTCAAGTGGCATAGTGACGCGTTTCAGCACAGGTGTGCTTTCATCAGACTGCAATGAAACATCTTACACTCCAGCTATTTATACATAAATGAGACACTAAGGAACTGACATCATCAGAGGAGCTCCGCCTCCCTCATTAAATAAAAATTCGCATATCAAATAACCGCAATAGAAAATTCGCAAAAAAATTCGCAAAAACATATCCACTCTGTACTGGCGAAGATTTTCAGTCAAATAGTCCATTTTGGCAGTGATTAATCACGCTGAAGAGAGAAAGAAATATATTTATCGGATTGCATAAGGCTGAATGCCTTATAGGAAGCAGGACACATTGTACTCACGATTGAGGCCCCTGGGCTCCATTGTCCGAAGACGATGGATCCAGTAAGCCTCTCTTTTCAATAACAATTTATTTCTATCACCCCCTCGACGGGGTAATGATACACCTTCAATGATCTGATACCTCAACTGCGAGATATTATGTTTTTTATCATGAAAATGAAGGGGTATTGGAAGTAATAAATTCTGTTTATTACTTCGTCACTTTAGACGTGTGCAGTCTTTATACATCTATTATTCATGAAAAAGGAATCAATGCAGTCGTGGGTCTCTTAGGCACAGGTACATACAAAAAGGCAGAAAAGGAATTTTTTCTGAAACTTTTGAAAATAGTCCTTGAGCAAAATTATTTTTTGTTTCAAGATTCTTTTTACCAGCAGTGCCGTGGGACCGCGATGGGATCGAACGTCGCGCCGCCATACGCAAATACATATATGGCTTCTTTTGAGTGTCAATTTGTTTACTCTAGCCCTCTATATCATCAACATTGTATATTCTGGCGTCGATTCATCGACGATATTTTTTGCGTATGGCGAGGCGACGTCCGATCCCTTATGGAATTTACCACGTATTCAAATTCCATCTGGGATGAACTTAAATTCACTGTACACCATAGTTCTGATAGAATTTCCTTTTTGGATACCTGGGTGACTAGGGACAAAGAAGGTAAGATACAGACGGATTTATTTGTGAAATCAACTGATAGGAACAGTTTGCTGTCCTTTTCAAGTAGTCACCCAGCAACCATGAAGGAATCTATCCCATATTCACAATACCAGAGGGTTAGACGGATCGTCAGTGATAGGGATATGTGCCAAATAAGATTAGACGATATGACCAATAAATTTAGAGAGCGAGGCTACCCCCTTGATCTATTGAAAATACAGCGTATCAAAGCTGAGACTACACCACCGGATAGAACTAAGAAAGAAACAAGGATCCCCTTAGTGATTAAATACCATCCCTGGTCCCAGCGCCTGAGGACTATTGTTAATCAACATTGGCACATATTATCCAAGTCCTATCCACGGATAGGAGAGTTCCAGAGGCCACCCATGATTAGCTATAAACGGGCAGAAAATATTAGGGATAAAATAGTCCGGGCAGATGTGGGAAGTAATAAAATAGAAAGAGGACAGAGTTTTTTATCTACACCTAGACGGGGCACTTTTCCTTGTTTAAATTGTGTCAATTGTTCCAGCGTCATAAAGGGTTCATGTTTTTCCCACCCTCACTCAGGTGAAAATATTCCAATAAGGGGCACGTTCACCTGTGATAGTAGATTTGTGGTTTACATTCTTAAATGTCCATGTGGATTATTATATGTGGGGGAAACCTCAATGAGAATGAAGGACAGACTAAGTAAACACAAATCTACTATCCGCAAACAGAATTTATTACTTCCAATACCCCTTCATTTTCATGATAAAAAACATAATATCTCGCAGTTGAGGTATCAGATCATTGAAGGTGTATCATTACCCCATCGAGGGGGTGATAGAAATAAATTGTTATTTAAAAGAGAGGCTTACTGGATCCATCGTCTTCAGACAATGGAGCCCAGGGGCCTCAATCGTGAGTACAATGTGTCCTGCTTCCTATAAGGCATTCGGCCTTATGCAATCCGATAAATATATTTCTTTCTCTCTTCAACGTGATTAATCACTGCCAAAATGGACTATTTGACTGAAAATCTTCGCCAGTACAGAGTGGATATGTTTTTGCGAATTTTTTAGCGAATTTTCTATTGCGATTATTTGATATGCAAATTCTTATTTAATGAGGGAGGCGGAGCTCCTCTGATGATGTCAGTTCCTTAGTGTCTCATTTATGTATAAATAGCTGGAGTGTAAGAGGTTTCATTGCAGTCTGATGAAAGCACACCTGTGCTGAAACGCGTCACTATGCCACTTGAATATGTGACTGAATAAATCTACATTGTGATCTACATCTGCGAAGTGCCGGTCTTCTTCTTTAAAAGGTGTGTGGCTATGTCTACACCTCAAAAAACAAAGCATAAAAATCAGTGGCAGATCAGTCGTGTAATCAGCAGCTGAAACCAGGTCATTTTTGGTGGTGTAGCCACATAAACACTGCCAAACACATTCCAGATATGCCTCCTACTCATCTGTATTTTAGCCTTCAACAGAGAAAGCAGTGTCAAACTCTTGAACAAGGCAACCTGCCACTTCTGAAGCATTATAGAAAACAGCTGCATAAAAATACATGCTCATCTGCACTAGGGCATGTATTTCCCAAAAATCTGCTCTTTGACAGTGTTTTGAAGCGTTTAAAGGCTGTATTACACAGCCCATGTGGCAGACGGAAGGGAAGTGAAGCGTTCCTTCCTGGCAATCACCTGTTCGCTAGGGGAGGAGACCGCTGCTATTACATGTAGCAATTACCTCCACAGGATTGGGCAGAGCGATCACTATGCCATTGCTCGTCACCATGCTGTATAGTGGTTTGCCGGCGGCAGATCGTTATTAGATAGCACGATCTGCTGCCTGCAAACAAGAATTTTTTTAAATGTCAAAAGATTTGGATTGCCCGATTGAGCATTTATCTGACAGTCGGAGGCAGTACTACACTGCCAGATGATTGCTAATGAGCATTCATGTGAATACTCGTTAGCGATTATCTGCCAATAAATCGGCAGGTATAACACAGGCTTTAGGTTTGTGCAAAATGCCAGTTTTAGGCGACTTTCACACTAGCGTTTAAGTTTTCCGGTATTGAGATCCGTCATTGGGGCTCCATACCAGATAAAAAATACTTCAGTTTTCTCCCCATTTATTGTCAATGGAGACAAAGCTGAACTGAACAGAACGGAATGCACCAAAATGCATTCCGTTCCGTTTAGTTGCGTTCCCATAACGGAGAGCAAACCGCAACATGCTGTAGTTTGCTTTCCGTCCTGGGAAAGACGGATCCGGCATGACCGCCAATGCAAGTCAATGGGGACGGATCCGTTTTCTCTGACACAATCGAAAACTGATCTGTCCTCCGTTGACTTTCAATGGAGTTCATGACGGATCCGTCTTGGCAATGTTACAGATGATACAACCGGATCCTTTCATAACGGATGCAGATGGTTGTATCATCAGTAACGGAAGCGTTTTTGCTGAACCCTGCCGGATCCAGTAAAAACCCTAGTGTGAAAGTAGACTTACACACTGAATACAGTATACAGACAAGTTTTAGGACACATTACAACTATGGGAGCTTTTATGACATCCCGTTCTAAATTCTTAGACATTAAAGGGGTCCTGTCACCTCTCCAGACATGTCTGTTTTAGTAACTACTTGCATTCTCCATGTAATAACGATTCTGGAGCCTCTATTCTTATGACTCTGTTGTTCCAGTCCTTTGTTATTTCCACGAGAAGCTATGAATGAAATGTTAGCAGTAAGAGTACAGATGGGTGTTACAAGTTGGGTGTGTGTCCCTGAACAGTCTGACACCAGCAACTGATTGGACAAAGTCAGACACACCCACTACTGGTGACACCCAGCGGTACCTTTACTGCAGACTGCTGGCAATTTGTTTCTAAACTCCTAGCAGGAATAATACAGGAATGACACAATATAGAGTCATAATAATAAATGCCCTAGATCTGTTATTACATGGGAAATGCAAGTAGTTATTAAAACTGACAAATCAGGAGAGGTGACCGCTCCACTTAAAAGGGGTTATCCAGGACTTAAAGGGTTTCTGTCACTAGAATTTTCACTATTAAACTGGCTGACATTAGCGATGTGCTAATGTCAGCTGCACCTAACTATGCTATTCTTGTGATTATTCATGCCCCTGTTACTGCAGAATTATTACTTTTATAATAGGCAAATGAGCCTCTAGGAGAGGGGGGGGGGGGGGGGGGGGGCGGCGCTCCTGCTCCTAGAGGCTCCGTTCTCTCACCTCATTACACGCCCTCCAAGTCCTGATTGACAGGGCCAGGCAGTGTTCGCATCCTCCCTCCGCCCCTGTCCGCTGGGGAAATCTCACGCCGTTCAGTATTCAGCGCAGGCGCGGTGAGGGAAGGACACTCGCCGGCTGAGGGAGGATGCGAACGCTGCCTGGCCTTGTCAATGAAGACTTGGAGGGCGTGTAATGAGGTGGGAGAAACGGAGCCTCTAGGAGCAGGAGCATCCCCCCCATGCTCCTAGAGGCTCAGTAATAATTCTGCAGTAACAGGGGCAGGAATAATCACAAGAATAGCATAGTTAGGTGCAGCTGACATTAGCACATCGCTAATGTCAGCCAGTTTAATAGTGAAAATTCTAGTGACAGAAACCCTTTAAAGAGAACCTGTCACCACAAAATGCAATAAAATCTGAAAGCACCATGTTATATAGCAGCAGGAACTGAGCGGATTGATATATATTTTTGTGGGAAAGGATTCAGTAAAACCTGTAATTTATACATTTATATCTTTGCTTAGTCCACCTCCTATGAACAGCTATCGGTACAGGGAGGAGGAGTCATCAGTGACTCGCATGCAGAGAATGTATCAATTACTGATAACTCCTCCCTCTTGTACTGATAGCTGTTCACAGGAGGTGGAAAAGCAAAGATATTATGTATAAATTAAAGGTTTTACTGAATTGTTTCCCATAAAACTATATATCAATCTGCTCAGCTCCTCCTTGCTCTGTAACATGGTGCTTTCATATTGCATTGCATTTTGTGGTGGCAGGTCCTCTTTAAAAAGACCTCAGCAAGCGGCTGACCCACGGTGGGCTTCATACTTTACCTGGTCCCAGCCGCTGGTTTCCAGCTCCACTGCCCCCCGGCCATCTCTGCAGATCCACGATGCTCTGGCATGAATATCCTGTTGACGTCATGATGCGGGTGGATGAGGTGAGTGGATGCCCAGCCATGCCCCCTGGTAACGCAAGCGCGTCCACGGCAATGAAACGTTCACTCTGTTTTACCTAAATGTTTTTATTTGCTTTAGGTGTGTGGGCTATGATGCAGACTGAGTGACTACTGAGCCTGCCTTTGTCTGGGCTACTGGGTTCTTGTCCAATGGGGCGCCGAGTCCCGGGACCTATCAGGTTCTGATCCAGGTACTCGGAACTCTATCTAAAATATCCTGCTAGCAATACACCCTTGCCAGCTATAGGTTTTACTCCCTTGCTGTGCTCCTAATTCCATTCTGTGCATATTGGATTGCTATTTGTTTTGACCTCGGCTTGCCTTTGACCACTTTCTGCCTCGTGGTTTGGTACTGTGACTCCCGTTTGGTTCTGACTGGGCTATTCTGACTATCCTTTGGTACTATATTGTCCGCCTGGTTCCGACCCATTCCCATACGACCAAGTTTTAGTGTTTACTCGTCTGTGTGTTTGTCTTGCACTTAGCAGTACAGGGAACATCGACCAGTTAGGACTTGCTTTGCAAGTAGTCAGGGATAGCGGCCTGGGATCCAGTCAGGGCACACTGTTTGTTTTTCCTTGTCTACAGTGTTGTCAAAAGCACTTTAACTGTTGAACAGGTGCACTACTGTCTATATTACCAATAAAAGTGGGCCCAATCATTTCAATGGGGTCCGTGTGGCCGTGAAAATGGCGAAAGATAGGACATATCCAATTTGTTGATGGCCGCTAATAAAAAAAAATGGCCATGTGAATAGTACCATAGACTTTGATTGGTTCTAAAAACGGCTGTGATTGCCATTACTAAAACAATCGTCACACAGCTGTTTTTAACTGTGGTGTGAATGTAGCCTTAGGCTGACCATACACATTATACAAACCGGATTCCAAAAAAGTTGGGACACTAAACAAATTGTGAATAAAAACTGAATGCAATGATGTGGAGATGGCAAATGTCAATATTTTATTTGTAATAGAACGTAGATGACAGATCAAACGTTTAATCCGAGTAAATGTATCATTTTAAAGGAAAAATAAGTTGATTCAAAATTTCACAGTGTCAACAAATCCCCAAAAAGTTGGGACAAGTAGCAATAAGAGGCTGTAAAATGTAAATTTGAGCATAACGAAGAGCTGGAAGACCAATTAACACTAATTAGGTCAATTGGCAACATGATTGGGTATAAAAAGAGCTTCTCAGCGTGGCAGTGTCTCTCAGGAGCCAAGATGGGTAGAGGATCACCAATTCCCACAATGTTGCGCAGAAAGATAGTGGAGCAATATCAGAAAGGTGTTACCCAGCGAAAAATTGCAAAGACTTTGCATCTATCATCATCAACTGTGCATAACATCATCCAAAGATTCAGAGAATCTGGAACAATCTCTGTGCGTAAGGGTCAAGGCCGTAAAACCATACTGGATGCCCGTGATCTCCGGGCCCTTAAACGACACTGCACCACAAACAGGAATGCTACTGTAAAGGAAATCACAGAATGGGCTCAGGAATACTTCCAGAAACCATTGTCAGTGAATACAATCCACCGTGCCATCCGCCGTTGCCAGCTGAAACTCTACAGTGCAAAGAAGAAGCCATTTCTAAGCAAGATCCACAAGCTCAGGCGTTTTCACTGGGCCAGGGATCATTTAAAATGGAGTGTGGCAAAATGGAAGACTGTTCTGTGGTCAGACGAGTCACGATTCGAAGTTCTTTTTGGAAATCTGGGATGCCATGTCATCCGGACCAAAGAGGACAAGGACAACCCAAGTTGTTATCAACGCTCAGTTCAGAAGCCTGCATCTCTGATGGTATGGGGTTGCATGAGTGTGTGTGGCATGGGCAGCTTGCATGTCTGGAAAGGCACCATCAATGCAGAAAAATATATTCAGGTTCTAGAACAACATATGCTCCCATCCAGACATCATCTCTTTCAGGGAAGACCCTGCATTTTTCAACAAGATAATGCCAGACCACATTCTGCATCAATCACAACATCATGGCTGCGTAGGAGAAGGATCCGGGTACTGAAATGGCCAGTCTGCAGTCCAGATCTTTCACCTATAGAGAACATTTGGCGCATCATAAAGAGGAAGGTGCAACAAAGAAGGCCCAAGACGATTGAACAGTTAGAGGCCTGTATTAGACAAGAATGGGAGAGCATTCCTATTTCTAAACTTGAGAAACTGGTCTCCTTGGTCCCCAGACGTCTGTTGAGTGTTGTAAGAAGAAGGGGAGATGCCACACAGTGGTGAAAATGGCCTTGTCCCAACTTTTTGGGGATTTGTTGACACCATGAAATTCTGATTCAACATATTTTTCCCTTAAAATGGTACATTTTCTCAGTTTAAACTTTTGTTCCGTGATTTATGTTCTATTCTGAATAAAATATTAGAAGTTGGCACCTCCACATCATTGCATTCAGTTTTTATTCACGATTTGTATAGTGTCCCAACTTTTTTGGAATCCGGTTTGTACTTCTGTTAGCCAAACCCTCTGTGAACATCTGGTTTGGATGACAGACTAATGTATGTGGGGAGCTACTGATTCTCCCCAACATCAACACAAGGATCGGGTGAAATTAATATTTTTGCCCGATCCTTTTGTTCTCCAGTTAGATTAGCCACCGTCAGAAGTGTCTGGCAGCAGCTTTCTCCGTTCTCCCCATAGGGCCGAGCCAAACGTGTATGTGTATGGGGAAGCTGGGAGGGAGATGGGAGAGATAGCTGTGTGTCGAATGCTTGTTCGGCTGACTGCTATTGAATGTGTATGCCCAGCTTTGGACTAGAAGGTCTAAATATGTACCAGACTTATCATCCAGCATCAGCTATTGTCATAAATCTGGGACATTTTTCAAAATATGTAATCTAAATGTACACTGTCTAAATATTACACAGTATTAGTAAATCTCCATTGGGTTTTATAGCAATGAATTACTAAAGTTGAATGCTTTTTGTGTATATTTGGTGGTCTGTTGGCTCAATGTTGTTGTAGGTATTTTGTTATCCTGTATAGGATACAGGTCTCCAGGGATGGACTGGGAACTAAAAGTGGCTTAATTTTGTAGTTGGGTCCAAATTGATGGAAGGCAGGGCAAGCAATACCATATTGTGGCACATTATACCACCCCAACAAATACCACAGCCCATCAGAAAATACTGCCACCAGCACAAAATACATCCCCAAAATCTTCCACTGGCAGGCCCCCTGGGCATCGGCCCATCGGGAAATTTCCTTGTAAGGTCTATGGCCAATCCGCCCCTGCAGGTCTCACTTATGACAGAAACAATTCGTAAGATGCCCCTCTGATCACCATTACCAGGACTTCAATACCGTTAATCATTTTTGTTAAAGGGATTGTCCCACAAAAAATATTCTACAGTTTGCAAACCAGCACCTGGATCTGAATACTTTTGTAATAGCATGTAATTAAACATTTGGCATAGTCACTGAGTTATTCAATAAAATTTATGTATAGCGCCACCTGCTGTTTTTTTTTTTTCTTAATCCTTTTTCCGGCTCACTGAGATGTCCGCACATGCTCAGTTTTATTCTACAACTGCCCCCTGAGCTGTGATAGGGAGAGCTGAGACACGCCCCCTGAGCTGTGATCGGGAGAGCTGAGACACACCTCCTGAGCTGTGATCGGGAGAGCTAAGACACACCTCCTGAGCTATGATAGGGAGAGCTGAGACACGCCTCCTGAGCTGTGATCGGGAGAGCTGAGACACGCCCCCTGAGCTGTGATAGGGAGAGCTGAGACACGCCTCCTGAGCTGTGATAGGGAGAGCTGAGACACACCTCCTGAGCTGCAGCAGAAAGGACACTCCCCTTGAGCTGCCAACTTGATATAAATCTAGCAGAGCAATGAATGGCGAGATCTCTGGATCCATGTGCGGTCTAACTTTGTTAGAAAGATTGCCATGTACTATGTGATGTCTGATTTACATTTTCTTACATTAGTCATGGGATAACCCCTTTAATGTTACTTTATACATATGCTATAGGCATAACACCAGCCTCAATAAATATAGGGAGCTCACCTGAACATATGCTGGTGCTCAGCCAGCTATAACCACCTAGCTATATGTCTTATAAAAACAGCCTCAGTCACACTTCTTGTCTGACGAGTTAGGCTACTTTCACACTAGTGTTAATATTTCCCGGTATTGAGATCCGTCATATGGTCTCAATACCGGAAAAAAATGCTTCCATTTTGTCCCCATTCATTGTCAATAGGGACAAAACGTAACTGAATGGAACGGAATGCTCCAAAATGCATTGCGTTCCCATACCGGAGTGCAAGCTGCGATTTTCTTTCCGTCATGGGATGCGGAACAAAACTGATACGGCCTGACCCACAATGCAAGTCAATGGGGACAGATCCGTTTTATCTGACACAATAGAAAACGGATCCGTCCCCCATTGACTTTCATTGGAGTTCATGACTGATCCGTCTTGGGTAGGTTACGGATGCAGATGGTTGTATTATCAGTAACGGAAGCGTTTTTGCTGAACCCTGCCGGATCCAGTAAAAACGCTAGTGTGAAAGTAGAAAGTTCAGCTATGGCTGTTCTGAGAGCACAGACGTGGTTTTATCATCATTCAGTTCCTCCGAATAATTATCTTTCCAAACAGAACAGAGAAAAACAGATAAGAACAACTGAATCTCACTATTTCAGATAATTTCATGATATTTATAAAACGGTCACCAATGGTTAGGACAGCAAAAGAATCAATACTCAGGCCTTTTTTTCCCTGCTTCTTCTTGTGATGTTTGTGTCCCTGGCTGCAGTGGTGACATCCCCAGCACACAATGTTACTGCTACAGCCACTGGTGGTGACATCCCATATACTGCTGAGACTAGTAAATGGCTGCCTGAATTTTTATGTAACTCGGACACCCCCTTTCAATTAAAACATATACTGTACAGAAAGGAAAAAAAGGATGCGACTGCTTTTCAGCTTGTATACTCTTTCGACGTGTTTTTTTGCTTTATTCAGACCTAAATGTATACAGTGTATACTAAATGTAGGCAAACACACGCACATACATTTGGATCAGTCTGCCATGAACTTTCCTTATCATACACTTTTTGGGCTCAGAAACGTTTTGCAGGCTACTCTTCTCAGTGCCCAAAAAAGGGTATTCAGATGTAAATCAATAAAAATGTGACTTTTTGGTATGTCTGGACAATAGAAACTTATCAGCACATTACAGTATATGCATATATTTCTGGTATACGTGTATACATCAGACCTAGGCCAAAAATTTGGAGTGAACAGTGGCAGAACGCTTTCACACTGCATTTTAAATGTATCCATAGGCCCCATTTACCCAACAGAGATCAAAAGAGGGTTTGGCCTTCACTATGCTGTTATAAGTGGGAGACCCTTTTTTCAGCTTTACGGAATAGCACAGTTTGCTGGGATGCTCCATAGAGAGGCATGACATAAAAAACATGGTATAATTATTTTATTTTTTTCAACAGGGAAGCCTATGGGCAATGGATGCCAGTGCCACGTACAGTGGCATTCATGAAAGGTATGTGTTGGGAAATCCTTCCAACCTCTGACAATCGCTGCAAAAGCACCTTTACCAATTGGTAGTCAATATAAGGGACAGGTTCCTCCACAGAGCAACCTATGCTGAGATGTCTTGGGATTGCAATGGTATAACTCTGCGGACATGTACTAACCATGTTCTCTCAAATGAGTTACAGGTTATAGAAGTTTCACAGGGGAGGTATTCCACAAATCCCGGGCAAGCAGAGCAGAGGACAGGAGTAGTAGGGGCTCTGGCTGCGATAATTATTCAAAGCGGTTATCTGCACACTGATGCTTCCTACGGCCAGGGCAGTGATCAGAGCCTGTACCCTTTCTTCCCTCGTGGCACACCCTAATGTTAGGGCTCCTGCCTGATGGTAGTTGGGGTACCCTTGGTGTTATAAATGTTGTATGGGTCATAGCATTCTCTGTGTAAGTGTGTATACATAAATAGCTGACTACCTGTGTAAGGGCTAATGCACACGACAGTATGCCCTCCGAGATATACGGTCCGTGAGCGGGCCATATGTCCCGGAGCGGCATACATCGTTCGCACGGGAGTACACAGCATCATAGATGACAATGATACTGTGCACGTCGGGCCTCCCGCGGGGCCATTGTCCCGCACTCATAAGATCTTATGAGTGCAGGGCAATAGTCCCCCGGGCGGCCTGATGTGCACAGCATCATTGTAATGCTGTGTGCTCCCGTGCACACAATGTATGCCGCTTCAGGACATATGGCCCGCTCACGGACCGTAAGTCTCGGAGGGCATACAGTCGTGTGCATATGCCCTAAGTGTGTATACATAGATAGCTGTCAGTCACTGATAGCTGTACACAGGGGAGGTGTTATCAGTGATAGCATTCTCTGTGTAAGTGTGTATACATAGATAGCTGTCAGTTACTGATAGCTGTACACAGGGGAGGTGTTTTCAGTGATTGATAGCATTCTCTGTGTAAGTGTGTATACATAGCTGTCAGTCACTGATAGCTGTACACAGAGGAGGTGTTATCAGTGATTGATAGCATTCTCTGTGTAAGTGTGTATACATAGATAGCTGTCAGTTACTGATAGCTGTACACAGGGGAGGTGATATCAGTGATAGCATTCTCTGTGTAAGTGTGTATACATAGATAGCTGTCAGTCACTGATAAAACCTCCCCCGTGAACCATGAAATCCGAAATAACAGAGGTGTTAATCTATAAATTACAGGTTTTGCTGAATCTTTCCCATAAAACTATACATCAATCTGCAGAGCTCCTCCTCCTCTATAACCTGCAGCCTACATTTTGTGGTGATAGGTCCTCTTTAAGGTTTCTATGGCAGGAAACAAAGTTGTAGTTCATTGTTTGTGCTTGCTGGTGACTAGTGGGAATTAGGAGCTGGCACATAACACAAGGTATACTGGACTTAGTGCCAGATCTGCTTAGACTGTAATGTTACATCATTAATAACGCAAGCGCCTATGATATACTCAGAAGTAATTAGTTTATGACCGCAAAGGATTCATTTATGAAGAAAAAAAACCTCACTGCACTGATCTAATGTTAAGGGATAACTTAGTACAGCCAGAATGCCCCTTTAAAGGTCACTAATGTACTATTAAATTAGCCGTGATGGAGCGAGCTTAAAGAGGACCTTTCACCTATTCTTACTCTATGAACTAAGTATACAGCCATGTGGAGCGGCGCCCGGGGATCTCACTGCACTTACTATTATCCCCGGGCGCCGCTCCGTTCTCCTGCTATGCCCTCCGGTATCTCCGTTCCCTAAGTTATGGTAGGCGGAGTCTGCCCTAGCGCTGGCCAATCGCATTGCAGAGCTCACAGCCTGGGAGAAAATAACCTCACAGGCTGTGAGCTCTGCGCTGCGATTGGCCAGCGCTAGGGCAGACTCCGCCTACCATAACTTAGGGACTGGTATCTCCGCCTACCATAACTTAGGGAACGGAGATACCGGAGGGCATAGCGGCAGAACGGAGCGGCGCCTGGGGATAATAGTAAGTGCAGTGAGATCCCCGGGCGCCGCTCCACATGGCTGTATACTTAGTTCATAGGGTAAGAATAGGTGAAAGGTCCTCTTTAAGAACTATGCTTACAGTATTACACAGCTGGCACCCTGCTCTAATGGCTGGAATTGGAGAAAACTCTGATCCTGGTCATTTGACCCCTCAGATGCAGCGGTCAACGCTGTCCATGGCAGCTAAGTGCCTAAAGAGAAAGAGGAGGCTCCATTTCTCAAACCCCTTCCCCCCACTTCTGCCACGTAATTCGACTGCAGGCAAAGTGCCATAGCAGCTTGAGGCCTAACAATGACTTGGTTCAAGTCCCCTACTGAGACTTAGAAAGAAAAAAAAAAGACAACTTGTAATTTTTCTGGAAACACCTTTATTTTCAAAAGAAAAAGGAAACAAATCTGTACACAATGGGTATCATCATGTCCATAATGATCTATACAATAAAATGAATGCATTATTTATCCTGTATGGTGAATGTTGCATTTTTTTTTTTTGTAATAGCGACATTTTTGTTCATTCTACCTGCCAGTAAATGCAATAAAATTGATGAAAAAATTAAATATACCCTAAATATTATGGGTCTTTGAATGCAGCCCATTGACTGAGAAATGGGTCTGTCATCCTGACAGGAAAAGTGCTACAAGCAGTGCTGTTCTTCCTATCAAATCTGCTGGGAATGCCGACCCTGACGTGTTACACATAATATACTTGTGTATATCTACAGTGCCGTGCAATACATCGGTGCTATATAAGCAAGTGTTTTTGTGTTTTGTGTGCCTATAGTGTAATATACTTTATAATCCTGTGTGTATATATATATATATATATATATATATATATATATATACACACACACATAACACGCGCTGCTGCTGACGAGTCTAAATGCACCCATATTCTGGCATAATGTAAAAAAACTCAACATGTGCTGAAAAACTAGTCATATCATCTTCATAATAATCATCTGTATTTACATAGCGCCAACATAGTCCACAGAACTACAAATCGGGGGGTGCATGTGCTGACAAAATCAGACATTATATAATAAACTAATCAATTCAAACAAGAGGAGTGAGGGTTCTGCTCACAAGAGCTTACTATCTAATATGTGTGATACAAAAGGTAAAGCTTATTCTGTACAATGATCCAGCCATGTATAAGCTGCACGGGCCAGTCACCAGCCAGTAAATGTGCATGCACAGATCTCAAGTGCATTAGGGTGCGAGGGATACTGCAGGACAAGGGGATAGGGTTCTGAGGTTAAAGCTGAAGGGGGGAGGGGGAGCGGGAGCGGGAGCTAGATTAGGGGGATGTGCTAGGCCAGCCTAAAAAATAGGAATTAAGATTTACTGGTAATTCGGTTTCCGGAGATTCCCTCATGACAGCACAACAGGAGGTGGTTACCCTTTGACCTTCTTGGGACAGGAAACAGAGAGGTTAAAGGTCCCTCCCACCTCCACCCACCAGTGGTTTTCCAGATTACTACACCAGGATGGACGCAACCGATTTATTAAAATCATAAGAAAATCTTATATATTTACATAGTAGTTAGTAAGGGAGGGAATGTACGGGTGCTGTCATGAGGGGATCTCTGGAAACCGAATTACCGGTAAGTCTAATTCCTATTTTCCAGCTCATCCCTCATGACAGCACAACAGGAGACGTACCAAATTATAATTTAGAGGGGGGCCAAGTCTAAGGACAACATATCTCAGATATTTCTCATTAGATAAAAATACCATTTCATAGAATCAGGAATAAACCTGAGACAGAAACTTTTTGATTCTGCCAGAGAACTAAATCTTGAAGACAGAATTTGTGAACCCAGTCGTAACTGAAATGTCTCTTTATCTGCATCCTTGATCAACAGACCTACCTCTGCTTATAGACTTAAAGGGGTTGTCTCATCATGTACAATGGGGGCATATCACTAGAATATGCCCCCATTGTCTTATAGGTGCGGGCCGCACCTATATCGAGAACAGAGCCCCGCAAGTGAAGGAGGGCGCACTGTGCATGCGCAGCCGCCCTTTATTTATTTTCTATGGGGCTGGCGAAAATAGCCAAGCGCTGACTCGGCTATTTCCGTCAGCTCCATAGAAATGAATGGGTGCGGGGCCGTGCATGCGCGGTACGCTCCCATTCACTTCTATTGGGAGCCGGCTTGCAGAGCTCCGTTCTCGATATAGGTGCGGGTCCCAGCGGTGGGACCCACACCTATTAGACAATGGGGCATATCCTAGAGATATGCTCGCATTGTCCATGATGAGACAACCCCTTTAATTAGAGGAAGAATAAATCGTCTTATTAGACATCGGCCATAAAAAAGGATGCTCTTTACCTCTCAGCCTAGTCTATATGGTAAGTACCATTCCGTAAAAGCGACCCGCTCTAAAATCAGATAAAATATTTATAACCAGTGCACCAAGTAAAAATTTACTGTAAACCCCCATTGCAGTTCATTCCCAAGAGCTTAATTGTTATAATATGATAAACAACTAAATCCGGAATGTCTATAAGGTATCTGTAATAACCGAGCCAAGCTGACAGCACTGGCACATGGTAGGCATGGACATCAACGATGAGGTAAGCGAAACTGTACTATTAACTTCATACCGGTCCAGGACAAGCTTGGGACCCCGTACCAGGAGGTGTTGGTATGAACTCAAGGAAGAAGAAAGGAGAAAGAACCCTCCAGACGAAACCAGGCCAGCCGAGAACCCACCTGCCCACATAGCTTCAAGGTCAGAGGCAGGGTTTCACAAGATCTTTACGTGGCACTAGCCCGGAGACACAGGGACTGAGGAGTGGCAAGAGAATACAGGACCCGTGCAGCGTACATAGCCGCAGATTATAATGTGTGAGCATGGCAGCAAGTGTGAATGTGGACAGAGGAATGCAGTCTTGATTGCCGTTTTGTAGCTCTCTGGGTTGGTGTGCAGTGAGGGGAGTCTCCCTCCCACTGGTGACAGCGGTGCCCTTGAGGCTATGGGTATTAGGTCCAACGAAGGCAGGGTTCCTTATGTTCATGACATCAGCGCCCTTAGGTGCAAATAGATAGAATAACATAGAGAAGAGTTTAGTTGGGCACAAGTTGACATTACTGAAAATCACTTGTCTTGAGGTAGATATACTAATTTATTGCCATAGAAGGGATAGCTATAATCCATACAAGATGGTGCTGCCTCCCATTATAACAGGTCTGGGTAGGATCTCTACATTTCCCAAATATTGTCCACATTGTCCATGGAGGAATGTGGCTCCAAATACAGCTTTGCGCTAAACTGTAGATCGTGGATAGGCACTGTAGGCTGGTAGTAGAGTCCATAGATTGAACTACCACTCCTCTCCACTAGGCTTTCCCTAATCTTTCTGTCACACTGGGTCCTTACCCGATAGGTTCTGCTGTCCATACATACATGCAGACCTGCTAAAATGTGAAGTTTCACGTATTGCGTGAAAATATTTGCATTGTTAGTGCCGATTTGCGCAATCGGGAATATATTGGAGCACTGTAACTGCATATAAAGCCATTTTTCATGTTCTGCCGTGCCAGCCATTTTCTCCAGTCTCAAGAAACTTCTATACGCTTTTATATTTGCAGAGTCTTGTGTACCGGTTAAGGAGCAGATCCACACACAGCTTTTGAATTAAAGGGAACCTGTCACCGGGATTTTGTGTATAGAGCTGAGGACATGGGTTGATAGATGGCCGCTAGCACATCCGCAATACCCAGTCCCCATAGCTCTGTGTGCTTTTATTGTGTAAACAAAAACAATTTGATACATATGCAAATTAACCTGAGATGAGTCAGGGACAGGACACATCTTAGGTTAATTTGCATATGTATCAAATAGTTTTTTTTTATGCAATAAAAGCACACAGAGCTATGGGGACTGGGTATTGCGGATGTGCTAGCGGCCATCTAGCAGCCCATGTCCTCAGCTCTATACACAAAATCCCGGTGACAGGTTCCCTTTAAGTCGAAATCGATATTCAGCCCGCCCGGTTTCAGTGTCCATTTTAAATATCCACTCCACTTCTTTATGATTTATCTCAAATACCGGATCCCCTCCCCCTCCCCCCCAGTTCAAACTGACTTTTTCTAATTCCATGAATTTCCAACCTATCGGGTTTTTATCATGATGTAATTTGAAGTGGAGCGGGACATTTTCCAATCCTTTTTTGATATTGCCAATGTGCTCCTGTATTCGTGTTTTGAGTTTACGGAGGGCCCTGCCTACATACTGGAGCCCACACGGGCACTCCAGTAAATAGACTACTCCCATCTCGCCTTTACACCCGCTCTAGAGGTAGCGAGTTGTACATCTTTCATTTTCTTGTCCTCTCTGGTGCGGTTCCTGCAGGCAATACAGAAACCGCACCATGTGAACTGTGTTTTTTCTTTTTTCACTGGTTTGGTAGAGATAAAGCTGTGGACCAAGGTGTCTCGTATATTCGATGCTCTGCGATAAATAACAGATGGTCGATCAGGAAGAACCTGCCCTAGTACAGGGTCATTTTTTTATGTATACCAATTCTTGTGCAGAGAATTTTTTAAAGGGCCCACAAGTGCGTTAAACTGGGTAATAAATGCAAATCTAAAGTCCATCGACTCTTTTGTAGCCCTTTTCTTATTTTTATCCCACATTTCCACTTCTTTCTTTATTTTTTCAAGTTGGTTACGATCGTAACCTTTCTCCTCGAATCTATTCTAGATTATTTGACTCTGCTCTATATAGTATAGTTTCTCGGAATTTGGATAAATTGCCCTTTTGGGATATTGTTTTTCCAGGGGGCATGATGACAACTGTCCATGTCTATATAGCCATTCACATCAGTAGGTTTAAAAAAACTTTTGGTTTTCATAGAATTCCCTTCAATGAAAATGGTCAAATCGGCCTGCGGCTGTGACCTGGACAAACCCCCCCCCCCGCCCCCGTAATTCTTCTTCCACTGCTTTTAAACCTCGATCTTTTGCAATCACCGTATATAACGAACATACATCGACGGCGGCCAGCCAAATATTATTATTGACTGGTCCAAAATTCCGTACAATATCCAGAACTGTTCCTGTATCTTTTAGAAATGATGGCATCTGCACTACACAGCTTTATCTCTACCAAACCAGCGAAAAAACACAGTTCACATGGTGCGGTTTCTGTATTGCCTGCAGGAACCGCACCAGAGAGGACAAGAAAATGAGAAATGTACAACTCGCTACCTCTAGAGCAGGTGTAAAGGCGAGATGGGAGTAGTCTATTTACTGGAGCGCAGCGCGACCACTATTACTTATTGGCGTGAACTTGAGCCACGTCACGCGGTGGATCTGCAGTGCCGGTAAGTACCCTACAACGTCTTGAGAGACTATTGCTTTTCCTCATTTTACACAGCAATGTATGCCTACTTCCCACTAGATGATGTGAAGCTTGGAGAGATGGACCTGCACTTCGAGCTGGTCAGTCTCCCTTCTGTGTACACAGCAATGGATGCCTACTTTCCAGCACCAGAAATCTCTCCGCAGTACCAAAGGACTGCTTCATAGAGACCAGTGGTCCCTGACAGTTAGCTATCGCTGTGACTGGACTTCCCCTTTAAGCTCAGGTGTAACTACACATGCAGGATATCACGGATTTCCTGTTCGCTGCCTGCCATCATTCTGGCCTATCTCCGCCTTTCAGTCCTTCCCAACCTGAACCACGTGACCTGCCAGCGTCACCCCCTAGTGGCCGACACGCTTTCCCGCCCCTGCACCACCACACCTTCTAGTTCGATAGATTTCAGTAGCCACGCCCAGCCGCGTCCACGCCTCCGCCCGATGACGTCGCCGCGCGAGAGCCAATGAGCGGATGCCACACTCCGGCTCCAGGTCCAGCCGCGGTTACTTCCGGCAGGTTTTTCTCCCTTTCGCTCCCCGGCTTCCCCTGTAGTCCAGGTCAGGCAGTGCTGCTGAGAGCTCTGCACCGCGCTCCACACCGACATGACGCGCAGCCTCCTCCTCCTGGTCCTTCTGGGCGCTGCTGCCAGCACCGCCTGGGCCTCGGATGTCTTGGAATTCACGGACGACGACTTTGAAAGCAGCATCTCCCAGTATCAGATCATCCTGGTCGAGTTCTTTGCCCCATGGTGAGTGGCAGTGTTCCCGGCGGGGTACCGCAGTGGGGAGCGGGCCTGTGTGGGTGCAGTAACGCTGCGGTGCACGGGGAAATAGCACTGTTATCCTGCCAGTGATCCCATGGAGGGAGTTCAGCTCTGGAATGGCTGATAATAGCTCGTCACCTATGTGTAGTCCACTCCCAGTGTGAATAGTGTCTGATGAGGGACTCTGCCGGGCGTGCACCTTATCATGGGTGCAGGGGATGCCTGTTCTCTGGGGCGGGGGGGGCACCTCTATATTACAGATAGTGGATGGCTAGTGGTGCTCACATCTCCTCCATGTCCTCATGTTGTGTGTCCATGGAGGGAGGTGAGGATTGATGTAGCAGTGTCTGTTCTGCGCAGGTAGAGGTGCTCACATCTCCTGTATGTCCATGGAGGGAGGTGAGGATTGATGTAGCAGTGTCTGTTCTGCGCAGGTAGAGGTGCTCACATCTCCTCCATGTCCTGTGTCCATGGAGGGAGGTAAGGATTGATGTAGCAGTGTCTGTTCTGCGCAGGTAGAGGTGCTCACATCTCCTCCATGTCCTGTGTGTCCATGGAGGGAGGTGAGGATTGATGTAGCAGTGTCTGTTCTGCGCAGGTAGAGGTGCTCACATCTCCTGTATGTCCATGGAGGGAGATGAGGATTGATGTAGCAGTGTCTGTTCTGCGCAGGTAGTGGTGCTCACATCTCCTCCATGTCCTCATGTTGTATGTCCATGGAGGGAGGTGAGGAATGATGTAGCAGTGTCTGTTCTGCGCTGCTTTCTTTCACTTTTAGTCCCAGTTGCTTTGTCAGTCGGATGCTGCAGGGACTTGTAGTCCTCCAGGGGGCTACTCTCTGTCCTGCGCAGCCAGTGATGTCACTTTGTGGACTACTATTCCCATCCTCCCTTGTTCTGCTGTTGGGGGTGGGTGTGCTCTTGCTGTGGTGTCTGCAGCTGATTCGCTGTTAGGAACTTGGTGGCTGCTTTTGATTGGCTGGTGGTATGAGACTGCCCTCATGTATGCGATGTCTTCAAGGATTTCCTCCTCCTGTGCAGCATGACTGTCCTGACTTATACTCGCATCACTGTGAGCACACCAGCCAGCACGTCCTCACTGCAATCCCAACTACACGAAGGGTTCTCCCTCCTGGATGTATGTGTGTGTGTGTGTGTGTGTGTGTGTGTGTGTGTGTGTGTGTATATATATATAATATATTATCTATATATATATATCTCTTTCCCCATTCGTTTTTTTTTCTTCAAGTGAACCTGTCACATTGAGGACGCAGCCTGCAGAGAGCAGGAGGAGCTGAGCTCAGTATACAGCCTCATACACATGACTGTCCATTTTGATGTCTGCAGATCTGTAAAATACAGACGCTAGAGGTCTGCAGGCCGGAGCCTTCTCACCTTCACTAGAACTGCCAATTGGACGCAAAACGGACAAGAATAGGACATGTTCTGTATTTTGTGGGACTGCCACATGGGTGACATCAGTTCGTTATCCATGTTTTTTTGCAAATCCATAGGAATGAATGGGTTCAAGTGCAATCCGCCAGAAATGCAGATTGGAATGGTACTAAAATTATGGTGTGTGGATGAGACCTAAGGCTGCTTTCACACTGCCTTTTTGGCTTTCCGTTTGAGAGATCCGTTCAGGGCTCTCGCAAGCGGTCCAAAACGGATCAGTTTTGCCCTGATGCATTCTGAATGGAAACGGATCCGCTTAGAATGCATAATTTTTCCTCCGTTCAGTCTCCATTCCACCAAAACTGAGCCAAACGGATCCGTCCTGGGACACAATGTAAGTCAATAGGGACAGATCCGGTTTCACTGACACAATAGAAAACGGATCTGTCCTAGAGGGAAGGTCCTATCAGTGACTGACAGCTATCTCTGTATACACAGTCATAGAGGGAAGGTCCTATCAGTGACTGACAGCTCTCTGTATACACAGTCATAGAGGGAAGGTCCTATCAGTGACTGACAGCTATCTCTGTATACACAGTCATAGAAGGAAGGTCCTATCAGTGACTGACAGCTATCTGTATACACAGTCATAGAGGGAAGGTCCTATCAGGGACTGACAGCTATCTGTATACACAGTCATAGAGGGAAGGTCCTAGCAGTGACTGACAGCTATCTGTGTATACACAGTCATAGAGGGAAGGTCCTATCAGTGACTGACCGCTATCTGTGTATACACAGTCATAGAGGGAAGGTCCTAGCAGTGACTGACAGCTATCTGTATACACAGTCATAGAGGGAAGGTCCTAGCAGTGACTGACAGCTATCTCTGTATACACAGTCATAGAGGGAAGGTCCTATCAGTGACTGACAGCTCTCTGTATACACAGTCATAGAGGGAAGGTTCTATCAGTGACTGACAGCTATCTCTGTATACACAGTCATAGAGGGAAGGTCCTAGCAGTGACTGACAGCTATCTCTGTATACACAGTCATAGAGGGAAAGTCCTATCAGTGACTGACAGTTATCTCTGTATACACAGTCATAGAGGGAAGGTCCTATCAGTGACTGACCGCTATCTGTGTATACACAGTCATAGAGGGAAGGTCCTATCAGTTACTGACATCTATCTCTGTATACACAGTCATAGAGGGAAGGTCCTATCAGTGACTGACAGCTATCTGTGTATACACAGTCATAGAGGGAAGGTCCTATCAGTGACTGACAGCTATCTCTGTATACACAGTCATAGAGGGAAGGTCCTATCAGTGACTGACAGCTATCTCTGTATACACAGTCATAGAGGGAAGGTCCTATCAGTGACTGACAGCTATCTCTGTATACACAGTCATAGAGGGAAGGTCCTATCAGTGATTGACAGCTATCTCTGTATACACAGTCATAGAGGGAAAGTCCTATCAGTGACTGACAGCTATCTCTGTATACACAGTCATAGAGGGAAGGTCCTATCAGTGACTGACAGCTATCTCTGTATACACAGTCATAGAGGGAAGCTGTCAGTCACTGATGGGACCGACTCCTGGACTTCAGAGCCCAGAATAAGCAGGAATTTTAAATTGAAGAAATACAAATTATGCTGATTCTTTTCCCATAAACTTGCACATCCATCTGCTCCGCTCCTCCTGCTCTATAACATGCGGCCTGCAGACTGCACTGCATTTCATGGGGACAGGTTTCCTTTAAGCACAGCTGTATATGTGCAGTGATCTGTATCACTGTTGAAAGTGAAATCCTACTTAAACATTTACGCTTAGGGTTCACATTGGCAGCATCAGGAGCCAGCAAACAACCGCCTGCTGCAGTTCTCTTGATCCGTCACCGCCAGACCCTCTAGACCAGGGATCAGCAACCATCGGCACTCCAGCTGCTACAAAACTACAACTCCCAGCATGCAACATACTTGGCTATTCCTCTAAGGCTACTTTCACACTAGCGTTTTTACTGGATCCGGCAGGGTTCAGCAAAAACGCTTCCGTTACTGATAATACAGCCATCTGCATCCGTTATGAACAGATCCGGTTGTGTTATCTTTAACATTGCCAAGACGGATCTGTCATGAACTCTATTGAAAGTCAATGGGGGACGGATCCGTTTTCGATTGTCAGAGATCCCAGGACGGAAAGCAAAATACAGCATGTTGCGGTTTGCTCTCTGGTATGAGAACGGAATGGAATGCATTTTGGAGCATTCAGTTCTGTTCAGTTACGTTTTTTCCCCTTTATTGAGCCCCTATGATGGAACTCAATACCAGAAAACAAACTCTAAAACTCTAATGTGAAAGTAGCCTAACTCCCACATAAATGAATGGAGTATTCTGGGAGTTGTAGTTTCAGAACAGCTGGAGTGCCGAAGGTTGCTGATCCCTGCCCTGGACTATAGTGGGATCCTGCTGCTTTCCGGTGAAATGCCAGCTTACGGACGGACAAAAACCTTTGCATGTAACTTTTTTTAACTGGCTGATATCTGTAAGTGGCCAGATCCCATTATAGTCTATGGGGTCTATATACCAAGCATGCATGTCTTCTGAATGTCCACTGCCAGGATGGATAGCTCCCAGAGAGCCAGGCATGTTGAAATTCAACTGCCTGATCCTTCTCTTCTAACTTCTGCTGCCATCTGAGGAGAGTAGGGTCTCTATACACATTGGATGGTTGTCCGGTCTCGTCAGATTCGATGTGTTTGGGCAGCAGTTGAATATGTATGGCCAGCCTAAGCCATGAGCTTTTTTTTTCCATTGGATATTGTATACAGTGTCCTCCTTACTGTAAAGTAAGTGTCAGGTGTGGCCATATAAAGGTCCTAGGGCCGGCTTCTTGTCCACTATCAGCTGGACAGGTTTGCAATATCTTGGGTGGATAATTTTATATTCTGGGCACTGGGTTTAATATGCACTGATGCTTAAAGGGGTTCTCCACATTCTGGACAGGTCATCAGTATGAGGGCTGTGGGGGTCCGACATCCAGCACTCTCACCATCCAGCTGACTTCGGCAGCCACTGAGAACAAAACAGTGGATGATGCTGGAAACGGCAGGAATAGAGTGCGCCAGTGCTCCCATTAAAATAATCAGTGGGGGTGTCAGGCCCCCACCCGTCTGATATCGATGCCCCAGCCCAAGGATACGTCATCAATTTCTAAAATCTGAAGAACCCATTTAATAAGAACCTCCTTTTTTTTTTTTTTATGAAGTACAGTACATGTCGTCCAGTGGAAGAAGGAAGTAATGTCTATGTAGCCACTTGTCTCTCTAAGTCATCGGGCTGTAATATGACAATATGGAGACTGTGTCTGATGGGGTCTCAATTACTTTTCTGTTCCTCTCTAGGTGCGGACATTGTAAGAAGCTTGCACCCGAATTTGAGACTGCTGCCACCAAGCTGAAAGGATCGGTTGCTCTGGCTAAGGTAATATTCCCTTTATCCCAGGTTGTTGTTTTCTTAGTCAGTTGAAAGAACTTGTAGCAAACACCTCGCCAAAGTCCAGCAGATAAATTATTATTTTACACCTTTTATATAATGCTGACATATTCTGCAGTACTTTACAGACTTTACATCCAACTGTCCCCAATGGGGCTCACAATCTAAGGTCCCTATCAGTATGTCTTTGGAGTGTGGGAGGAAACGCGTGGTGTGATCTGTTAGCGGGGGAGGTCTGGTGGTGAATTGCATCCGGACAGTGGTGGCTTTTCTTGGTGATAATAGCTAAATGCCAGGCACGGCCACATGCTTAGTTGCATACGGAGACCTAGTTTCAGAGAGAAATTTCTGTACTAACTTTGTCCTCCAGCTGTTGCAAAACCACAACTCCCAGCATGCCCTGATGGCTGTAGGCTTTCAGGCATGATGGAAGTTGGAGGGTTGCAGGTTGGGCATCCCTGGTATACCTTATGTAGTGTGATTGACCAAATCACCATGGGAGATTCACTTCTCGTGGTGTCCTGAACAGGATTTTTGGTGGTGTCCAAGAACAACCGCTGTCTTCTTTTTCTTACTTGCTTGTACCAATCCATTCACCAGGTTTTGCCTTATTAAAGTGACTTAATATATTGTCATCAGGTTGACTGTACGGCAAACTCTAACATTTGCAACAAATTTGGAGTCAGTGGCTACCCTACTCTTAAGATCTTCAGAAACGGAGAAGAGTCTGGTGCTTATGATGGCCCTAGGAATGCTGGTAAGATAAACTCTTGTGTATCTGTAAAGACAACTAAGTCCAGGGATAACTGCTCCCATGACCAGCGGCAGTACTATCTGCTCATGGGCAATAGCGCTCTCATGCAGCTGCCCCCACTCTTTTTACTAAGTGCAGATAGTTCTGCTACCCGGCGCATGGGTAAGATTTATGGGCCGTCATTGGAGTAGTGAGGATGCCTGGCCTGTCAATCTCACTAAGATGTTGAAGAGAAGCAGTTCTCCGAGGGACTAGGCCAGCCCCTCGGAGCTTCAAGAACCTTATTTGCATATAAATAAAATAATTTCCCTGGAACATTTAATCACCTTGATTAACTCTGCCAATTAGTATGCCTGGTTTAATAAGGCTGTTTATGCTGACAGATGCACTTTAAAGAGTACCTTTCACTAGTTTAAAAACTAACTATATCAGTGGGCAGAGCGGCGCCCAGGGGTGCCCCTGCACTTACTATGCTCCGTTCGCCCGGTATGGGCTCCGCTGTGTGCAGCTCCCTCTGTTGTACGGGGCAGAGTTTTTGTATTGGAGTTGTCCCTTGCTGCAGCGCTGGCCAATCGTAGCGCACAGCTCATAGCCTGGGAGTCCGGTTAAACTTTTCCGGTATTGAGTTCTGTGCTGCAGTATTTTCTCTGTCCAAAATTCCAGAACTCTTGCAGGAATGCCGCATCCGACATCATTTTTCATTAAAATGCATTAATGCCCAAAGTGTTCCAGAAAAAGGATCCGGTTTTGCGGTCTGTGCTTTCGCAGACCTTTAAGAATGTGAAAAAGATAAATACTGGATCAGTCTACAAATGGTATCCGTTTGCATACAGATTGCCGGATCCAGCAGGCATTCCGGCGATGGAACTGCCTGCTGGAATCCAACAGCGCAAGTGTGAAAGTACCCTAAGGCTTTTCTAGTGTGTCACCAGAGCAACATTGGAACGGCTGTGGTGTGGGGTTGTGGAGATGTTTAGTGCTTTTTATATTTAACATTCTGGTCCAAGTAAACCACCAACTCGATGCCTGCTGTACACGGCTCCAGCCATAATGGTTTGGCCTCTATTATCGAATAACGCTTCCGATGGTACGAAGCAACCAAATGTTCTATCGGCTGCAGGCCAGGAGCTAGCTGGCCTTAGTTGATGCACTGAGGCCTGCGGATAGGCTACAAATAAAGTGGACAACACCTTTAAGGCTAGGGTTACATGGTGACTTTGACCATGAACACTGCAATCATTGGCCATGCAACTGCAGTGATCACAACTAATGAAACGATGTGGGTGTGACAGCCTTGGCCTTTGTTTGAGCTTTCGTATGAAAATCAGAGTGTTGCGGTTTCAGAGTACGGCAATGTTAATTTAATAATTTTATTTTTAAGATGGAATTGTCAGCACAATGAAGAAACAGGCCGGTCCTGCATCTGTGGATCTGCGATCTGTTGCAGAATTTGAAAAATTCATTGGTGACGTTGATGCATCTGTGGTTGGTGAGTGTCATGAGGGAACTTCACAAGGCATTGCTTCGCTGATATAATATTTTGCACTTGTTGTGGAAGACCGGCATTTATACTCTTCCCGCGCTCCCCCTCAATACAGGCTTCTTCCGTGATCTGTATGGCACAACCCATTCTGAATTTCTGAAGGCGGCCAACACCCTTAGGGAGAAATACCGCTTTGCGCACACAGATGAAACAGAACTAGTGGATAAATATGATTCCAATGGAGAGTAAGTAATGTCCAGTAGAGGTGACGGGCATGGTATGCGGGGTCAGCCGTCCTGGGGATCTTGTCTAAAGACTTTTCCTTTTAATTTTGTTCAAGGGGGATTGTTTTATTCCGTCCACCACGTCTTGCAAACAAGTTTGAGGACAGTTCTGTCTCCTTCCCTGCCGATGAGAAGATCACCAGCCACAAAATAAAGAAGTTCATCCAAGATGAAATGTGAGTAGTTTTGATTTGGTTCAGAAATTGACGTGAGATTTGAGTGCCAGTCTCCCAAAATTGACTCTAATTAAAGCTTACATGCACCAAAACATAACTGTCAGTGGTTTACTGTAAATGTATGAACCGGGCTCAGGTGCTTAGCCTGCTCCATATGTGCCAACTGTGTAATACAGCTGGCACCTGGCAGCAGTGATCATGATTGGAGAACTCCTATCCCAGATGTTTAACCCTTCATCTGAGGCTTGTACTGGGGGAGGGGGGTTCTTGTGGGCTCTGATCAGTTGCCATGAGGGGGCCTTGTACAGGTTCCCGGGTTTATCATAGGAAGCTGCCTGGTAAGCTGTGGCATAGCTTAAAAATAATTAGCACATCAGAATCCCATAGACTGCATTATTATTGTAGTCTGTGGTGCAAGCGATCAAGAGAACGCACATTTAAGTCCTGGAAGGGGACTATATTACAATAAAATATGTAATTTTAAAAAATGTAAAAGAAACAAACACATTTAAAATTCATATCATCCCCTTTACTAATATTAAATATAAATAACTAGTTTAAAGGGGTTGTATCACTTCAGTAAGTGGTATTCATCATGTAGAGAAAGTTAATACAAGGCACGTACTAATATATTGTGATTATCCATATTACTTCCTTTGCTGGCTGGATTAATTTTTCCATCACATTATACACTGCTCGTTTCCATGGTTACAGACCATCCAGCAGTGGTGGCTGTGCTTGCACACTATAGGAAAAAGCACTAGCCTATGTGCGCTCCCATGGTCCCGGCCACCAGAGAGGCTGACGCTTTCTCCTATAGTGTGCAAGCACGACCACCACTGATGGTCTGTAACCATGGAAACGAACAGTGGATAATGTGATGGAAAAATTAATCCAGCCAGCAAAGGAAGTAATATGGATAATCACAATATATTAGTACGTGCCTTGTATTAATATTCTCTACATGATAAATGGCACTTACTGAAGTGAGACAACCCTTTTAATGTTGGTTGCCACCAGTGAAGTTTTTGGGGGTGTGATGTGCACACAGGACAGTAAATGAAAGTACTGCCTAGTCATTTCTCCTTATTATCCTACTTCCCTTTTACCCTTTTTTGTTTTATATTGAAACTGAGCAGTATATAAATCTCCAATCGGTAACGCCCTCCTTCTAATCCTAGTCTTGCTATTAAACTGGCTGTACCCATTAGTTAGCCACTGCTGAGCCTACATGTTTATGGTGCTCTTAGGCCCCTTTCACACGGGCGAGTATTCCGCGCGGGTGCAATGCGTGATGTGAATGCATTGCACCCGCACTGAATCAGAACCCATTCATTTCTATGGGGCTGTTTACATGAGCGGTGATTTTTCACGCATGCTCTATTTTGTGCGTTTTTCACGCAACGGAGGCCCCATAGAAGTGAATGGGGCTGTGTGAAAATCGCAAGCAGATGCAGTGCAATTTTCACGCACGGTTGCTATGAGACCCGATCATTATTATTTTCCCTTATAACATGGTTATAAGGGAAAATAATAGCATTCTGAATACAGAATGCATAATACAATAGTGCTGGAGGGGTTAAAAAATAAAATAAAAAAATTATTTAACTCGCCTTAATCCACTTGATCGCGCAGCCCGGCATCTCCTTCTGTCTTTATCTTAACTGTGTGCAGGAAAAGGACCTGTTGTGACGTCACTCCGGTCATCACATGATCCATCACCATGGTAAAAGATCATGTGACGGACCATGTGATGACCGGAGGGACGTCACCACAGGTCTTTTTCCTGCACACAGCTCAAATGAAGACAGAAGAAGATGCCGGGCTGCGCGATCAAGTGGATTAAGGTGAGTTAAATTTATTTTATTTTTTTAACCCCTCCAGCGCTATTGTATTATGCATTCTGTATTCAGAATGCTATTATTTTCCCTTATAATCTACAGAACACCGATCCCAAGCCCGAACTTCTGTGTAGAAGTTCGGGGTTGGGTCCCAAACATGCCGATTTTTTTTATTTTTTTTTTGGGCTGAAAAATCGCGCATGTTCCCGCAATGCACCTGCACCTTTTCCCGCAACGCCCGTGTGAAAGAGGCCTTAAGGGGGTTCTCCGTCCACTGTGTAGTCTGATTATTGCAGCGCTGCTCCCATTCAATCCACTACACGGACGGATCTTTGTAGTCCCAGCGATGGAGTTTGTGAAAGCAGCTGATTGGTAGGACAGCTGGGAGTCAGACCCCTGCCAATGTGATACTGCTTATATCTATCCTTAGTATAGGACATCAATAAGGGCGTACTGGAAACTCCTTTAACCCCTTAACTTTCCATCAATCCAACTCCAACAACCCTACAGCTCTTGGTCCCATCACTTAGCCAAACAATAAAAGGAAACCTTCAGAGAGAAATTCACCTCTGCAAGATTTCTGTCAAAAAAATAAAATGCAGAAAGTCCTGCAGACTGACAAGTAGTGTGAGAACGATTATCTGTTACCTTTTGCATCTACTGCAAAATCTGATTCTTCTATTCCTTTTTAGTTTTGGCATCTGCCCCCACCTGACTGAGGACAACAGAGAATTAATCCAAGGAAAGGATCTACTTGTGGCCTACTATGATGTGGACTATGAGAAGAATCCCAAGGGCTCCAACTACTGGAGGAATAGGTGATCTACAGTTTCTTTTAGTTTCAGTTCTAGATTTTATTTAATTTTGATCTTTTTTTTTTTTGTCATATCCAAAATCTTCCGATTTAAAACTAAGTTATTTGCTGTTATTTAGGATTTCAGTGTACAGGATATATATGGTAATGTTTCTAGCAGATCGCTCTTGTGACCTTGAAACTTGACTCCATTTCAGAGTAATGATGGTGGCAAAGAAGTTCCTTGATGCTGGTGAAAAACTCAGTTTTGCCGTTGCCAACCGGAAGTCCTTTTCTCATGAAGTCACGGAGTTTGGTTTGGATGCCAGTGCTGGAGACGTTCCTGTTGTTGGAATTAAAACTGCCAAAGGAGATAAATATGTCATGCAGGAGGAGTTCACGTAAGTTGGTCTACTATACTGATATATCACAAAAAAGAGTGCATAACACACCAATTGTAGGTAATAAAATATCAAGTTTATTAATATCTTTTTTTAAATGAACATTACTTCACACTTCACAATGCATATATGTGAATAAGCGGGGATTAACCACAGTTGCTCACCACCCTGCTGATAACCCCGTTACAGTAGTAATAAGCAATGGTACAAAAAATGACCAATTAGATGTTACCATGCGTCCCATTGGGTACAAAAGGTCATGGGTGTTAAGATATGAATGCCGAAATACATATGCCCAAAAATGGTCAAAGCAACACTGTCATGGCAAGGAACTGCCAAGTCTACTAGCCATGAGGTGCAAATAACATGTAAGGCAACATACCAGAAAAAGCTGGGGCTGACAGCTGGGTGATGGCGCTCCTTGACGCGCGTTTCGTGCCATCACCCAGCTGTCAGCCCCAGCTTTTTCTGGTGATATATCGTATGCTTTGGGAGTGTACCATTTAATTGAGACCGTCGGTTATTCTACTATACTGATGTAGCCCCTTGACCAAAGCCTGGTAAAGCATTACTTGCCAGCAGGCCATGAGTTGTCTGTGTGGATGGCATCTGGACCCATAAGAATACATTGGATTGATCCCTGTTTTCTAATTCTTTTCTATTAGCCGTGATGGAAAGGCACTAGAGCGATTCCTGCAAGATTACTTTGATGGGAAACTGAAGAAATACCTGAAGTCTGAGCCTACTCCTCAGAACAACGATGGCCCAGTCAAGGTAAAACCACCTATACGATGAATGTGGCAGACTTCCTAACCTCCCCTAATACAGAGTGTACTTATTATTTTCACTTATACTGCTTGCTAAGACAAGTAGTTCTGAGTCTTATTTGGGAAGGAACTCCGTTCCCCTTACCACCTTGGGTACTTCGACACTTTCCTTTCTAATGCAAGTTATGAGGCCAAATCTACGAGAAGTACCCTTGGTGCATGTAATGAAAAATTGCACCACAAAAGGAACTTGTTGGAATATTTAAACTTTTCTGTGGGTTTCTTCCTTTCTTAGGTGGTTGTAGCTGAAAACTTTGATGAAATTGTAAACGATAACAGCAAGGATGTTCTCATTGAGTTCTATGCTCCATGGTGTGGACACTGCAAAAATCTGGAACCCAAATACAAGGAACTTGGAGAGAAGGTATGCTTAAGGGTTTTATTTTATTTTTTTCTTTGTTACATCTTGTGGGCATTCCCTAGGTGCATACTTTAAAGCTTTGGACTTGGAGGGACATCTCCAGGAATTGCTAAAGCGCTTGTTAAATTCCCCACTGTGTAGGACCTGCATAGTTTCTGCTGATATCAACAGAAGGCACATGGAGATCATTTGCCGTTATTGATGCCCCAAGATGACTAGGGCATTATGGAGCTTTGTCACAATACAGGCTTGGACTAGTTAGATAAAAAAAAGTTTTTGACTGCTGTTGGCTCATAAAGTTACATTCAGGGCAGATCCTCTGCGATTCCACAGTAAAATCAAGGAGCCATCAGCTCCTAACCTGAAAATTTTTAGTCGCCAAATTTAAAATACATATAATTACGGTATAATAAAAAAAAACACGTCTTACCTAGGGTTGTCACGATACCAAAATTTCGACTATTTCGATACCATAAAGTATTGCGATACTCGATACCATGTGAAAAAAATAAAACTCCAAAAAAGCCGTGTGCATTCCAGATTTTATGGGACGTCTGGACTATAAAGAACAGTCCTAACCTAATTTTTGTTGGGACAGGGTGACAAAAAAATGGCAAATTGCACTTTATTTTTTTTCTGTTACGGCGTTTACCGCATAGGAGATTTTTTTAAATATTTTAATAGTTCGCACTTTTTCGGGCGTGGCGATATGTAATGGTATATGGCCGGCACCCGCAGCGCAGCCTGCGTTTGTATTAAGCATAAACGATATTCATTGGTGGCGCAGTGGCCACAGTCCCTCCCCTCCTCGCTTCGATCAGCCCATTGGTGGCAGCTGTGCAAGGGGGAGGGACTGCCTCCTTCTCCCCTGTGCTGTTCAGAAGAACATTGCGCGCGCTACCAGCAGCGCGTGCCATGTCAGTTTAATGTGAAAGCAGCAGAGCAGCGGAGGGTCTAGGAGCAAATGGCGACAAGACTACAAAGTCTTGTCGCCATTTAGCAATTTTAAGTCGTATTGGCGACCATTTTGGTCGCCATCTGGAGCCCTGATATGGATTTCACCACGGAATGAAAATCTGCATCATGCTTGTATTTCTGCTCCATCTTCATTGGGTTTTCAAAACCCTATACATATGTATTCTACTGGAATTTGCAGAATCCATATCTGAAATCCATGTCTGGCCTTGCCCTGAGAGGTGTCCGAAGATTTGTGACAGATTTTGAACCACTTTCTGCCTTCAAACTAACCTTTATATTCCTGTTTTATATAGCTGGCAAATGATCCAAACATTGTTATTGCCAAGATGGATGCCACTGCTAATGATGTGCCTTCCACCTATGAAGTCAGAGGGTATGTAAATATGCCTGGATTTTTTTTTTTTTGTGCCCCATTGGTCATCCATAGTGCAATGAACAGTTGAGCATCTACAGGATCAAGGGTAAATATTGGAGATATCCTGATGCTAATAAAACCCTGTTAAATAAAAGTATTCAGACTCCTCCTCATCTCCAGTACAGTCTTAGAGCAATAAATCCACTTGTGCTATGATACTATGTACTACAATATATTACAGCATAGTCTACAGCTGGGGTGGGTGTAACTTTATTTATATTTTTTGAGCTGTTAAAGAGGTTTGTGTATTTTGCAGGTTCCCCACGATTTACTTTTCACCAGCTGGAAGTAAGCAAAGTCCAAAGAGATACGAGGTGAGTTAACTCTAACATTGCTCAACTAGCAAGTTTTATGAATATGTGACACTTTACATTCCAGACAGTAGTTGTGTAAGGCCTCGCTCCCACTTCAGTGAATCACCGATATGTGCTATCCATTTTCTCCACGGACCCATTGATTTTAATGTGTGCTCACCATGGGTCAGTGGAAAATCAACTGAGTCCTGCACTACTTTTGTCCATGGTGCTGACCAAACATGCCCATTGAAGTCTGAGGGTCTGTGAAAAACCACTGACAGAACACACATGGCATCATTGTTCTGGATCTGCCCTGGAAAGCAGAGCACATGGAATGCAGATGACACATGTAGGGCAAAAAACAGACTTTACATGTATGTTTTCCGGTCGGCCATGTACATTCCGCATTTTACGGATCGTCTAGCCCTCAATACAGCAGTCCTATCCTTGCGGTGCCACAGAAAGGTTGTGCGGATGCAGAGAGCACGTGGATTGCTGTCCGCATCTTTGTGGCCCCATTGAAGTGAATGAGTCTGCATCTGACCTGCAAAAAATGCAGCTTGGGTGCAGACCCAAACCACGGTTGTGTGCATGAGGCCTAAACGCAGAAATTTTCCTGTATGAAACACTGACTCTAGACAGGGATGTCATCACTGACACTGCAATGTGACCAAGGCTCAAGCAGCTCTTACATATGAAATAACTATCAGCAAAACAGCCGTGTCCCCGCCACTTCTGCATAACCACGCTTGCTTGGATCATTTGAGTGTTTTATTCAGGTGTGAAATATGGATAAGCAACCACCAGACACAGTGGTGCCATCTGTCTCCATGACGTAAGCTGTTAGAATCCAACCTCTCCTGTTGCCACCCACCGATGGGCTGCGACAATACAAATTAAGTTTTTTGTTAGGATTTTTTTATTTTATTTTTTTTCTCTCCTCATTCTACAAGCCTTACTCACGACAGTTTTTTTTTTTTTCTGATTGTAGGGTGGCAGGGAGATTAGTGACTTCCTCAGCTACTTGAAGAAGGAGGCTACAAACCCTCCAGTTGTTAAAGATGATGAAAAACCCAAAAAGAAGAAGAAAGAAGAATTGTAAAGGAGCTCTTGACAAAGCACTTCTGCAGGTTGGGATTGTCATCCTGACGTTACTGGGATTTAATGGGGACCCAACATGTGGACACTGAAGCAAAGCTTTCTTGAAAGGAATTTGACAGTTGTATAGAGATTACTTCTTAGATGCACTGCTGGAAAGATCCAAGGACCTATGAATATCTGTGGTTTGTCTGGGGGAACCACTTTTCCATCTAGGTTGGGAGGGACAGGGTGGGGGTAGGGATCTGAAATTGGTATTTGTTTTGTTACCTTTTTTAATTTACTTGTTTTGTACATTTGAACCTGATTTGACAATAAACACCCCTCCCCCACCTTAAATGTGTCACTCAATTTATCCTGCTATTTCACAGTTGAAAAGGAACTTGCTATCTATGGGAGAAGGGGGGAACTATTAGTGCATGTCTGCATAAAGCCCACTTACACAGGCAGATAATCTGTCCATAACCGAGCGCTCATTGACTATAGCTTGTCTAGCGGCACTTAAAGGGTTTCTGTCACCCCGCAAAACTTTTTTTTTTTTTTGGATAGTTAGATTCCTCTTAGTGCGATATAGTAGAATATAATGCTCTTACTTACTTACTTTCATGCGGCCGAATCTTTATAAAACGAACTTTTATAATATGTAAATGAGGGCTCTACCAGCAAGTAGGGCGTCTACTTGCTGGTAGCTGCTGCAGAAAACCGCCCCCTCGCCGTGTTGATTGACAGGGCCAGCCGTGATCTCCTCCGGCCGGCCGGCCCTGTCAGTAATTCAAAAATCGCGCGCCTCGCGTCATTCGGCGCAGGCGCTCTGAGATGAGGAGGCTCGTATCCTCAGCACTTTCTCAGTGCGCCTGCGCCGATGACATCACCGAAAGAGAAGACGTCATCGGCGCAGGCGCACTGAGGGAGTGCTGAGGAGACGAGCCTCCTCATCTCAGAGCGCCTGCGCCGAATGACGCGAGGCGCGCGATTTTTGAATTACTGACAGGGCCGGCCGGCCGGAGGAGATCACGGCTGGCCCTGTCAATCAACACGGCGAGGGGGCGGATTTCTGCAGCAGCTACCAGCAAGTAGACGCCCTACTTGCTGGTAGAGCCCTGATTTACATATTATAAAAGTTCGTTTTATAAAGAATCGGCCGCATGAAAGTAAGAGCATTATATTCTCCTATATCGCACTATGAGGAATCTAACTATCCAAAAAAAAAGTTTTGCGGGGTGACAGAAACCCTTTAATGTATGCTTTTGATGTTGCAGATCTGGACTGCATCAAAGTTTTGATAACCGGAGAGACCCAACTGCATTAATATTGGCCTATCAATTGACTGTAAACATGAGGACATTTGGATTGTGACAGTAAAGCAGGGGAACCAAACCCACTTAGGGCTTGCTGATGGCTTAATTCATTTGGCCAGATATATTTTAATCCCCCCTCCATATGTGTACCACCATCAGATCTGACAAATTGGCCTCCTCACATGTCTGTACCTGGATCGCCTCAACAGTTGCGGTGACATGGTGCCTCCTTGCCTGCTCAGGTAACTGACAGTCACTGCATTGTCCGACTGCACTGTTAAGGTCATCTCTCTAGAAGAGGCTGGAAATTCACCAGGGTTTTGAAGGCTGCCCTCAACTCTGTTGGATGACAGTCGTCTCCTGAGGGTTCCAATTACCTTAAGATCTCGGGCAGAGAGCCTGAGCTCATCCTGTTGCCCAGGCATATGAGGTCAAGACAATCCAACTTTGTGACCTTATTGATCTTGTGTTTGTAGTTCTTAGACTACTTTCACACTTGTGTTTTGTGCCGATCCGTTCAGATAATACAGCTGTCTGCATCCGTTCAGAACGGATCCGTTTGGATTTTCTTTAACCTAGGATCCGTTTGGATTATCTTTAACCTAGCCAAGACGGATCTCTCTTGAACACCATTGAAAGTCAATAGAGGACTGATCTGTTTTCTATTGTGCCAGATTTTGTCAGTGGAAACGGATCCGTCCCCATTGACTTGCATTGTGTGCTTCATGGACATTTTCATGGATCACTATGTATGTAGTGGTAATTATGTTGAAGTTGTATTTGCAGGGAATTATATGGATGGCCTACTGTTGGACCTACAAGAGTGATCCAATAGAAATCTGCCTTGCTGGGCATATCGTCAGCCCATACATGAGTAATCTGCTCTTGCTGACGATCTTAATAGCTACTAAAAATGAATTATACCAAGCTCAGCCCAGTATATAATCGGCCCAGGTCTGGTAAAATATCAACCTCCAACCAACCCTGAGCCTAGGTCCTACTCCTCACCCAGGTCATTGTGCAGTCCACCAGCAGGAGCCTAGAGATGGGAGACCAGGTCCATGTGACAGGCTGTCTGGCCATCTTCTACACAATGGAGCAAACAGAAGACAGGAGGTAGGGCCAACAAACAGCCTTAGGCCTCATTCACACAGGTGGATTTTCACGGACCACGGTCTGTGTCCAGGTATGTGTGAATGAGGCCTAAAGCAGAAGGCTGTGTCAGGTCTGTAAAGGGGTAGGGGTCCTGCAGCAGCATGGCCAAGCAGGAATCTGATCATCCAAGCAAGTGTGGGAGCCACACATTAGATGAGCTACAGGTTGGGGATCTCTGCACTAGAGGATGTTGCACCTCACCGCTGAGCTCTACCTCCAGACTTCTGCAGAATTTCTTTTCAAGGAGAACAAAGGGCATTTCTGGACTCATCAACCGATACCTTGGCTTGGGCTGAAGTAGACAAAATCCTCATTCACACATCCGTGTTCTGGTCAGTGATTTCCATCTGTGATTGTGTGCCAAAACCAGGAGTGGAGCTACACAGACAATATTATATAAGGGAAAGATCTGCACCTGTTCTCAGTTTAGAGCCTGGTTTTTGGCTCAAAATCACTGATGGAAATCACTGACGTGTGAACGAAGCTTGCGATTTTCTAAAAGCTGAACAGCCATGGGATCTTTCAGACTAGCTTCATCTTTCTTAGCCACCGCCACTTCCACTTTGGGAGGAGTCCCAATCCTTAAAGGGTTTCTGTCACCAGATTTAACTCTATTAAGCTAGCTGACATTAGTGATGTGCTAATGTCAGCTAAACCTAACTAGCCTATTCCTACTTTTAGCTATGCCCCATTACTCCAGAAATATAACTTTTATAATATGCTAATTAGCCTCTAGGCTAGGGAAAGATGCTCGCAGGCTGCCAATTTCCTCACCGCACCTTTGCCAAATACTGAACGGCGTGAGATTTCACCAGAGCACAGGGCTGGCAGACAGATGAGAGCGCTTCCTGGCCCTGTCAATCGGGACTTGGATGGAGGCGACAAAGGTGGCAGAACGGAGCCTCTAGGAGCAGGAACAACGCCCCCGCCCCCCCCCCCCCCCCCCCCCCCTCTCCTACAGGCTAATTAGCATATTATAAAAGTTATATTTCTGGCGTAATGGGGGCATAGATAAAAGTAGGAATAGGCTAGTTAGGTTTAGCTGACAGTAGCGATGTGCTAATGTCAGCTAGCTTAATAGGGTTAAATGTGGTGACAGAAACCCTTTAACCTGCACTCTAGCAGAAGCAGCATCTCGAAGTGTTTGCTCAACACCTGAGCTCTTTTAGGTGCTTTACATTCCCAGTCCTTAAAAGGAACCTGTCACCGGGATTTTGGGTATAGAGCTGAGGACATGGGTTGATAGATGGCCGCTAGCACATCCGCAATACCCAGTCCCCATAGCTCTGTGTGCTTTTGTGTATAAAAACCGATTTGATACATATGCAAATTAACCTGAGATGAGTCAGAGCTTGAAAATATGACTCTTCTCTGGTCACACAAGTAAGATGACTCTTATGTTAATTTGCATATGTATCAAATCGGTTTTTTACACAATAAAAGCACACAGAGCTATGGGGACTGGGTATTGCGGATATGCTAGTGGCCATCTAGCAACCCATGACCTCAGCTCTATACCCAAAATCCCAGTGACAGGTTCCCTTTAAAGCCTCTAGCGTTTTTTATATATACGGCAAAGGTTTTAGGTTTCGTCTGAGCCTTTTGATGAAGCCTTTCTGAAGCAGATTAGACGTCTTTGATCAAATGGCACAAATTAACTTGTGGATTTTGTCAACTGAGAAAAAGGCTTCCTTAGGATATTTCTCCTCTTCTGAAGTAGATGACATCACTCAATCTATCCGAAGGTGCTTCTCTCTCGGTACCTCCAACCAAACTAGGAGAGCAACAGTATAAAACTTGCGATTGAGAGATCGCAATCTCACGCATAGGGCTACATTTTAATAAAGCAAAGCTGTACTGGAGCTGACCATTTGGCTACAGGCTCAACATAATCTATCTTTACCGTTGTCTGAAAGTGGCTCATCACAATTAGAACATTCTTGATGTCGTCTTTTAGAAGAAGCTTTCCCACTTCTGTTGGAGAATCTTTTGGAGTTTTCAGATTCATGGTTGGCCATCTATAAATATAATAAAACCAAGAGCACAAAAAAGCAAGAAGCCACGAAGACTCAATGTGCGGGTACAAAACAGAGGCACCACAGCCTAACACTCAAGCAGCATCAAGAAAACTAATGCTGGTGCTGAACTAGGCTTAGAGGGAGGGTAAACTTCTCCCTGACTGCCATATCAACTCCTCAGCACCACCAAAATTCCATCTCGGGAGGACTGATTAGGTGAAAAAGGGAACGCCCTCCCGGTCTCTAACTACTTAGATGCAGTGGTCAGCACTGACAGCAACATCTAAGGGCTTAAACTGCCAGGATCCTAGTTAAAGGAAACCTGTCACCAGGATTTTGTGCATAGAGCTGGGGACATGGGCTGCTAGATGGCCGCTAGCACATCCGCAATACCCAGTCCCCACCGCTCTCTGCGCTTTTATTGTGTTAAAAAAACGTTTTGCGGGCCATCGCAGTGCCTCACTTTTACAGCGCCCTACACTCCGCAACTGTAATTTTATTCATTGAGTTAGAGAATGATGGTTTAAACATCATACTGTACATAAAGGCACATGCCCCCTTTTTGATTTTTTTTGGTCTGTACAACAGTGACACTCCTGATCAGAACATACAACTTGGCCTTATACATGCAAAAACATGCACATACAGTATACTACCTAACCACTGTTATTGGGGTAGGTACCTATCTGACACGGGTTGCTTATATCTAATGCATACATGAGCCATTACAATTCTGTTCATAATACAATGAAGGCAGGACATTTTTTACAGCCACTTATGTCTTCTGGTTTATCTATAGGAAGGGGAGTGCTGGATTAACTGTTGCAGCAAAAAAACTAACAAAAAAAAAACGCATGGTTAACTTGGGTTTTCTTTGAGTTTTGTAATTTTGCGAGAATTTCAAGGACTAAGGAACTTACAGCCTCTTGCAAAAGTATTCCCCCCCCCCCCCCCTTGACTTTTTTGCGAGTTTTGGTGCATCACAACCTGGAATTAACATGGATTGTTTGAGGATTTGCATCATTTAAAGGGAGTCTGTCACCTCCATATGGCCATATACAGTGCTTACATGGCTCTGTAGCACACCTGTACAGGATTGTAACAGTACCTTTGTTCTTTTCTTTAGACTTGCACAAGCAGGAAAAACGAAGTTTGATTCATATGCAAATGAGCACTCGCAAGTGCCCAGGGGCGGCGTTCAGTGTGTAGGTGCCCAGGCTGCCCTGCCTTCTTTTCACTTTACTCCTCGCCAGTCTCTGCCTTTGCCCGCACTCCAAGTCCGGACCTATCGATGAGGCAAGAGACTTGGAGGGCGGGCAAAGGCAGAGACTGGCGAGGAGTAAAGTGAAAAGAAGGCAGGGCAGCCTGGGCACCTACACACTGAACGCCGCCCCTGGGCACTTGCCAGTGCTCATTTGCATATGAATTAAACTTAGTTTTTCCTGCTTGTGCAAATCTAAAGAAAAGAACAAAGGTACCGTTACAATCCTGTATAGGTTTGCTACAGAGCCATGTAAGCACTGTATATGGCCATATGGAGGTGACAGACTCCCTTTAATTTACAGAACATCGTTTTTTTTTTTTTTTTTTTTTATTGTGAAGCAAACAACAAATAGGACAAAATAACAGAAAAAGTCAATGTGCGCAACTTTTCACCCCCCTAAAGTCAATACTTTGTAGAGCCACCTTTTGCGGCAATCACAGCTCCAAGTCACTTTGGATAAGTCTCTATGAGCAGTTGCCACATCTTACCACTGGGATTTTTGCCCATTCCTCCTTGCAAAACTTCTCCAGCTCCTTCAAGTTAGATGGTTTGAGCTTGTGAACAGCAATCTTTAAGTCTGACCACAGATTTTCTATTAGATTGAGATCTGGGCTTTGACTAGGCCATTCCAACACATTTATATGTTTACCCTTAAACCACTGAAGTGTAGCTTTAGCAGTGTGTTTGGGGTCATTGTCCTGCTGGAAGGTGAACCTCCATCCTGGCCTCAAATCATGCACAGAGTGGTACAGGTTTTGCTCAAGAATATCCCTGTATTTAGCACCATCCATCTTTCCCTCAACTCTGACCAGTTTCCCAGTCCCGGCTGCTGAAAAACATCCCCCCAGCATGATGCTGCCACCACCATGTCTCACTGTGGGGATGGTGTTCTTTGGGTGATGTGTTGGGTTTGCTCCAGACATAGCGTTTTCTTTGATGGCCAAAAAGTTAAATTTTAGTCTCATCAGACCAGAGCACGTTCCTCCGAACATTTTTGGAGTCTCCCACATGTCTTTTTGCAAACTTACAACGTGCCTTTTTGTTTTTATCTGAAAGTAATAGCTTTCTTCTGGCCACTCTGCCATATAGCCAAACTCTATGGAGCATACAGCTTAGGGTACTTTCACACTAGCGGCACAGACCTCCAGCAGGCTGCTCCGGTGGGTGAACAGCCTGTCTGATCCGTCCTGCTGCTAGTGAACGCGTGCCCCCGGACTACCGATCTGGCCCCATTGACTATAATGGGGGCGGGGTGGAGTTCTGGCGGAAGCACGGTAGCGCATGCCGAGAGGCCGCCGGAATAAAAGTACGAAGGGGGAAAGCAGAGGAAGCTGGTAAAGCTAAGTAGCTGCCTATCCTCTTCATGAAATTCTACTTAGGATCGCCATACTCTTTTAAGAGTGGTTTTCCGTAACCGCACCCCTGCGGCTCTCCAGGGGGAGTCTATGCAGTCAGGTTCAAGGTTCTAGTCAATTTCTGGGCTTTAATTCCAAACTCCAGCCGGTGTTTGTGGTGGTACGTGATGTGGAACTTCCTTCTCGTGTTTGGTATGTATGGAGCATGTACATAATCCAGAATGCTTGTGTTATGCTTGAGGTTAAAATTTTATCCTACTGTACTATACATGTCTTCCCTTTGCGTTCCGTATACGGTCTGTATACGGAACCATTCATTTCAAAGGTTCCGCAAAAAAAACGGAATGTACTCCGTATGCATTCCGTTTCCGTGTTTCCGTTTTTCCGTTCCGTTGAAAGATAGAACATGTCCTATTATTGCCCGCAAATCACGTTCCGTGGCTCCATTCAAGTCAATGGGTCTGCAAAAAAACGGAACACATACGGAATGTACTCCGTATGTCTTCCGTATCCGTTCAGTTTTTGCGGAACCATCTATTGTATACTGTATATGCCAAACGGAAGAACTGAACGGAAACAGAAACAAAAAAACGGAACAACGGATCCGTGAAAAACAGACAGCAAAACACTGAAAAAGCCATCCGGTTGTGTGCAGGAGGCCTAAGTAGAACATGGGTCTTCTGTTGTAAGAGCAATATGCAGTACTGGAGTACTCCTTTAGTTTGTTGGTAGTCCTGTTCTGTTCTGATTCATACATTGTCTGAAAGGTAGAAAGAAAAAAAACTTGTACCATGTTCCACCAGATGCTGCAGTAGGAAACCATAGTGGCTTTGATATATGCACGAGTCCTAAGGACACATACAGGTGAGCAATATGGGGAGACCCATGTAGACCAAAAAAATTGACTGGATTTGGTCAGTAGTATTCTGGAATAACTTTCCACAATAGAAGAAAGAAGAAGGAATCCCATGGTCTAGGTAAAACTTAGTTCCCTGTCCGTAAATTTGCAAGTAATTATGTGACCACATCACCTCACCCCTCAATGGTACTTGTGTATGGACGCTGATGGTTTTATCTTCCTCAGGTTCTGATTCTGGCATGCTGAGTGATTTTAAGAAAAGTTCCTAAGTACCCTAGACGACTGCCTTTGGGTTATCATGTCTCATTCAAACTTAACTTTAGAAACTATAACCTAATGCTGGTGCACCACAGCGTTCCTTTTAGTGAAAAAGGCATTAAACATAGACTTTTAATGTAAAATATGATTTACTGCAGCAATGTAAATATGAAGAATAATATAAAACCAAAGAGACTTTAGTTATAGACCGTGTCGGACTGGGGTGCCTAGGGCCCCCCAGTAGAACTGACTCTTGGGGCCCACCCTATAGTTGTGTATAAATATTGCAAATATTTTTTTTTGTTTAGAATGCTGTTTTTTTTTTGCGTTTTCATCATAGCATTTCAAGATCCATCTTTTTTGTAACTTTCACACTGACATAGCTGTGCTAGACTAGAGCTTACTTTTTTCAACACCACCTTGTGGGGGTACATATCTTTTGTTGATAAACCTTTATTCATTTTTTGGGAGTTGTGGGAAAAACAGTAAATCTGAAATAGTTTTTCATCTAGTTTTTCATGATAAGTACTGTGTAGAATAAATAACTACCGGTATATAACTGGTTGCAATACCAAATATGTCTAATTTATTTCATATTTTACTAATTTCACACTGCAAAAGCCTGCTTTATTGAAAAAGGTCATTTTTGTGTCACCACATAGCTTTTTCATTTGTCCACCAATGTTACCAAATGACAGCTTGTTGATTTGTGGGACAAGTTATAGTTCTTTTAGCATTATTTGGGGATATACGGTATATATATATATATATATATATATATATATATAAAATGATTTATTTTTTAATTTTTTGTTTTATAACTTTTTTTTAGTCAGAATAGGAAAAGGAGTAAATCAACTATTATTTAAACTTTTTTTTTTCCTGCCATGCAATATAAATGTTATATTGTCTCTGTTACCTGATGGTGCCATGGTCGTCTGTGGCAGGGATGGTCAACCTGTGGCCCTTGAGATGTAGGCTGTCCAGGCATGCTGGGAGTTGTAATTTTGCAACAGCTGGGGGGCCGCAGGTTGGGCATCCTTGGTCTGTGGCATCTGAGGGGTTAAACAGCCAGAATCAAATAACTCACAACTGTCCTGGATCTGATAGGACAGTCCTGGATTTTAGTGGCTGTACCATGGTCACGGAATGGCTGAGGTATATCCAGCTCTCAACTGTCTCTGCGTCCTTAGCTCTGCTCGATGCTTCACCATTCAACTCAACTGCCGGCACTTTCCAGCAGGCACAATGCGGTCACACATACATAGCGCCGACGGGCTGTGTAGGAGGAGTGGTGCAGGCCAGGAATTATCCTGTGCTCATACAAAGCACAGCAGTGCAACGTATGTGTGACAGCATCGTGCTTCCTGGGGAGCGCAGGGAATGCTTAGGCCTCTTTCACACTTGCGTTGTCCGGATCCGGCGTGTACTCCACTTGCCGGAATTACACGCCGGATCCGGAAAAACGCAAGTGTACTGAAAGCATTTGAAGATGGAACCGTCTTCCAAATGCGTTCAGTGTTACTATGGCACCCAGGACGCTATTAAAGTCCTGGTTGCCATAGTAGGAGCGGGGAGCGGGGGAGCGGTATACTTACAGTCCGTGCGGCTCCCGGGGCGCTCCAGAATGACGTCAGAGCGCCCCATGCGCATGGATGACGTGATCCATGCTGCAGCACGCAAATTGCGGGCCACAATGCACGAACACCAACCGTGGGGCAGCTGCAGCGGATCGCGGACCCATTCACTTTAATGGGTCCACGAGCCGCCCGTTCCGCAAAAAGATAGGACATGTTCTATCTTTTTGCGGAATGGAAGTACGGGATGAAACCCCACGGAAGCACTCCGTAGTGCCTCCGTAGGGTTCCGTTCCATGCTTCTGTTCTGCACCATTCCTCATCTCCGGATTTGCGGACCCATTGAAGTAAATGAGTCCGCTTCCGTGATGCGCTTGGGGCGCCCTGACGTCACTCTGGAGCGCCCGGGGAGCCGCACGGACTGTAAGTATACTGCTCCCCCGCTCCCCGCTACACTTTACCATGGCTGCCAGGACTTTAGCGTCCCGGCAGCCATGGTAACCACTCTGAAAAAGCTAAATGTCGGCTCCGGCAATGCGCCGAAACGACGTTTAGCTTAAGGCCGGATCCGGATCAATGCCTTTCAATGGGCATTAATTCCGGATCCGGCCTTGCGGCAAGTGTTCCGGATTTTTGGCCGGAGCAAAAAGCGCAGCATGCTGCGGTATTTTCTCCGGCCAAAAAACGTTCCGTTCCGGAACTGAAGACATCCTGATGCATCCTGAACGGATTTCTCTCCATTCAGAATGCATTGGGATAATCCTGATCAGGATTCTTCCGGCATAGAGCCCCGACGACGGAACTCTATGCCGGAAGACAAGAACGCAAGTGTGAAAGAGCCCTTAGGTGAGTATGTAGTGTTTTTTGTTTTTTATTTTAACAATAAGGGGGGGCAGTGCTGAGAGGCATATCTATTGTGAAGGGGCACAGTATGGGCATAACTACTTTGTGGGGGCAAAAGAGGGAACAATTACCATGTGGGGGCACTAAAGGGACTGGGCTGGATAGAGCATGTATGGTGTAGGCATTGGGCAGATTTAGAGGCATGGAATTTTGTTAAAAAATTGCGCCATGGCGCGCTACTCTGATTTAAAAAAATTTGGGAGGTATGGAATCAGTATTCTTTGATCAATGATCCTAGCCATAAGGCTGGTATTCCATGTAGTAGCCGCTGCACATGTGACCGTCGTGTGGCCAGAAACCTGAAGTTCCTACAGTCTGCAAATTAATTTGGGTTAAGGTACTTTCACACTTGCGGAAGAGGATTCCGTCAGGAAGTTCCGTCGCCGGAACTGCCTGCCGGATCCGTCAAAACGTATGCAAACTGATGGCATTTGTGAGATGGATCAGGATCCTGATCCGTATGACAAATGCATTGAAATGCCGGATGCGGCATTAATGCATGTCAATGGGAAAAAATGCCTGATCCGGCATGTGTTCCGGAATTTTGGACGGAGATAAAACCGCAGTATGCTGCGGTATTATCTCCATCCTGAAAAGTCAAAAAGACTGGACTGAAGACATCCTGATGCATCCTGAACGGATTGCTCTCCATTCAGAATGCATTAGGATTTAACTGATCAGTTCTTTTCTGGTATTGAGCCCCTAGGATGGAACTCTATGCCGGAAAACAATAACGCTAGTGTGAAAGTACTTTTATCTACTTTCTTACTGATAGTTGGTGGACGTCAGATTATTGGTCACTGAGTGGCTGCATCTTGGCTTGGCTGTGCACTGGCACTATGGGGGACAACACTTCTAGTGCAGAATATGAAATAGCTAGCACCAGCAAGTGATGGTGCGGACACAACTGCTATGACTGCATTATTGCAACGTTGGTTTGCATTAAAGGGGTTCCCCGGGATTTTTCTATTGATGACCTATTCTCAGGATACGTCATCAATATCAGATCGGTGGCGGTGCTGGGGGTTTCGGACTGATCAACTGTATGGGGAGATGGCGCGCGCAGTGCGCACGTGCCGTCTCCCTTCTCTCTTCCTGTCCACTGCTGCTATCCCAAAGACATAGCAGCATCAGGAAGAGAGACGGCACAAAGTTTTTTTTTGTGGGACTGGCCTGGGGAAATGCTCACACTTTCTCCTCTTGCTTGCAGGTTTCTTATTTGCTCAGTCTCCTCCTCACTATGTCACTGTCAGTGAGAGAGAAGTGCACACTAAGGCCTCTTGCACACAAACGTGTGCGCCCCGTGGCCATGCTGCAGCACGCAAATTGCGGGCCACAATGCACGAACACCAACCGTGGGGCAGCGGATCGCGGACCCATTCACTTTAATGGGTCCACGAGCCGCCCGTTCCGCAAAAAGATAGGACATGTTCTATCTTTTTGCGGAATGGAAGTACGGGATGAAACCCCACGGAAGCACTCCGTAGTGCCTCCGTAGGGTTCCGTTCCATGCTTCTGTTCTGCACCATTCCTCATCTCCGGATTTGCGGACCCATTGAAGTAAATGAGTCCGCTTCCGTGATGCGGAATGCCCACGGAACGGCGCCCGTGTATTGCGGATCCGCAATACGGCCACAGAGCGCACATGTTCGTGTGAAAGAGGCCTAAGTGCAAGTGTCTGCCTGCCTTTCAGACTGTGGCACACAGATGCCTCCATCACTTGCTTCACACAGCCCAGCTCTGCAGAGCCAGAGAGCTCCAGGATGTGAGCGGGCAGGCAGCAGGTGTAAGGAAGCCGTCCAGCAGAGAGAAGCTGCGAGCTAACAGGATGCGGGGCGTGACTGGAGAGGATGTGCTTTACTGCTGCAACTACACAGGATGCAAGTGGCAAGTTGTAATGCCATCCTGCGCCACTGCTGATACTTATGGGAACTGGAGCAAGAGGGGGTGGGGCAGGGGTATACAGTGGCAGCGCTTCCTTGGGCAGAGAGAAGCTCTCATAAAGACTCCTTTACTGCATAGATCAGGGGCCCACCAAGGCATTCACCAACTCCCCGGTGGGCCAGTCCGAGCCTGGTTATAGATCACCAGTGTAAAGTACAATAATTCCACAAAATGTAATTGTACTAAATGAAGGCCTGTTCTGAGATGCAGAAGCGTATTGAGCAAAATTGTGTGTGGTTTTGTGCAGGGCTTGACAAATTTCCTTGGAATCTAGGAGCCAGCTAAAAAAGTTAGGAGCCGTTTTTATTTTTTTACCTTATAAAGCCTTATTTTCAGCGACAAAAATAACACCTCTTAAATTAACATATAAAGAAGTCTAGAACCAAACAACATGGGCATTGTTTATTATCAGTGTACTGTGACGTCACTGTGTGCCGCATCTCATCAGTGTACTGTGACGTCACTGTGTGCCGCATCTCCTCAGTGTTTATTATCAGTGTACTGTGACGTCACTGTGTGCCACATCTCCTCAGTGTTTATCAGTGTACTGTGACGTCACTGTGTGCCGCATCTCCTCAGTGTTTATTATCAGTGTACTGTGACGTCACTGTGTGCCGCATCTCCTCAGTGTTTATTATCAGTGTACTGTGACGTCACTGTGTGCCACATCTCCTCAGTGTTTATCAGTGTACTGTGACGTCACTGTGTGCCGCATCTCCTCAGTGTTTATCAGTGTACTGTGACGTCACTGTGTGTATAATCCCTGCGCTGTGACGTCACTGTGTGTATAATCCCTGCGCTGTGACGTCACTGTGTGTATAATCCCTGCGCTGTGACGTCACTGTGTGTATAATCCCTGCGCTGTGACGTCACTGTGTGTATAATCCCTGCGCTGTGACGTCACTGTGTGTATAATCCCTGCGCTGTGACGTCACTGTGTGTATAATCTAAGTGCTGCAGCTGACAGAACTGAGATCCCTTCCCCAGGATGTTTGGTCCGGGCTCATTCATCTCATAGAACTGCAGCTATAAAATCCACAGCGTATTGCAGCAAATACCAGCAGAATGGATAAGATTTTACCAAAAATCCTTACACTTCATAAAATCACACGGAAATGAACCTACTGTGCACATTTCAAAGCCGCACCGTGGTAATATATGATTTCCCCATGTGTAACTGATCGTGGCTGAATTCCACAGCAAATTCACACGCTACATGTAGAGTTTGAGAAAAATCCACAACAGGTAATCCTCTGTGGAAAATCTTTCCATTGGAATTACCCTAGGAATACTGAAGGGCCTTCCAGCTCTCTCATGGATTGTCACCAAGCTTTCCTGGTCTCCT